>NW_021167863.1:0-603032 GCF_004154835.1 Alternaria arborescens | reverse complement strand
ATGGCTCATTCGTTTGAGACCAACCACATTTCTCTTTGAAGTAGCTTGAGACGTACTATGAGTGATGTATCTACATGCATATGATATGCCCCAATTCTTACCCCACGAGCCCAGTCGCTGTGCGTGAGGTTGAAGCAAACCACGGCGTTTTGACAAGTACCGAAGGGCGAGCCGGTAAAGCCTCGTGGAAAGAAGCAGTTGTTGAGATGAGACTAATAACGTCTATTCATGCCAGAGTATACATTGCCCAGCCGGGTCATACTTAGTCAAATATCGGACCGGCGCGTTCTCCCATTCGGACCGACCCCATCAACCACTACAGTACTACCAAACCTACATGTACCTACATCTGCATCACCACCCGAAAAAAATTGTTCGACAATCTACTTTCCAACGACGCACATCCATCATTGTTCTAGTGGCCTCCAGATCATGTCGCAAATCCCTGTTCCCACCGGTCTTCAAGAGGACTCGTTAGAGCACACAATCGAAATTCTCGCCAAGCAATTCAACGACGATGCGTTTCAACGCTACATTCTTTTAGATGAACTGCAAGGATCAGAAAAAACCGACATAGGAGTTGAATTGAATCAAGAGGTTTTTGGATTTGTAGTACCGGATTTCCTCAAGGGCGGAGCAAGGATGATCACAATTCCTGGAAGTGGTGTGGCTAGTGTGTGGTGAGTAAACCTATTTGACCATGAAATGTCACATATTTAAGAGATTGGATGTTGAAAAGTCTTCTTATCTCGCGTCTAAGTCCACTGATACCGGTCCAGGCAACTAGAAGAAATCACAGAAACATACACCCCGGAGCCGCACAACCCACCCGCTGTAACCGAACTTAACTCACTGGCCCACCACGCAAGGCAGCGCGCTCTACCACCTCAAGCAACTCACGTGCTACATCTAGTCCTGGTAGCAAATGACCGCAGTCATCCTTCCGCTACCATGCCAGCCAAAGTGAGTGATCTCATTCGTCCGGTACTTGACATGGCAAAGGAAAAAGGTTGGCCAGTGGTCTTGGAGTCGACATCACCCAGGAGTAGGGACGTGTATGCGCATTTGGGATTTCAGATTCTGGAGGAGATCACAGTGGGAAAGGGAAAGGTTGATGGGGAGGGAAGAGGGAAGGATGGCGGTGAGGGAGTTTTGCTGTGGGCTATGATGAAGTGTTAAGGGGTGATGTATGTACCTGAAACTCTCCTCGGCATGTGCAGCACTGATATTGCACGTTTACTACGCTCCGCTTGTAGATCGATCGGGTGGCTATGAAGTTACTGTGGTATCAGGGGGTCTTGCTCAGTGCAAGGACCTGTAGGAATCGTATCGAGGTATAAGCTGTTGTATCAGCATTAGTGATACGCTTGGGAGATACCTCGACCGTTTCTCCACTTACACAAATCAACCGTAGAGCGATTGATAAGTCCTCCATATGAAGCAGGCAAGCAAGCAAGCGACGCGTCTGCCCCACAAACCTCAATCTTGAGTCAAAACCAGAAAGCGCATCAACTTACCACCGGCAGTATGACATCCAAACTTGCCACAGTTTTCCGGACTTACATGCTACGTTCAGGTGTCGAAAACCAACCCGATCACCCACGTGGGCAGCATACGTACAGCGAGTGGCAGAAAGCCTTCCTGGTGTTCCAGACGTCTGGGCCTGGAGGCTGCAAGCGCCATGTCATAGGATCGTCCTAGTGAATCCTACATATGCAAGACCCTTGTTCGTTATAGCGGGACCGATATAGGCAGGTGAGCACACGACCTACCACTATGCCACCATGCAGGGCTGGTATCATAGGAGACGCACAGGCACGCATACAGACATTAAGATAAGCAACGCCAACGTGGCTTCCAAGTGCCGTAACCCGTGGAACTCGGCTATGCATATTGATCCTTTGGTAAAGTAAGACGGCTTGTCAGAGGTGTCCGATTGAAAGCGTACATGCGTCCGATTTAACATGCACTACATCCGTCTCTTCGTTACGAGTGATGTGAAAAGGTGCAGTTAGTGATAAAACATTAGCGGCTACCTTCATCCTACATCCCGCATCCATCATGTTTGACTCACTGGTGTCTGTCTTTTAGCAAGTCCAGAGTCG
The DNA here is from genome assembly GCF_004154835.1 of Alternaria arborescens. Lineage (NCBI taxonomy): Eukaryota > Fungi > Ascomycota > Dothideomycetes > Pleosporales > Pleosporaceae > Alternaria > Alternaria arborescens. Next base: position 600,927 of record NW_021167863.1, on the reverse strand, counting down.
TGTGGCTCCACGGAGTCACTCAATTCGAACAGCGCTACCGCGGCTCCACGGGCTTGCGGGCCATGGGCCATGAGCTATGGGCATGGTGAAGGTCCACTTTGGCAATGGGTCAAAGTCCCTGCGACGGGTGGCCGGCGGCCGCAGTTGCTATCATGTAGAGAACAAGTACAAAGGTTCTCGCTGTTGTTTCTTGACTATCAAGTTAGGTAGGGTCGGCATTTCGGTGTTACTATGCCGAGGAGATCGGTTAACACAAAATATTCCTTCTCTGCATCCTGTGACAGTGTTCATATGTGACACGCATTATAACCTTGTCTTCGGTTGGCATGTTGTCCCACAACCCGCCCCGCGCAGGTGGGGATGCTTTATGTCGATGCAAGCTTTTCGTCTCCAATTTTACTCCAGATACCCTTCTCCACCAATCGGTGTAGATCAATGACATTCTGACATCCCTCCTTCTGGTAACACTTCCTGCTGTTTGAGGACCTAGACTGACCGCATCTGGAAGCCACACTTGAGGCTTTGCTTCGAGACATGGAGCGCTGTTACGATCGCGTCACGACTGCCGATTGCCGCCTTGGACTTGAGATCATAATGCTTCTCCGCCACAGTGCAAACGTGTCTTGGCCAATGCCGGGTCGTTATCTGACGTACGGGGAATTCACATGCTTCCTAAGGTGGAGACATGAGACAATGAGCGTGTCCGGCTGCTAGCTGTGGTCGATCATACTCGTTGTCGATGTTGTGCTTTAGGCGTCCAAGCGAGAGAAAAAAATATCCCAGAATACCGAGGCTCGTTGTCCACGAAGCACATAGTTCCCTCTTCGTCATACGATAGCCGGTGTCTGAATGTTTAGTGGGCCATCTGGGATTCATGGCGGATATGGGTTGTGGGTAACGGTAACGATGATCCCTGCGCACGAACCTCCTGAATAGGATGACGCCGATGCAGGTTCCTTGGTAGCGTGAATCGCAACCAGTTCTCTGCTATCGAACTCACAATCGGGCAGGAGGAGTACTTACCTGGGTACATCCTTCCACCAGCGTCATGTCGCTCGGCCTCTTTCTCATCACTTTTTGGCATTGTTCTTGTATCTAAGTTCTCACATATCCCGGTTAGCAGCGCATCATCAGCCCAAGATCTTAGCACAACAGCGGCGCTATTATTACCCAGGTATCTTGATCCAATTGAGGGAAACGGTAAGCAGTCCGTCTGGCGCAATGTGCCGGCAATTCAACGGTGCAACGGTGCAATCGTTTTGCTATGCGAACGTGCGGTCGAAGGCCCACATATTACACGGCCACGCTATCATGAAGGCCTCTTATCTGACAGTGAATAGACCCACTCGCTCGCTTCCAAGGTTCCTGTGACGCAACCCAACAACGCGCTCCTCCCGATCCTCGCTCAACCGCTTTCACTGCTCAACCTGTTGGCATGAAGTACGGCGACACATTGAGACAGCGGTCCATACCAGAATGGGGCCATTGTGAGTACTACGGCTATGTCCTACTACGCGACGCGGAGCGCTCTCCGCTAACACATGTGCGCTTACAGACAACATCGACTACGACTACCTTAAAGACCTCATCAAACACCAGACGACGCCGGGCACGAACAAGGCTGTATCCATCCCAGGCCAGGGCGAGAGCACCGAGCGCGCATTCGGCGATAGCTTCTTCAATGTCCTGTCGCAACAACATGATCGCATCAACCTCTTTGTGCGGAGCAAGAGCGGCGAGATTGAGCGGAGGCTGGAGCACATTAGCAAGAACCTAGACCAGCTGCGCGCACGACGCGACCCGGCGAGCGGGCGTCTTCCTGCGCGGACTGTGGAGAGATATGCGAAGATCGATGCAGATGTCGCGAGGTACGCGGGTAGCATCGGAACACGCGACGGAATGAGTCTCACTAACACAACTGCAGAACCGGAGAGGAGATCAGGTCGCTCTCCCGATTCCAAGTGACCCAGCGAACGGGCTTTATCAAGATACTCAAGAAATACAAGCGCTGGACAAAGGACAGGGAGCTCAGTCATATCTTTAAGCAGGAAATTAGCGGTCGGCCGGATAGTTTGTTCCAGCTCGATTTGGGCTATCTCTTGGATCAATACATCGATGTGCTCGACGCACTTCGCTCCGCTTTTGATGCGGATGGTGCCTCTACGTCCAATGCCGAGAACGCCAACGGTCAATCCTCAGCTGCTCGCATATCTAGAGTTCTTGAAAAGGGCGACGACCTAGACTTTGACCTGGCACTGAACACGGTACCATTGGGCTCCAAGGGCAACAAAGCAACATATTGGATACATCCGGACCATATCGTTGAGGCACAAGTGTTGCTACTCCAGCATACGCGTCTATACATCAGCAAAACCAGGCGGAACGCATCTATTAGGGGATCGCCTATGCGCCGTCATTCCTCCACAGCCAATCCTGACCCGTACTTCGGCAACGAAGATACGACAGGCCTCGTTGTCTTGGATCACGCAGAAGCTTTCGCATTTAAACAAAACGCAAGTACAATTGGAGCGACGGAAGAACTACAGGGGAGTATCGGGATCAAGGCCGCTGGTCAGGTGCGGTGTTGCGCCACTGGTGAAGCGGCGGTCGTTGTATGCACAACAGAGACAAGTTCACAAGGTCAATCGCTGGGCGCTGTCAAGACAGCAAAGATGAACCGCAGACGCCTGTCAAACTTCCTGGATAAATCCGTGAATGAGGGTAGCATGAAGCATGCTGGAAACTCGAATGGATCAGTCAATGATGATACCTCGGCGGTCCGACAATGGCTTGCTGAGCACCAGTCTACTAGGCCCATCGCTGGTGTGGTCTCCAAACGCACACGATTCACGGGGCTGCACAACAACTCAACGGGAGGTATATGGGCGACACTAGACAAAGACGTTTACATGAAAGACTCGTTGTACAAAGACCTGGCAGACGATGATTGGACTTCAACTGCTCGAGCAGAATCAGCAAAGAGGTTTCCTCACGCTATTCTCGAGATCCGCCGTGAAGGCAACCAAGCAATGGCACTTATCCAGACCCTTGATCGGAGCCATTTGGTACGTGCTTCCAAATTGTACACGATCGGTAAATTAACAATGGCAGGTTGAACGTGTTCGAGGCTTCTCGTTAGAGGCACATGCTGTATGGACTTGTTGCCAGCCCAGCGCCATGTCCGCTCCTTTCTGGATCTCACTGCTTGAGAAAGACATTCGAAAACTTCCAGAACCAGTGAAGAAGCGGAGCCGCAGAGCGCGAGACAGTATGACTGGCTCCCAAGTTCAGTTATCGCCTCCAGCAACCTCGACATCCAACACATCGTATGACGGTCAATCCAGCCCACTTGCCTCCCGTTACGAGGAGTCTTCTGCAACATCGGTACATGAATTTGTCGACCCACCACCACTACAGGCCTTCAGGAAGAAGAGCCGAAGACCGTTTTCTGAATACCCTCCACCCATGAACCGGGACGAACCTGAACCGGAAGTGCAGCAGAGGTATTGGAACGAATACGACCATCCGGAGGATGAAGAGACTGGTTACTATATCTACGTGGATCCTGACGCGCCTATCAAATACCCTGGTCAAGACTTCGTCGAAGCGTTGGCAAAGAAGACAAAGAAGTTATTTGGTATAAACGACAAAGCTGATCAGGCATCGCTTTCCACTGCCGAGGACTCGGATGATGACGACACGGTCGACTCCTCGCCCATAATACACGCCGCAAACTATGGAACAATAGACTCTCGTGGCCAAGCAGCGAGCCAAAACGGCTACTTCAGCACACTCTTTCGTTCCCTCCGCGATCCCCGACATGATGCCGACCTGCTCCACGAGCGTCGCGCATTGCTTGGTCAGGTAGAGACTCATCAACACAAGATTGAAATGACCAAGCTGCGCTTCTACTCTACTGCACTGGGCGCGGCTGTTGTCATAGACCTCATCTTGGGTCTCATGACAATGACAAGCCGGAAGAAGGAACGAGGTGTTGTCGACGCTGCTGTCTTGCTAGGTACTATCTGTACGCTGATGCTTTGCGTTGTAGCAGTTATCAGTATGCGGACACGCCAAGACCGTTTGGGCTTGGTTCACCAGGGAGCAGTCCTGAGTATCTCTGGTGCGGTTGTGGCGTTGGACGTATTGTTGCTTTTGTGGGTGTTGAGGATATAGGGAATGGCATTTGCATATGCGTTGTTGCATTTGGGTAGCTAGGTGTCCAGGTGTTTGGGATGAGGCAGTAAATATGTGCCATAATGCTACTAGTGATCAAGCTCACATGACAGCGACGTAGGTCTTCAATGTGTTACATGCAGAATTAAATATACCCTAAGTTGTACAATATTGTTCAGCTCATTCTGCGTCAGCGTAGAAACTTGTGAATATCTTCATGATAGCACTTGGCGTTTGGATACAGGTCATCAAACACAAGCTTCACGCACCTTTCGAGAGAATGAATAGATAGATGCTTCGCATGTTTGTCCATGGAATTCAGCTATACCTCAACATAAGGAACAAGTAGACGCATAAGAGCACATTATGAATATGAGGCTCATTACGTCAAAGCTTACCCTGAAGGTGCTTGTAATGCGTTACTTGTAGCGTGCAATGGTGTAGTTTAAGTTGGGTGCTGAGCTCACTTCGGAAGGACAGGCTTCCGATGCAGCAGGAGCAAGGTATGACGTCCGTTCTACTTTCTTGCCAATCGCAACGGCGGTATCGGAGAGCTTCTCGTGATGTTGATCCTTCTACTACAAGCAACGAGTGCCCCTGTGTGACCTCCTCTGTACTCTATCGTAGTCGTCGTTAGGGGATCCTCTCATCGCTGGTAGATTCGTGTTCATTATCGCTGGCAGATTCTTAATGGCCTGGGTCGGAAGCAGCGCATTCTTCCACGGTTGTGTATTCACAACCTTGGAATTATCCGAACTTGTAAGTAGCGAGTGAAAGCTAGCTTGACGCAACTTGCCTATAGCTGTACGAGCAAGGATACTTCGACATGTGAGCTAGGTCTTCTTATGATTGCTAGATCTCTGGATCTTCCATGTTATGGCTGAGCAGCCGATCCGGTGGGTCTATGAATACCTAAGGAGCATCCCAGTATGACATGAGCTAGCCCCAAAGGGGTAACTACCATCGTCCTGCGCGCCGATCGTGGTGACTGTTTTTGCGGCGCCTTTGTATGTTCACTACGCTCAAATTTGACTGCGTTTGTTACAGATATGCTTGGATTTATGTACAAAGCTGTTTTCTGTGGTATCCATTTACTTGGGTAGGTAGCTAACAGTCATTCAGCCTACCTCCGTTTGCGTTGGTGGCCAACTGTCCCTTAGAAACCACACCGAACTCGGCCAAATAGCCCAATTATGGCTCACCGGAACGATGCCGAGATTGATCCCTGACATTCAAACACAATATACGCAGCGGCGTCCAGAACGCCCAGCTGCCGAGCATTTGGGCAGCCACGAATCTGCAGAGAGAAACAATACTTACGATCCCCTTTCATGACATTTGCGACCGCTATGAGAAGCCGTTTCACCAACAAAGTTATATAAGACTTGCTGGATCCAGATGTTGCCCCAGGTAAGCATGATGCTGTCAATTGCTCCTTTGACCACTGTTTCTATGTCATAACCACGTCGTGTATGGTAAAGCGATCCGCGCGGTATTACAAACATGACTCGCCAACTCCCCAAGGCATACTGTCGCATCGACCATACTTTGCGCATGACTGTCTGGGAGACTAGAATTTTGAAGCTGTCCTTGAGTAACAGTCTCGCACCAAACAGACATGGGTCACATACGGTCCTTATCGAGAAATATAGAAATGTTGAGACCGTAGTCAACGCGGACCCTTTCTCCACGTGTTTACAGGCGACGTCGACAACATTAAACACCTTGCATATCCGGCCATGCAACCATTCTTTGGATATACTATCATGTGCGGCAAGGGATAAGGCGACCAGGAGGAGATCGTCGCATCAATACTCAACAAGAATCAATACCATGGACACATACAGTATCAGCTGCAAGCTTGACTCCACATGGCATGAGATCATCATGAGGCTCTGCTGCCCCACTTGCGTGGGTCTTCTTGGCATTGCACTCCATGGGCAGTGGCTATCTCCGCCAAATCGTGATGGGGGCCGGAAGAGAGGTTCCGCGCTAGTTGTCATTTCACAACTCTGCCACCGTTCGGTTTCTTGAGTTTGCTCGAGATTTGGAAGCTGCGCGGCCGCGAAGAGAATTGTCAGCCACGTGCGGCTTCCAGACGTATCTACACGACCCCGCTGCTTCATCTCGGCGCCTTTGACGGCAGAGACGGATTCTATCCGGGCGATTGCAAGCCGACCCTGTACAAGTGGAGTCGCGTCACGTCGCTCCACCATTTTCGTCATCCTGCCCTACAAAGTTTTAGCTGTTCTTAACAACTAGGTCGCCATCGGAAAAACTCCTACTCCCCTGAATGCCATGTTCCCCATGCCATTGTAACCCTTTTTCGAGGTGAGTAATCCCCATCCGCATCCCTCAATTCCCCAGCTCCGTTGCGCGGCCGCGCCTGACGTTCACAGGCTCGAGCCTCAGCAGATCTTTGTAGCACTTTTATCGACCCTTTGTACATTATACGAACACCGCCTGGAGCGACTGCATCTCCAGAGACTTATACCCATCCATAACTCATCATGGCTGCCCGACGAGGAAGCCGCTTCATCAAGCCGCTGCTCTATACAGCTGGTGTTGGAGCAGTCGGTACCGCCGCCCTATACACTACCCTACGACCTCGCGATATCCCTGGCTCAGAAGCCGCCGCAGTCCCACCACCTACATATGGCGAGGGAGGTGTCTTCCGACCGCCACAGTTCCCCTCTGCCAAGAGCCGCGAAGAGCAGATTGCACAATTGAAGCGCAGCGCTGGCGTCGTCTCGCAGGTCGCAGAGAAGGCAAAGAAGTGGCTGGGCGGCGGCTCTACACCAACTCCAGCTGAAAAGGCGGAAGAAGAGCCGTACGACTTGTTGGTCATTGGTGGTGGCGCGACCGGAGCCGGTATTGCGCTCGACGCTGTTACAAGAGGTCTCAAGGTTGCGCTCGTTGAGCGCGACGACTTCAGCAGTGGTACCAGCAGTAAGAGCACAAAGCTGGTACACGGCGGTGTACGATACCTAGAAAAGGCTGTCTGGAACCTGGACTACAACCAGTGAGTAGCTCAAGAAAGTTATTCCTGCGATATCTAATCTGAAGCTTAGATACGCTCTTGTCGTCGAAGCTCTTCGCGAGCGTCGTTACTTCTTAGATACCGCTCCTCACCTGTCACAATGGCTGCCAATTATGATTCCTATCCAGAAGTGGTGGCAAGCGCCTTACTTCTGGGCTGGTACCAAGTTCTACGATTTCCTTGCCGGTTCAGAGAACATTGAGAGCTCATATTACATGACCAAGAGCAAGGCTCTGGACGCATTCCCCATGTTGAAGAAGGAAGGCCTTGTTGGCGCCCTGGTCTACTACGGTAAGCTTAGCAGTCACTTGATCCGTTGCAGCAACTGACTCCATCAGATGGTGCGCACAACGACTCTCGCATGAACGTTTCCATCGCAATGACTGCTGCACTATACGGCGCAACTGTCGTCAACCATGTCGAGGTCACCAGCCTCGAGAAGGATGCTAACGGTCGTCTGTGCGGAGCAAAGGCCAAAGATTGCATCGCTGAGCGCGATGGCAAGAAGGCTGAAGAGTTCTCGATCAAGGCCAAGGGTATCATCAATGCTACCGGTCCCTTCACCGACTCCATCCGCAAAATGGACGACCAAGAGGTGTCTGAAATTGTCGCCCCTAGCTCTGGTGTTCACGTCATCCTTCCTGGCTACTACAGCCCTGCAAACATGGGTCTCATCGATCCCAACACTTCTGACGGTCGTGTCATCTTCTTCCTGCCATGGCAGGGCAACACCATTGCGGGTACAACAGACACCGCTTGTGACATCAAGAGGGATCCCGTTGCTGGCGAGGAAGAGATTGACTGGATTCTCAAGGAGGTTAAGCGCTACCTTCAGCCAGAAATCAATGTTCGCCGAGGCGATGTGCTTGCTGCTTGGTCCGGTATCCGTCCTCTTGTCCGTGACCCCAACGCGAGTGCGACCGAGGGTCTTGTCCGCAACCACTTGGTCACTACCTCTCCTTCCGGTCTGATGACTTGCTCAGGTGGCAAGTGGACTACCTACCGCCAGATGGCCGAAGAGACTGTCGACGAGGCAATCAAGGAGTACAGCTTAAAGACTCAGCCCCTCGTGAACCCCACTCTCGTTAGCGGAACTGAGGTCAAGGATGAAGCTCCTCTCGACGGCACCTGCCAAACCCACCGTGTCCGACTTGTCGGTGCACACGGCTTCTCCAAGACTCTCTTCATCAACCTCATCCAGCACTACGGCATCGAGACTGACGTAGCCAAATACCTTTGCCAGGCGTACGGTGACCGTGCGTGGACTGTCGCAGCTCTTGCATCGCCCACTGAGCAGCGCTTCCCTGTCCGCGGCATTAAGATGGCTGAGCTCTACCCATACATCGACGGTGAGGTCCGCTACTGCGTCCGCCACGAGTATGCTCAAACTGCTACGGACGTAATTGCGCGCCGCATGCGTCTCGCCTTCTTGAACGCCCAGGCCGCTCTCGAAGCTCTTCCCAAGGTCATTGACATCATGGGCGAGGAGCTAAAGTGGGACAACAAGCGTAAGGAGGTCGAGTGGAAGAATTCTATCACTTACCTCGGCTCCATGGGCCTGCCCAAGAACAAGCTCTCGCTCACCCGCAAGGATGTAGAGAGCGGCCACGTGGGCAAGTACACAGATGAGGACTACCACCTCTACGCTCGTCACGGTATGTCAACCTCCGATGAGGAAGCTTGTGCAAACCTCTTTGCATTTGGGATTAGGCTAAATGAATTGTTTGCAGATAAACCCGATGAGCTCCTGCAGTCGGACAGCAAGTTCCCAAGCGGCCACAACCCCGTCGTGGGCCGTGAATCCAAGGTCAACAAATAAGCGTGTAGACACGCGCCTACAGCTATAGTGTAATTGAAGGACCTGTCATATCCGATTCGTACACACCACTCGTATATTGTACCATCCTAATCGGCGCGCGGCGTATACGAGTCGACTCGACTCGACTTGCATCATGTTGGCGCTCGATACCATCCGCATGACTGGCGTCCTTTTCTCCATCACGATCTGTATATAATCGTCTACAATTAGCGTTGCCCGAAAGAATAGAGTAAGCTCCATTCAGCTCTTAAGATGCTATGTTTTTATCGATGCATCTTCTTTTTGCCGAGGCATACTGCTCTCACCGCTCGCTAGTTTCTTCAGTCTCCACACATATCCACATCCCCGCCACATCAACTGTATTTTTCGTTCCAGAGCAGTGGATACAGCCCATAAGCTATGGCTGGGCTGTGTATCAGTTCAAGTCTATATTTGCTCTATCTTATGACTTTGCCATCGACCACATCTGCGATACCAACTCTTCTTCAGTAGTATAGTGGTCAGTATTTCCGCTTGTCATCCAAGTCTTCCAGGCTGCTTGACAACTCGCGGGAGACCGGGGTTCAATTCCCCGCTGGAGAGTACTACTATCGCGCTTCTTTTTTGCCGTTGCTGTGCAGGATGGGGGGTTTCTTTTTTGGACGTGGTCGCTTTTTTGCATGCCCAACGCGTATGTATTACCGCGCCATCAGGCTTGTCCACAAATGTCTCCTGATATGTGAATGGCACTCCTATACTGCTGTCGCTTAGTTTTCTGCTGCCAGTAGTGGAGGGAAGGAAATTGTTGTCTAAGACAAACGACTATACAGTCGAACTTCAAGACAAAGGAAGATTCAAGGGATATAAAGACTACTTCACGCGTAGATAGGATACTACAACTGTTACCTCAATACACTTCAGTTAGTCACACTTACAATAGAAATGGTCCGCGGAGATGCTGCTGAGGTTTCGCTCCTCAATCTTCCCTGGAGGACATGGGGCCGATATCGCGCACGGCATGAAAGATATGCATACATGAAATCGAGTCGGGAAACGATCTACTATCAGCTGCTTAGCTCTTGGTTATTTTACTCCATTTGGTTTCTTCTGGCATTCCCTGGGTTTGCTACACGAGCAAAGGCTTTCACCCCTTCTGACTTTCCGATATGGCGTCATCTCCTTGGGTGCCTTCCTATACGACGTCAGCGCGACTGCGAGTTAGGTATGCACTCTGTTGGTAAGGCGAAAGTGTTGGAAACTTGCAAGTTGAAATTCCGCGTTTTCCGTTGTGGCACATGGTTCCCCATGGATACCCTAGCGAAGCCAAAGTGTGTTCTACTCAATCGCTGCATGAGTGCTGTGGATGGTCTGTCATGCTCTGGACCGCTCAGTATACTCCAAATTGTCAAGTGGGCTGCCTATGACGATGAACTTGCATACCGGGCAATTAACATGCTCCATCAAGGAAGGCCTTGTTGGAAAATCCAAGGTTGACGTATTTGCAGTGCCACGCCACAACTCTGTAGCCCATGCTACGCTCTTACGTCGCCTCAAGCCGGCTCTTGATGGTTTCAACCTATCCAACTGTTCAGCACAACTTGATCCCTTCTCCGTCCGATTCTCTGCAGCGTGGGGGCAAGTTTCGCGAACAATAAGAACTTGCCTCGGCAGGCTGAAGGTCCTAGAGATGGTGTCAGTCAAGACTGAGGGGACAAAAATAGATCGATATGAAATTTCATCAACCTGTTCGGAAGGACTTGGTATTTTTGGTCTCCGAGATGAAGTTGAAACCTTTGCTCCATAGCGGGTTGCAAGGCCGTGAGTTGAGTGATCTCGCTATTTGAGAATCATAGAGCAACCAAGCAGAAGTTCCAATTATGGAGTCTCCTGGCGTCGCTCTCAGTGCTATGCAGTTCTACCATGTGTCTGTAAGCTGGACCACTATTCAATCGTCAAACCTGGGTTGAACGTACTACTGTAGATCATCGTCCCACACGGCTTTTCGGCGACTTCCTTTACGCCTGCCGGCAGATTCCACATGCACACACATACTGGGGTAGATGTCGAGCCAGCGCAACTTCTACTATACCGAGGACAGCCAGTTCCCACGCCAATTACGTCTTTACAACTTCAATCTTGGCCTATAGGTGTTACAATATAGAGGCTGCCTCGGTATTTTGTCGATTATAGTAGTCGCCGCCGATCGTTCCCTATGAGCGCATGCAACATGACCATAGTAGGTCGGAAATAAGTCATTCGCAATTGGGTACCTCTTTTCCCCGCAAACCACCACTCTGGATCCTTGGGGCATGGTTGGCTCTTTTTTGGAAAAGGATCGTCATGTCCAACTACTTCGGGCAAGAGGCGTGAACTAGCCGACGTGGGGCGCGAACCTTCTGTCCAGGCGCGACGCTACTTCCATTTGTAAAGCTACCCAAGGGTCTGCATCGATAGTCTCGTGCTGGTCGTCAACTTGTCAACTCCCTTTCGGACCTGGCTCCTAGGTACCTTGCATCAACCAAACTTGGGTAACACGGTCGCCGATCGACTCCGGGGTATGTCGATCATCAACTACACACTGTGCAACAAGGGGGGCAAGACAGCTCTCAACCAATGGAGAGAAGCGGATATCCAAGACTTCATGATGGCGATGTTGGGTGTGGCGGCGTGAGGAACTTGCCTCGGTCCCGCTCCACATTTGTATGATCGAGGAACAAGAAGTTGGATATAGGAGAACATAGGAAATGATTATAAGTAGAGGACACATGCGACCGAAGACAGGAATCATTCTCTCAAGTCATCTTGAGTAGATCATTCCACTTCATCTCAGAATTGCTTCTTTGCAATGCATACTCTTTCTCTCGTACTTCTCCAGGCTTCGGCGGCCGTCGCCTACCCCTGGGTCTCTGGCCAGCCAGGTGTCAACTCTGGGCTCTTTAGGAACGCACGCACTGTCGAAAGACGCCAGGCGAACTGCCCTTTCAACCCTGTCCATAAGGGTGCCGCTCCATACACTGCTCCTTACACCTACACCGGGGCCAAGAACGGTGTACCTGGTAGCCAAAAGGGTGGTATCAAAGTCCCAGCAGACGGCGATACGGCTCACGCCTACACTCCTCCCGGACCTAACGATATTCGTGGACCATGCCCAGGTCTGAACGCTGCAGCTAACGTAAGTATACGATACAATAATGTGTACAATATTCTCGCTGACCAGAGATAGCACAACTTCCTTTCGCATGATGGTATAACCAACTTCCAGGAGTTGGTCGATGCCCAACAGAATGTTTATAACGTAGGCTATGACCTAGCTGTCCTTCTCGCAGTCCTTGGTATCGAGGCTGGTGGTGACGTACTCTCTGGTCGTTTGAGTATCGGTTGCGATGCTACATCTCGTACTGCGACGCTTCCTCTTCTGGGCACCCAGCCCGGTCTTGATGGCCACAACAAGTTTGAGGCAGATTCGTCGCTCACGCGTAACGATTTCTTCCTCGCAGACGGGGATAACTACAGCTTTAACGGCACACTGTTCGCAGAGATGAAGGCAGTCGCTGACAAGGTTTCTGGTGGAAACTTTGATCGCAATGCTCTCGCCGCATACCGCAGCCAGCGGTACGAAGAGTCTGTTCAAGAGGTATGTAACTCCCGCCTTCAAGCCATATGTTTCCCCATGCTTACAGCTAGATTTCAGAACCCCAATTTCTTCTTTGGACCCCTGTCTCTGTTGCTTTACGGAGCCGCCTCCTTCCTCTACGAACTCTTCCCCAGCTACGGCGACAAGGGCGTACCGGATCTTGCGACAATGAAGGCAAGTTCCCAAAATTTGAAACCATGCGACACATTCTGACATCGTATCCAGTCCTTCTTTGGAGCTGTCGAAGACTCGTCTGCACCAGGTGGCTGGCGTCACGTCCCCGAGCGCATTCCTGACAACTGGTTCTCGCGTGTCGAGCCCTACAAAAACATGGATGTTACCAACGAGATTCTGGCCCAGTATCTCAAGTATCCCAAGCTATTCGGAGGTAACGTGGGCACGAACAACTTCGATGCCTTGTCCACACCATTCGATATTCTTGTCGACGGCAAGCTACCCAGCGATGTTACAGCGGCGCAGCTGCTTTGCTTGCTTTACCAGCTGGGTGTCATGGCTGTTCCCAGCACTCTGAGTACTGTCACTGATATCACTGGTGCCGTGCTGAATTTCGGTATCGGAAAGCTGAACCCGGTGTTCAAGAACGCTGGATGCCCCTTGAAGGTTGGCTAAACTTGAAACACAAGTTGAATTTGGGAATCGTACCTAGTTAATGGATATTACAATGCAGGCTGGGCTGGAGTAAGGATTGGTTGACCATACTTCATGATGTGGAATCGGAACATTTACGTATAACAATTAGCATGATCAATAACAATTTATTACTTATATCCCTAAAGCAATTCTGGACCCGGCTTATGTAGTGTATTGCTCCTATGCTTGTCCATAAGGCTGGCAGACTAGGTTGCTGGCCACCAAGTCATGCTCACAAGGACGGATATCGATCACAACCTCGGTACCATTGCTGCTAGTCACATTGAAACACTCAGTACATCTACAGCAATCACAGTAAGCAAAATAAATTCCATGCAAAGTCAGAGTTTTAGGACGCAAAGCGGAGTTCACCTGCATTGCCCTTCAACAAGTGCTACAAGCTTCAAAACATCATGTAGAAACAAATCAAACCGGATACCATCATTTCTCCTCTGTGTGATTGCCGTCGATGTTTTGGTTTTGGAGTCAGCTAGGACCCTACCGAGACCACCCCTGATCTAAATTGGCCCACGAAACGAGTGAATCGGAAGCTCAATATTGACAAGAAAGGTGTTTTCACTCGATACCGAAGGCAGAGCAGTGTTAGACCAACCATATCTTACAGCCAGCAAGGCTCGCCAGGTCAAATCAAAACAAAGTTGTGTCTTTACTTACACATTGGAAACAATATGACAGGTGATTCAAGCACGAGTCGCCGAATGTAGACTCAAACGTCCATGATGTTTGCACGACCGATATCGATGTTTAACTAATTGCCCATGGGATAGCGTTCGGTGAGTGTTTGGAGCTGTAGCAAGATACTAGAAAGAGAGAATAGAAGTAGAGATCGAATAACATGACCTCAGGAGGTTACATGCCTTCGAATAGCCAGAACATGTGTTCGCATTCCCATGTCTCTTGTCTTATGTGATTGGCACCCGCGGTGAGTTTTTCAAAGCATAATATTTGACGATTCTGCTTAGTCGACTGATATTGCAGCGTCTTCGAAATGGTCCATATGGGATGCCATTGTGCCTTCAACATCACAAGTCAGGTTCAGACCTGGAGCATTGTTGGTTTAGATACCTACCACGTGTTCCTTTCCTTTCACTCCACTAGCGCCTCCCTTCCTACTATATGGTTCAGGTTTTTCTCCTTCTTACATAGAACAATTGCATTACACTCTTCTTATTCTACAAGCATCTCCTTCTAGCGCCGCAGCCACCTTGCGTATAGACAAGCGTGTGTCCGCCACCAATCTATATAACGTTTGGGATTCACCCACAGAACGCTAGCATCCAGTTCGAGGCTGTAACGTCTCCGTTGTGATACAAGACTCATTTGCTTCGTATCAATCGCCCAATTTTGAGGCGAGACAGAAGAGCTTCTCCACACGGTGAAATCTTGGAATCCCTATCAGCAGGAAGCTCGTAACGCTGTTCGGTGTATCTACCGAAAAGGACTGTTTTCTGAAATCCGCGGGCTTCGTTGAAGGGGCCATTGATTTTTTGGTGGATGATGTCACCGCCGGGAATTTTGCTCGTCATTTACAGTTTTCCATGCATGATAATGTATTGACCTCAAGAGTCGGAGATGAACGTGTTGTGGAGGATGTGACAACTGCAAAGCTTGTGCGACGCGCCTAAACTATGTTGTGTGCAGCCAACGGCAAAGACAAGACTCCACTGAGGGAGTTGGAAGTTCATATCAATAGCCATGGATGAGCTACGTTAGCGAGTGTCGGACTTGATTAGAATCGGGCTTCGTGTAACCATTCAGGCCGCTACGACCGACTGATGCTTCGATTCTTGTCAAAGAGATTGGGTATGCATTTCCTACGTGTCCTGATGCGAGAATTACACTCAGTGAATGAAGAGCTACGTCTGCATATGGCATTGATCATTAGGGACGAGGATAGTATGTCACGGCTGGATACGACAACGAACTGGTTTATAAAGATGCAAGATCTTGTCTGCGTGCCTTTGTTAACATGGTGATGTACCTGGGTATACATGAATTGCGGGTTTCTCGTCCAATACACTGACCATAGGAGCCAGGAGGGTACCAGAAAGGAAGGCAAATGAGGGATGGAAGTGTTTGAGGTGATTTCCCAAGGCGAGCATCTGAAAATGTGGCTGTCTGCAAAGCCTCGCAGGCACAGGATGGTGGGAAGATGGTTTACAGGGATAGTATCTACGAAGAGAGGCGAGTTGGCAAGGATCTAGAATCATAAGAGGAGAGTGTTCGGATGTATATGCGGAGAGACGTACTGCGTAGTGCATGGTCCTTAGGCTTCTCTTAATTTGATGCAGATATATGAGAGAAGACTAGCATGTCTCGTTTCTGCAACAACTGACAGCTTGCATATAGTTGTATAGCTACGAGCTCTCGTATCAGTCAACACAATGTGACATACAGCCGAACGCCTTGACTCTCGACATCAGCTTCCCACAACATAACTGCCGATAGTCGTGTGGCTAACAGACTAGGGAAGCTCTTGCTGCATTCTGACAGCAACTAGATGCAGTCATCGGTAGAGTCGATAGTTGAAATTGACGCATCACGAAAACAGGTGAGAAATTACGCCAAAGCATTGGTTGAAACTGAGTCTTACATGCAGCCGTAGACTATTTAAAAAAGCAAGTCTGCAGAATCCTAAAGGTGATGACGAAGGTCAACAGACGAGGAATACCTGATGCTCCTTTACAAATGTCTTCATCACAGCCACGATCAAGATTGCGATTGCATGTGCCTGGTCTCATCTTGACGTACCCAATCCAGCATCCAGTAGATGTGATTCCTGGTTCGGATTGATGCCTGTGTATCGAGGTATCTCGCCATGCTTTGCTGCTGGTAATTAGCCGCACAAAGTTCTAGCGTAGTCTGCCAGTATACAGCATGCAAAGCAGATCGAGATGCTGTGCATACAAGCATCGTAGATCCCTTAGAGAAAGTATCCATTACACGGTGATCGGCTGGACCAACGTTTGTAAACGACTACCAGGGATTTCATCCTTTACACTCATGTTCTTGGTACGCATATCGTCGACAGGGAACCCGTTGCTTAAGTCTCAACGATGACGGTGCATTGCAGGTTAACGGCAAAAGCATCTTGACACATCCTAGCGTAGCACAAGCCAAGGGTGACATCCGATGCGTATGGTCGTTCAGCACATGCGCGTTCTCCCGAACTTCTAGATGACGGACACTGACGGAGATCCGATCCTACGCAAGAGTAAAAAGTTCTGAATCTAGAACGATGCGGCAAACATCGGTGATCAGCAATCCAACATGTTTGGTAGGCTTCCTCAAGCCAAACCTGATGAACCATAGGAGCCAAAAAGCAGCGCATCCGACTTACCGTAGCGTCAACTCCTGTTCTGCGGCTTCCTCCGACAAACTGTAAGTTCTTCTCAAGCGTTGACTCAAAAAGAAAAGTCGGTCAACGATGACGAAATGCGGTTTCTCGAACTGTGTGTTAGAAGTGACTAAGGCCTTCTGTGAGGACGCGCGGTCGGGCAAGACGGGTGAATGTCGAGGTTGCTTGAGGAGCATGCTGCCGAGAAGCGAACGATGAATGAAAACTCTTTTGCAGCCCAAGAGCAAGACTCGAACGTTCACCTAACACATGTGATAGGCCCCGATGCGATGGCTGTGGAGATGGATAGGTATCGCAATCGATAAGTGGATAAGGCAGGGCGCAAATTCTCGCACATGGCTGCCACGCGGAACCAGTAAGACAACGCCGACGTTGCAGCGGGCCCACAATTCATTTCCAGCGCATGCTGACGGCTTGTGAATGCCATCATCATAAAGCCCAGAAGCTGTGGAGTTTGCAGCGTGCAGGAAAAGCGAGCGAACGACAGCTCTCGTTGAGGCGGTCCGGCAAAACAATCGCAGGAGTGTATGTCACATTGACGCTGTGACGGCTCTTCAGCCGGTCCCACGTCGCGAATCGGCGCACAGCAGGTTGAAGCTGGCGCTGGCAGGCAGTGGAGCGCACATAGCCAATCGTGAAAATGGAGAAGCAAAGTCGAACAACCAGAGCGTGTCCACAATCGCCATGCGCTGTAAGTGGCCATGAGCTCTGGCGGTCTGGCCCATCTGCTGTCAGTTCATCGAGACATGGCGCGACTCCTTGCGGTACACGTGTGTTAGATGTCCAAGACAGCTCAATCAGGGCGGCGGGTGCCTCATCTGCGGTGATGACATGTGCCCGAACGAGGCGCAGACACGCTGTGCCTGGGATGTTTCGTTTACCGGCTTCAGCTCCGGCCGTGCCCCTGGCGGAACAGGGCGCGAAGAGCTCCGCGATGCAGTGATCTTCAGGAACAGCATTGTGATTGGCTGCATGTGTCCGTCGCCATGCCACTTGCGGAAGTATGAAACCCGTCAGCTCTGCAGCCGGTGCGATATTTCGAACCTGGCCATATTTAGCTGGAAACGAGCGCATTGTCAGTGTAAGGAAAAAAGAACAGAATCAGCGCACGTAGGAGCGCCCTTTGCAAGCGCATGAACATGGAGAAAAGAAAGTCTGAAGCTCGTCCTGGTGGAGATGAGTGCCGACAATTTCGATCGAGCGGCGTCCATGGACGAATGAGTGCGGTAGCGTGGCGGCAACTCGACGAGGTCAGCGTTGTTGAGGGCGCCATGGCACGCCGTTCCACCAGCAGCCGGCCCGGAGTGGCAGGCCCCACGATGACAGAAACAGCCTAGACGGGCGTCGTGGTGAGCGGAGGATGCGATGTACAAGCGATGGCACGTTGCCAGGGGCCGGTTCTAGCGCTGTCCCTAGCGTAAAAGCCATGCGAACCCACTCTGCCCACCTTTCTTTTACTCACTAACCCACACCATCACCCACGCTCTTTCTATATTTCAAGCTGCTCCCTCTTCCTGTAACACTCATTCTGCAGGCTCGAGGTCTTCTTGTTCATTCATTCACTCCCTCAAGACATTTTTGTCTACAACTGTCATTCCTGACACCAACCATTGTCAACGCGACAACCCACAACTCACTTACCACTCCTTTGAACTGCTAGTCGGTTCAGTCATCTCCTGCAAACCTCACACCAACATCTACAGCACCACTCTCTCAGCTATCCAACAATACCAACCGTCAAAATGAAGGCATCTGCTGTCCTCGCTACTCTCCTTTTCGGCTCCTACGCCGTTGCTGCGCCCTTCGACAGGCGCGCGCTCGTCTACAAGACTGAGGTCGTCACTGAGACTGTGGTTGTCTACACCACCGTCTGGGATGACGAGCCAGTTGCCCAGGCTACTACCAGTGCTGGCGAGTTCTACGAGAAACCCAGCAAGCCATCCACCACCAGCACTGCCGTAGTTGCACCCACTTCTTCGGTTGTGGCCTCTCCCCCAGCTGCACCTTCAAAGGCTGCTCCTACCACCTCCAAGGCTGCCCCAGCCTACACTCCTGTTGTTCCTGAGGAGCCTTCAAGCGTCTACACTCCTGTAGAAACCCCTACTTCAGTCTACACTCCCGTTCCCACTACTCCCGCCCCAGCCCCAGAGAGCTCTTACGTAGCACCTGCTCCCAAGCCTGAGCCCACTACCACCGCAGTCACTTCTGCCGCCCCTGAGCCTGTCTACTCTCAGGCTGCTGCTCCCTCAAGCGCTGCGCCTAGCTACGCTACCACCGGCGGCACCTCCTCTGGTACGTCGTTCCAGGATGTAGAGATCACCATCTACGACAACACTGGTGCTGCTGGCGCTTGCGGTGAGGCTCTTACCGATGACATGCCTGTCGTTGCCATTGCTCAGGGCGCTTGGAACGCCCAGGGAGGAACCACGCACGACGTCATGACCGGCGCATCAACCAACCCGTGGTGCGGAAAGGAGATTGAGATTGAGTTCCAAGGCAAGACTGCCAACGCTAAGATCATGGATCTTTGCCCCGGCTGCGTGAACGAGTACGACATCGATCTCTCCCATGCTGTCTGGAAGGACCTTGGCCTGACCGAGATCACCCGTTACAATGGCGTCAACTGGAAGATCGTCTAAGCGTCTACTTCAATCATACCACGATCCATATACCCAAGATTCTGATATCTCGCTAGCGCAGGCAGGGTCAGCGCTTTGCACGACCATGTTACGACTCATTTTTTACGCATCAGGCAGGGACCGGTGATTGGAGTATACGGAAGGAAAACCGTTTTGTTGCGGTTCTTGTTCAGCTTTTCTCTTCTAGATCTCGCTCTACTTTCGCAACGCAGATCCCATGTTGTATTTGGGGATGTTTCGCTAAGCAGAGTGTCCATCCACACTCTTCTTGTCACTCGTTGATTATAGCAGGCTTGTCCAGCTTTTCTTTCGCTTCGCTGTATAAGACTTAGGGCTGGTGCATGGGACAACATCTTAGATACCCATGCAAGTTGGATACTGGAGGTTCCTAGCTACCAAAAGAAAATACATAGCGCATCGCGCAATTTCGAAATCACTCTTCTCTGTGTTCTGTGAATTGCTATACGTTTCGTATCGCTATTTGTGCAGGTTTTCATTCAGGTACATCACTTCTCACGCTTGCAACCAGGCGCCTAATAGGAGGCCCTCCCTACCGATACGAGCTGAGCTATTAACGAACGCGCAAGCACTCGACTCATGCTGCCGCGGCAATATGGCTGCGCCTCATGTCTACAGCCACCGTGCATACTTTTTCCAAAAAAGAATACGCTGAAGCCTCCAAAAATACGACCTTACGCCTCAGCACCTGCTGCCATCATCCCTCTACCATACCTCATGAGTAAGTAACTCAGCCACAGCTCTAGATGCAGTCCTTCTCGGACTCTATCCTTCCCCCTCAACAATAGGGGCTTGCGTTCGACAGTGGAAACTGTGCCGTAAGTCACACTCCAAAAACCGACTGAAGGCCCGACGTCGAAACAGAGCTTGCAGTTCGTTTCAAAATGAACCAAGCTGTGGTGTGCGACGTGTGTACCCCTTGGTAATTTCCATGAAGGGCCGGGGAAGAAAGGGTCTAGCATGGGGTGGCCGTGCTGTCGCATGCTCCACATGTTGGCTGTTTCATTTGTGAACACTATAATTCTCTTTGTGTAGCCTGGGATTTGTGAGCGTAGTGCAGTCTACCAAGTCCAAGCATTGGATCCTGTGCGTCTCCAAGTCTCAGAATGTTGTGCGGGAAACTGGGGATGCCGATCATTTAGGGATAATGGGGATGAGCAATTACTGCAACTTCTCCTTTCAAAGTTCCAGTAAGAATGACATCATCATGATCATTAACCAACACCACGACGATCAATAATAAAGAATAGAGATGAAAACTGCTTGTGATGACAGCTAACAACCGAAAGAAAAAAAGCATTACAATTCTTTTGAGAGCTTAGCCCATAACACGGATATCACAGCAACTTATCTAATATGGCGAACCGACTCTCCCATTCCCTCAATGAGATTGAATCTCACACTCCCGTCATCAAGGCGCAAGCTACCGAGAATGATGTTGCCTCCAAGAGTGGCGAGCAGATTGAAGAAGGTGACCACGTGTATACGAGGATAAGGGGTGGAAGGCACGAGGGGAACGTAAGCGCTCATCGATCCGACTCCACGACTTCGTTACCCGAAAATTAACAACAAGGAAAGGTTAACAAGATCGTGACAGACCAAGAGGAGGCTGATGCAGAAGATGTAAAGCATCCGCCAAAGGTACACTCTTATGGTTTGCGGAAAGAGGAGCAGAGATATTGAGATGCTGACTTGGTTGACTAGGTACTATCTACGGACCAGAAGGGGAAAGATGTAGCGCACAATCCAGGTACACTTGATGTCACAGATAGAGCCTGATAGATAGTTGTTCTCTCAAGCCAAGTCGATATCAGCAGGAAGTACGGGACAGAGATGTGACTTTCCATGTATACTGGACTACAGCAAACGACCGGAATGGGAGGCAAAGCCAATTGAATTCAATACATTATGATATTCATATTGCAAATCGAACCTCCTAACTTACAAACCGTTCAGCAGCATCTGCCAGTATCACTCCTTCGCATCTGCACAAGGTTTACCCGCCGACCCAAACTTAACCTCTCAGCCCACACTCAACAGGCGCATCTTTTAACCGCCGGAAGAGCCTGCATTCCACAGCTCATGCGCTTACCTACCGGAACAGGTATTTTTGTTCATGCAACCGGGTGTGAGTTTTACCAGCACTCATCCGGTGGTCAAAAGAAAGTTTTGACTCTGGTATGTGGGAAGAAGTGTGCCTTATCTGACATATCTCACGTGTTGCGCACGTGCTAACATAGGAAAGCACGTGGAAGGCATGTGTTGGCGAGCCGAGGCTGCCAGCTGGCGAAGTGGGATGGTGGATTGCTCCGAAGAGTCTCCGAAGGGCTCCGGGTTAGCCGCGAACAAAAGGAACGACATTGTTCATGCATCTCTATTGATCGCGCGGGGGCGCTGGAGCATGTAGCCCGTGAGTGATGTTTTGGTGGGGTATTCATGATCGGCTACATGTGGAAGACAAGTAATGATGAAAGCATGCGACACGAAGCTAAGCGTGCAAATTGGAGCTTGAGAGTATGTGAATGTTGTCAATGCTTGTTGAATTTGTCTCGAATTACAAATGTGGTAATCCATTTCCCCGTACAGTGATTCTCGTACAGTCCCAGCCAAAGGGCAGTCTTCCAAATCTTCATCTCATCCCGAGTATCGATCTTGATGGGTATAGAACGAAAGTAATCCCAGTACTTGTCGCTTCATCGCTTTTGTCGCAAATTCTCGTGTCCAACCCTCGTAAAGCAGATCATCGCAGTCCCTTTCCCGTGCGCCTCGAGGCGCGTGTGTGTAAGTATGTACGGTAGGTCATCCGGCACGTCCGGCTTCTATCTTAACGTCGCGTCATGATGCTTTCTGGATTTAAGCAAACGCGCTGGCACCACCGGACTCAAGCAGTTCCATCTCAGCCTGTGTCCATGACAGGTTCTGGAAGCGTGCAGGCAGCTCAGAGCGATCGAAGTACAAGCCCTTTCCTGCCTCAATGGGGCCAAGGTCCCTGCCAGATGCACCGCCAATGTGGCCGCCAACAAAGGCGCTAGGGATGTGGTTGAGCGGGCCGTGCTGTTGTGCCTTCTGTCGGTAGGATTTGAAAGATGAGGGAAGCTCGCTCATGGGAGAGGCAGGGTGGACGTGCGGGGTGTGGTCAACCTCTGAAACGCCATGTTAGATGTGCGACCGAGCAAGATGCGACGGTTAAACGTACTCTGAGGGGTGCTGCGCTTTCCCAGAAAGCGGATCATGGGCTGGCGATGAGCGAGAGCCCTTGTTGCGTTCATTTTGTGATGAGGTGATGCGGGGGTTGCGGGTGGTAGTATCAAGTGCAGGTTGCGATGGGGCGCGAGGTAGTGAAAAGCTTGCACAGGAGTGTTGGACGGATTGCTTGCGCAAGAAAAGCGAAGAAGGCGACAAAAGTGCAGTGGACGACTGTTGGGGAATTGGTGAGTGGTGGAGGGGAGCCGGAAGTGACAATGGAGATAAATCTTATTTCTGGCGGCAGCAAGGCAATCGCCGAGGCCCTGAGGATTGCAAACTAATCCCACTCGCACGCCAACGGCCTCTGGCCACGCTCGAACGACTGTCAGTTCAAGTCATGCGCGCCGTGTATTTCTAAGCCATTTGCAGCAAGCCGGGCAGTTCAGCGCGGTGTTTGTGGGCCTTCCACGCAACACTTGGAGGTGTTCTTTCACTTTTCAGGCCATAGCTTCCCGTCGCGCAATCCAGGCGGCTGTCTTTTCTGCTCCCGCACCAATTAGAGACGCTGCACACGCCGCCCGCCTTATCGAACCCCACGAGCTTCTCCGCATCCTGACCAGCGGATATTGCATATTGATATTCGTTCCTCCGACTGCGGTGCGGACCCGACTTTGCTCACCATGCACGAGTTGAGCCTCTACGGCCAGGTCACCTTTGCGCGCTATGAGCAGGTGCTGAACATTCTGGCTGGGGTTGCTGCCATGCAGCCCCAACGTGTTTTCGAGCGCAACATTATCTACAAGCCTACGCGCGAGCCGGAGGAGCCCGGCTCGAATCTTGGCCGTCGCGGCGGCACCCAGACTGTCGCGCAGAAGCAGGCCAAACAAGCTGCTCCTGTTGTTCTCTACCATACCCGCCTGGTCCAGAAGCTGTCTGAAGACGACTTTGCAGCTGAAGACGGCCTGCCCGAGGAGAGCACAAAGACCTTGTCTGCTGACACACAAGACGGAGAGGAGCCAGCATGGTCGTTTGTCTTCCGAGACGTACCGGATACTGGGGACAGAGGTGTCTCAATCCGCTTCACCAACACCACTGACTTGCTGTCTGGCGACCCACATGCTTTCATGATCGCCTCAGGGCCCAATCAGTGAGATCTTCTCTCCATGCGTGCCTTCACCTCTAACAACAGTGCAGGTTCGTGACTGAGTTCTACGTCGAAGGCTACCGTTTTGTGCACGGCAATGTCGTTATATTTGTCTACCGCATCCTCCACGAGCCCGGCATACGCAATGTCCAGAAGGCCCCCAAGGCCACACTACCGACATGGAACGGGCTGAAGCTACTTGATCCAAGCGGTGTTTACACGCTCCAGGCTACCGTCCGCATCGAAGACTTTAACAACGCAGCTGTACTGGAGGCAGGCGTGAATGAGCTGAAGAGATTCCAGACGCAAATGAAGGGCTGTGTGAACCTGGCTTTGCCAGATCGACTTGCACTGGATCCCCGCGTCAAGTACAAAGCTCCGACAGCCCCTGCCACCCAAGCGCGACCTCGATGAAGACTGCTCTCATACTAACAGAGAGCAATGGGAAGCGGAAGGGAGGTTTTAGGCTAGGAATCGTCATGTCAGCCTCCAAAGGCTATAGAGGCAAAGTATCAAATTCAGCTCTCTAGGAGTGTCAGCGAGTGCCAACGAACCAACATATCATGTTGGTAGAGAGACGATAAGGATCGGAACAAGTCCGTTCGCTGGGTCAGGACGCTGAGGGGTTTGGTCTTTTGCAGTGCATCTGGCTCCAGATGAGTAGGATGAGTGCCGTCTGCTGATGTGCATCATCCGGGCCAGCTTGCGTATAAACCTCCAGCGTAGATTCAAAACGGTAGGCCGTATTTTTAAGAACATTGAAAGCGTCTGTGGTGAAACGTCTGTGACCAATACGTGTATGCGATGCCCTCATGTAAGGGAAGCTTGGTTCAAGCACGTGCTAGCGCGAGGTCGCGTTCCGCGCTGCGAGGAAAGCGCAAGCGAGCAACCTCACAAACATTGCTTTGTCAACAGAGATCATCTTCCATTGCCATGCACTAGTATTGGCAACGATACAGACTGCAAAATGACTGTTCGACCCGGTTTAAGCAAGCGGCCAAGCTCCAACAACAAAGACGTGTCGCCACCTCCGCCGAAGCGGCGGCAGCAGTCAGCCACAACAAGTTCGTCACTCGTCGCAGGGTGTGGGAATATTCGCTGACCTGGATCAGGCAAGGCAGTCGCCAATTTCTTTACACCAGCTTCGAAGAAAGAGCCAGAGAAGATGGTATGGCGGATTGTCAAAGACAGCTTGCTGGTTGGTCGCTTCAACCTAGGCGCGCAGTCAGCCACGCAGGGCAAGCGCAGAGTAGCAGTCTTTGACTTTGACTCAACCTTGATTACAACTGCGTCTGGAAAGACTTTTAGTCGTGATGCAAGCGATTGGAAGTGGTGGGATAGTAGCGTTCCAGGACGATTGAAAGAGTTGCATGCAGACGGCTTCCTTGTCGCTATCATCAGCAATCAAGGTGGCATCAGTCTGAGACCTGATCCGAAGACCGTAAAATCTGATCAGAAGCGACTGGCGGACTTCAAGACCAAGGTAACAGCAGTCTTCAACCAGCTCGACTTTCCTATATCGATATATGCTGCGACAAGTCGTGACCAGTATAGGAAGCCCAGGACCGGGATGTGGAACGAACTGCTAGAAGACTACGATATCGAGAATGCAGAATCTGTCGACCTAGAGAACTCAGTATTCGTTGGGGATGCTGGTGGTCGCGAGGCAGTGGCTGGCGGCGTAAAGGACCACTCGTGTGTCGACAGGTTCGTGAAGATCCCGAATGATGCCTTGGCAACCAGAAATAACCAAGTCTATGTAGAGATTTTGCTGCTAATCTCGGTATACCGTTCCATACGCCAGAAGAGTACTTCCGCCATGAGGATCCACGGCCATTCGTTAGGGCTTTCGAGCCGATGGCCTACATGCAAGAGCGGGCTGAAGGCTCAACAACTGCACGTAAGTATTATATCCAACCTCTCATACACCACACTTCTACAGATGTGCTAACTTTAGTTGCAGTAAACACTTTTACACCACCGGCAACCCCCGAGATCGTCATGTTCTGCGGTAGCCCCGGTTCAGGTAAATCATCGTTTTATTGGAAACATCTGCAGCCATTCGGTTATGGCCGCGTTAACCAAGACATTTTGAAGACTGTGAGTTGCTGACTGATCTGTCTCTGCGCAAATGTTGTGCAACCATTCAATACCTTGAGTAACATTTTGAAACAGCGCGAGAAGTGTGTAAAGGCTGCTACTGCACTCATCATAGAAGGCACGAGCGTAGCTATTGGTAGGTTTATGTTGATCCGGGGCTCCAATACATTCCGCATACTCAGCTAACTTGTTAAAGATAACACCAATGCCGATCCAGAAACGCGAGCCGTGTGGATTACATTGGCGCAGAAGCTGAAAGTTCCCATTCGATGCGTACTCGTCACGGCCACGCCAAAGCTGTGTGAGCACAATGATACGTTCCGCGCACTGAATATTGGTCCAGAAGTAAGTTTACCCGCTAAGCAACCTCCCGTGCGTGCGTGCCGGAAGCTGCACTTTGCTCATTACTCCAAACTCACTCTCACGCTATCCGATGTGGAGATTGGTTGTGCGGGATGTCCAAGATTCTCAGAATCCCATTACTACACGGGAAACGCTCATGCTAACATCCGATGCCCACTAAAAGACGAACCGTGAATCTCGTACTATCCTGCCACACGCTGCATTCAGTGGCTTCGCTTCCAGATACCGCGAACCTAAGCTTTCGGAAGGCTTTGTAGACATAATCAAAACCAATTTCCAGGTACGTGTAACCCAAGACATTCCGCATCGACTGGGCTACAGAGATGCAACATGGACTGACTGGAGCATGCATGGTGTAGTTTGAAGGCTCCGAGGAGCAGAGACTGCTATGGAGCAAATACTGGATCTGATCTGCAAGTATTTGGACGTGCAAGAGCGAAGCAAATGCGAAGCGTGAGGAGTGGAAGCGTTCCCGATGCCCGTATACTGGCCGTTATGACGACTTGAATACACTTCTTCGAGCGTTCCTGCGTGGATAGAAAGTCCGAAATGCTATGATTGGGCGGAAAGAGAATGTTGGTGAGGGGCCGTCCCCCGAGCGAGGGTTCGCAGCTCTAGCCTACGCCTTTTTTCTTTTCTACGCCGTTGGGCGTATGGCTTCCAGACTAATCGAAAACGGCAGTTCGCGCACACAAATTCTTGTTTACGACCAGATTTTACTTCCTTTTCTTCCAACTTTATGTAGGAATACCATGATCTTACATTCAGATCGCTGCAATGATACCCCGTACTTCCGACATGAAGAAAGCGCGCAACAGCATTGACACGAAGAATTATTACATCATAGATTCTACAACATGGTATGCCGATTGCTTGATGCATCTGGCTACCCTGATCCCCGTAGATGGATTTCTGATCCGTTATTACCCCCATGCCCCATGCCCAAGCCGCGGCATTCGGCGGTCGGTGGAGTGCCACGTTAGTCTAGGAAATCATCCGGTGAAATTGAGAGATCAACAACACCAGACCGGTCTCGACCAAATCCTGCAACAGGCCGTCGGAACGGTTGCGCGCTCCTCCTTTGCAGAGCAGTTCAATCTGGAAAAATGCAGAGTGCTTGGAGGACAACGAAGCGCGCGCGCATTCCAATGTGAGCCGCCACGTGGTTCTCAGGTACACGCAAATTTTTCGGGCGCGAGAATTGCTTCTTTCGCGTGCAGTAAGCTTTAAGACTGAACTGGCTGTTCTTCATGCACGTTGAGCGTTGCCGGTCGGTGTGGATGGGTGGGCTGGCAACGGTATTCTCCCGCTTCTGCATGTCCGTGCCGCCCAGTCGATTGGCCAAGGAGACAGACGAGCGAAGAAGGCGGGGCGCCTGCCGACCTCAGACCGGAACTGACTGCTTTTTCGCCCTGTCGTCATGCTGCCAGGTCCCGGGAGCCTGGAACGGTAAGGTCTTGCTCCGATTTTTCTTCTGCTGGGCTCGATCGCATGAGGCACAGCACGGCGATCAAACCGCGCGATCCTCTTTCACCTTGCTGACATAGCATCAAGAGCCGTGAAGCAGGTGACGACGAGGACACTGGAAACGATGCAAAAAGATACGGGCGGACGTTTAGATAGACAATGCGCTGGCGGTGTGAGGCTTGCTCAGCGTGCGAGCAGGGAGTTTTGCCCAGCGAGAATAAGCCGCCGGGGAGAAGGAAAAGAGGATAGTGCGCCAGGGGTATGAACGCCAATCAGCAACGGCTCAACGGTCTAGCGCTTCCAACAAGTTCCCCGATTTGTCTGCAAGTTCGCTGGCTTGCTGATATTTTGGCTGGGCTGAAAGGTTGTCCCAACCTCGTCTGGGAAAGTTCCGGCATGTTGTCAGGTACCGCCCACGCGAGGTCATGTTGTCGCGCCTTGTTTCGTCTCAGCGTGATGCGATCGACCACTTGACTCGTCAATGAGGCATGATGTTTGAAACACGGACTCTACGGATCAGTCAGTGTTTTGAAGATCGTGAGGCTTTGGTGTTTGTTTGTTTTCACGGTTGCCTTTCACAGCCCCCTTGATGCATTCATGCGATTCAGAATGGGCCAATCGGTGCATGGGGGACGACACGGGACAGAAGCGGGAGAAACGACATGGGCTTCGCTAGAACATGCTTGTCAATGTCACTGCTGCGAGACGGCAAAAGGCCAGAAGAACGGTGCAAGAAGTAACGTGGAAAGGTTGAAGGGCGCGGCGAACTAGGCCTGTTCCCTCGCACCGCCTGATAGACGAGTCTGTCAAGTGGCAGCCACGGTTGCGCTCACAGTAGTTGAGTGGCAGACAGCGGATGACAACCACAGCGCTGGTAGTACAGCACTTTGTAAAGGCACCGCTCAACACCACAGCTCGGCGATCGGTCAAGGCTCGTGAAGACGATGTGATCCAACGCCTGTTCCTGCATCGTGTCCTCAGAAGCTTTTCTCACGACGACAGAAAGTTTGGAGTGCGTGAGTGGGACAGCCAGGGATAATTTGTTGCGCCTCCACCAACGACATATCGCATAATTAGGTTGGGCAGGTGAAAATTCAACACCGAGGCAGGCCCCGTACTGTTGAGTAGGGTTTGAATCAAGCCACCTGCTGTGCTCAAGCTGTAGCGGCACGGACGTTGTGGTCTAAACGGCGGCTCGAAGGCTGGGGGACCTTGAAGCGACGGCGCCCTGGCGTGCTCTCTGCACGGAGACTGCCCAGGGCTGCTGTGAGTGTCACGGCCTCGTCTACCAGGCTATCTGAGTCGCGCGGAACGCAGTCGACATACCGGAGCCGCTATGCCTAGTCAAGGTGGTTGCAAAGTTTGGCTTGAAGCCGTGCGCCTGCCCACACAGAACTGGTCTACTATCCCACACCCGTCAACACCGCCCGTTTCTCTTGGAATTCCACGTCAGTCCTCTGCCACTCTCTCGCCATTTCAGTCGTCGCCTTATCGCTGCGCTGTCTCTCGCTTGCACTCGCAAAACCTGATCCAGTCTGACCAACTCTCGCCCACCAGTCATCTCCACCTTTACCACCTCGGCAGCCCACCCACGCTCACGTGCCGTCCGCATTAGGCGCTGGCCTTCCCTGGAGACGCCTTTGCTGCAGCATAAACACGCCGAACAGTACATACGTACATACGTGGTCGGCTATCGTGGCATCCTCTCCAACTTCGCCCGACCGCCTCTCCATCCCAAAGCAGCGCGCCGTAACCCCGACGTGCTGGCTGCACTTGGGTATGTGATCCTGGTAACTCGCGCGCCATTCACGTCACATCCCGACCGCCAAAAGAACCAACAACTATGCACGACCTTAAACCCCTCCAGCTTCCCAAGCTTGTTGCAGCCCGCAAGTCTTCCAAAAGCTCACTCAACATGTACGACGACCCGACTGCATCGATTTATTCCAATGCCGACTCGGGTTTCTACTCGGCTTCGGAATGCTCGACACCGCCAACGCCAAGTCAATACACGCGAGGTCACTTTCGCTTTCCCAGCTCGGCTTCGTCACTGTCATCGAGCCCGCCCACCTACGAGCCCACCGAGCCTCCCAACAGCTCAGGCAAGCTACCCAAGCTTACCGAAGAGCCTCTTGAGCGTGAGTACGACTACGGTAGCGAAGATCCGTACCGTTGCTCTTGTAAGTTGCAATGTGAATGCCCCCATGTTTGCTATACTGATGCATTTCCAGGCGACGCCGGCGGTACCTATGGCCACGCGCAAGACTGCAGGATATCCAGAGCCTACGAGCCCCAGGACGAGTACTTCACTACCTGCGACTCGGAACTGCGACTGGCTAAGCGACGAAGGTCCTTGGAAGCATCCGCGCACAGCATCGCCGGCAAGCTCGAGAGGCGTTTTCCCTCGCTGTCGCGCAAAGTGCGCGATCGCAGCTCGACTCTCAGCAAAGTTTCACGCAGCGCCACCCCCTCAAGAGTACCTTCTACTCGATCCTCATCGCTCGCTGGCTCAATTTACCATGTCTCGACCGTCGATCTCCCAGAGGACTACGTGTCGCCAACCTCTACACCAGCCCTCACAAGCAGGGAGCATTTGAGTGATGATGCGCCTACGCCAATGGCCATCGACGTCAACAAGGCCAATGCCATGGAGATCGACCCCGAGGAGGTGGAGCGGGAGCGCTATGCCACGACGCCATTATTACCCCCATTGCTTGTGAACTGCCGGAACAATGACCTACCAGCGTCTTCGCCCCTGCAGTCACCAGCAGTTGCAGATGCGACTCAATCCATGGGCCCGACTCCAGCCGGCACCCCACCAATGCGCACTTACCCTACTCCTCCCCTCTCTTCCAAAACATCCTTTGCATCGATCAGAGCACCAAATGCCGGATACATGGTCCCCTCATCCGACATTCCCCCTCTAATGCTTGCCAACCCACAGGACAAGTGGGCCATGGAGCTAGGCCATGCGAACTTCACCATCCTGCCAGAGCCTTATGTCCCTGAGGTCTGCACCGCAGCATCTATTGAAGAACACCTTACCGAATGGGCGCAAGCGCGGCGCAACTACGCAAAACATCAAGTGCGAACTGCGGAACACTACGGAGTGACATCCAGACACTATCTTCTTACCGAGCAAAAGTGGGCTGAAATCGATGCCGAATGGAAGAAGAACCACGATCTGGCCAAGTCACATGCGGCTGCTATCGGTCAAGAGCTCGCCCCGAGCTCACCCACGGAGCCAGGACCCCTTAGCAAGATGCCAACGCTACATGACCCTAAGAGCGAGGGCAAGTTCCCCAAACTCGGCGATGAGGACATTGTCGGCCCTATGCAACAGGCGGCCGCACTACTACCGAAAACACCTTCGCGCAAGCGTGCCTTTTTCAAGTTCCTAAGCGACCTACGGTTCCCTGGTACCTTCCTCGGTCGCTCCTCGGGTGGTGTCCGGGGCCACTAGACCCCATTCTGCGATAACGGAGAATCCTTTTCCTTTTCATCTTGTCGATAATTGCGTGCGATTAATATTTCTCTCCTGCGCACAAACCTTGTACTCTTACTCCCCCTTGTGTTTCTTTAGACCCAAGGGGCATGTTCTACGAAAGTGTACGACTGTATGACATAAGATCTCGGTCCATCATTGGAGCCACGACCATACGGCTCTTATCACAGAGTCACGAATTTCCTTTGTCGATACAACCATTATTAGAGAGGCTTTTCTTGTCTTGCGCAATACAGTGGTCTGTCTGCACTGCGCTTCCCTTCAATGGGATTACTGTTTGGTGTTTGGGCGGTCAAAAAAGGATGCAGGGGTTCTGCATCTCGCGATAAAAGCGAGTATCATCTCATCATCACGACATGATTCACGCAGCGGTGGCTCTTCAGCCAAATCTCTTTAGGTTTCAGTCTTTCCTTATGTTTCAAACCATTCTTGGTTTCGGCGGCTATACCTTTACTCGTCCTTGTCTGGGACTCGAGGGGGCAAGCGCAGTCGTGGGTCTTTGCTACCCTTTTGGCATTAGTAGGAGGAGAGATTAAGCTTCTTCGGATATGTTCAGTATTGATACTATATAATTGGTCTAAGAAGGTGGTACGAACGAGGCTGGGGAGGCTGAAGGTATGTGATACCAGAAGCTTTAGTTTAGCGTGTCCTCGAGAGAAGATACAATGAACGCTCGACGTCAAATGAATCATCAAGCCAAGCACATCATTCTCTTACAACTTCGACAATGCAACTGCCGTCCTCTTTCTTATTGAGTGATAGTCATTATAGTCACTGCGCGTTTGCAGGAAGAAGGCAGCCGGCAGCAAGCTGCACGCAAACAACTCCAACTCCGGGACAAGACATTACACCGCCAGCTCGGCACATGACGACGCAATCTCTCCTGCAAAGTCTCCGGCGCACAGTGATGTACAGCCTCACACATTACACATCCATCTATTACGCCATTGAATCTGCACAAACAAGTCTCTTTCACTCTATTCGTAATATATATTTCCCAGTATCCTACACGGTCTCATTCTTCCTAACCCAACATAGCGATAACAGAACAATATCTAGAAGAACGCCATGTTTCGCGACTCCAGCGTGACAGATAACCCTTGAGGCAGTATGGATGGTGACTGGCTGGCTGGCTGGCTGGCCGTCTGTACGACATATGCAAATGTGCAAGCAATGCAGGCCGTCCATAGTTCGCTGCGCTTGCTCGTTTCCGCCTTCCAAACTAGATGATGCTGTATCGCCATGGGAGCTTTTGCATGCGAAAGTGGGCGGGACCGATTGTACCACACACACACACACACAATTGTGCATGCGTAACAGTGGGGATCGTTGTTGGCTAGTTTTTGACCATCGTTGTGCAATGGAGAGAAACGAGTATCACCTATGTTGATGGAAGCGAATGGTAAGGACGATAGGACAGTGGGATATGTGCAAATTTACTGGCGACTCAAAAACGTCACCTGTCAATCGTGGAATGCAGTATGCTGGAATGCAGCGGCATCTTCCAGGCTGTGCATATGCTCGGGTCCTCAGGTCTTCACATGCAAGGTCCTAGTCTGCGACCCGAATGCATCTCATTCTCCTCTCCCTGGAAACAACCGGCTACCAGTCGTGCGATCGTATATATCTGCTATAGGTAATTTAGATGCTGCGAAAGACTTTCCCTTCGGTTCAGGCATGTCCGAAATCGATCTTCGGTCTGGCGATGCAAGAAGCAGGTATGATGACGAACAGTGGTTGTCTACATGAGACATTGCATCTGCGGTGAAGCAAAATCTCGGAAGATCGTGCATAAGAGAGGTAGGCGTATATGTGGGTCGTTCTATCTTGGGGACAAGATGGCTGTCAGCCTGGCAGATGCGACTTGGCTTCCGCGGAAGGCTGTGGTGTGAGTTAGCATCTCTAGTTGGCGATGCTGCCTGTCACTTGACACCCTTCTTCCAGGTTCTAGACCATTGTTGAGAAGATATGTAGGTAACCTGTCCTTCTCCACGCCAATCTACTACGTTGGGAAATATGTAGCGTGGTGACGCCACAGCATCACTACTGCAGTAGGAACAAGCTACGGCTCGTGCCGCATTGCATCAGCCCACAACATTCTTCACCGCAGTAGGTGTTCTCTGACAGCAGCAGCGGCAATGTGAATTATCTAGTCACATGTCCAAACTCTATTGATCTGACACTTCACCAAACACATCAGTTGGCGGCCCTCCCTCACTCTCTCTTTCAATATCCAACATCTGCACATGCGCACCTTCTCTGTGATGGCCACCAGAAATACGATCATGTGTCAGTGCCGTCTTTTTATGGCCCCAGTCGGACGGCACTTGCATAGCACGACATAGCACTCATCCTTCCTCCAACACATGCCTCGACACAACGGTCGTGTAAACGCCATCGATGTCGGTTCCAAGACCCCGGATTCAACAGAATTCGGGCCTTTCCGCAGGCGTAGGCGAGCAAGGGTGGATCCGCAGCTGCCTTCAATCGAACGATCCTTGAGATCATGCCACGCTTCCCCACCCGCTGCTCGAAGCCTCGTCAGATTGCGGGATGTGTCGTGTGACAGGGCTGAGACTTGTTGATCTGAGTGCGGGGTTGAGGATAAACAGGGTAGAGAGAATGTGTCTAGTGTGCGAGGGCTCTTAAAGAGTGGGCTGGCGTGAATGAGGACGAGGCGTAAATGACCGCTGTATCTCCTGCTCCTATATTACTCGTGTGAGTCTACGTGCTCGTGCGAGCCTTTCATACCGTCCAGCGTACAGGTGCTCGGCAGACAACAGATTCACTACATTTCATTGCTTCTTCTTGTCGTATAGTCAAGCTCTTCCCAATTCGCTTGACATACTGCAACTAAGGCAGTTCCTCCAAGGACATGTTGACTATCTTTCTGTTCAGACAAGTTGGCTTCGAAGTGGAACTGTTTGGTCATGACTCGAGTCTGCCGCTGGATCTGTCCTGGGCGACGTTGTAGGTTTCGTGCACATTCTCGTAAGGCTTAGCATTCTTTACAAAACACGTGAATAGAGGCAATGCAGCACGAAGAGCTTGATGACGTAGCGGAGACGGGCGAGCATATGGTTTACTGGTACAGTGATGAAAGAGAACCATGAACAGTTCGGTCTAGAGGGCATAGAGAGGCCGACGGTAAGGCTTAGAGTGGAGGATTCTGGCGTGGGCGGTCGACGATCTTCGATGGACTTCTTTAGCTTCCGCGTCGAGGTCTTGGCGTCGACCGGTCAGCATGCGTAGGTGCATCGTCATGCGCTCCCCAGCCATCGACTACGCCTTCTGCATGCGACAGATGCCGTCGCGCACACTTGCCCGACTACCATAACGACTGTGTAGACATCGCGCACGGTGCCCGCCATCGTCAGGCGCTGTTAGGGCGTTACAGCTTATCAATCAACCAAGCCATCCATCAATACAAGTCGTCGGCTGACCACGCTCCCCACGGACTTCTGCAGTCCTTCGTTCCTGTACATGTCTTTTACCCTTGCGCCAAGATAGTCGCCATTGCTATAGATACCCCGTCCGCTTGCGTCTGGTTACACTAAAAAGCACCACCAAGACCGTGCTTTGTTTCACATCTCAGGAAACACGCTCACTCCTGAGCCAGAGGGCGTCTTCGCATCCCTACACCATGTCGCTCACCGACTCGGAACTGGAGCTGGTCAGCTCGCAGCTGCAGCGGGAGAACGACGACATCCCCGAGGAGCCCGACATGATCCTCTCATCAGACGCCGAGAACGGCCAGTCGTTTGCTCCACCACCACGGATCGCTGCCCGCTTCTATCGCCATACAAGCAACCGTCGCAAGTCTTCGGCCACCTCGTCCCGCCGAAACTCGCTGTCCTCGACACATTCGCACACGTCCAATCGCTCGTTCCGCAACAGCTGTCAGAGCCACCATGTAGCCCAGCATCTCCGCCGTGCCTCTATACTCGAAGATCGCAAGGCTAGGCTAGCAGACCGGGCAGCGCATGCCGAGCAGGTCAGGCTACGTGCTGCCTTGGCCAAGGCTACCCCACGTGGTTCCAACAGTGAAGAGAGGGCGTTGGCAGCACAGCAGGCTCGTGAGAAACATCTGGCACAAGTAGCCGCTTCCTGTGCTGAGGAAGTGAGGAGAGCCAAGAAGATTGCCGAAGACATGAAAGAGCGCAAGGCCGCTGAGGAACGACGATACCGCACCGAGATGGAGGAGAAGTTAGCAGAAGCCGAGAAACGCAGACTGGAGTACAAGCGCAACCCCAGACGACCACGGACCGCAAGCTCGCCCCCCGCTGATATCAAGATACGGACCGAGCGCCCCATCGTGTCGACGGAAGATGCTGCCAAGAGGATCCAGGCTGCCTGGAGAGGCAAAGTTAGGAGCAATATTGTCACCGAATGGCTCCAGCTCGGTCTATCAATCGAGATGGTCCAAGAGACCAGTTTCGAAGTCATTACTGGCATGCTCGCAGATGAGAAGCTGCTCAGGACCACCGATAGAATCATGACACTGTTTGTGCTACTTCCAGACGCAGATCCAGCCTCCCGCAGCGCTGCCGTCAGAACCTTCCTCTCCGCGTACCTCATCCTTGGACATCCCACACATGTTTTCAGTCGCGACGGCGATCAGGAACAGGATCTCATTACCAAAGCCAAGGACCTCGTCATCAGCTTCGAGTCTGCTCTGGCAAAACTAACAAAGCTCAACTCGTACACTCCTTCACCCACGCGTACAGAAACTGTACTGCTTGCTCATGGCGCGTTTGTTACCGCTTTCAATGACTGGAAAGCCCGCGACTCCTCCGCGCTTATCGAAACAATGGTAGCTTCATTTGTCAGCCTTGACGAAATATGGCAAAGTGTCAAAGATGCGACGGTCGATGAGGTTGCAAACGAGTACAGAAATGGTATCAGAGACAACCAGGCTATTCTACTTAGCAAAATCAAGAAGTTGGCGGGGCCTGACAAGGCTCTTACCTTGATCAGGAAGGCCATACGCGAAAGCCGAAGGTCAAGGCCAAAGAAGAGGCTCGCAGGAGACACTGTACGACCGCGTGTTGCAAGCGACTCAACACCAGAATCTCCGCTATCAGCCGATAGTGCAGCCAAGCAGGCTGAAGCTGCTTCAGAGCTTGCAGCTTCTGGACAATCTGGGCTCCAAGATTCCACTGCTCAGGGCCACCAGGCACAGTCGCTGTCCAAGGTCTTCACGGTCGTGCCCGATAATCGCATTCTGGTTCACGAACTCTCTATTGACAAAGACTACCGCATCGATCCCTCGCCGACGGCAGACTTGCGCGATGCTCTCAACCGTGAGCTCTGCGACGCAATGCGGCGAGGGTTTGAAGAGGGTGACAGCACAAACTGGACTGCTGCCATGGCGGAGAACATACGGGGAAAGCTGCTACGGCTTCTGAAACCTGGCAACTCAATGCACACACTCATTTCCGAGACTCTAGATCCGGAGCATATCAGCAGGCAGTGCAGTCAAGGCGTCTTCTCTTATGGGAAGTTCTTCGATTTTATTGCTAGCATTCTTCCAAAGCTTTGCGCACCCTTTCGAGACACCGAAGTTCAGTTGCTTGCTGAGGAGCTGCAAGAAGAAGGTGAACTTTCAAGCATGATCGAGAAGCTCTTCAAGGTCCTTCATATCATCGATCTTTTGTCCTTGGACTACTCAAACTTCCTATTGATGAACGCCGCACCAACACTCGTCAAAGAGGCTGTTGGGTACGAGCAACGCATGTTCACTCAGGATCTGGAGGAAAACAACCTTACTCTCGACCGCACACGCAGATGGTGGCGCAGCGCAGCAGTCAACATGCATACCGAAGCTGACCGTCGTGACCCTTGGAGTCAGGCAAACCCCATCAATCGCCCTACAGCGCACAAGATTTACGCTCGTGGTCTTGTCGACCTCGCAATCGCTACGCCGCCACTGCGAAGCTCTGAGCTGCCGGAGACGCTCGAACTAGATCGTGCACGCATCTCCCGCATTCGCGAGGACGCGCTTCGCATAACAACGATCGGGGGTATCTTGCTTACGGCAAAGAACCTACTCAAACGCGACGTGCGCGCGCAGTGGAAGTCTGAAGCCAACAAAATGTGGTTGGTGCTGAAGGAGAATGGATACATGTCAGACCCTTCTACTCCCTCGAAGATTTCTTCTCTTCTTGAGTCGTCTCGCAACATGCCACCGTCAACGCGCTCCCAGCTCTCCTCCACGATCACGCGTCTTCTTACGCAAGCTGAAGCTGGCAAGCTATCCGACCCTGTGATGAAGGTCTTGTTCCAAAGACTCAAGACTCATATCTTCAACCGGGTAAGCGCCAGCAGTTCTGGCGAGCGCGTCAAAGCTGCTAGCACCGCCACCGAAGGACTTGCTACTACTGGTCTGCCAGAGTTCGTGTCTCAAGTCGCGGATATCTGTGAACAGCTTGGCAAAGTTGGTGAAGTGGACCGCAAATGCCATGGCAAGTGGTATGAGGAGATTGCCGAGGAGATGGAGAGGCTAGGCCTTGAAGGAGGCGAAGAATTGACCAGGAGCTCGAGTGCTGATAGCGAGGCTGTCGCCTCGACGAGATCTGATTCTTCTGTGTAAGATAGACGGGTAATAGCAGGGAAGCTGTAATGCTGGTGCATGGGTACGATCACTGGCGTTTTCGTTTCCTTTTATTCTTCTTGGCTCGGACACGCAGCCTGTTCGTTTCTTAGTATTATATTGACATACTGTCGTTTACTGCATGGCGCTGTGGTGTTCATTGCTTCAGGTCGGGGATAGGGTTACGGGTTATGAGCATATACGAATCACTCTTGGTTCATCGTTCTTCGAGTTACAACGTACACTATTTCAGGCGTTTTGATTACTCAAATCAATGCATATGACTTTTTCTACACTTCAATTACCTCTACCTATCCGTCTGCGTACAAACCACTTTGTGATTGTAATAGTGTCTCAATCGACGTTAGAAGCGGTCATTATCAAGTGACAGACGGCTTAAGCCGCAAGACATTGCCACGGACTGAATGGGTCATATCAGCAAGGAAATTTGTTCAGCTTGAATAGCCGTGCGGTTTCAGAAGACTGGTAGGCTAGCCATGGGCGTAGTCTAGAATACTTGGCTGGAGGCTACGGGAACTAACGTATAGAGCAAAGGCATATACGGCTTTGTTGCACACAGATGCTGTCCGGGCGACGTACCCGTAATCTTCATCGTAGATTTAGTAGCGATAGGAGTGAGATAGATAGATTGGTAGCCGATACAGAGATCGATTGAGCTTACTGCCCCATCATGTGGTTACACGTCGGCTTGTAGTGTTCCCGAACTGAGAGCATTCTTTACCATCTTTACCATCTTTACCATCTCTACCATCTTCCCTGTGGTGATGAAGTGACCGAGTGGATCGGAGGTATGTCCTTCTTGGGGGTTTGATAAGGCACGGGCCACCGAAGAAGCTAAATGTAAGCTGTCTTCTCCTCGCCGAGCTGATGTATAGCAACATCTTTCAAAGATCTTATAGGTTCTCCTTTGACTGAACTGCCCCTAGCGGAGGCGGACCTGAAGCTCCCGGTGGACGCCGGATGCCAAAGTTTGCTTTCCTTGCTTCATCGATTCGACCTTTGGAAAGGCTGATACCGGGGACGACCCACTCTCCACAACTACACTGCATCCCCTGCCAGGCATACTTGCCTACGTTGGTGTGGCATTTTGGACACTCCAGACGCCCTTCCAACTTGCCTTGTTCGAGCTCCGGGCGCATCCACGACAGGGGATCTAGGAAGTAGTGGGCACAGTTCTGCGATGGAGCTTTTTGAGCTTCTGCGTTCTGGTCGCTGACAGATGGGGTGGACCCATGCGGTAGTAGATATTGTGACGTCGCTAATGCTCGCCTGAGACTTTGTAAGCGCTGAGCAAGATGGGCGGCAACAGGCAGTATGGTGACATCAATCACGTCTTGCCACAACTCCACTTACCTGCATTTACGACATCTCAATTCGAAACCGGAAGATTCGTCGGCGACATGTTCGTCTTCGAAGCGAATCTTGTCAGCTTCTGGAGCTTGGCCACACGCGCGGCTCAGCTCGATTTCCCGTTGGTAAACCCATCGTTGATAGGCCGGGGTATCTTCGACGTTCTCGGGTGTCTGCATCTCACCGTATAGCTCCAGTTGTTTCATGAAGCCCTCGTTTGGTTCGCAGATGGATCGCGCTTGCCGAACGTGCGACAAAGCCTCCGACGGGCTGATGTTGTGCTCTTGCATCAAATAAGCGATGACGACGGTAGCCGATCGTGACTTGCCCATAGCACTAGAGAAGAGGTTGTGGTTGGCATATTGATACGAGTGGCTGAGAACAAATAGGGTGGCAACTGGGCGGTGTGTATCGGGGAAAAATCGCAGAAAACGGAAGGCGAAAAAAGACGAAAAACATGATGCAGGACGCGCGGAGAGCAAAATTGAGCTGCATGCATTGCATACCAGTGACGAGGGCTTGGGGCTGTTGTCGTTTGTGAAGATGGCAAAACTGCCAAGCAAGGCAATCGTCGGCGGCGATCCAAAGTTGTTGGATATGCAAGGCTTCAGCTTGACCAGGATGTTGACTTACCAATGCACCAAGACTCCGCCACCTCCCTTAAGCCCCTCCCGTATGAAGCGATTTGTGGCAGGGAAATGCTCCAATAGATTTTCGTCTTCGACATCGTCGACCTCCACCACCATGTGCTTGAAGGGGCCGAACAAGTCTTGATCTAGTGGTGTGCGCAATACCGACAAGACGTGCGTAATATTGGCTTGCTGGAGGGCCTCGCGCCGTCGCAGAGTGAACATGCTATGCAGCAATGGTTAGACAGTAGTCCGGTGACCCCAGACCTGAGCCATGGGGCAGATGCGAAACGATAGTCGACATTACGTACCCACCGATATACAGGTTCAAGTCCCCAGGGACTCTGTCGATGAGCGCCATGATAGGCGAAACGAGGTCTCCGAGAACAATCGGACGCCGGAGATGAGTGTACGGTGATCAACAATCCTAGAAGAAGCGCGCGTTGTTGAAGGTGTGAGAGAGGTGGTCTAATTTTGACCGAGGGTTTCTGGTCGCGCGTGCCCGCCAAAATTGCGGACCATCAGTAATGACATCTGTCATCGAGTTTGTTGTATCGGCAAAGACAAAAAAATGCAGCGCGTTTGAGCAGTTGCCGAGCATTCTATTCACCTTCAGAATTATTGGATCGACGGGTGTGACTCTACCCAAGGTTGCGGCCAAGAGTCACAGAGAGAGTACCATGAGCTTTAGAGACATCATGGAGCTAGCAGTTCGTAGCCTTATAGCTACACACACTATATTCCTTGCCCGCCCGTGCTTCCCCGTAGTTCATAGTTCCTAGTGAGACCCTTTGCAATAAGAACTGTCATCAAGAGAGTCATGTGTCGTTGCAGTAAGCGGTATTTTCCGCAAGACCGCGGAGCTACACACTATGGATCAGGGACTGCATACAATTAACATGGGTGAGTTTATAGTTTGAATCGAAAAATTCCAGTTGTACGAAGAGTTCCCGAGGCCGTCCGTTACTGCGCCCCAAAGATGTCGAAGTTGCCCGGGCAGCCATGAATCTGGACAGCGGTCAATGAGAGCCATATGTTGTCTCGTGTCAGTGGTGTGGTGTTGCTTCCATCGTGAGACAAGCAATATTGCAGTCGTTACCGACAGCCAGAAATAGCGAATTGCTCGTACTCCCCGGTTGCTTGCAAGGCTATGATGGCGCCTCGTCCCGCATCTCGGCGAAGCGCATCAATGCTTTGGAAAACGGGTAGAGACGCGGTAGTTGCGAATTTCCGTGCATTCCATATCGCCGACTAGATGGAGAAGTCGCTGACATCACCTAAGACTTGCTGGTTCGCGCTGTCTCAAAGTGGCTGAACGACCGCTTACCTGACCACAAAGCAGGACCCACCTGCCGGTGAAAAAGCAACGTACCAT
Source organism: Alternaria arborescens (assembly GCF_004154835.1). Lineage (NCBI taxonomy): Eukaryota > Fungi > Ascomycota > Dothideomycetes > Pleosporales > Pleosporaceae > Alternaria > Alternaria arborescens. The sequence goes on along the minus strand of NW_021167863.1, from coordinate 559,860 downwards.
GTAGGTACCACTGTGTGTAGGTTCGGCCCCAATCCGATACCCCGGAGTAATACTCGTGTCGTCTGCAAGTTGCCGCTCGTGACAGCACGAGGTACCCTGGAATGGACCATGGACACAGCCCCATGGGAAACATGTGTAGGAGCAGATGGAGGGAGGTGTTTTTTTTTTGTCCGTACAACGAGTGTAGTTGCCAAAAATACCATGTCGGGGAGCAGGGAATGCGATATCTCAGACAGGCAGCCTGTGTCGCATTGGCTGCCGGAGATAGTGCACTGTGTGCATAGCGTGTACGCCCCGCCGTGGATTCGATTTGATGGCGGAGGGCTTGCCGCTCAGGATGCAGGTATACCTAGGCAGTGTGTAGGGCAGGCCAGCTTCCCGCCGCGATAGCGATCAGCAGATCAGCGTGGCATGGGAGAACAGCCGTGGCCGTCTCAGCCTGACTGATGATGGGTGACTACAGTTGATGGTGCAATCGATGGCGCTTGTAAGGCTGCAAGGAGCTTACTCTGTTGGAACTCCTCAGGCATCCGTGCGCACTGACTTCCGCTACCCGCACTCAAGTCTAACCCACACACGGTTGAATCTGACGCTGTGCCGTCTGCACCTCTTCCCCCCAATCCCCATCGAGGCGAAGCGCAACGCTGCATTGTTGGACAATTTGGTCAGATTCCAGGCATGCAACCCTCGTCAGCCAGCGCGCCCACGCCGTCGGCATGCCTTCCAAGCCTGCCCTACCAGCCATCTCACCGTTGCACCGGCCTGACGTCCTGGCAGATCGGCTCTACTTGGTTTGCGTAATAATCGGCACACAGGGCAGCTGGACGAGCGGGCGCCAATCCTCGATTGATTATTCTTGGTCCGACTGAGCTCTATCTCACGCTGCTGGGAGTCGTCTGCCGTCACGAGCAATCTACTGCGAGTCGACCTGCCAGCGCTAATGGCAAGCCCTATGCACGAGATGAGGGTCGGGGCGTGGACCTTGAAGCTTCTCGAAAGCCAGAGCCCTGCTCCGACCGACTAAAGGGTTGCATCTACCCCTGCTGAGGTCTCCACTGCGCTCCGTGCCAGGAGCAACCAGGCATAACCAATCACCGACATTCAAGCTCATCCAGCGTAGTGCTTTATGCTAACCGCACTCCCCGGTGGAGGGCGTTTCTTCTGCTCCGTCTGTTGCTGTTGCTGCTATCCAGCGGTGCCTCTGTCCTGCAGACTCTCTGCCTCTCCGGACCACTGGACGCCGAGGGACGCTTCCTTCTCCCTTTTACTCCACCCGCCTTCACGCTAAGGGCCCTACCGCAGTCCCGCATCGTCTTTTCCGCTGCCGTGTAGCAGGAACAGGCCTCTTCCGAACGAACTGACGACTTCACTCGTTGCATTGCTCGCACCATACTGGTTTTATGACGACTAGTCCTGGGCGAAAAGAAGCAATATCATTTTTGTGGCGGTGCTGGCCAGAACCCTTCCGTTCAGCTGAAGGACCCTCTGGCTCGTAGGGCTGAACATTTAACAGCCGCAAGCGCTAGCGCCCCCGCTTTCGCTTTTGTAAGCCTCGCCGTCGAGAATCCATCCCAACGACGCGTAAGTCCCACACGACCGCAAAGGTACGTCGCATGCTGTTTAGTACGTAGTTGTTAGAGTTCAGCTACGTCTGCACGCCTTCACTCTGTCCTCCCCTGCCTGTCTCGGCCAGTCCGTGTCGTTTCGGGCTAACGATTCTACCTCTAGGTCCGTGCTCGCATACACTATCCAGTAGCGACCATACTCACTCTTCTTGCTTGTCGCGCTCGCCACATTCGCGGTGCTCGCGTGCTGCGCGAGTACGCTTCAGCTGCACCCTAGTGGCGCGCTCCCGGCGACCTCATCTTCCCTACGAGCCATGTCCTCCACACCGAGTATTCGCGTATATGATTCTCAGCGTGATTCCCACCACTACCAACTACCACACCACCGCCGACCGTCGATACCCACCCCGGCTGTCGCAATGGCCATACCGAGAGTATGTAAGCTCGTGTTCCAGCCGGTGAATATATAACGGGCGGTCTGGAGCAGCTTGTGGCTCGGTCACGCGAGATATAGCTCCTGAAAGAGTCACAAAGTGCTCCAGCCTCATCCGGGACTGAACACGCTATACGAATGGTTCACTGACTGTACCAAAATTTTATAGGCACGCGAAGAGGCACCACCACCCTTGCCTCCTCCACGTCATATCGACCTCAGTGGAAGAGACCCTGGTTGGCAATGGGGTAACACAAACAGCCCAAGGGACACCGGCTTTGGCGGAAATCGGCTCGCGACAGTTAGACCTGGCTCGAGCTTGTACGGTGGAGCCACAGGCAGCTATCCGCGGGAGCCTTCGGTCGATATGTTTAGCCCTGCCCGCGAACCTTCCGTCTCTAGATCCGTCGACGGCATGAGCGAACACAGCAACACCAGCGAGGACGACCGTAGTAACAAAGCTCGGCCATCTCTCAAGAACCACAGGTACGGAACACTCTATTATACCTCCCCTCATCTCAAAGAGCAAGACGTGTTAGGGTTCTGGCAAGGTTCGGCAGCGCTTGTATATCTTTGGTCAAGATGCCGTGTCACTGCTTCACTGACAAATCCTTGTCGTTTGGAGGATTCCCATGCATGTCAATTGGTTCAGAACTTGTCAAGGGTTACCTGCATTCTTTGTGCCTACAAATCTGGCGTTGTGTCGTGTGCTCTCTAATGACTAACAATGTGCCATAGACTCACGAGCGAGCGACAACTCGGTCACAAAGCCGTGCAGAATTCATCGCATGCCTACGATAAGCAACTACTCTCGAAGATCGGCGGCCCGAATACACCCACACGAACAACCGCGTCATCCATCTCCTCTGCCAGCACTCACGCCCCCGCCGCTTCCGATACACACGTCCCTTCTCACAAGCTCAGCGGTCAACTAAAGCCGTTGACTGTACCTACTATATCACCGAGTTACAACGGCTGGCGTAGTCCAGGATTCGATTCAGCGGAATCACAAAGGGCACGCTACGGAAGCATTTCAACTCCAGGCCCTTTAGACGAGACATCTTCTCAGCACCGCGGTAGCTACGACCACAGCATATTCTCGGATCCCGAGTTTGGTGGCATGGAAGAAAATGGAATGCGTGATCTGAACATCAATGAACGTAGCCCTGCCGAGTCAGAGGACTATCAGTTGGGCCCTAAGGGTGGCCTAAAACGGCGGGCCTCGTCGCCGCCCTCTGAAGCCGCGCGCGACGATCGACCCATCCCAAGCGGCCATAATGATCTCTACCACCGCCGCTCTCAGCAAATGCTGGTTAATCGGAATTGCGCAGCTTCTCGTTTTCAGTCAAACTCAAACTCGCTATCTTCGACTGGGTCCGTAAGTCAACGCAGCGGTTCGATCGGCTCTTCTTTCGGGTTTTCAACCGCTCCAAGCAGTATGGCAAGTTATTGCGGAGATCAGCGCGTTTCACCCAGTGCGTTGTCGCCTTTGGGCGAAACAGAGTTAGGCCCCGTCTCGCCATATGCAGCTAATAGGTCATTGGACCCTAGCCCCCACGGGTCGTTGTCACGACCTCCGCATCAGCGAGGCTTCTCGGAGTCCGAGCATCCGCAGATACGAAAAATGTCAACGGAAAGCATGTTGCACTCGCGACAGAATTCAATCGCAAATCGTTTACCAGGAGCTTACATCTGCGAATGCTGTCCCAAGAAGCCCAAAAAATTCGACAGCGAAGATGAGTTGAGGTAAGTGCATGGATTCTCGCTTGTCCACCGCCATTTGGTCTGTCCACCATTGAGCGACCACGCTGACCCCAGCAACAGAGCACACGAGCTAGAGAAGCAGTACATCTGCCAGTACTGTCCCAATCGTTTCAAGAATAAGAACGAAGCCGAGCGCCATCAGAATTCTCTTCATTTACGTCGACATTCTTGGTCATGCGCCACGCTTGCCGGTGTTCATGCAGCTTTTCATCCCTCCCCTACTCGTCCGAATGTGGCAGACGTTTGCGGTTATTGCGGTGAAGAGTTCTCCAATCCTGCGGATTGGGAAGCACGATCTGAGCATCTGAATCATGTGCATAAGTTTGGGGAATGCAACCAAGCCAAGAAGTTTTTCCGCGCAGACCACTTCAGACAACATTTGAAGCATAGTCATGCCGGAACCAGTGGAAAATGGACGAACATGCTTGAGAACGCATGCATGAGAGACGAACCGCCACCACAGGAGCGTGTTGGCTCTATGGGCTCCATCTCCGGCCCCTCAAGTCTCGCACCTAAGCCCGGTGTCATTAACGAAGCACATGACGAAGCATGATTTCGAAAGACGCGATATAATTGATGTGGGCCACCTACAGCGCCATTGGATATTGGAGATTTTCTGAACCCGCAGCAACAACCTCATCTAATCCGAGCGGCTTTTGCACATCGAAACATACCCTTCAGCAACAGAGTCCGGTCGGAGCCGGCATTAGCACTTTCTTTGCATTAGTACTTGTCCTATAGAGCGGCGTTTTCAGATATCGCCCCTTCTGACGAAAAGTTTCCACGCCTGCAGACAGCTTTGCAATTTTTCTATAGCCCTTGGCGGCGAAGCCCGTGCGTTTGGGCATAACGATACTGATGACGGCATTTGGTCTCATATAGCAGAGATCTTGTTACGCGGCCCAGAAACTTCTGGTGCCACTGAGCGGCAAATTTGTTGCATTTAAGGATGTTTTATCCATTCAGCGGGCGTTGATACGACGGGATGTCCAGAATCATTGTTTGAAGCGAAGACATCCATGTAGTCTTTCGACCTATTACACAGCATGTGTGTCATGTCAATGCATTAAGAACACTTCTCGAATGTTTCATTGACCTGAATCCTTTCCGGCGAGGCCGAATGTAACACCAAATACCCTGTCTTGGCGAGCGCAATCGTCGCGTCTCGGCCTCTGATACCCGTCTGAGGCGCGAACCATACAGCGGTCCCAATTGCTCTGACATCGGCGATGATGCAAAAGAGTTTTCTTGCTGCCGCACAGCCAGCAGCAAACATTGTTCGGCTGGGAGTCGGCGTTGAGCGCTGAGCCTTGGCATACCATACACGAGCGCCACAACATCAGCGAACGCTTGTCACCCCTTTAACATCAACCTGCTTGACTGTCTTCGGAAACAAGAGTATGCGTAACTTCACGTCAGCCATAACACTGAAGATTGATGTCCATAAATGGCCTCGTCACTCTGCTTCAAAGCACGTACATATGGACTAGGTAATGGCATGAGCGAAAGCACACGCGTACGTATACCGTCAGCAAACGGATGTTTTTGTGGTGTTATCTCCGGAACTCATGTATATCTCGGAGGCGATGACGTTACTTCGTTCGAGCACATGACACGTACGAAAAGCCATCGCTAACACCATGTTCTGCTCGCGCGTATGTGTAATTCATTGAGATTGTATGAGCAGCATGGAAGAACGACGACGGACATGCATCCTGGAAGACGATATCTTTTGATTTGTGCACGGATGCAGAATACCTGGACAAATTTGATAATCCATCATTTCAGCTCCCAGTTATGCATACCTTACCACGGCTTCATCCAATTTACCTCATCTGGAATCACCGTTTCACTGAGCATATGGCGACCTGAATCCTTCAAGGAGACGCAATCGAAGAGTGGCACTATTTCCAGATCCTAAGCTGCTGGTATGCAATCTATCTTAGCAACATAAACACAAACTCACATACACGACAGTCTGAGCGCAACGAGTCCTCGAGAAACCATCAGCACGTACATCAGGTCATCACTGGCAAAAAACACAAATATGCGCCCTCCAGTAGCGCTGACGCAGACTCACAGAACTCGGTGTAGCCCCTTCTTACGTTTATGTTAATTTCTCCGACCCCACAGAAAATCTCTCATTTCGGCGCGACACGCGATGGTATCTGTAATCTGACATGACACAAAACATGCGAAACGTGGGGTAAGTTGTTTCGAAAGAGGTTGAGCTCACGTGGATTGGGGTGAGCAGTGAGCAGTGAGCACTAGATTGGGGTGTAATCGCCACTGCCGTATATTGTCATGTTTTTGATGATTGGTTGATGATGGTGCATTGTTTGGAGTGGGTTATGATGGTTGTAATTATGGATATGGTCATGAGTATGTCTTTTGTGATAAAGAGGGAGGTAGACAGAAGAGACGTAACGACGGATAGACAGTCTTTAAAGAGAAGCAAATGCACGTTCATCTTGACGAGCGAGGGAGTTTTAAGACTTGAACACCGACTTCCAGAACCGCATCTTGGACCCCTGACCAAAGAACCTTCCTTGGATGGAATCCTATCAGGTAGTATTGTTTTAGGCTTGTGAAATTGCTTCGGTACGTGCTACAACTCTCCTAGCAGCATACTCTAAAGTTGATGACCGCATCACAATCTGCACGTCGCACTGAAGTCAGAAAGCCCCGACACAAACCGTCGTGAACGGTGTACAGAAGTTCAGATCGACGCTTATTAGCAAGATCTAAATCTCGGTTTTGGGTGCATATATTACTCCTCAGTACTAGGGTCGGTGAGATCTGCGAACACATAGCGTGGCAGTTGACATGTTGCAATACAACCAATGAGAACTGAAGGTAAGCGGCTGTTGTATTCGAAGGCACTGTGCACACAAAGTACTGCCTTCAGGCAAGTGCTGACGCTGACATTGACCCGGTCGCAGAATCGGTCTCGCAAAAGCTTTTCCCTTGGACGCCTGAACCGCAGCAACAGTGGAGACCCGGTGACCCAGAGACGATGTGGCTGCAGAATCGTGAAACTTCCCTGTGGTGAGGCTTGAGGTGGGCAGGTGTCACAAGATGCTTATCGGCCTTGCTCTTTACGCATCTAACTAACTATGCTACAATTAGAAGGTGCGCTGTTATGATCATACGTGCGGGGACATGTAAGCGATTACAATATACACGATATGTCAAGTCAACTAGGTTATGGAGCGGATATGTGAAGCCGCTTGCATGCATGTGATGCGGTAAGTGACATTATGTGTCGTGGTGTCCGTGTACATGCGCGGGACGATGCTGACGCGCCCAGGTCTGTAGCGAGGCTTGCTGTTTAGTCGGTCCTTCGGAACAAGGTTTGACGTGTTGTTCGCCTGATTACCCGAGAATGCTGACCATCAGCATCACGAGGAGCAGACTGGTCGTAGGGCGGATTTAGTGGCGGCCGCTAGACGGCCTGTGCCGCTGTATAAGCGTCGAGCTACAGGTAGTGCGGAGAGATTAGATATCGACTCAGTGGTAGATATGAAAAGGTCAAATGGTGTGGTGACAGATCCACAGAAGAGCATCGATGTCTGGCTGCAAGTATCAAGCATGAACAGCATCAGCGCTTCGGAAGCTTAGTACGTTGGAAGATCACAGATGACTGTAAGCCTCTGTAGAAATCCCTTCCCTTCGAAAGACGTACTGTTGGGCATTTTCCTGGTTGCATGTGCACCCAAGTCATCAGCCTGCTGCGATCCTTGGTACAGTGACCGTTATTGAAAGGGCATCTTTCCTTAGATAGTACATTGCCAAGATGCTTATCGATGTCGTTGGCACGCGTATGGGATGACTCAGTATGTGCGATATAGTGACAAATGGTATGTGGAGATAAGCGAGAGGGCGAGAAGGTAGGATGCGCTACGATGTTGAGCAACGATGTGTGGACCTATTCCAGTCCATTCCGTAGAGAGCATTCACACTGTCACTAGCGTGAAGTTATCTTCTGAGTCATCGATTGCGGCACAGAGTATCCTTGGCCAAGCCTGCTTAGCGATGCAGCGATATATCCGTACTTATTCCAGCAAAGGCCGATCCCGGAGACGGTCAAGATGGCCAATGGCTCACTGCTGCACCAAACTTGCGAAGTACCGCAGCTTGCTACATATCCTGTAAGTAACGCTGGGACGGACTAAGGTGCTCAGAACCCCGCAGGTGAGAACGACTACGGCCGTAATAGGCCAACCGGGTAGTCCGCCAAATGACTCACTCACAATCATACCGAATGCAACAGCCATATGGCCTAATCCGTCCTTGAGGCCTTGTTCAAAACGGGTTACAAAAGGTTTCCAGTCCAAATAGGGAGAGTTGAAATCGAACATTTGGTCTTGCATAACACAGACCTGTGGATCGGTAGGGGAACTGCTGCAGTAATATAAGCTTCCAAGCCACTCCCGCAACAGTTTACACAAGCAAGATGTCCTCAGGTGAATTCTACGAGCATGTCTGCAGAATTTGAGTGCATTTAGCGAGAGGAATATTCATTTAGCGGATCAAGGCATTCGAACATGTCGGTCAGGATGTTAGTGAACGATGTCCTTTGTCAAAGGGTACCAAATTGCCTAGGACTTAGTTCAGACATAACTATAAACAGGATGGCCATGTGTAACACGTATGACATTCGGTAAGCATGGGCTTTGAACCGGCCGCTAAGTGCTGACCGCGTTGTTTTCGAAGGATGTATAGTCGGCGGTCGTAAGTCCCGTTACCGCTCGCCTAAGTAATTGCCGCCTGCTTCTAGGTGAGGGAAGAAGAGGAAGCCCTTGGAGTGATGGGAGCAGTCACTGGTCCATGGCTACTATAGTACAACCGTTGTCGATGTTGGGACATGTCATGCGCCTACGGGTTCCCGCTAGGTACTGACGGAAAGTTTGCAGGGTTGTTCAGTCGTTCGCGGTTTCGTTTAGCAATCTCAGCATTCCGCAGCTTGTCCAGGCGCATTTGATAGAAGTTCCTGTGCAAAGTCAACATGCCTAACTCAAATAAGGAGTTTGTAGGAGTGGCCTTACTTGTTGAGCTGATATATGCGAGGACCAAGCTCAGCCAGATTTTGATCTTTGGTCTTCGAGAGCTCTTTGATCTACATTTAAGTTAGCCTAGCCAGCAAGGTATACCATATGCTACATGCTTTGTCATCTTTGGCCTTCTCGTCCTGTTTGTCCTCTTCCTCTTCTTTGCCCTTGGTCTCCTTCTCTTTCTCTTTATCCTTGTCCTTATCTTTTCCTTTTCGCTTCTCACGCTTGAGCTTCTGCTTCTCCTCGTATTCTTTTTTTACAGCCTCAATCTCGCGATCCAGCTCATCTTGCTTCTTCTGGTCTGCGATCCTCTTTGCTTCATCAGCTTCTGGTTGACAAAAGCCTTTGTCAGATAAGTGCCCAGGACAGATGTAAAAGAAATCCTTTTAGCGAATTAGCACAGAGTGTTACAGCCTATCAGGTCAATCTTCCATACCTTGTTGCTAGGGGTAATAAGTACACTGGTAGATGGCTTGTAGCATATCCAACAGGCCTTTGCAGCGTTATCCGCCACGCGACGAAGATGCCATAAATTCTCCATTGTTGTATCGATTGCGTTCATAGGTGCTTTACACAACACCCAAGAAAGCACGCAAGTGCACGAAATGGTCTCGAGTGACGCCGAGTGCAGCTGGCTACTCACGAGACTAAGCCTTGCGTTGTTGGTTCGCCTCCTACGTGGATGTCCCCGGATGACCGTTCAGTATTGATACAAGATGCTGCCCTGATTTACAGTGATGACTGGATGCGCAAAGAGATGCAGTCGTGAAAGAGAGTGGCTGTGCGAGAGATGCCAGCATCGAACCTAAACCTAAAACGGCTTAGTCACATATGCTTGAGGTAGCAACGATCAACCAGTGAGCATCATATTCCATCTACCAGTTTCATTCATGTTACTGAAGCCCATGCAAGCCTTGAGATATCGTGCTTCAGTTCATACCTCGAGTCGATGTCCTATACTGCGTCCTTCTAGCTTCATCCCACCCCTGTTGAGCAATTTTACACGTGCGTCATTACTCTAATTCTTTACTGACCTCGAGATGCTTACAAGACCGACATCAATATCAGACAGTACCTCCTTTACATATCAAAAACCCCCCGAAACCATCAAGATGACGACGGAAGCCCCTCAACTCAAGTACATCGATGTTGGTTCGCATCTCACTTTCCCGCCACATCCTACGTCTAACCTGCCCTAGATCGGTATCAACTTCACGGATCCGATATACCGTGGTGAATATCACGGCACTAAGCGTCACGAAGATGATTTCGAAGACGTCATACAGCGAGCCGTCGATGCTGGATGCAAGAAGTTCATGGTAACAGGTTCCGATTTCGAGGAATCCAAACATGCTGTCGAAATAGCGAAAGCGCACCCAGGGCTGTGCTATGCAACGATTGGTGTACATCCTTGCTCAGCAAAACAGTTCGACACGCACCCTGGAGGCTCGTCTGAACTGCTCTCTGCGCTGAAAACCCTTGCGCTTGAGGCCAAGGAAGCAGGATATGCAGTTGCTTTTGGAGAGATAGGCCTTGATTATGACCGCCTGTTTCTAACGCCAAAGGAGCCGCAGTTGAAGTACTTTGAGGCACAGCTGGCGATTGCAATTGAGGTCCAGCTACCACTGTTTTTACATTCGCGAGCCGCGAGCGAAGACTTTGAGAAGCTCTTGACCGCGAAACTGGATCAACTGCCGAAACGAGGTTTGGTTCATAGCTTTACTGGCACAGCCGAGGAGATGCAGCGTCTTGTTGGCTTGGGTTTTGACATTGGAGTCAACGGATGCAGCATGAAAAGTAAGTACTCCATAGCCATTACTGCTTTAGTTACCGATACTATACACTAGTCTACATAATATAGCACTAACTCAGTTGCTTAGCTGACGAGAATATCGCGGTGGTTAAACAAATACCGCTTGAGCGCCTGCAGATTGAGACTGACGGTCCATGGTGCGAGATGCGACCCAGTCATGCATCAGCCAAGTATTTGCAAGACGCGCCTCCGTTACCCAAGGCGGTCAAGAAGGAGAAGTTCGCCAAAGGTATGATGGTCAAGGGCCGCAACGAGCCGGCTACAATACCACACGTGGCATATGCGATTGCAAAGATCAAGGAGGTTACCGTGGAGGAGGTCTGCGACGCGTGAGTCCACCACTTTTTGTCTCAACACAGGCGATGAGAAGGAACTGACAGATGTCTAGTGCTTGGAAGAATTCGGTCAAGATGTTTGGACTTGGCGAAACGGCGTAACACCACCATGACACCTTAGACTTGATATAGACTATGCATATAGAAGATCGATTTGTACAAGAGGAATCTGCTCCCTCAAACTCGCAGATAAAACGACCATCAAAATAGACCACACAAACCCATGCCCTCTACTTCCTGTACCACATCCTGGTGATCTTGGTATGCCTCATCTTCTTCTGCAGCTGGAAGATTCCGTACATGAGCGCCTCGGCAGTGGGAGGGCATCCAGGCACGTAGATGTCTACTGGTACAATCCTGTCACATCCTCTTGTGACCGAGTAGCTGTAGTGGTAGTATCCTCCTCCGTTTGCGCAGCTGCCCATGGAAATAACCCACCGGGGGTCAGGCATCTGGTCGTAGACCTGTCGCAGCGCGGGCGCCATCTTATTTGTGAGGGTTCCCGCTACGATCATGACATCGGACTGTCGGGGCGAGGCACGGAAAATGATACCGAGACGATCCTGGTCGTATCGTGGGGTGGACAAGTGCATCATCTCGACGGCGCAGCATGCGAGACCGAAAGTCATCGGCCATAGGGAACTCTGACGGGCCCAGTTGGCTACTTGGTCGAGTGTCGTCCTATTACCGCACGTTAGCGTATGCCCCTGCAGTCATTCCTTCCCGTCGCCTTCGTCTCTTTTCCCCAAAAAAAAACATGGCAAGTCATGACATACAATGCGTATTGCATAGCCCCCTTCTTTCCCTCCTGACTCGGCAATGGCACCTCTACTCGCGCGGACTTCATCGGGGGTGGCGTCCCAGGGTTGCCGGGGATAGTTGCGGGCGTTTTCATAGTCGTAGCCCTGTCCGAAGAGCTTGAGGAGAGGAAAGCAGCGCTTCCGGCGCGGAATGGCATCAGTGCCGTCGCGGGTTTGGCTGTCCGTGTTATTAGTTTCGGGAGACTGCGAGCTTTCGGGGTGGCGGGGACACACCTCGTAGAGCCATTGAGGCCGCAGACCTTGTTGTCGAAAACATTATTGCGACGAACAGGAAGGAAGGGCGTAAGTGAAGGAGTGGAGAGGCAAGATGTGGGGTGGCGGTCGAGGAGTCGCGAAGTTCATCGATGAGGTAGGTGCAGCAAAATGCTTGGCGGAAATCGATTAGTCGTCGATTTTGGTGCCATCTGATAGGTTAGGCGGCGATCGCGCCTCCCTCCATCACCCTTTCGGTCTACGTCGGCCAGACTACTCCGCATACACGTCCCAGATCCACCAGATCTGTCTAAACCGGTGATATCGTATACAGAATGTCAGGCCGGGTAAGGGGCGTAAGTTTCCAGGACATACAGTATGAGCTGACGACTGTCCTCAGGTCCCCTCTATCGCTTGTATAGGCGTAATTGGCAAGCACGTCAGTACACCTGGTGTACGACTTTAATCTAGATAGAGTTGACCATTGTTACAGAATAATCCACTGCATATCTCTCTCTTTCCGGCTGAGGAGAGGGCACCACTAGAGTTCCAGTTCCTTCTTTCCTCATGTCTGGATATCTTCGAAGCTCGTCTACCGCACAAAACAGCAGACCAGGATTTTGGACTGCTTCAAGCTGTAGACGAGAGGTTAGCAATGTATGGCTGGCTCACCAACACCGGAGTCAAGTTCGTCATCGTTGTCGACATGGAAGGCAGGCCAGCTACAGCTCTCGACAGCAAGACCGCGACTGCTGTTGGGCTACGAGATGCGGACATGAAACCTGTACGATCAAAGCTCTATATCTCGGGCAATCTCTAATACCCATCAGGCTTTCAGGGCGTTGCAGACAGCTTACATCAAGCTTTTGAGGAACCCGTAAGACGATCCAGGACCATGTGCGAACAAGACGCATACTAATTTCTGGTTCTACTGTGTAGGTTCTACGATCCAGATGAGCACTCCCCAGTTACAGCAAATGCCGAACATAGGATCGGTTCGACACAGATCACAAGTCGCAAGTTCATCCAAGAGGTCAAAAAGATAGCCGATGCGTGGTCTCCCGGCGTTACAAGCATTTGATTGAACTGTACTCTAAGCGCGATACCATGTTGCATCTTGCCGGCGTTGATAGCAATTATTGGGATAATTGTTCCGTTTCTCAACCTCGCCTCTTTTGATGGCGCGCTGCCTGCCCATCCATCGGCATTTCCCAAAAAGCGCTAGCGCCGATTGCAGTCTAGTCGAAAGTCGGGGCAGATCACCTCGGCCATGTCGACTTCAAACATCCTGCCACATAGACTTTCGTTTCTTCAACCAATGACTACCAATGCCTTCCACCGGTGTTACGATCACCAACCCTTTGGTGCTCTATCGCAGTCTCATTGCTACACAGAAGATCCGACCTGATCCAGCTCAGCATCGTCTCGGTATGACGTCTACCATTTAGACAACACTAGCGTCGAGCATGTACTAAAACTGAACGCAGCATTACATTTACAGAAGCTCTATGACAGGTTGATCGACTATGAACCGACTGTAGAATACTCCAAGAGGCTTCAACAACTTACACGAGCTGTCGATGCGGGCCAAGATGCATCGTCATCATCAACAGACTCACACGTCAACCGCTTCGGTAGAAGGGGCGTGTGGACGTCTTTACTTGCGCAAAAAGACCAAAGAGACTCCAAAGCATTGACACGTGTTCTGACTAGCCACGATGAGGCCATGCAACTGCAAAGTCCCAAAGGCCTCATGCTCCACGGCGAAGTTGGTACCGGAAAGAGTATGCTGATAGATCTCTTCCAAGATTGTCTACCAAACCGCAAGAAGCGGCGATGGCACTTCAACACCTTCATGCTCGATACCATCTCGCGTCTGGAGCAACTGCGAATGTCGAGATCACTAGTGGCAGGACCTGGGACCGCTCACGATGAGTATTCTCTACTTCTCGTGGCACGCGACCTTATCGAGAAGTCTCCCATCCTCTTCTTGGACGAGTTTCAATTGCCAGATCGCGCTGCTAGCAAGATTCTGTCCAATCTCATGACGTCGTTCTTCCAGCTTGGTGGCGTACTCATTGCGACCAGCAACCGCATGCCAGAAGAGTTGGCCAAAGCTGCGGGTATGGAGTTTTCGCGTCCTGTTACTCGCCTTAGCCGGTTAGGATGGAGTATGAGCAAGAGCTCGTATACGAGGAGAGATGATGGGGCTGGCCAGATGGGAGAGTTCGCCGCGTTCTTGGAGGTGCTTAGGGCGAGATGCGAAGTTTGGGAGATGGAAGGGAAGAAAGATTATCGGAAGATTGAAAGCGAAGAACAGGAGGGGAGAAGAGATAGTGTGCAGGTGCCAGCATCCGAAACCGTCACTGCCAACGCCACTGCAACCTCGACAGTCGAGGCAATGGGTACTACAGATCCTTCCAGTGCACCGCGAGATACAGCCCCCGAAGCCATGGAGACTTCATCTTTTCTTCCAAAGAACTACCTCGTTCAGCCCACCACTACAGAGACGATGATAGAGTTTGGCGAATCTTTCAACTCTCTCGTCGAGCGCGCAACGAATCGCGAATACCCGGTCCCTTGGGAGCCCGCGACCCTCACGGTCTACAACCGGCCCCTCGAGATTCCTGCTCAGTATAATGGTGTGGCATTCTTCACTTTTGCTGAGCTCTGCGGCGCAGTCCTAGGTCCAGCAGACTACATCACTTTAGCATCTACATACCATACCTTCATCGTCACCGATGTACCTGTCATGGGCTTACTGATGAAGAGCGAAGCAAGACGGTTCATCACTTTGCTCGACGCCATGTACGAAGCAAGATGTAGATTGATGATGACGGCGGCTGCAGGTCCCGATGGAATTTTCTTTCCATCCCGACCATCTGCGGCGGAACCAGGACAAGAGACACTAGACAATGACGCCGTATACCCAGAGACATATTCAGAGATTTACCAAGATCTCAATTCACCCTTCAGACCGAACATCTCGTCCTATTCTGGCGATAGTCTATCCGAAGACGCACTAGAAGATGATCCACCAAATCGCTCCCGCCAGGCAGGAACTTCCTTCACAGACGAGCGGAAATTTGGTCCTGGGTCTCCCGATTTTGCTAATATAGGGGGTTTGACAGGTGAAGATGAGAAGTTTGCTGTCAAGAGGGCGGAAAGTCGGATTTGGGAAATGTGTTCAGGAAGGTGGTGGGATCGCTTTTCTGCTGCGGCTGACGAGGCGACGCCATGGTGGAGGCCTCTTCCTCTTGAATCAAGACACTGGGAAAGGGCTTCTGTTACGTCAAAACCTTGTCCAGCGCCGTCGCCGGAGTCACTTCCGCCTAACACAAAGATTTTGTCCAAAGACGAAGTTGAAAAGGACCGTCAGAAGGAGATGGAGGACATGTTCAAGCATGGTGCAAGTCCCTTCCGCACACATCCTGATGCTCCGCCCAAATTCAGCTGGACACATGCCTGGGGTATGATGACATGGGGCAAGAAGGCTGGGGCTTGGGGAAAGGGTGTAGAAGGATTGAAAGACAGAAACGGCAATGAAGAGGGCAGTGAAGATGGAAAGGACGGTAAAGACGAGAAGAAAAGAGAGTAATCCGTAGGGTGTCTCGGCTAGCTGATGCAATCGCTTGGTATGGATTCATCATAGATATCAAGAAGCTTTGTTCATTCGAACCATGGATCTAGTCACTGAATGTTTCCCTTGTTCACAACGAAGGCTTCCAGCGCAGAAATGGCTGCCCATAACCTGTTCTCTGCCTCCTTGAACACGACACTCCTCGGCCCGTAAAAGACCTCATCAGCAACCTCCTCGGGATGCCTGGGTAGGCAATGCATGAAGCTCCAGTTGTCCTTGGCGCCGCCACGTTTCGCCAGTTCAGAGGTGATCTGGAAGCCGGAGAAGGCTTTGAGGCGCTTGGCAGTCTCCTCTTCCTGGCCCATGGATACCCAAGTGTCTGTCACGAGGATATCTGCATTCTTGATGGCTTCTTCGGGCGTGTTGGTTTCGAAGAGTTTGCCTGGGTGGGGAGACGTTTGCGCGGCATGGGAGATGACTTCACGCATGGCCTTGGGAATCTCGTAGCCAGCGGGGGTTGCGACGGCGATATCGATGCCTAGCTTTGTTGCACCAATGGCTAGATCAAAAAGGACATTGTTCGCATCTCCTATCCATGCAATCTTCAGACCCTCTAGGCCGAGAGAGGTAGAGGATGTGGAAGGGTATATTTCGGCCATGGTCAGCAAGTCGGCGATGATCTGGAGGGGGTGGTAGAGGTCGGAGAGGGCGTTTATGACGGGGACGCTCGAGTGCTTGGCTAGGTCGGCGACGTCAGAGTGAGGACCTACGCGGGCTACGATTGCGGCGGTCATGCTGGAGAGGACGAGCGAAGTGTCGTAGAGGGATTCGTTGACCTAGAATTGTCGCGTCAGCAGGTAAGGGGCAAGTAGAAGGCTCTGCCATACACCCAGCTGTATGTCGTCCTTGCCTAGGAACATGGGTGAGCCTCCAAAAGCCGCGATGGCGCCTTCGGTCGACACCCTTGTGCGGGTACTCCGTTTGCTGAAGGTCATTGCGACGGTCTTGCCTGCGAGTGCCCCGCGCATCGAATGCGGCACCTCTCCCGTCTGCTTGATGGCCGTCTTGTGTTGGTGCGCATTTTGGACGAGTGTAGTCAGCTCGGCGGGCGTGAGATCTGCTATGGACAGGAGATGGCGCGGCGCGAATGGCGATGTCGGAGGTGCAGCTGGTGAAGTAGAGTAGCAGCGGCGCAAGCTTCGTAGAGCGGCGGGGGAGGGGCGGAAAGCGGGCATGGTGCGTCAATTGCGTGTGCGGAGCTGTATGGAGCGACGCAGAGGCGTGATATAGTCGCAGCGACGGTGAATTGAGTCACAGGGCGTGTTGTGACTCTTGTGAATTATTGTCTGTTAAGCCGCACTAGGACGTGACGCATGTGGGTGGAGATGCTGGGGTCGGGGCTAGCGGCCGCGGCAGGCACGGGCACACGTCGCTCCTGGGCTCTTATCCGGCGCCCAGCGAGTGGCTGAGTTCATGACGAGATGGACAACGTCGACCAACCTCAACCAGCTCCCAGTCCTTCTTCTTTCCTCTCGCCCCGACCCCGACCGGCACCAGCACCCCGCCCGTCATGTCCGTCGCCTGGACCCCCCTACGCCTGAAGATGGAGGAGGACAACGCTGAGCAGCAGTGGGGCTCCAGCGCCAACGACACCCGCACGCCTAGTTCGCGACCCGTCTCGCACAAGTCCGCCCGCTCTTCGCGCTCAGCCCGCTCCCAGCAATCCAGCCGAACCACTGAGCAGACGCCGCTGCTTTCACAGGAAGACCGAGACGAGCACCAAAGACCAGACGATGAAGACGAGAGCACTCCCGCGACACGTTCGTTGCTGCGCTCCTTGAGTGGCGGCTCCGACAAGAGTGGCAGTGGTAAAGTCGCGCTATGGAGAAAGCGATGGCCGAGCATACTGGCTCTCGTCTTGCTGTGTCTGCTCGTCATCTTCATCATGCTCGGCTTCCTAGCCAAGGAAAGCATCGAGGAGTACTCCATGCAGGCCGCTGACTTCAAGCCTACCAAGCTCTCCATGGACGGATTGACCGACCATGGTGCCAAGGTGCACATACAAGGAGACTTCACCATGAACGCGAGCAAAGTGAAGAAGCAGAGCGTGCGCAATCTCGGCCGCTTCGGCACGTGGATCGCCCACGAGGCTGAGACTGGGCCCTTCGATGCCGACGTCTACCTGCCCGAGTATGGCAACGTCTTGATCGGCACGGCCAGGATACCCGGAGTGAAAGTAAACATCCGGAATGGACACACCACACATGTTTCCTTTGTTGCAACTGTACAACCCGGTTCGCCCGACGGTATTCGTAATGTCGCCAACGACTGGATCGATGGCCGACTAGGGCAGATAAGGCTCAAGGCCAAGGCCCAAGTCCCGTTGAAGTCGGGATTGATCAATATTGGCAAGCAGCTCGTTGAGCAATCTATCGTCTTCCAGGGAGGCGACATTCCAACCCTTCCTCACTACAATATTACAAAGCTCAACCTTGGTGAGGCTAAGCATGGTCAGAAGGGGCTTGGTGCCGACGCCTCCATCGTCGTACAGAACGACTTCCCTGTCCAGCTCACGCTGCCTCCTGTAGCTGTCGATGTTGGTATCGAGGGCTGCTCATCATCCGACAAGCACATCATGGTGGGAACTGCTCAGACTGGCAAACTCGACATCAAGCCAAATTCAAATGTCAAAGTCGATGTTACGGGCAATGTCGACAAGCTCTCAGATCCATTGACCCAAGTATGCCCCAACTCAGCCAAGTCTCCGCTTGACGCTTTCTTGGGCGATTACATGAAGGGCCAGGACGCGACAATCTACATCAACTGCTGCAAATTCCCTGACCCTGCCACACCCGACTGGGCTCGGGAGCTACTAAAGGACATTACCGTTCCAGTTCCCTTCGCCGGAAAGTCCATGGGAAACATGATCAAAAACTTCTCTCTGGCCGACATGCACTTCAGTCTGCCCAACCCATTCGCTGAACCTGGCACGCCCGAAGCTCGTCCCAAGATCTCCGGCATTGTCAACGTCGATATTGGCCTGCCACACGAGATGAACTTCCCCGTTGATGTCACCCAGGTCAAAGCCGATGCTGACATCTACTACCATAAGAAGAAACTTGGAAAGATGAACCTAGAAAAGTGGCAGAAGGCAAACTCCACCCGTATCGAAGGTCATGGCTCAGACGGACCGTCTCTCCTCGTCCAATCTGTCATCAAGAACGCACCCATCGAAATTCTGGATGACAACCTCTTCAGTGAAGTTGTGCAAGCTCTACTTTTCGGCGGCAAATCGGTCTTGATGGATCTCAAGGCCGCAGTCAGCATTGGTGTGGATACGCCCATGGGCAAGCTCGCTGTGCGAGGAATTCCGGCGCAAGGTGTCGTACCAGTCAAACGTTCGTAACCAGTTCGTGATCCAAGTTTGGCCGCATCTCCTGCACATAGCTAACTTTTGGCGTCCAGCAATTGGTCACGGCAAAGACACCCAGCCCGGCGATGGTAAAGACGAGGCAAGCAAAATCAACGTGCAGGTCGGCAATTTGTCCATCACCGACACTTCGCCTACTTCTCTTACAATCACTGCCCTGGTCAACTTCACTAATCCTTCGAAATACTCCGCAACGGTTCCTTACTTCAACATTAACATTCTGGCCAATGGCTCCCATATCGGTAGCGCAACGGTCAAGGATATGGAAGTTTCTCCCGGTAACAACACAAACAAACTTGCATCCGTTCTTTGGGATCCTTACACCTATGGTGGTGAAAAAGGGAAGAAGATTGGTGCAGAGTTGCTGTCTCAGTATATTTCCGGTACGTCAGTGTTAATCATGACCACGATCAACTGAACTAATACGCCCAACAGGTTACAATACCACTATAACTGTCCAGGCACACGAAAATTCCGTCCCGTCTGTCCCTTACATTGGCCGCCTGCTCTCGCAATTTCCCATCGAGCGCCCTATGCCGCACATGTCAACCCCCAAGAAGCCGTGTGATAGTGATGACTGCGACGACCCGGAAGATGATGGCAGGTCCCACTTCATCCGTGGCACTACCATGCATCTCATCACAAGTACAGCCGTCTTCACTCTTGCATCACCTTTCCGCGCTACAACAATGTACATAACTAGCATGGATGCGACGGCCTATTACGAAGGTCACACAGCTGGAAAAATCGTTTACGATCTGCCTTTCGCTGTGCCTCCTGGCCTTTCTGAATCTCCGCGCTTACCAGTCGACTGGTCATTCGGTAGCCTTGGGTACCAAGCCATCAAGAGAGCACTTGGTGGGCAGTTGAAACTTAGCGCTTTCGCGAACGTGGGTGTTCGCATTGGCGAATGGCGAGAAGATATATGGTTCCAAGGTGGCAAGATCGGAGCGAATGTCCGTCTTTGACGCTCCAAAACAGGCTGGGTCTAGATCTTCAGGCGTGACGAGAGGATTGCATTCGTGTGTATACTAGGATAAGTTGAACAGGATGGGTAAGACAGTACACGCTCGATAGCGTTGGGTATATCTTCAAGGCAGGAGGCGTTTAGGTTTATGAAATTGCTAGCATGACGCTCTCGATGCGTCAATATGAGACATGTCTCTCCCTTGATCACGTTCGTATCTTGATTCCTATTTCGAGATCCCCCCGCTTTGCAAGCGGAATTCTGTGTCCTTTTGGGTCGTAGTCTGATTGGTCTCTTGGCTTGGTACAGTACCCGCACTGTACTATCACAGGCGAACCCCCTCTTTACGCGCCTTTCATACGTCTTTGTTACAAAGGACTAGCGATATTTCGTGGATCTGACTGATAGAATGTCACCATATTATCTTAGCGTAGAAGCAGCTTTTACTAGTGGAACGATGACGGTATATTGACTCTACGATCTCTTCAACTTGTTCAACCGAGACAGGCCAGGCAAACCTTCCTAGTCGTGGATTCTGAAGGGCAGGTGACAAGGGGCATGTTCAGCTAAACTATACTTCATCATATTGAATTGCGCTAGCGCAAGGGTACCACACAGGGCAGTCTACCGCTTATACTTGCTCACTTCAAGACGAGCTGAGATCGCAAACGCCCAAAAGGTACTTGGTGTGATGACTGAGCCAACAAGTAATACGGGTCCCGGCAAAAAAGAAGCATTTTCAGGTCTCAAATCAAGAGTGTTTCGAGATGAGCGCATACCTTCACCGCAGAACATATTAACGGCGTCACTGCGGCGTTTTCGCTGAGTGATTGAGCGAGTCCATGTCTGCTTCATCGCGATTCTCGATTGTCGATGGTTCTCGAAGTCAATTTCCCATCTTTTGACCTTGCTGCAAATCAGCCATGTGGACACTCGATTAGCGGAATATACCGAGCCGTTTGACGCCAAGATTCGTGCCACCAGGGCATGGTAGACCAAGTGGAAGCTGCTGGAACGACAAACCAGTCGGCGATGACCATATGCTGGATAGATCCAGGTGCTGAGGGAAGTATTACCAGATATGTCACTGCCTAAACGTGATTGGGTTTAGCATATCAGCTCGCTGGCCGTGGCTGGCCGTGATTGGCCGAGGAACACTCGCCCGGCACTAAAATTTCCCTCCCCGCGTATCGAACTTCAGCGTGCATCTGTGTCAACGTCACGGCACTCTGCAACATGGGAACGAGGGCTTCGTCTCACACCGTCGGAAGACGGGCTTCGCGCACTACAAATGCACTGAATCGATCCTTCTAGACCGCTACACCTAGTGCGGATCGTATGATTTTGCTGGGCGCTGCAAGATTACTTGAGAGTTGGCCTTTCAGGTGGCGGATATCGCAGCTGCAAGAGAGGCTATGGGAACGTTTTTGTCACATGGTTTGGGTTGCAGCTGAAGTCTTGTGTGATACAGGTTGTTGCGTTTCCGCCATTTTTGCTGGCTGCCCGGTGCTCCGAAGATTCTAGGCGCAGCATACCTAACCAAGCTTACGGCATCGTCTGGGAGTTGGCAAAAGCCGGTGTATCGCCTTTTGATCGTTCGATTATTCTGCTTTCACCCGATCACTGGCTGCGATCACCAGCTAGGATACCAAGCTAAGTCTGTGAACAGGGGGGTTCAGAGAAACGAATAGTCCTTCGATATATACCTTCCATATGACATCGCCCAAAATTCAGTAACTAGTAATAAGCGTTCAACACGGCCCTGCGGTAGCGGCACATCAAGATGGACTTCTCTAACCTACCTGCCTTCTCCATGGCTGCGAGCAACCCATTGTACTCTCCCAACAGCGATGCTTTTCCATCACCGGATGAAATCGACGCATACCTTACTGAGTCGTATCCCGCGCTTTCGGACTACGGTTTTAATAGCTACAACAATAGGAGTAGCTCATGCTTCGACCGATCCATCACACCAGGAGACTCAGATCTCAATTGGAGCGCACCGGTACCCAGCAGCTATATCAACAACCCATCGCTCGTCACCACAACCAATGCAGCCTCGAACCCCCCTCAGAACGCATGGTCAAATTATAACCCCTCGCCGCTGAGCTGTCCAGCCGACTTTCAACACACCTATCCCGAATCCGGATTTCCCGGCGGTTTTGCCTCAAACCCCTCTCCCTTGCCAACTCCCCCTAGCCACGGCAGCCCAACTTCCCCCTCACCAATCGCGACGCACCACCCCTCTCCAGAAGATACCAGCCTTAAGCCGCCTCCACCACGCAAGCGGGGCCGTCCTCGTTTGCACCGCCCCGCCTCAGAACCCTCTGCTACTACCGCCGCCGTCAGCAAAATCACCCGTACGCAATGCATGCCCCACACCGAAGTCGAACGCAAATACCGCGAGAAGCTCAATGCAGAGCTAGAGCGGTTACGTCGGGCGGTGCCCATGTTGCCACAGTGCGATAATGGAGATACAGGTGCCGTGAAACCTAGTAAGAGTATGGTGCTCGCGGTTGCTATTGACTATATCAAAGAGCTGGAGAGACAACGAGACGCGGCGGTTGAAGAGGTGGAGAGATTGGGAGGTAAAATGAGATTTGGGAGGACAGCAACCAAAAAAAGGGGGAATGGAGACGCTTGAGCGGCAGTGCTGGTTTTGTCGTGTTGTGAAGAGAGAGGGCGATCAAAAGTTGGGTTCTGCGTTTCACGTCTTCCAGGCACTTGATCTGCGGGTGCAGATCCGTAAGCTACATTCTGGATATGCATGCGTTCTCAACTCTACCGTACTTTATGCGGAGCAGAGAAAGGGCCGTAAGGCATGGCTGGTTACATGCCATGTGCTGCATAAGATCTCGAGCGCAATTCATTGGACCTGTAGCTGGCACGTAATATGAGGACATGAGGTTAGATACCCCAAGTAATGTTTTGTTAGCTGGGAGGCGATTCTGTAGCAAAACATTTGACAGATACACGGTAGCGCTTGTGCTACCAGCAGACATTCAAGTTTGCTAGTTCTCTTCTGTTTTACAATAGTCCTTTGGTGCTTCGAGTACATAATATCGAGCCAGTGACAACAAGCAACGACTCTTCACTTGGATAATGTATTTATATACTTCGTTCATGGATCATGCCCTGCTAGGCAATAGCAATTCTTTACATAAGGACGTTCGGATATTGTGGGCTGTGTCTCAATGTGAAGAACTACTTACAAATATTTGGAAACTCTGTATGTCATGATCATATTACCTTTTTGCTCAAAGACACAGTCTCATAACCTCAGGTTTCCCTTTTTTTTTTACAGTCACTCATTGTCACAACCTATGCTTAAATGCTAGGTTCATTCGCAGCATGCTCGATCTACCTCCTAGTTCCTCCACTTGTCCGCACTTCTCCTTCGCCAGGATATATCTATCCCTGTATTTATATTAGGCCATGCCTAAGGAATGCTTTTGTTTCACGCAAATTGCAGAAGATTTCAGCATGGAGTTAGCATGTGTCTTGTGGTAAACACAGTAGTGAGAGACAATGACAAGCAGTTAGTCGACAGGTGTTCAATGCATGTAGGCGACGTTGATACGTAAGTCCAAAGCACTCCTGCTACCCCATTTAGTCTTACCTGCGTAAGCTTCCCAACTGCGTCTACCAATCGGTACCTTCCCTGAGGGCGACTATGCTTACATGCATCACACGACCACATATCCGACATACGAAGTCAATGCATCAACACTCAGGGCAGACGACTTAGCTGCCTCTTTGCAGTAAAGCTATGTAGACTGAAGCAAAGTACGTTGCATTGGCATTTTTGTTGAGGTAGCAATACAGGGTTTCAAATAAGCATCACTCTGTAATAGATGAGTTATGGCTGGGGCTAGCGAGACGTGGCTGCGTGCACAGATATGTATTTGATTGTGAGAATAGTCGGATAAAGCGGCGAGCAAACTTCAAGATGCTACCAGGAAGGCAAGGACGTTAGATCAGGATTTTGGATAGTGGAGAAGGTATGTAAGATATCGCGGGGGGAGCTATTGATGTGCGATCGGGTTGTGTTTGGTCTGAGATCCACACGTTGGTTCGCCCGCCCGCCCCTCCTCTCCAACCTCCCCTCCCTCTAGCGCACATCGTTCGCAAGCCACACATCCAACGAGTTTGCTCGGCGCTCCCACCATACTCAGACCACTGACCCGTAACTCGATGGCGCTTGAGATTGCCGAGCGAGACGAGGCGGGGAACTTGGTGTTGGAGTATCTTGCTGAGGCGCAGGGAACGAGGGTTGACGTGATTGTATGTCGCATGCACATTTCTCCATCAGGCTTGGTTCTGCAATCTGAACTTCCTCCCCAGAACTTAGATTGGGAATATCGATCGAAGTCATGGTTCAACCCATGAAAGTAAGGCCAACAAACAATTTCGCTAACGCAACACGCCCCTCATCTTAGTATCCCAAAGAAGCGAAGAGCTATGCGCAACGCCTTCTTGGTGTTTTCTTACCAGCAGGGTATCCGCAGAGTGTGACGGAGGATTATATTCATTACCAGATCTATGTAAGTCTATTGCGACCTTTGCCATCTTGACAATGGCTGGCGTTGTGATGATGGGGTGAGAAGCTGATAAGAGAATACGGCACAGGACTCGCTTCAGGCATTTTCTTCCTCGATTGCAGGGCTGTTGGCATCGAGAGCTGTGTTGGAAGGTATGTTTCCATGCACATTATAGTGTGTGTTCCTTATCTGTTTCTTCTTAGTCATTGTGCGAGTTTGCTGTTGTGCGTGGTCAACAAGTCTCCACGTATTGAGGTCAAGATATGGAAACTATGCATTGTAGGCGTCAGATATAGCGGTACCCCTATGCCGATTAAACAACAACAACACAACCATGTATCCGCCTGTCTAACACCTGCAAACAGGCGTCGGCGTAGGTGACTCGACTGCCTCCCCGACCTCCGCACTCCTCCTCTCTGTGCTCCAGGAGTCGACCGGTCGCATCGCTACAATTCTCTTTGCGCACCGTCTCGGCACGGCTCTTGAGCCAGAGTGTAAGATGTTTCGCCTGGCCGCCGACGTTTTCAACGATACAGCAATGGTGCTCGATTGCTTGTCGCCCGCTTTTCACAAACCAATCCGTGTGGCGGTGTTGAGCTTTTCGAGTTGCTTGAGGGCGCTGTGTGTAGTCTGTGCAGGCAGTGCAAAGGCAAGCTTGAGCGCACACTTTGCGAGCAAGGGCAATCTGGGGGAGGTCAATGCTGTGAGTGACGTATTGTTATCTTCGGACCCGAAGGTAGAGAGTTGAGACATATTTTGATCGACGTTATCTGAAAGTGGGGTGCAGATGAACGGTGATACTGACTCGTTCCTAGAAAGACTCAAGCCAAGAGACGGTCATATCTCTACTGGGTATGCTCGTTGGTATCCCCAAAACCTCCACCACTCGTGCATTGACTGACGGCCATGTAGGCAGGCAGCCTTGTGGTATCGCATATAACCTCGCCTTTCGCGACGTGGACCACACTCCTCTTCCTCCTGGCTGTACACCTAGCCACCAATTATGCCGCGGTGAAAGCCGTCCGTATGCGGTCTCTCAACAGACAACGAGCCAGTATCCTCTTCAGCAACATACTTCAACACGGTGTCGTCCTGAGCCCAAACGAGGTTTCCAAACGCGAAAGGATCTTCCACAGAGGTGACGTACTGCGCTGGTCGGACGACGAAATGCTCGGGCATTGTAAAATTGGGGTATCTCTCCAGGAAATGCTAGGCCAAATGGGCGAGCAAAACACTCAGACTGGCTCACTTGCGCTTCACGCTATTCAAATCTCCGAACTGCTAACCGTCTTCACCAACGAGGCATACATAGCATGTCCCGCCGCATCCGCAGTCGACATCTCAATCGTACTGAAGGCAGGGTGTGGACCGAATGATCAGCTCAAAGCATGGGCGCACGCACTGTTGCTTGCGAAGAGAGCCCGAGATGGCAAAGGACACTCGGGTAACAAGCCCAATACAGCATCGGCCCCGCCCAAGGATCGCCTGATTGCTGAGCTGAGGCAGACGTTGGAGGACGTCCGGGTCATGTTTGACAAGTACGGGAACGAGATAATGGGGAAGGGATGGGATCTAGATGTAGCTGCGATGGAGACAAGGGCCGGGACACGGTTGCAGATTGGGGTCCAACAGGTCGGATGACGAGATGGTTTGGACATGAACTGCCTTGCACAAGAGCCGTGAAACGAACGACGTGAAGGAGACCAAGGGAGCACCCAGAAGACCATCTTGTTGAGGACGACAGGTAACCCGATTGAAGCGCTCGCGTGTCGCAGGCTGTCTTGGGATCCAGATTAAACGGTGCTCAGTAACGACGTCAGCAGGTTGACTCACCCACAGCCGCATGGGATCGGCACCAGCATGTACGGCTGGCCCTATGTTTGAAGCAGTTTGATGACCACCAGCATGTCTTTTAGCATTTTATTCTTTTTTTTCCCCTCTCACACATTTTGCCAGCGCAGAGACATCAGTGCATGGCTCAAACAGTGGTTACGATCCACATCGGTCCGGTTTCATGTATACCTGGCGTCTCTTCGGCGGCCGGTGGCCGGTTCCGAAGTAATCAATGCTGGCGTCCAAGCTCAACACCACAATATGGAGTATGGACAGGCAATGCTGTGCGAAGAATGGAAACTAAGGCTAAATGCCATGAATCTCGTGACAGCTAGCAGCCATGTAACAGTGCTAGCATCATGTTGGTATGTGAAGATTTGTTCAGACTCCTGGTAGGGAAGCTGGTCCCGAGGGCGTGGTCGTTGGGGCTCTAACAAGCAAAAACCCGCACATTACGGACGCCACCATGCAAGGAGAAGACATGTCGTTCCGACATAGCTGAGGCTCGAACAAGAGAGACTCGGCCAAGTTAGCATGTGGTTTCATGGATGGCGGCCCTCCGACCGGCGTGGGATGCGGCTAAAAAATGAAACCCCACGAAGCGGTGAAGCGGGTGAATCAATCGAATACGCGCGCAGAGGGGGCCCACTGGCTGCGTCATGTTGTGTTCCTGAGGCTCCGAGCTTTTTTTGTTGGCGGCTCAAAATTTTCGGTGCGGATTGATTTTGGTTGACCGTAGGGACGTGCTGAGTCGTTAACCGGCTAGTGACGGTGTTGCAACGACAGCGCAGTCCTTCTAGAAGCGCCACAGAGGCAGCCTTGCGAAGCACAACAGGGTCGGCGCTTGGAGAAAGCCCGAGGAAGAAGCTCAACAGTATGTAACGCTACATTGAATGGGTGAGCCATGTCCGAGAGGAGGCTTCAAGGTGGAGTGTTGCAAGCGTTACGCTGGGCCATGCAGGAGGTTGATGGAGCGATGCTGGATCGACAGACAAGGCAATTGTGGCTGCACTAAGATGGTTTAGGCAAAATTCTAGAAGAGAGAAATCGTTCTGGAAGATTTCTTCGGTTGCACGGTAATGAATTGGCGAAGCAGCAGGGATGAAGACGGGTGGCCTGATCATGTGGTAGCGCTGGTGGAACGTCAGCATTCCAGGCTTGGCGACGACAACGACGACGACGACGACAACAACAACAAGTACGAGGATGACAAAGGCAGTTTAGACGTGCATGGAGGGCAGCGATGGTGATTGCGTAGATCCTATGTAAAGCACAAAAGAAAGATGGCGTGTAGACGTCTGTTGGCACGGTGTTTGCTAGAGATTAATGCTAGAGACGTGTGCTAGAAGGCTAGAAGAGGCGCCGGCGCATCCCAAGTGGATCATGGTTGGCTGAGGGGAGCACTTGGAGGACGAGTTTGACCCCAGGCGTAGGCTCAAGGCCAAGTGTGTGGCCGTGCGGGCTCGGCTGGTGTAAGACAGTGCAGGCGTGATTGGCGAGGAAGGCATGATCAAGTACCGTTGCGCGCGCACATCACGCGGCAGAAGGTGACATTGTCGACAAGTTGCTGCCGAGGGCTGCGCAAGGCATTGTGACAAAGCAAGCAATAGACGACATTGCCTGCATCACAAAGGAAGGTCTCCTCAGAGAGCCATAGGGTGGATTAGTGGGCGGGTGCCGGAAGCCCGATGGATGCCTTGCCTGTGGACATTCCATGAGCAGCAAGAGCACGAGAACAAGAAGAAGAAGAAGAAGCTGAATAAGAACAACAAGAGTCGCGATTGCGTCTCCAAAGGGAAACTGGAGAAGGGTGTGGGCTTCTTTATCAGAGAAAAAGGGCCGAGCGGCGCACAAGGCTGGGGGGAGGCTATGGTAATCTATGCAGGCAGACTAGTGCCGGGCGTCGGAACCAGATGGGAATGGCTCGAGGTGGGTGAGGTGATAGCAGCAGTGGTTTTGGTGGTGCGCTCGTTCGCTCGACAGCGACGACAGACGGCGGCTGGCGGTGATGAATTGTGCAGTCGCGGTTTGTCACGACAGGCAGGCAGCGCTCTAGGGGCTTTGTGGTGGCGAAAGAGGGCAGCGCAGTGTGCGCCAGGGGGCGGTTTCGGCAAGGATGACGATGCGGGCGTGCGTCTTCCAGAAGACGGCGGTGGCCAATCAGGGGGCGGCAGCGACTGGCCGCTTTAACGGCGTTTGGGTGCCCTCAGCCATGGGCCCTCGATCCTTCTTGATGGCCAAACCGCTGGTGGGCCCTGGCGTGTGCGTCCTGACTGAGCTTTCCGCCCAAGCATTGACCCAAGACTCCCTGACTCTCCACTGCCGCTTGCTCAAAACCACGCTGAGCCGCACCTGTCCATACCCACGTCCTGACGCATATCGGCCTTTCTGTCTCACCACGCACTCGTCACAGCCCACAACTGCCACCCAGTCTCCGCCCGCCGACCCACCCAACGCCTCTATATACCCGCCCATCGCCCTCGCCCTCGCCAGCACTGCCGCTGAAGACGCTCGATGCTGCCCTCGGATTCATAGCCTTGTCCTCCACCACCCCCACTCCCACTAGGTTCGCCCGAACCGAGTGCCGCCAACGCCAAGCTGGCGCAACAACTCCACCTCTGTTCCTGTGACGCCCTCGACGAGCAGAGCAGGAAAAACGCCCGCCGTGTCTACAAGCACTTCTGGAAGAGCGTCATGGTCGCACGCAAGCCCGGCACCCACGCCCTGTCCATAACAACACACTCGACCCAGCACTCGTCGTCGTCGACATCATCCTCGCCCACGCCCTCGCTGGCCTCGCTGCATGCCCGCGACGCCAACATGGCCATGTCCGACTGCACCCCCGCCCCATTGACTGTCTCAATACCCAAGAACATCCAGAGCCCCCAATGCCGCAAACCAAATCTCCAGGAGATACTCAGCAACACCGCCCCGCCCCCCTACACCCTCACCTCCTTCATGGCCTTCCTGTCACAGAACCACTGCCTCGAGAACCTCGAATTCACAATGGACGCCTCCCGCTACCGCAAACACTACTCCAAGATGGTCAACCGCCATCCCGGCACTCCCATCTCGCCCTTGTCCGAAGAGTGTGGCTACGTGCTCATGCTCTGGCGTCGACTCATTGACGCTTACATCCGCGAGTCCGGTCCACGAGAAGTGAGTGCACACAAGAAACCAACCCTGCCCCAACAAGACATGCCGCTAACACAGCCCCAGGTCAACCTCCCAGCTGAAGTCCGCGACCAACTCCTCAGCCTCTCCGACACCTACGTCCCACCACACCCATCATCCTTGGACAGTGCCGTGGCCAAAATCAACGAGCTCATGGAGGAGAGCGTATTGGTCTCGTTCCTCAACTCAGTCAGCCCACAGAGCGCGCACCCCGCCAGCCACGAGAGCTACGCTGGCAGTAACATCTCTCGCTCATCGACCCGCAGCTACGAGGAGCGGAGTCTCCTTTCCCGATCGTCACAGCCGCCCATGCCTGCTAAACAACGAGCATCGGCACCCTCATCCCTCACTTCCGGCTTCATGGCATCTCGTCCCTTCTCACACTCACGCTTCCACTCCCAGCCCACCTCTTCCGGTCAAGCACCCACCCGCATCACCTCGGGCTACACCAGCGGCAGCGATGCATTGACTGACGACTCTGGCAGCGCCAGTAGTCCGTCGGGAATGAGCGACCCACTGACACCTCCTGGCACCCCGCCCATGAGCGATTACCCCATGGCCGACTTCCAGCAAGCCTACTACGACACAGGCTCAAACAGTGGCACCCCGAGTCCTCGCAACAGCCGGGGCGAGCACAACGGTCTTGCCAACGCCACCAGGGATAGCTGGAAGCGAGTAAGCAGCAAGTTGTGGCCCAAGAAGAAGAGCGGCAGCCAGCTCCGAGATGACGAACCAGGTGTTGTTGAGGGTGGTCTCTTCTAAGCCGCCATCCATTCAACCTCGTCATCCTCTTCACTCATACCAACATTTTCACATTTAAAAGCAGAGACGATCATGACGATGCAATCAGAGCGATTTGCATCACCTAAACCTTGCATATTGGGCTGCATAACCACTGGCGTAACTGAATTTCCACACCCGATTTCTACGGGCATGCGAAGGCGCAACTGGCTCACACGACCCGGCGAGGTTGTTTTCGGCATTTTCACTTCTCTTCTCAACTTCAGACTACTAGACATTTTTGCGAAACGGCGTTGGGAAACTTCCTGGCCACACTTCCTATATCCACTTGGCGTGGCTAGGCCGAGGCGTTACCTTTGACGTTGCTTCATCATCAAGAGCATATCACGAATGACTTATTTGGGCGGACGGTTCTGACTTTCTTCTGTGTATCATTATGGCTACCTTTCACTTTCCCCCCCCCCCAAAAATAGCGGGAAGGCTTTTTCTGTTCATAGGCATGGATGGGGTGGATTGGAGTAGATACCAAAGCGTCCGAAACGCTAGAATCACGATTGTTACCATGTTGGTCACCAACACACAAAGTTTGTTCCCACTCGAACATGGACGTGACGTTTTGACCTCTACATTGAGCCGTGACAAATCGACAGATGACCTCCTTTCCTACCAGCAAGTTGGAACTCGAAGCGCCTCCAATCCGATGCCTTGCATAGGAACTTTCTCGCCCGTCTGGGACTTGATGTAGATCCTCGCGTAACCTATGCGAAAGCGAACAAGAGAAAGGGATATCCCCAATCCACCATATCCTCCGTGTTACTGGGACTTCCGCCGGTGGTCACATAGAACAGGAAGACTCCATTCTCATTTCCACTTGCATACAACTCGGCGGCATCCCTTGGATCCTTTCCCGCCCCTACTTGTACCCGTTGGGCTGGAGACGGTGTCCGAAATCCCGGGCGAATTAACTACTAGATTAGGAAAGCCCTTGATGTGCTCTTCCCTTCAGCTACGCCATTGATGTGCTTCCCGTGGCCACGAGTTGGGCAAGGGATGCGCTGGTTCCCGAGCGAGGTGCCTGGCGCAAGGGGAGCTGGGCGAAGAAGGATGTGCCATGTGAGAGGGAAAAACCGGTGTGTTGGGTGATGAAATCTGGGGCTCGTGAGACAGGAAGAAAGTGAACATGTTCCTTGCCAAGTTGTTGAGATGAATTCCGCTGACGATGAATGTCATGGTTCATGTGACATCCTAGGCGTCCGTAATAGAACCTAGAATCTCGTCTGTTCTATTTTCACACATGTTGCGTTCTACTCCGGCTCCGAACTACCCCTAACCAAGGCGTAACTTGCTCATCATCACCCGCTCCATCCTACAGAATCCAAACTCTAATCACTACATCACATACATAGCACACCGATCAGGCTCTCTCCTCAGCTTACCAGCTCCAAAGACTTACAACCGAGCCACCAGCACCCGTCCGTCGACCCCAAAATACAGTTTAACATTCCCAATACCATCCGACGGCCCATGTCCCGTGGCTGCGGAAACCATGTTCCTTTCCAGAACACATCTCCCAATTCTCACTGCTTGCCAAGTCTATTCCACCTTTCTCGCGTCAACTGCCAGCAACTGTGCCGCAAAGGAAGCGAAACCGAGTAATGTTGGTGGTGGCGTGGGTAGGAAGACCATGCACAACTCTTCCGTCCACGAGGTGTTTCGTTTCCATTCTTTGACATGCCTTGGGCAACTTTGCACGTGGAGTTGCCTTGCATTGCATTGCTGTTCCGTGGTACCGCGAACGCCATTACGACGTTGGTGAATATGAGCCAATGTGCCACGTAGAGATGCAGTGATACATGTATACGGCATGACTTTAGATTCTAGATGTTGTCTCAATGGTGCATCGGTGAGGTTTGTAATGTGCTATATTGTGGCCTGGACGTTGTGTTGTTGAGCGCTTACGGCGGTTACAAGCCAGGGTTCTACTTCTCCAGGTGGGTAAACTCTACTTGTTTCAGAGATGGTACCTTGAGGCCATGTTCAGGCGTGACATGTTTCACTCCAACTCTGGTGGAGAGAATGACTCGATACTTGCTGGGGTTCCATGTCCGATCACGATGTTGCTCGGAGAAGGTATTTGTGTTCTTGGGTTATGTTGGCGTGTGCTGAATTGCGACGCTTGGAGCACAAGACCGCACGGTGCAAACCCTTGGTTGGAACCATGGAGCTTTGCGTGTTGCTGATATTGCTACAAAAGCTGCTTTCTTCACGGTGGCTGATGCATGTGATCTGTATTTCAAGTCATGAAGGAAAGACGCAAGGTAGGCTACATGATTATCCAGTGCGATTTCCAATCAACCCATCTGTTGCAGCATCGCAGCCCATCGTAACTAAAACTGACAACGCACTGCATGCATCTGCTCGATTTTATTCAAAATGTCAATCCACGTTACGTGGCTATCCAATTCCCGCAACCATCTTCCTTTATTCCCACATTCTACCGTGAGTAACACCGACCTCCTTCCCTATCCACCCAAGCTTCTCGGCACCTGTACCCAGCGCACAGCCTCCCGCGCGGCCATTGCATTGCAGACGGACTTGCCACCAGCACGCCGTCCAAACCTACCAGTGACGAATATGTTCCAAGCCTGACTATGGGATACCAAGAGGAGCCGACTAACCACTCGACGGCAACACCCGTTTGCCGATGCTTGATCGACCCCCGCGGAGGTTGAAGAGAAAGCAAGGCTGTGATACGTCAATGTGCAGGTACTATTGCTACCTAGGTATCAACGGACCTGAACATTGTGAACACTCCACTTGGCCCAGTATAAGCGAACTGCTAATACACAACCAGCCTTGCATTTGCATAGCTATTACCATCGAAGGGGAAAAAAAGTCGCGCAGGTACGATGACGAAGCTTGTGCAACGTAAACCACGTCCCTGACCAGGTTTGCGCAGCTTACCCCTCATCTCTTCTCATCATCGTGCACCTGCATGGAACACATGCAACCTAGATACCAAGAGAGGGGGGTTCACCGAAAAGCAAACACCACAGTGGCAAAACTTCTCGAAGCCTTCTGGAAAACCGTCGCGTTTCGCTGAAGATAAGCCACAAGATTCGCAAGTGACGTTAGGATCGTAATCGACAGCCTAGTGTTGACGATCATCTCAGGATACAACAGCAGCGTCGTGGGGCACCAAAATGTTACTGATCTTCGCTCGGTAGGCGGTGCGAAGCTACAGACTTGCGCAGGTGCTGTTCACGTAATATGCAATCAGAGGTGCTTGCAAGTCCCTTGCAGCGCCTCGCAAATAGGAAGATCAGGAGCTGGGTGGATGCAAGAAGTTTGTCTTAGTATTCCCGACCCCGCACGACGTTAGGGGCGCAGCTGAACCACGACCTACGCCATGTTGCGTCGAAAACACCGAATCGCACGTTTCAATGGTCAAATCTGCCACTGACCAATGGATGTAGGATCCGCCTAATCATGCAAGCCCTTCTTCCACCCGCCTACAGCGAGTTAGCATCAGAGTTCCACCAATTCCTCTTTCCCATTAGTGTCTTCTGCCGGAGCAAAAGCAGCGCACACTGATCGTCGCCTTCCCGTTGAGGTGAAGATGGACAGCTGTGTCAGCGGACCACGACACTAGTGAGGGGACGAAGCAGGGCCAAAAGCAGCACGCCGCTGATCGCACGCGCCATAAGACACGATCGTGTGTGACGAGAGGCACTAAGGGGCAACTGCCGTTAGTAGTGGGATTCCCAATGGCCGTAGTTTGCTGATCTTGGTGAGTGTGTGTGGTGGTTTATCGGAGGACAGGTCGGAGTTGAGAGGTTACGATTGATAGCGTCTTGCAGTTATCGATGATGGCGATATGAATTAATTAAGCATAGCCTACTAAGCGATACACTATGGTTGGTCTCTTACCGGCTTGCAGGCCCCCCTACTTTGTATGTACATCGGTGTAGCATTTGGGATGTGTTCCGAATGCCTATTGTCTTTGCTGACAACTCCCGACCCCACTAAACTTCACGATCGGTAGAGACCTCCGTGTTTGCGCTAAACTTCTCATATCAAAGAAAACGACATGATGCAAATTCCAAGTCCCCACCCAGCTAATGGACACACGGGTTGTTAGTGCATTCATCATGCCGTATAATGTATATATGCCATGTAAAGGGCTAGAGACATTGCGGCACGATACACCGCACCTGCATCAACCCCATGCCGCATCACGATCACCGTTGCGATCGCGATCGCAGTTGTGATACATGTGGATACCAGCACAGGCACAGTAAGAGAGTGATGAGCTCCCTCCCTTACCTCATAAAATTCTAGACCTTCCAAAGTGAGCAATCAATTCAATCAAACTCCGCCGCACAGTTTGACCATCGGGCCTGCTCCCACGTCTACAGTAGGAAGGTTGCCGTACACATGGAATATCGGCCGACACTCCGATCGATGATGAGACCCACGGAAATCAACACCATGTGCTATCGGTCCTACGTAAACTCACGATACCACGTACACTTTACTCAGACCACGTGCAAGCACGCAATATGAATCGTCTCCATCTCCGCGTTGCAGCAGATACAGAACCCACTGACTGACTGATCCGGCCCGTTGACTGCCATGGTGCCGGCTGGGCGCATGCCTCATCTTTCCAATATAGTTCTTTAATCT
Source organism: Alternaria arborescens (assembly GCF_004154835.1). Taxonomy (NCBI): domain Eukaryota; kingdom Fungi; phylum Ascomycota; class Dothideomycetes; order Pleosporales; family Pleosporaceae; genus Alternaria; species Alternaria arborescens. Next base: position 524,931 of record NW_021167863.1, on the reverse strand, counting down.
ATCCTGCTTACCCGCACTACCCAGCAAACACGAAATACGCTCGCTCTACATGCCTTACCCAATCTAATTCTAGGTTACGCGAACCCGACGGACTGGGTATAGAGATTATCGAAGACTGATGGAACATGGTCTTATTATTGCTGAGCCGTCATGTCGGTTGTTGGGGATATCATGTACGACATATTGCTGTAAAAGGAAGGTAGAAGTTGGGCATGTGTTAGTGTCATCGGGAATCTGTGTGTTGAAATCGCTACTTCTACCTGAGTGTGCGAATTCGTGTTGATAAGTAGTAAGTCATTCGTTCGATACAGATCGCGACTGGGTCATGTGGAAAAATTCGATTCCTAGTATCACGCTCTGTCATCTGATTCCAATCCTGTGGAGTAAGATACTCCCTCGATGACGTTGAATGAGAATCATGCAGATAAGAGTTGTTACTTATGGAACGGTTTTTATTGCAGGAATGGGAATAATCAACTGCATTTCCATACAGAATGGAGCTTTCACGTCGCAAGCGAGCTTGTGGCATAGGGGGTCCCATGGCTAATTTTCTTGCGATAGCATAACCATGGATGATGGCTTGAAGGTACGTTTCTTGGATGGATCTTTGTACACCTGCATGTTCGATATGTCTTCAACTGACTGGTCAGCATATGCAATCAAGCCTATTGCTCAAGGGGGGGGGTTTTTTTTTAAATTTAACTGCGCTTTCTTCATCGATGTCAATGCTGATTTCATACGAGCTTGTACTGGTCACTTCACCAGCGGCGAGAACAGCGTTAACAGTCACGTTCTTGGTCATGTCCTTGCTGGTATTGGTAGTCTTACCGAATGCAACGCGTGGTGAAGGAAATTACAAAGGATTCAGGAAACAAACAAGTCAAAACTTGAGAGGGGAAGAGAATCTTCTGGCAACGGTGGTAAGATTTAGTTCTATGTTAGCGTAGTGGAGAAAGTGTATGTAGATATCGTTGCTTCTAGTTGAGATATCAGTCGATAAGCAGATATCGTTGGCGTTATAGATGTAGCGGTGGACCACGCCAAGGAGATTTATTGCTTATGGATATTGGGTTCGACATGTGCATCAGCCTATACGCCAACAGTCTACGTGTTTTATGATACTGCTTCCACTAGCCGACGAGCTCCACAGTGAGAAAACCGAAACTCCATCGCTTGTTACCATTACCAATTTCCGTTCGGCACCCCTTGGAGTATACGAAAGAGAAACACAATGAATCAAAGAGTCCAACTCCATATTCCAATGACATAAGAGAGGGAAGGAAGTTGGAGGACGCGCTCGAAAACAAAGCGGTGACGTAGGAAGCCTAACAACATATACGAAAGCTGGTATGTAACCAGTACGCGAGCGCACTTAATCCGAAGAACACAGTGCGCCGTAGACTGAGATTACAACAACACATCCCACGAGCGCGACGCATCAATATTAAGTTCGGGATTCCCCAGGGCTGAGCCGAAAAGAGCCATGTCCGAACACGACAGTATTTCGTGTGATTTACCGATCGTCGGTGTCAGGGCGTCTCGGTGTAACGGTGCAGTGCGCTCGTTTCGTGTGTAAGTGAGGCGTGGGCAGTGGAGTGAAGGACCAACGTGGCATGTGTGATTGGGTCATCGAGATTTGAGATGACAAAAGTTTCGAGCCATACGAAGGAGTATGCTCGCTACGAAGTTCAAGCCCCGCACTACTACAGTAGTGATCGCAAAAGCAGCAAGTACGTCGCGGTTGGACTTGTGTGTTACCGATACACAAGGGGGAGATCCTACGGGGATCCTACCCAGACTATCGGACGTATTGGTGGAGGGTTACGGAGGTCCGGACCGTCAACACTATAGGAAGGTATTGCCAGCTATGGGACTAGTCCATTTGCCCTTTTTGGCTGCTCGCATCTCAGCGTACAAGGCTGGATTAATGCCTTTCTTATGACACTTTTTGAGCTCAGCTTCAGTCAAAGTACTCGTGTCGAAGTCGCTTGCACTCCATTTACTGCTTCCGCTTGATTTTGACCCAGATCGACTTCGCTCGACGTTGTCAAGTATAGACTGTAGAGAGCGTTCTTCTGGCATGGATCGTCGCTCCTCCGATAGAGAAGTCGTTGAGCTTGAAAAGTTGGATATGTGAGCGGAGGTACGATCAACTGAGGTCGACTTTGCTATAACCAGGCGAGTAGGGCTCGGAGGAGGATCTGGCGTCTTATCTGTCAATCTTCGAGGCATCATTTTTCGAAACAGCGACTGCGGTGTATGGTGATCAAGGCTCCCGTACTCCAAGGGCGTTTCCACGGGCGTAGACGTTCGCCTCGAGCTTCCACTTGAAGAGTGCATCGACGACGGCTTAGACATGATACTTGGTGGAGGGTTGGTAGGCGGATCATCTTCCAGGGTAAACCAATCTGGCGAAGGGGCCTCGGCTTCAGGCGGATCGTGGCCATAGATGCTCTGATCATCGTCTCCCGTTGTGGTGACTGAGTTGATAGTCTCCAACGAAGTCTGTCGTCGCAGATGCGGAGGAAACCGCTTGATGTTGCTGATCTCTCTCTTGTTGTTTCTGTATGATATGAGGCCGCGTGGGTGTCGCCGTGAAGACGGCGGCTCAAGTGGGGGATCCGGATCAGGTGGCGGTACATCTTGCACCTCCTGACTTCGAAACGGACGAGAAAACTGGCGAGCGGGATTCTTTGGCGGAGGCGCATCGACTGGATGCGACCGGAGCGGATTGACACCTGATGAAGAGGCAGGACGACTTGTGGCTTCACCGTCAAGCGAAGCAGATCGACTGCGCGCTATTGGAGGTGGGGCTGCTTCATCTAGATCCTCGTCGGACTCGTCAAAAACATAGGTTCGGTGGTCCCTGTACTGCTTCTGTGCTTCCAGAGCGGCCCTAGGTGAGCGACGGATGGCAGGCGGAAGGGCGTCGTCAACGTCCATGGCAGCTTGTGTGAGGTTGTATCATGACATCTGGAAAAAGCAAAATAGGATGTGAAAATACCCCGATACCAGCTTGCACGTCGGGCCCGCCCAACCACCCAATGCACATCAATCATGACGCAGAACGGGCTGCCAGAGTCCTATGGCGTGGGTTAGCGTGGATCGGAGAATGCCTGTACCTTGCATAGCGTTCACGATGAGATCCGTCAACATGTCAGATGAGATTTGGTGTTGAACTTTAGCGCAGATGCAACAGACGCGACGCTGATTGTAAGTCGTTGATTTCAGTAAGCCGTCTTGTGGAAATGGGCAAACAGCATCATCGTCTCCATCGAGGCCGAATGAGATGCGGAGACGGACGGCAGAATACCTGTCGATTACGCGGGTGGCTAAGGTTTTCGGCCGTTTTGGCCGTTGGAGACTGGCCAACTGGGCCAACGGTCGAGCCCATCACGTGTCTTGGCTGAGTTGATACTTTGACGGCCATGGTTTTCGGCGTCACTCGAAGCAGGCGGGCAGTCGAAACGCGTTTCAAGCGCGCAAGACGTATCAGCAGCTAGTTGGGACAAGGATGGTGAGTTGGAGTGGCTCCGAGCTGATGTTTCGACTGGAGGCGGGACCTGACAGGCCAGCAGCGCTAGGGCCAGGGACGGACTAGTGGATTCACCAACAACCGCAGGTCCACGGGCGCTCCTTACTTAGTTGAGTTGCACTGTCGCTGTCCACGCGAACAGCATGTATGCCACAACCACGGCCATAATCGATTCGCCGCGCACAGTACGTGTCCGCTCATCATGAGCAACGACGCGCCCACGCCCATCTCGGACGAGGAGGTGGTGGCACTCACCAAGGCGGCCTTTGAGCACTCCCGCCAGGACATTAACCATCGTGCGGCCGCCGAGACGCCCCGGGAATTGCAGCAACAGCAGCCAGGTATTACGATTGACCTGGGCCACAAGAACATTGCCCGCCTGCCGGACGAGGTCATCGATGTCATCCGGGCCGAGATTGAAAGGTACACACGCACCCGCCGCCCGCGCTTGCCTCCGCTGCCTTCGACTGTGGGAGAGACATGCTGACCTGACAGACTCGCTCTTTCCCACAATCTCCTCTCGACTCTCCCGTCCCGCCTTATCGAATGCAGACGTCTCCGCTACCTCAACGTGCGCTACAATGCCATGCGCGAGATCCCCAATGCCGTACGTTGGCCCGCTGCAACACACTGCACAGCAAGCCTCCACTGACACTACCCTAGATCCTCGACATGACCTCGCTGGAGATCCTCGACGTGAGCAGGAACAAGATCAGGTCCATACCGTCCAAAATATCAAACTTGACCTCTTTGAAGGTGCTGGCAATCGCAAAGAACAAGATTGAGGAATTGCCCGTCTGCCTGGGCGAGATCAACAGCTTGCAGGTCCTTAAGCTAGACGGCAATCCGCTGGTCTTCCCCCCGCCAGACGTGTGCACCATCAAGGACAACGCCCCCTCACCCGCCAACGAGAACGAGCGAGATGCCGTCATAGCCACCCAGGTCAAGCGCTTCATGCGCCAACACATTTCAAAAGAGCGCCAGCGGAGCGAACTGGAGAGGCTGCGCGTCGAATCTTCTGGTGACGAGAGCTGGACCGAAAGCAACCCGGAGACACCCCGCCCGTCCAAGCGAGCCAACGGGGGACGATTCCCCGTGAGACCTAGTGTAGGCAACATCGATGGCTTCTCTGACACCAAGGCCGACTCACCTGGCTTGCCTGTCCCACCTATCCCAGTTCGTTCCCACTACCGTGTCGGATCTACAACGAGCAATGGAAACGGCGCCGGCATCGTCGTTTCAAAGCGGCCCCCAGTGTCTCCCCTCGCCCTGACAAACGGAAGCAATGAGCGTAACCGAAGCCAAAGTGAAGGCTCAGGACCTTCGTCACACCGCCAGAAGCGAATGGGCATATACACTAACAAAACATCGGAGCTGGGTTCTGTTGACGAATTACGGCGGACAAGTCACTTCCGCGGCTTCAGTCAGGGCATTGTTGTTCCTGCTCATTCTGCTGCCAACGGTCTGTCAGGCCCAGCAACCGCTGGGGCTTATGGAGATACTGGTACCGTCAGATCTCTCGCAAACCGCCCACTATCTGATGTGCGCGAACACCGGCGGAACTCGCGTGCGCCAGACATTGTCGTCGAGGCTGCAAAAAACTTCCTCTATGCCATATCCCAGCTGCATGACTGCGTCTCACACATGGTACGCTCAATCAAATTGACAGCTAAGACGAAAGAAAGCCTGCGCCGTAAAGAAGACTTTTATCGCAGATACTCGACTACCTACCTCAATATCCGTGCACTGAACGAGGTGTTGCACAAGTTCGACAGGTTGGTCGAAGAGGACGAGGAAGACGCACAGAAGCTCTCTAGAAGCGTATACATGTATGCTCTAAGATGTCTCGAGTCTTTCATGTCCATCAGTCTCTCAATCGCCGAGAATCGCGTTGAGATAACCCAGAATGCGAATGCACACATTATGCGGACTTTCCTGCTCCTCCAGCAAGCCAGTCTGATCGAGATGAGGAACGCCTGTTCGATTTTGGGTGCGCAGTTTAAGGATACTTCGGTAGCTTCGCGCCGGCCTAGCAATGTCGACCCAGTGGCTACAGTACGGGCACGCCCATCAAGAATGAACCGTCGTTTCCAGACATCGCCGCCACAGCGAAACGGCGGCTATCAGATGCCACCACCGGTCATCTTGCACAGCAACGACAATAGTCGTTCCAACACCCTGACAAGCATTAGTGCCGCAACACCGCGCTCGGGGGAGTCATTCTCAACACTTGCTCCGTCCATGACACGGTCCAACACGCTGACCAGCAGTTTCGACGAAGCAGACGAAGATGCTCAATTTGACCGGGTCTACACGAAACTGAGAAATGCATCCGACAACTGCAGAAACTCTATGCCACAGATTACGCGTATGATGCGAGAGCAATTTGATGGTCTACGACGTGATCTTGACACCGAGGATCCACGAGTGAAGGCGTTGGCGAATCTTATCGACAAAAGCAATGATGTCCAACAAATGACGAATCCCCTCGCTGGCCGTCTATCACAGATGCAGCTTAAGGACAGCTACACCCGCAACCAGCCCGAATTCTGGCAACAATGCATGGGTTTCATCAAGGTACGTATACCCATGTTTGTTTCGGATCGCAGTTTTGAGAACAGTACGTTGACTCAAATTTGTTTCAGGCTTGGCAAGAACTCGCTGCAGCGTATACTCAGCAGGGTAGAGAACACAAGCTGCTCTCTGGCGAGATCAAACAGCTTATGCGGCCACTGCATAAGATGGTAAAGGAGGCCAGTTTGGCTATCAATGACAGTCCTTGGTCGCATCTTACCAGTAACAATCCCGGCCTAATGGGTCCGCCGAGCCTGTCGTCCATCACTTCACGCACCCAACCACCTAGGTTTATGAAACAGCCCAGCGGAACCATGTCTTCGAGCGGTGGACCTTCGTTCCCAGGCCCCATCAATACGTCCATACCTGCGATGGCTTCGGTCTTCTCTGCACAGCCGTACTCTACGGCAAGCTTCGGTTCGCAAGGCTCCGGTGGTTATGGCACTCCAGTCCCGGCGACGCCACTCAGCGCCGCTCTAGGAGCCGCAGCTCAAGCGACTATCCCAAATACCCCTCGCGTTTCTCAGAGTTCCAACACGCTCAACGTCTTCGAGCGAGCTGATCGCCTGCTCAGTCAGACAAGTCGTCGCGTTTGACATGTATAAGCTCTATATACCGGCTTCCGTCTATCATTGGCCTCAACTGCGTATGGCAATGGATTGATATATACATTGTCTATACCCGCATAGGTTGTGTCGATGCGTAGCAGCGCACGTACGCATTCGTTTGCTTTTCTGATTTCTTTTATGCTTGTTTTTTTGCCAGAGAATGTTTCTATTTGCATACCATTAGCGACGGCGTTTGTCCGGATTTCACTCTTTTCATACTATGATGGCATATCGGATTGCATATCGGACATGGTGTTTGGAATCGTTAACAAGGTTCATTACTGCATAGTAGGCGTTTCTTGTCTTTGGTCTTATGGGGTGGGATGGAGTGGCTGGATGAACGGTTGGACGGTGGGTTGAACCTCTGGTAGGATGATATGGTGCACATATGATACGTCTTAATGTCTACAATGCACGGTCGGTCGGTCGCAGGAGATACGTTCCGTTTTGCCCGCATCAATCTTTACGAAGTACATGGCGCATGCAACCATGATTCTAGGAAGAAGAGGCAAATCTCAATGTGCATAACTTGCCCACATGTGTAAATACTTTCTAAGAAGCTCAGGTCTGTTACTTTGACTCTTGTGGAACTACAGCAAAGAGCTCAACTTTGCCTAAAACAGCTTTGATCTCCATGGGTCCTTTTCTCACCACTGCTTGTACAGCCTTCACTTGCCTAAGATAGTGTACAGGATATCTTGAAACAAACATGACAAGTCCAAGACACCGAGAATATTTGTATTTCCTACTCTGCTTTCTCCAGATGTCGCTACATCATCTTCAACAACGCCGCCTAAGGACCAGAAGAACCAGGAGAAAGTTCCCGCCTAAGAGCAGCCAAGCCGCCCACTCAATACCGGTAACGTCAGGACGGTGAAGGATGATGCCGTTGCATCATTTGCAGCTCCGGCAGTTGGCCAGCCCCAGGCGAGCAGTTCGGTTATCCAACCTTCTGACCTAGCCGCTTAGAACCGCTGTATAGCCTCGGAAAGTATGAGCAAGGCAAGCAAGAAGGCACAGCTACCGCATCGTCATCGTCATCATCACCATCGCCGCCATCGCCAAACAGCCCGCATCGACAAGATAACGCGATACTGCCAGCAGCCTGAACCAACATGAACACAAAGATAACGACGTTCTACCCAAAAGCCTTTATGGTTCATGTTGGCGACCCCACGATTGGCATCGTCATTCGTGTCTCGCAGCTAGTTCTTACAGATAGGTTGACACTGTACTCGACGTGTACTTGGATTTATTTCTGGACAAAGTGGCCGAGCGAATTGAATTCGATGTCAAGGAGACAATGCTGCGAACATGTCCGGTCACAGCTATGGTGCAACAGTCGTCTCTAAGGCGGCGGAAACTACCCGAGGCAACAGGATGCGTACGAGTCCACTTTAAGTAAGCCGGTCCAGACATATCTTGAATCGTCTGTCCTGCGCATGAAGCGCCACACCAGGATTCACTTCGGCGAATAGGGTGTTTGTGGCGATAGCTTAAGCACCTTCCGTCCTTCTGACACAGGTGATGGCGGCATGAGAAGCGGCCTTTTACATGCTGTGTAGCCTCGCGGTGCAGGATATTTCCGATCCAGCCAGAGATTCCATAGCATGACTGAAGCTGTACTTGATGACCAGTACAGCATCAATGCCGCAGGAAGCTCTTGACACAAAGGGCCGATTAATAGAGAAACAAAAAGTAAAGTCCTCCGAAGCACACCAGGCCACCTCCGAGATCCGTCGCTTTCGACAGTATTTTTCGTAGTATAGATGTTTGCAAACATAATGCCTGATGCGATGAACGGGAGAGCCCCCGTAGGGTCCGGAACAAGTAGATCCTGGAACCAGAGTATGCCTTCCGCTGCCAACGAAGGCTCGAACCATGCAGTAGATGTGACACGTCTAACAATTTCACCGGCTTCGTTCGTCATGGTTGCACCTTGGCCATTAATGGCCGCAACCGCCATACCTATCAGACCATCATGGGCGCTGCATTTCTGCCGTATGACCTCAGCCATAGCGATGAATATGGGAAATTGGAACAATGTCCAACTAATTTGGCCACGTAGACTGACGTTCCACCTCTTGTCCAAAGCCGATATCGTGTCATTTACTTCTTTCTTCACCGTTAATTTGGCCTGCTTGATGGTTCGGAAGTTACCACGCTTTAGTATCTCGTCACGTTTCTGGAAAGCAAGCGCTTGTCGGAGCGGATGGAGACCAATATACCGTGCCATGAGGGCGCGCGAGTAGGCTCCAGCTGTAGTGACAAGAAGACCGCGAACAAGGAAGGCGGTGAGGGGTATGGCAGCATACCATGGCACGGTGGCGTGGACGAGCGACATCAGCTCGTGGGGAAGGTACAAGAGGGCATCGGCGACGGGACCTTGTCGCGGGGTCGAAGCATGGAAGGCGCGTGTTGGCTTGGAGTATATTGGAGGTCGAGAGGGAATAGAGGTGCGCGAGAGCCATTGGCATGCTGGCTGCCGCAAGAGGCGCGACGACAGCATGTTGTGATAAATTTGGGATGCTTCAACGATCTAGTCAAATGCCCGACTCGCGAGAGAAAGAGGCTCCTGCTAGCGCGTCAGGGTTCCATGCTCTCGGGCCGGGGCCAGGAACCGATGTCATCCCACCTGAACAGCTGTCGCTTTGCCTAAACATTTGTCCATGGCCTGAGTCTTACGCTGTCTGTCTCCTCCGCCGTGCCTCCATTCGGTGTCGCTTCGAGATGGGTCTTTTACCCATCCTCCTCTCGCTACTAGTGCCCGCACTCTTGGCTACCGTCTTTCTCCCCAAGACCCTGCGCTTTGCTGCGGAACTAGTGGGACAACACTTGCGTCGATCTTCCCGTACACGACGAGAGCTGTTACTCGCCAGGGTAGCAAGCGAGACCAAGACATTCGAGGCGCAGCAGAAGAACAAAAAGAAAGAGGATGAAGACTGGGAACAAGTTGGAAACACACCTCCTAGTGGTACGGTGAAGCATGGCCAGGCTGACAGTGAATGGGATGGTATTGTCGGCTTCTTCCACCCTTTCTGGTACGCGTGGCATATTCTGAAGTGCTGCTGTATGGTCGCTGACATGCTGTTTTTACAGCAACGCAGGAGGCGGTGGTGAGCGAGTCCTATGGGCTGCGATCCGAGCACACCAAAAGCGTTGGCCAAAGGCTACCTGCATAGTCTACACCGGTGACCATGATGTCGACAAAGCTGCCATTCTCAAACGTGTCAAAGATCGTTTCAACATCCAGCTACACCCGCCGACCGTCCACTTTCTCTACCTCACAACTCGCGACTGGGTACTCGCAAGCACATGGCCGCGTTTTACACTACTGGGCCAATCTCTCGGCTCCCTCGTCCTTGCCTACGATGCCTTCAGCCTCCTTGTACCGGATATCTTCATAGATACCATGGGTTACGCCTTCGCTCTTGGCCTGTCGTCCTTCCTCTTCCCAACCGTACCCACCGGTGCATACGTACACTACCCGACCATTTCCACGGATATGCTCGATTCGCTACAAGTTGGAGGTCAAGGTATAAATGCAGGAACAGGCACAGGATATCGGGGTATGGCGAAGAAAAAGTACTGGCAACTCTTTGCAAAACTATACAGCAAACTCGGTAGCACCATTGATGTGGTAATGACCAACTCCACATGGACGCAAAGCCACATTAAAACTCTCTGGGAGCCATATCGTATCAAAAGAAGCAAGTCAATCGACATCGACGTCGTCTTTCCGCCTGTAGCTGTTGAAGAAGTCATAGAAGCCGTCCCAGTCTCCGAGTCCAGCGAGAAGAATCGTGGCCCTTACCTCCTCTACATCGCGCAGTTCCGACCGGAAAAGAATCACAGACTTATTCTCGAGGCCTTCGCATCATTCCTGCATTCCACACCTGAACTTCCAGCATACCCCAACCATACCCCGAAGCTCGTCCTGATTGGCTCAGTACGAAACTCTCACGACGATGCGAAGCGTGTCTACGAGCTGAGGTTGCTAGCGCATGAACTACACATCAAGGAGAATGTGGAGTTCATATGCGACGCGCCGTGGCCGCAAATGCTCGAGTGGATGCGCAAAGCTAGTGTGGGAGTGAACGCCATGTGGAACGAACATTTCGGTATTGGTGTGGTGGAGTATCAAGCTGCTGGTATGATCTCTGTGGTCAACAACTCTGGTGGGCCTAAGCTAGACATTGTGATTGAGGTCGATGGAAAACCCACCGGTAAGTCTGATGCACATCACTCTGTCAAATATGTATTATTGCTAACGTACAACCAAGGTTTCCATGCCACCACTGCAGAGCAATACGCCGACGGCTTCCGCAAGGCCCTTACTCTTTCACCCGAAGACACACTCGACATGCGACAACGGGCTCGAAGGTCATCTGAGCGTTTTACTGATCAAGTGTTTGTGGACAAGTGGCTGACTAATGCCGAGAAGCTTGTTGCTCTGCAAATCAAGCGGGCATCGAGATGAGAGTCAACTAGCCAACTGGGAGCATGGCGTTATACTGAACAGCATGGGATTTCTTGATACCACACATGAGCATTGGGCGGTTGCATCCTAGGAGTCAAGCATACGATATATATTCAATTTCTTGCACCTGCATATCAAGACCATAGTATGATACGTGTGACGACCACAGAGTTGATGAATGAGATTGGGGAGGAACACGTGAGGGTGGTGCAGAATAAGTTGTGTCTTATTCTTGTTCCTCTTTCTAGGAACTCAAGCTACATAACGATATTGAACGAGTCATCCATCGTAAGGAGTACGAAATCCACGATTGATTCTCCCAGAACTTGTTCCAAGCCATCCACAGATGTCTTCACATTGTGGAGCATAACTTTTCGTAACACGAGCATTAAGCGGCCAAATGCCAATCGGTAAATAGGTACCAAGAAAGTGCAACGTAAACAGCATGATTGCAGCAGAAGTGGACAAACATCAAAGTGGCAGGACCAGCCAAGCCAACGGAAGCAGTAGGGATAGCAAGCCAGATCACAACCGCTCAAGCTCCTGAAAGCGCTCAACAGGGTCGGCAAAAGACCGCGTCAAGCCTACCGAAGCCCAAAAGTCGTCACTAACATCTTCTCTGCGCGCAAGACGCTCCAGCAACGACCGCGCGTCACGGAGCTCCTGATCTAGTGGCGGCGGCGGCGGCGAGTCGGCACGGACAAGTGGAGGAATGCTCTCGTTGTCGCTGGCGCTCGCAGCTTCCTCTGAAGGTCCATCAAGCTGTGGTATTTGTGGCCTCTGCGCCACTTCTGTCTCGACATCTCTCCAAATGCCCGAGTTGTAGAAGCTGCGAACGACTTCGCTGGCGTCTCGCGATCGGTCGATTACGCGGAGTGAGTAACGCTCTATATCTCGCGCAGGAGGCTCGTTGGAGAAATACGACGGCCGCATTCTTCGGCGAGGCTCAGCCGAGTGTGAGATACCCAAGCGGTTTCTAAGAGCCTCTGTGCCTGTACGACGACGTATACTGCCACGTATATCCATTTCTTCTTCTTCGGTATCTGATGCTGTGTCATCCTCCGAGGTATCGCATGCCCGCATGAATTGTTCATTTTGTGGAGGTGAGTGACGTCGGGATGGCACTGTAAGATGAGTTTGCGAGGATGCCGCCGAATTGGCACTTCCCGCTCGCGAACTGGTATGCGAGTTTGTGAATGAGGCTGACGCTGCGGCTGATGCAAAGGATGACCCCGCAGTTGGTGCGACAGGGTCGTCGACGACAGTGGTGAGAAAACTGTCCCATTGCAACTGATCGTCAAAAGGGCTGACACTGCGATTCCGGTCGCCCAGGCCGTCCAGTGTAGCAACAGGGCTCCAAGACTCGCGCAAGGAGCTGGCGGGTAGCGGTCCATCCGCAATAGTACGGCGACCCATCCTGCGTAGTGGAGGGAAAGCTACAGCGTTGTTCTCGCCTGTCTCGTGGCTTTCCTCAGGCACATTCGCAGTGTCGCCTCGCGCCCCAGATGGGTCAGCACGGGGACTCTGGGAACGTGTTCGCGTTGTTCGTCCAGTGGCGCGACGGTATGAAGAGTACCCTCGCAGGCGTGAAAAAGGGTCTTGCGCATCGCGTTGTGCTTCTGCTTCTGACGTCCGCGAAGCTGCAGCTGGCGCAAATCCTGGGGTGAAGGCTGCTAAGGGGCGCTCGTGGTCGGGAGTGGCGCGCATCTCGTGGGCGCGTATGTAGCCATCAAGACGACTGCGCGAACGGCGCACGCTGCTCTCGTCGCGCTGTAGAGTAGGTGGGTGCCTCGAAGCCTCGTTGCTACGGTATTCGGTCCTCGAGACTTCAGGAACAGGTGGCGGCGCCAAACGCGCGCGATGTGACGAGCGAGGTATCCACTCGATATGCGGAGCAGAGATGAGGAAATCGGTATCGAGTGTGCTGCGAGGACGCGGTGATCTGTTGGGTCTTGCGCGGCGCCGGATGGGTGAGCGTGAGCCGGCGATGTCGGCTCGAAGTACATCTTTCTCCTTTGCTTCCTCGCGCTTCACATTCCATCCGATCGGTATACCCATTGCGCAAGATACGTGAAGTTAGGGATTCCAAGAAAGATGGGTGTGGTTGCCGTGTGGATGGTGACGCGCCGGATGATGCTAATGGCGATGGGTCGGAGAAGGAACTAGGGCGGCGCACGTCGCAACCGCCTAGAACAGAACTGTGAGGCTGAAGCGTCTGGGGGAGGCGCAGCCCCTCGACATAAGAAATCTACATCGTCGGGCATTGTCTGACCAATCTCTATATAGCAAACACCTTTGGCTCTAGACACGAAGCTTGTGCACTTTACTACAGTACACAGCCTGGAGTTCCTACACCAAACAAGTCGACGTCTTTGGCAGGCGCGACTGTGATCGCCAAGCCGTGGCTGCCTCTCACGCTAAGGGCGCGCCTGTCTGCAGTTTCTGGCCCACTCGTTCTAGTGAGTCAACACGCATCTGCAGGTACCTCGTTTCAAAGCATCGCGTGTCCGCCTAGACCTCGGGACCCATAGCTGCCTACACTACTATAGACCACTTCTCTTGTGGCCATGATCCAGCCTGGTTTGGAGAGGATCAGTCAGCTCTTGAAGAATGTCAACTTCCCCTGGAAGTCAATACATGTCGCCGGCACCAACGGCAAAGGCTCCGTATGCCACTTCGCATCGACGCTGCTTTCTAAGAGACTCAAATGTGGGAAGTTCACGTCTCCACATCTCATAGACAGGTAGGCACGCTGTCAAGTGAGGTGGTTGCTGTCTAACATTGGCAGATGGGACTGCATATCCATTGGCAACAAGCCCGTAGATGAGGCCCTCTTTCGCAAAATTGAGAAGCACTACATTGATCTGAACATAAAAAAAGGCATCAAAGCTTAAAATTTCGAGATCTTGACCGCCACTGCCTTCCACATCTTCAATGAAGAGCAAGTACAGGTTGGTGTGGTTGAAGTTGGTATGGGCGGAAAGCTCGATGCTACCAACATACTGAACAACCAAGTGATTTCTGTAATTTCAAAAATAGCGCGAGATCACGAGAGCTTCTTGGGCAGTACTCTGCAAGAGATTGCACACCACAAAGCTGGTATCCTCAGGCCCCATGTACCCTACCTCATCAACCCCAAGAATGAGGAAAACGTCGTATCTGTCATCAACGAGTATGCAGACGAAATTGCTGCAGGACCTCGTCTTGAATACGATCCCCCAGGCTTTTCCAAGGTACTATTCCAGAACAAGGACTGGCTACCAGCACAACCAGTCCATCAAGAAAATATGGTCATAGCTGCCATGGCTGCAAAGACCGTAATGGAGAGCTTCGGTAGAGAGTATACAACCTGGAACATGGGGCGCATACTGCGGAAGTCTAAAGTCGAAAACCCGGGACGATTGGAATCGGTTCAAGTACCGCCTATCTTTGGTCAACGAGCCACGGTGTCATCGAGGATGTTTAAAGGAGAATCCATCCTGGTAGATGGAGCCCATAATCCTGATGCTGCTAGGGTGTTGAGTCAGCATGTTCAAAAGTTCCAGAGGAGGAAGAAGATCCCTAATGAGGGTCGTGTCCCACGAAACGGGTGGCCTGTTACATGGGTGCTTGCCATGACCGAAGGGAAAGATGCACATAAATATCTAAGCCAGATACTACAACCAGGAGACAATGTCGTGACTACGACTTTTGGTCCGGTGGATGGAATGCCTTGGGTCAAGCCTATGGATCCCAGTCGACTTCTCGACATGGCAAAATCTGTCGAGCCTGGCATCATGGGATTGGTTGCATCAGAGGGCGGCCCACTTCGAGCGTTATGCACAGCTAAATATCTCAGAGATCCTGACCGACCTATCGTTTTGACAGGCAGTTTATACCTTGTGGGTGATCTACACCGCGAGCGGCGGCTGCGACCGAACAAGGTGTATTGGGAGGACCCAAAGTTTGAGGACGATAGAAACAAAATCGCCGCAATGCTTGAAGAGGAGAAGCACAGAGTCAATCGGATACTAAGCGATACTGATACATTCGGTCTCACCACTGATTCCTTCGATAAATTGAATCGGAAGAGTGGTATATGGGGAAAGCAGCTGGCAGAGCGGGAGAAGCAGAGAACCATACAAGAAGAGATTGCGGCTCTTGATGAAAAAGTGGAGTCTCTCACAGAAGAAGAAAAGCTTCTTAGGCTGGAAGAACCCTCAGCTATAACAGAAATCACGAGATTGACAACACTAGAAAACGGTGCGAATTTAAGCTATCATAAAACCTGGTAAGTCGGCTAAGCGGACCCTAGCAAGGAGCGTACAAAGGATTAATGGAAATACAGGGCGGACAGGCTTCCTGGAGAAAAATTCATACCTGGACAGCGAACACGAAGATACGAACGAGGACCTCCGCCTCGAAAGAAATAGAGGACGACTCCAAGCTGCATGTAGTAGGTCAAACAAGAGTAGCAAAGACAAGTTGTTGTGTTAGTGTTGTGCGCGTGTATCATTATCGCGATGACGACTGACTGTGGTGCATTTGCAGTCAAATGATTATCCTGTTGTACAGTCTTCGTTTTCATTAGCCTCAGCCTCCTTCTGCAAACGATGGCATAGCGCCGGTCTCACTCACCAAGAGCTGCGGAGGTTTGCAGAAGTTGGCTTACTTGCTTCTGATTTTCGCCAACCACACTCTACTATTTCCGGCCTTACTGTCAATCCTGACAGCCTTTCTGCTTCTTCATGTACTTTAAAACACCCAGCTTACCCAGCTGAGACATTTTGCGGCCTTCGACTCGATTCTTCTGTACGACAACTCCGCTTTGCGAGGTATGGAGTGCAAAACTGAGAACATTGGAGTTGCGAACCCTGATATTGCTGGAGTTGGGGTGAGCGTGCCTCCAAAGTACAGTCGGCATGTTCTTACTTCTCTGAGTTCATTGTAGCGTTTGCTGTATTAGCAGGCTTGTCATTGGTGCTTGCATGCGTCGGCTGCTATACAACCTTGCAAGCAGAACCCAAACGTCTTCGTACCTCGGACGATCAGGACCTCAGAAATGGGTGGGGTGTACACCGAAAAGGATTCATTCGTTTGTGTAGACTCGATTTTGCGGTCAAGATTCTTGAGTCTATCAGTGAAGTTCAATTATCCAACGGTACGCTTCCTTTGCTACAGAACATCCTAGTCGCTAATCTAGTTAGGGATTGCGCTCCTTGTTGGTGCTATGTTCCCGTGGAATAGCCTTAGTCTCTACCATTTACACGTAGTTTATGACACCATTAACTTTACCGCGTAAGCGATTGTGGTGCCTTCTTCGCCCTTCTAGCTATCTATTGACAGCATATCGTTCACGGCGTCGTTGTTCGTAGTTTGGAGCTCTCGAACCCACAAGAAGCAAGATGTCGAAGCCGAAAGCCAAAGTATTGTTCAACAAAAGCCATCATGGATACACGCGATACAGCGAATAAGGAAGTTTCTAGTGTCGACATCTTTCTGGACTTTCGTGTTTTGCATGCTCTACCTAGTGTATGCAATTCTCTTCGGCCTAGCCCTCGGCAGGTGAATATCGACAGGTTTGGATATTGTTATCGCTACAAGGGCATCACAAGTCCAGCCTCGTCGCATCCTACGGTAGATCAAATTTACCTAGGAATCACCTGCTTGTATATGTTCAGCTTATTGGGTTATAGCTACACAGAGTCGTATGCATACACGACGCTGCTTTACAAACTCCCTGCTCTGGGCCTTGCAGAGTTGACTAAGATGGCTGGTTTAGGAGAGCAGTATGGTGCGCTTCAAGATCGTTTCGAACCACACATTGCTTTCTGTAGAGCACAGTACGGGTTTGTGCGTGAAGTTCTCTCCGGAAGGTACCCACTCTTCCTTCACAACCTGGCAATAATAGACAGACCACCATCTTCTAGAGAAAGACGCCTTTTCTCCTTTCTGAATTCCTTTGACTCTTTGTCGAGTGCCATGAGCCTCCCTCTTGCCCAATACCTGCTACACTTGTACACGGTATGGGCGATTCGGTCTGCAAACTAAGTACATCTCCAGGGCGATTTCGAAGACACGTAGGGATTTGGTCAGGTTGTAGCTTTAGTCCAAATTCTCTCATGTTTGAAGGGATGTGTAAGAAACTGCATTAGTACGGCTCTTCTCAAGAGCTCGATATGTACTAATACGGGCAGGATATCGCAGACTATGATGAAGTAATCGCCAGATGGCTTACTGAAAACCCCAAAGACATACTCGCTTGAGTGACTATATGATGGAGTGATTGCATGTGAGAGAAGCCAGTTCTGAGCGACTTAAACATTTTCTCTAGCCGAAGGGGAGGTCGACTGTCTCAAGTCGAATAGGTTATGCCAGAAACCGCTATCGTTTTCTGAACGGAGACAGTGCCGAGGTGGTGCACAAAGCAAATTAAGGGGTGAATAGAAACTTCGATAGCGTATGTCTAGTCTTGATGGCCAACCGTGAAAATGTTGCTACATTCGACACTTTACACTGATTTGCCTTTCCTGGCACATTTGTCAATAGCAATGCGGAAATTTGATGCTCTACAAGAGTCATAGCTGCTGGTACCGGCTCTGGTAGTCATCCAAAAAACCGTGACTGCAATCAACACTCTCCAAAATCTTACCAAACTCGGAAACGTATCCATGGGTAACGGACGGGAACGAGACGTCTCGACACAATCTCACCCCTGGTTCGCGTTCTGACTTCGACAGAAATTGTAAAACTACTTGTTGTGGGTATATCAGGGGCTGGCATGCCGATCCAGGGTATCGTTGCGGGAGCTTGGCTGGTGTGGATGTCTAGCGTCGACAACGAGACATGTCAACATCTCACACCGTCTACTCGTCCACCCATAACATAGCTACTGCATTCGACGGATATCATGGAATCTACTTGATGTAGTAGTATCGTGGGATCGTCCCATGGGAGACAAGTCGGCGACATGGCAGCGATATGCGTCATGCCGCTGTCGTACCGTGGAATTGTTGAAATCGAGGCTGCAATGGCTCGTCTTCATACCGGGGTTTTTCTGCTGGAATCAACATCTTCTCTGAGAACTTACCCTTTGCGGCGTGTTGGCATCCACGCAGTTCATACCCACTTGTAGTCGAGTCAGTTATACAGTAGACAAGCGATGTTCTTGTATCGTGGTTCCGCGGATTGTAGAGAAGGATGGATCGCATCGGTCCTTTTAGCGACCGCGAAAAGTCCGCCGCAATCCACAGTTTTTCATTCAAACTGCCCTGACAGGAAGTCGCCACGACAAAAGACGTGTAGTACAATGAGGGTATAGGTGTCGGTGGAGCTACCCAAGTGTCGAAGGATGCGGATTGCCACTGTGGCGGTCGCCATCCGTGGCTCAAAAGGCACTGGAACGTCAAAACCATCGTCTGTAATTTCCATGAAAATCTGCCGTAATCAACAGCTGCGTCCAATACTTTCTCAATCGGGAGACATGTACTCGACTTGATGATACACTGCAACTTTGGTGAGTTGGTGGCCTAAACAGACGCCAACGCTTGCGAAGCCCAAGGTAAGGAAAGCCCGCGGCGTAGAGAACAGAAACACCGGCGGAATGCCGTACCGTTGCGGTTACCTCGCACAAATCAAAACAAAGCAAACATTAAATGGGAATGTGCATGAGGTCAAACCGCTACGGTTTGCGCATGGCGTGACAGCTGTTATGCCTGTATCGAGACAGGTACCGTTGCACATGTGCTTTCCTGCTCTTCCGGGTGGACTGACGATAGCGTGTAGGTATCGGGCCTAGAGGGGACCAGTACCAGGCATCGGGGACGGCAAAGGCAGACGGCGTGGGTCTGCCGATGAGGTGTTTCCACATTGCGATGCACTGGTTGCGAAAGCGACCAAGCTGGCCGTGTGTCGTGTGCCCGTTCCGGAAATGCTTGCGGGTGCGGGATGGGTCGTGTTGAGGATGGCAAGACAAGACGAAAGAGACAAAGAACGTATTCGGACCGGAGTGAGGGACGCCCGAGGAAAGAAAGGCAGCAGGATTTCCAAGATTCCCTCGTGGCGACTGTGGCGTTTTGAGAGCATGTGAGCAACTGAGCCACAGAAACGTGGTCAAGAAGAGCACAGTGCGAGCAGCGCCGGAGGAGAGGCTCTGGGCGACCTGAAACGAAGCATCCCCCCTCCCACTTGTCCCTAGAGTGTACACGATGACCCAATGAGTCTCTTCTCGTCGTTTATTATTGACCCCGTTGTGCGCCATGCACGGCGGTTCTCAGGTGTTGGCGAAGGGAATCATGACGGAGCCCGGTCTCTAGCATGTGATAATCACGACTCTGCATCTGCACCTGTCCCACGGCCGGCTCACGAAACGGACGCGGACCCGGCGAGCGCACATGATAGAAACATTACCGACGCAACTGGGGCCCGGCCCACCGCCCTGATGGATCGAGTCCGACGTTACTCGTCCTTCTCGCAGCGGCCTCGCAGTGCTGCTGTTGTTGACGAGGAGCAGAGCCATGACGATCTGCCAATAGACACCCCAGTCGAAATGTCCGCGAATCCATCCCGCACCCTCGCAGATCAGTTCCGTCACCTCGATGTAGACTTGTCACGCTCGACTGCGCCGTCGCCCACGTCGCTCCAACAGCCGGCCAGCACTCGTAGCCAGAATGTGAGCGCCATGTCAGAGTTGCTCCCCGCAGACGATGGCATGGCCCATCTCCGCATGCGCATCCATGAAATCAGGGCCCTGAGCATATCCGATCAGGAGCGTGCCCACATGATACACAACCTGATGACGGAGAAGTACAACCACATGCGACCCACGTCGCCAGCGAGCTTCGTATCACACGACCGCCCTTTTACCCCAACCTCCGGACAGTCCCTCTTCTCCGACATCCATGCCTCGTCGCCGTACTCGTCTTCGTCTACAACCGACGTCACCCCCGACATCTCGTACAATCTTCGAGAGGGCGACGCGAACCCGACATATCGACCCCATCACGACCACGCCGGTGCAGAGCACGGCGAAGACGACGATGACGACACTGCCGAAGGAGAACTCGTTCTTGGTTGCCAGCACTACAAGCGCAATGTCAAAGTACAATGCTTTGAATGTCGCCGCTGGTACACGTGTCGGCACTGCCACGATGCCGCTGAAGACCACAACCTGAACAGGAAGATGACACAGAACATGCTGTGCATGGCGTGCGGCACCCCTCAGCCAGCAGCCGATGTCTGCAAGAACTGTGAGACTGAGGCCGCATGTTACTACTGTGACATTTGCAAGCTCTGGGACAACAATAGCAAGAAGAAGATCTACCACTGCCCAGACTGTGGCATCTGCCGACGAGGAGAAGGCCTGGGTAAGGATTTCTATCACTGCAAGGTATGGACATAGTCTCGCCATGATCTAGCCAGCACTAACCGTGCGCAGAGCTGCAATGTTTGCATATCCATCTCTCATGCAACCTCGCACAAATGCCTCCCGCGGGCTACTGAGGGCGATTGTCCGATTTGCGGCGATCATCTCTTCACGTCGTCCACCGCTGTAGTCTCCATGCCTTGCGGGCATTACTTGCACAAAGGATGCTACAATCTTTACATGCAGACTGCGTACAAGTGCCCAATTTGCAAGAAGAGCGCTGTGTGTATGGATCTGCAGTGGCAGAAGTTGACTCAAGCAATCGAGGGTCAGCCGATGCCAGAACAATTTGCAAATACCCGAGCAGTCGTTCAGTGCAACGATTGCTCAGCCAAGTCTTCCGTCAAATACCACTGGCTCGGAAACCAATGCGGTACATGCGATTCATATAATACGAACGAACTTCGTATTTTGAATGGACCAGAGAGTGAAGAGGCTGCCAACGCGATACTGGATGCCGATCTTGACTCAGGCTCGAGATCACCCGCGAGCGTTAGTTCGCCCTCCTCCCAAGCACCGTTACGTTCACCTCGATACTACTTTCAACCAGATGAGCCAGAAGAAACATGGCTACCAGGTCAGCTGCCCTCTTTCCCTTTCCAGATGCCACAGTTTCCAGGCAGACCACGCATGCCACAGATGCCTCAGATGCCACAGTTCCCATCTTTACCGCAGTTTCCACCGCTGCCGAATTTTCCACAGATACCGCAATTTCCACAAATGCCTCAGATGCCTCAAATGCCTGATGCTGCACAGCAGATGCTTGAACGTGTGCGTCGATCATTCGATGCCTATCTTAATCCAACGGGGGATGTCCGAGCAGAAGATGTACCATTCATCGATCTCGGTAGCGACGACCGTACTGAGCGTCCGGCTACAGATGGCACAACGGTCAAGGAACCATCACTACCACAATACGTTTTGGAACGCTTCACGCAGTCTCTCGTCCGCTTCAGGAACGACCTGAACCCGGCTTTGTTCGAAGAGATTCCAACATTGGATCTCTCAGAAGATCGTGATCCCGAAGGGTTGCAATTTTGGGGCGAAGATGGTGGACGACTGAATCGCTTCGTTGCAGGCGACGAAGACGAAGATGAAGAAGACGATGACGACAGTAGCAGTGATGAAAGCGAACACCACGATGATGAAGACGATGAAGACGAGTGTGTCGAAGTCAACGTTAAAAAGCGCGGCAAGGAATTTGATTTGCCAGGGCATGTGTAAGGCGTTACTGAGGCGTTCTGGGAAGGCCAAGGAGGATGTGTTATGAGTACCGCTTGGGCATTGTTTTGAATAGCGACCTAGAAACATACGAAAAGCCTATGTAGAAAGTTATGGATACCCAAATACAAACGCATCACGATTCAGCCTAAGCTCATGTTCTTGCTTAACGATGGAACGTTGAAAGCGCTTGGAGCATTCTCACGTGGAGTAGTGGCCCGTGCCCAGCGCTAAGCAAGCGGCCACACGAGGCGCATTGGATTTTCGACCATCGCGATTTTTCGAACTCCAAGCCTCAAACTCGCATCCTCATCTTCGACTAACCCCCGCAGCGAGAACCTCTGTCAGTATGTATTGCGCTCTCTGTCTTGTTTTGAATGTAGTTGCTATGCGCGACCCTCACAATACCTTCTTCCAGCTGTTTGGTGCTGTAATAGGCATTTGCTAACATATATTCTCTCTTCAGAAATGGCCCCTACCACCAAGTCCGCCGGCAAGAAGTCTGCTGGAAAGACCGGCCGCAGCGCCATCGCCGATGTCGTCGCCCGCGAATACACCATCCACCTCCACAAGCGCGTATGTTGATTCAGTTTTGTGAAGTCCACAGATGGTCTCGCAGAACCTTGGGTGGATGTTCGACCAGGCCGATCACACTGGCTTGAGCATCTATTCTTGGCGATGCAGGCATCGGGCGGAAGACTGAAGAGAACATAAGGCTAATACATCGGGTATAGGTTCACGGTGTCAGCTTCAAGAAGAGGGCCCCCAGGGCTGTCAAGGAGATCCGCGCTTTCGCTAAGCAGGCTATGGTATGTGGCATCCAAGGTTCAATGACTCTTTGGCCAGTGCGCTATATGCGAATGCTGCCACAGCGTCATCGATCGTATGAGCTCAAGGCTAACTCTTTCACTGTAGGGCACCAACGATGTCCGTCTAGACCCCCAGCTTAACAAGAAGGTCTGGGAGTCCGGTATCAAGGGCGTTCCTTTCCGCCTCCGTGTCCGCATCTCCCGTAAGCGTAACGACGAGGAGGGTGCCAAGGAGAAGCTCTACTCCTACGTCCAGGCCGTCAACGTCAAGGACCCCAAGGGTCTGCACACCCAGATCGTTGAGGATGCTTAGAGTACTTGCAAGGATAAGGGGAAAGGGTGATGTGCATATCAAAAGCATGGCGTTCCGGCGGGTTGTGCTGAGTAGCTACTACGGATATCTAGAGCGAAAGGCTGGTGAAATGATACCTCAATGACAGATCATGCCCCGCCACGTTTGATGGACTTGAAAACTTTGAACTGTTCTAGCTTTTTTCGTTGTCAAATTCAGTGATGCACGCAACACGCATTGGTCGTGGTGAGCAACAATCCCGAAGTCTCACCGGAACTGACTAAGCCTGATGGGAATTGTCCACTATGTAAAAACATTACAGAACATGTCAAGTTAGCTAAATGATTTCACAGCAAACTAGCAGAATATTCGGCTCTTCGCGCTCTTCTCAAGAGTACCTTGCATAAGCGGCTCTTCATAGCTCGGCCTTGGGGGGGAGCCGAACGTCGTTGCTTACCCAAGCCTTGGAATCTGTTCGGCACGCCAGTTGCTCCACTACGTACATGATACAAGGCAAGAGAGAGTATATAGAGTGATTTCCAGCATTCAGAACACAAACATTGCACCACCATCAAGCCATCCCTTCTCATCAAACAATACTGACATCAGACTGCCATCTTACCCCACGCCTGCAGTACAACAGGCAGCAGCTTCCGCATCTCAGCATCTATCACTCAAACCATCCTACAACACGAACAAACCGCTTCTTGAAGCATACTCGTAAACATGGTGAACATCAACATTGCATACACCTCCCGCATCAACCCCGCCGGTGCGACACCGGTGCTCAACGAAGCACAAATCTGGGCTGGCCTGCAGCGCAAGATACGTTTTGCCCAAGAATTCGTGCCTGTGATTGAGAGCTGCGAGGTACTTGAAGAGAAAGATGGAGTGGTAACTAGGGACGTCAAATTCAAGAAGGGAACGGGCCCCAAGGATCAGGCCAAGGAAGTCGTTAGAAGCTACTGGCCGAGTTGGGTGAGTGGAACTCGCCCCCAAGGTCGATATCTAAAGCACGATGAAACATTTGCAACTCCTCAATTTGATGTAGGAAATATGCTGACTATATGTACACAGGTCGATTTCGAGCAAGAAGACGGAAGTCATGTCCGCAACATCATCTCCGATGGTCCATCTGGTGAGACCGAGGACTTGAACATGACTTATGCTTTCGAGTGGATCATGCCAAGTTTGCAAGAGGGGACTCCAGAAGCTGACAAGGAGAGGCAACGACTCAAGGGCGTAAGTACTCCCGCTCACTGTCATTGTCTTACTGGAATGGCGGATGCGAACAACGCAGGTTTTGAGTTGGATACTAATGAGATGATAGATGGCGAAGAAAGCAGTTGAGAGCAGCATCGACGCGATTCGGGAGATGGTCAAGGATGGCAGGGTCAAGGCATAAGATTTATTGACGGTACGGAAAGAGGTTGCGTGTTCATGGACCATCGTCAGCCAACCTTAGATACTAAACGAAATCGTTATAGAAAAATAATGTCTCCTACATTGTGTCTTTCCCGCATGATCTACGCAGCGCAGAACCTTTGAATCCAGATGTTGTGGTGAAACGCACATATCAAGATACGTCTGTTGCTGCTGGTTCCAAACGTGCGCAATACTGGCCGGATACCTAACACCATACAATCTTCTAAGAACGCCTACAACGACGTTTCCTGTCCCGATAGCACCGTGAGTAGCAGGTTATAGGTAAGCCGAGAATATAACAGGATGTAGAACGCCTCTGTATCTCTTTTCAAGCCATCATCAGTTATAAATGAGGAAGCCTTAAGCTGCTTTGTTCTTCTGATGACCTCGTCATGGTAGCGCACACGTGTGCAGGGTGAAGCATTCTTGTATACCCGCCAACAGCACATGGGTATGTCACCTATCGGAAACCTAGCAAAGCAGATGCTTGGGCTTCTAAGCGGAGTTGATGATATGAAGGAAGATGCAGGGTAGCAGTCGATCCAAGGTGGAGCAGTTAGCGCTAGTGCTTGTCTCTCGGCACGGGTAGACTGGTTCCAGTTGACAAACGCGACTTCACCGCGAAACCCGTGCCTCTTGAAACATCCACCACTGCGAGCAGCTAGAAAGACAGTCTTGATCACGGCCTAGCGATCCTCAGATACAAACAACCTCCGCAAGAGTTTGACGAGCGTGCCCGCACACACTCTCCGCCGCACAAGTGCCCCACCTTTGTCTGTACACAACTTCTGCAAGGCAACGGACCTTTGCGCGCTCGCCCTCCGCCCACGCCCACGCCCAACGCGCCAACACGCCGACTGCTTAAGAAGCTGAGCCGACGCTTGAGCTTCTTGGGGAAATAGAATATACTTCAAGGCTGATTGGGAGCTTTTCCCGCCGCGCTGCAGCCCGCCATGTCTCTGTCAATCGAAGAGCTCGACGCCACAGTGCGCGCCTTCTACGAGGGTCGCGGCGACACAGTAGGTTTCCATGCGGAGTCTGAATGGGGAATGTGATGAGGACATGGCTGACACTCCATCTTCTGCAGCAAAAGCAAGCTCAGGCTACGCTGAACCAGGTAGGCATCTTCGCTGACACTGTTTACACACGCATCCCGCTAACATTTGCGTAGTTCAAAGAGAACCCCGACGCATGGCTCCTAGTCGACAAGATCCTATCCGATGCGCAATACCCGCAGACCAAGTGTGAGCTTAGCGACGTGGTATAAGGCTGGTGGTCATCGTGCTAATTATCGGCAGATCTCGGACTACAGGTTCTCGACAATGTTATCATGACGAGGTGGAAGGTACTGCCTCGCGACCAGTGTCAAGGTATGCCACATCGCAGTTGTCGTCTGAGTGCTGCTGACCGAGTCAGGTATCCGAAACTTCATCGTGAACTTCATCATCCAGCTATCCAACAACGACGAAAGCCGCCGCACCGAGCGTACCCTTCTAAACAAGCTCAACCTCGTCCTCGTCTCCGTCCTGAAGCAGGAGTGGCCCCACAACTGGCCAACTTTCATCAACGAGATTATATCATCGTGCCATAGCAGTTTGGGGATATGCGAGAACAACATGGTCATCCTGCGACTCCTGTCCGAGGAGGTCTTCGACTACTCAGAGGAGCAGATGACTTCGGCCAAGCGAAAGGAACTCAAGCAAAGCATGTGTGACGAGTTCACAGCCATCTACCAGCTCTGCTCAGAGGTTCTGCGCACAGCCACCGAGGCTGCTCTCATCAAGGCGACTCTCGAAACCTTGCTGCGCTTCCTGAACTGGATCCCTCTGGGGTACATCTTCGAGACACCACCGAGTGGCCAGAGCCTTATTGAAACTTTGCGGAGTCGATTCCTCGAAGTTCCTGACTTCCGAAACATTACCCTCAAATGCTTGACCGAGATCGCTGGCCTGCACACCGAACCCGCATACGACGACAAGCTCGTCCAGATGTTCACCGAGACACTAACTGCCATCTCCAAGATCATCCCCCTCTCACTGGACTTGAAGAGTACATATTCTTCTAGCAATGGCCGGGACCAGGAGTTCGTCCTGAATCTCGCGCTCTTCCTGACAAACTTCTTCACCATGCATCTGAACGTCATCGAGAACCTTATGAACAGGGACTTCCTTACGCATGGCCACTTCTACCTTATTCGCATAAGCCAAATCGACGATCGTGAAGTCTTCAAAATCTGCCTGGAATACTGGACCAAGCTCGTCTCAGAGCTATACGACGAGATGCAGGCGCTCCCAATAACCGACATGAACCCTCTTCTGAACATGGGTATCCCTGGCAATGGAGCTCGCGAGCTGGCCAACTATCCTCTGCGAAAGAACAAGTACACCGAAATTCTTTCAAACCTCCGAACAGTCATGATTGAGAAGATGGTCAGGCCCGAGGAAGTTCTCATCGTCGAGAACGACGAGGGCGAGATCGTCCGTGAATTCGTGAAGGAGAGTGACACAATTCAACTGTACAAGTCTACTCGAGAATGCCTCGTCTTCCTTACTCACTTGGATGTTAATGACACCGAGCAAATCATGTCGGAGAAGCTGGCTCGCCAGGTCGATGGTTCAGAGTGGTCATGGGCCAACTGCAATACCCTCTGTTGGGCTATCGGTTCCATCTCTGGCGCCATGAACGAGGAGACAGAGAAGCGCTTCCTGGTCACTGTAATCAAGGACTTGCTTGGATTGACCGAAATGAAGCGAGGAAAGGACAACAAAGCTGTCGTGGCCAGTAACATCATGTATATTGTCGGTCAATATCCTCGATTCCTTAAGGCACACTGGAAGTTCCTCAAGACTGTTGTCAACAAGCTATTCGAGTTCATGCACGAGACCCACGAGGGTGTGCAGGACATGGCTTGCGATACGTTCATCAAGATTGCAAACAAGTGCCGACGACACTTTGTTGCTCTTCAGCCTGGGGAAACCGAGCCATTCATTGACGAGATCGTTCGTAACCTGAGGAAAATTACTGCTGATCTCTCGCCTCAACAAGTCCACACTTTTTACGAGGCCTGCGGTTACATGATCAGCGCGCAAGGACAGAAGAGCATGCAGGAGCGTTTGATTGCCGACTTGATGGCTTTGCCAAACTCTGCCTGGGACAACATTATCGCTCAAGCTAATCAAAACCCTGCGTGTCTCCAGGACTCAGAAGTCATCAAGATTGTCGGTAATATTATGAAGACGAACGTCGCAGCATGCGGCTCAATTGGATCCTACTTTTACCCACAGATCGGCCGGATATATTTCGACATGTTGACAATGTACCGCGCGAGCTCACAGCTTATCGACGAAGCTGTCCAACGAGAGGGTAATATTGCGACAAAGATGCCCAAGGTCCGCGGACTTCGTACAATCAAGAAGGAGATCCTAAAACTCATCAACACTTACGTTGAGAAGGCCGATGACCTGGAGATGATCCACAACAACATTGTACCGAAGCTGCTCGAAGCTGTTTTGATCGACTACAAGAACAATGTTCCCGATGCTCGTGAGGCAGAAGTGTTGAACGTCATGACGACGATTATCAACAAGCTACATGTACGTTGGAGACCCAATCTGAGCAAGCACATGGTTGGACTCGCTCAGTCACTCTTAGATTATATGCTAACTTTCTTCACAGAGCATGATGGAGGATCAAATCATCAACATCATGGATAGCGTTTTCGAATGCACTCTGGACATGATCAACAAGGACTTCTCGGAATACCCAGAACACCGTGTCGAGTTCTTCAAGCTTTTGCGCACCATCAACCTTCGCTGCTTCCCCGCTCTGCTGCGCCTCGATGCACGATCGTTCAAGTTCGTCATTGACTCATGCATGTGGGCAAGCAAGCACGACAACCGTGAGGTTGAGAGTGCCGGCCTTTCCATGTGCTTCGAGCTGGTTTCCAACATGGCCGAAACAGACCAGCAAACTTGCAACACCTTCTTCCAGACATTCTTCACGACTATCCTTCAGGACGTCTTCTTCGTGGTTACCGACAGCGATCACAAGGCTGGTTTCAAGTCGCAGTCGATGCTGCTGGCCAAGATGTTCTGGCTCGTCGACTCAGACAAGCTGCAAGGTCCCATCTACACGTCACCAGACATGGCGCCAGCAGGCACACCGAACCGAGAGTTCCTGCGAAACTTTGTCGGCAACCTGTTAGCGACTGCCTTCCCCAACCTCCAGACGTAAGCTGTCCCTTCTCGCTTGTATGAACGCCTACTGACTGTTCAAAGTGCCCAAATCGCATCGTTCATTGACGGACTTTTCGCGACTAACTCCGACCTCAACCGCTTCAAGGTCATTCTGCGCGACTTCTTGATTTCCTTGAAGGAGTTCTCTGGGGATAACGCTGAGTTGTTCCTCGAGGAGCGTGAGCAGGCTGCGAAGACGGCGAAGGATCAAGAGCGTGAGCGAGCCATGAAGGTCGGTGGTCTGTTGAAGCCTTCGGAGATGGATGACGATGAGTTGTGACTTGACGTTGAGTTGGATGCAAATGTGGCTACGCGCACGCCGTACGATAGCGAACGCGCTCCCCACGAGTCTGCAGGTAGTAAGCGCTCCGATGAAGGTCTCGATGGATGGGACATGTATGGCTTGTGAGTGCCAAGGGTTGTGGTGACTGAAGAAACGGTCGCGACGCTGCGTTGGATGGGGAGTATAGAGCTAATTGTGTCGGCAAAGTTTGAGGGAAGGAAAATGGTTTCGTTCTGGTCTAATACCCTATAGACCTTTTACTTCTTCATTTGACGCATGGATATATAGCTGGTATGGAGGTAGCCTGGTTTGGCTTGCAGACTAACATTGATAGGAGCGTTGTAGGGGTCGAGGCAACCTCGTGACGAGGGCGGAGAATAAAGCTCATGTACGCGATTACCTTCTACTTGCATTGCCTTGGATGCTACCTTGCGGCTATTGCGCATGTGTGTTTAACCCTCCCTCGCGGGCCGTCCCACTTTGCAACTGGATGTTAGTCGAGTCAGATGAAGTCAGTAGCATCATGCAGCATGACGAGGCCTGCCGGCATGTATGGCTCTGCCTTTGAGAGCCATGCCTTCCCGTATATGAGACCCACATGCCGCTGAGCCTCGATGATGGCTGTAGCAGTGCGCGCGAACATGATGGGCAGCGTGAGCATCGGCTGTCGCGATCAAGCGTCGGGGAGATGCTTTGGATGCGGTTGAGCTACCTGACTGAGCTAGCAGGCGCCCTTACGTAACCCGACGGCCCTGGCACTACAACGTCGAAAGCGTCGATTGGGCGATTCCAGCCTTTCCAACGCCCTAGCACCTCCTACGGAACTAATATTCGGCAGAATAACCGCATGCGACACCTCCCCTGCCCCATGCCAGCGACCTAACGATATCAGTCCGTGAGCAGTTGCTGAACCTCGTGGCGGCTATACGCACCCTGATTCGCCCGCGCCTTACCAGTCGTCTGAACGACATGGGCACTCTGCTCTTCTGCCAGCGTATGCACAATCTCGTGGCCCTCGTACAATGAGTCGTCGGTGGCGCCTTCCAGCCTGGCCCCTCATTCGGCATCTACCAAATACCTGCTAACACGCTGTCTGACCAGGTCCAAGCGAATCTATGGATTGATCGGTCCAACTGCAGGGTACCGCCAGCTGCATCGTGAGTGACTTCACTTCTCGACTTCCCTACCAACTACGCACGGCCATTCTTTGGGCTGTCACCAGCAAGCCTCAGCACATCTTGATCTTTTCCCTCGTCTCCACTGCCGAATAGGCGGCGGCTGACGGCCACACCTCTGTCATCGCGGGTCCTGTATGGTTGGATCTGCACATCAAACCCGGAACAGGATCCATCGCTTGTGCATCGTATGCGCATTGCCGTCAAGGCCTCGAGAAGAGCACTCTTGAATTTCTTCTTACTGCTAGCATCATGTACGTCTCCCCCTCATATGGAGACCCTTCAACCCCGCCCCTTGGTGGTTTTGAGAAAGACAGCCTCGTCGACCAGTCTTGCATCCAAAGAAGACACTACTGACTCAGCACGCTTTTCCAGGAAGTTCGGGAAGCACATCCAAAAAAGGCAACTGGAAATTCCAGAATATGCCGCCAGCTTTGTCGACTACAAAGCGCTCAAGAAGGTCCATATGCCTTCCGTATCGTAGGGGCTTCACTAATCGTATAATTTGTAGCTCATCAAGAAACTCAGCGCTACTCCAGTGATACCGCCACAGAGTGAGGGCTTTCACCATGAATCCCTGGATCCGCAGTCGTCCTTACAAGCCAACAAGGCCACCTTTTTCTTCCGAGTCGTACGTCTTTGTGCTCGCGACAAGTACATAGATTCTTACTTGATAAACAGGAACGTGAGCTCGAAAAGGTCAACACGTTCTACCTGCAGAAAGAGGCAGAGGTATGTTCTAGCACTCGTGCGTCGGAGGATGAGTGCTCACTATAGTTGCAGTTGCGTCTGCGCTTGACCACGCTACTGGACAAGAAGAGAGTCATGCAACAACACCCGCAATCTGTCTCCAAGACATCTTCGCGATATGTTGCCCTCGAAGAAGGACTAAAGCAGTTTAGCATGGATCTCAACAAGCTTGAGGTGATTGGTCCGTATGCACTTGGGGGCTTCCGATACTAACCCGACTCAGCAATTTGTGGAAGTGAACGAAACAGCCTTCTCAAAAATCCTCAAGAAGGTTTGACGCATCCCTCTTTGCTGCCATCCGCCTGCTAATAGCGTCTAGTGGGACAAAACGTCCAAAGTTCGTTGTCATTACCTACGTATCTATCGACACTGGCTGACTTAGTGCCAGTCAAGGGAAAAGCAACTATACCTTTCGCGCGCCGTCGAAGTCCAGCCATGCTTCAACCGAGAAGTCATCAGCACATTGTCCGACCAAGCAACCCAGGCACTCCTTGATTTTTCGGGATGGGCTGAAGGCGAAGGGGTACAGGCACCCCATCCTGCAGCCGAGCCGCGCGTCTCCGAACCTGCATTCGAAGCGAAGCTCGAGCTTGACAACCAATTTGTGCAAGCTATCAACACCGCGAACGAAGGCAAGATCGAGGAGTGTTTAGCCCGCCTTTCGACCCTTCCCGATGCACGCGAGCACATCTCTAGGGCGTTCCTCAGCACCGTTGCAGAAGCGCCAGAATCTGCACTGAGAATTCTACTCGATTCGAACCTCGTAAATCTCGAACAAGAGGACGAAATCAACGAGCGAAATTGTCTTCACAAGTCCGCTATCAGTGGAAGAATCGAAGTGCTTAAGCTTGGCCTATCGAGTAACGTGGATGTACATGCAACCGACGTGTACGGCAGGATACCATTGCATTACGCCTGTATGCATGGACATGTCGAGCTAGTACAGGAACTCATCAACGCTGCCCCAGAAACGGTGAACTTCCGTGATCAGGATAGCTTTACACCCTTGATCCATGCAATCGTGCATTCGAAGCTCGCTTGTGTGGAGATACTCCTTTCGAGGGGCGCCGACCTGACGCGTCTAGGGCCTGGAGAGCATGTGCCGCTCAATCTTGCGTGTCAGTACGCATCATTGGAGATCCTTGAGCTTCTTCTACAGAGGTCTGCTGAGATGCTTTCCGATGCGGAAGGACTGTTTCCACAACACCTGGTGGCACGATCGGGAAAGACACCTGAAGCACTGTTGATGTTGCAAAAGTACGGCGCGGACCTCGACCAACCAGACAAGCTTTACCAATGGACGCCGCTGTTCCACGCTGCGAGCGAGGGTCATGTGGAGTGTCTCAAGACGCTGCTCCAATGTCAGGTCGATGTAGACATTGTGGATGAGAAAGGTCTTTCGGCCATGTACTACGCTACATGGGAAGGGCATCTAGAGTGTATGAAACTACTTGCTTCTGTTGGGCGTGGAGTCGGATTGATATCACAGAAACAGGTCTCGCCTCAAATGACGTCTCAGCTGTCTAGCTCGATGCCTACAGCTATGGACATCGAAGGCGACCCCGATGGCATACCCGAGTTCATTCTGCCGCCGCCAATTATACCATTCCGAAGATATGGACATAACTTCCTCGATACAAAGACATTCGTAGTGATCAGCTTCGAAAAGGTGGGCAAAGAGGCGATTCGCTTCTACGACGAATCGAAATATCCCGCGGCAAGGCTTACAATCTCCTCAAAAAGCTCCGATCTCATACCACGCAACATTCTGCTACCCATACAAGACGAGTTCAAGGTTATCTCTTTCCAGATCGAGAACCTAGATACTTTCTCCATCGACTTCGACGTATACCCCACAATAGGATCCAAGGTCATCGCTCGCAGCGTCGCCTCTTCAAAAGTATTTACAGAGCGCTCGAAGAGCTCTGGACGATGGCACCTCGAGTTGTTTGACCCAAGACTGCGGGCGATCGGCAGAGTTACTTTCGACTTTCAAGTAGTGAAGCCTTTCCACGGCATTCCGCTCGAGATCACCCACTTTGCGACCTACTGGAAGGCCACTAGTCAGCTCGACTCACAGCCCCATACACTCATTACCGGCTCCAGCCTATCTGGCGAATATGTGCGTCTGTTCGTCCAGCTGACTGCCGATGGTATACCAGTGCTGTATCCGAGATGGAAGGTCAACCACCACGGATTGGAAGTGCCAGTCAACATACTTACGTATGCGCAATTCGCAGCAATCGGTGTTCAGGACACGACCGCGGCTGCGAATCAGCTTGCTGCGGAACTTAACAACACTGGCTCGATAAACATACCGAACATTTACCAAATCATGGCTTCGTCGTTCATTACGTTGAAGGATGCCTTATCAGCACTGCCGGCTCACATCCATGTCGAGCTGCATGTTCTCTTCCCGTCCCGGCTTGAAGAGGAACGTCTGAAGCTTGGCCCCACACATGACATGAATGCCTTCGCAGATAAGATCCTGTCGGTAGTTTTTGAACATGCACGCAAACTGAGGGAACAAGGTGCTGGTGAGATAGATGGTACTCTGAGGAGTGTGTTATTCAGCTCTTTCAACCAGGACATATGCACGGTCATAAACTGGAAGCAGCCGAATTGTGAGCATGACACTTATGGGAGGATACGCAAAAGATGCTAACTCTGAAACAGACCCAGTTCTGCTCTGCAACGAGCTCGGTGCGGATAGCCCTCAGTCGCCCTCTGGAAATACACACATCATTCAAAGCAGCGGTCGCACAACGACGTCTGTCAAGGAAGCTGTACAGATTGCTAGGGACAACAACTTCATGGGCCTGATATGTAGCTCGCGTCTATTGGTGAGTATCCTACAAATTACCATACACCTTCTCTCTAACAGATCCTAGTCGCTCGCTCCCGCTCTCATTGAATCGATCAAGACGGCCGGCCTTGTCCTCGTCACAGACATTACCGACTCTCCAGAAGATGAACCCGCCCAGCCTGCAAACCTCCACGTTGCAAATCCCCGCCGACAAAACACACCAGACGGAGTCGATGGATACCTGAAGGGCAATGGTGTACTTTGTTTCAACGAGACTGTCGATATGTAGAATACACGTTATGCATAGGTGCGAGATCAGGCAGTAATGCGGTTATGGCGTTGCGTATTAGACTGAATATCCTGCGGAGGAATGATTATACCACTGGAAGAGAGGCGGACAGGTGCCTTTTGCTACAGACTGATAGCTGCTAGACGGAGTCTCTTATTGCATGCAGCTTTCCCTGACTTTAGATGATTGATTCGTCTTATACGCGTCTGGAATGTTGGTCAAATTCAATACATGAGTAGGAACATTTGCATCCGTAAACATGGGATTTGGGTAATGTGCATGGGCATGTGGTGCCAATTCGGCAGTGTCGATGCTCGCCGCAAACCGACAGGGGTGTGGTGTCCGGGATCCGATTCGCGCTGCGCCTTCATCGAAAAATGTCGAACGACGACATTTGTGGCTAGAAGCGGTCTGTTGCCGCTTGTCGCTCGCTTTCGCATCTTCCTCTCTCAGGCCCATAGACTCTGCAGTGATTGGACTCTGCCGGCCATGGTATAAACATAATGTCGACCCTGAGCGCCCTTTCTTCTCCGCTCCTCCGAAGGACGTGGATCTGCCGAGCTTGTATACGATCGCAGCGACAGACGACACCGCAGCCATATGGCTTGTGGCAACAACGAAGCACCTCGGCGGGGCACAATGCCTTCGCAAGCAGAATAGGGTCGTCGAGGACATTTGCAAGCCAAGCAAATGAGGCGGCCAATGCCACACCCAAAGCTGCAGGGAGGAGTTCCAAGAGCAGCAAGAGGAGGACGAGGCTGCTGATAGCTGGAGGTGGAATTGCAATTGGCGCAGCAGTCGTTACAGTCAATGACGACGCGAAGCATGCTTACGTGGCAGCGCAGCGAAGCTACAGAGTGGTTGCAACGCTGGTGCTCAACATCAGAGAGTATGTGCATGCGTGCATAGTCCAGCACAACCAAACAATCCATGGCTAATATACACCTTTGTGCAGTTACCGCGACGTACTCAAGCGTGACGACGAACCAGACTACAACGAGCAACTCAAAGCTTGCCACCTACGATGCGCCAAGCGTACCCTACACACACTCGAGAAGAACGGCTCCATCTTCATCAAGCTGGGACAACATCTGAGCAGCATGAACTACCTGCTGCCGAACGAATGGTGCGATACCTTCATACCACTGCAAGACAAATGTCCCGTATCCTCCTTCGAATCCATACAAGACATGTGCCGACGAGACACGGGCCTTGAGCTCTCCGACTTCTTCTCGGAATTTGAGGAACAGCCCATAGGCGCAGCCTCCCTCGCCCAGGTACATCGTGCAACGGTTCGTGAGACGGGTCAGAAAGTCGCCGTCAAAGTGCAACATCCGGCCCTGGACGAGTGGGCCAAACTTGATTTGGCTTTGACAAGCTTTTCGTTTACGACGCTCAAGCGCTGGTTCCCCGAATACGATCTGACCTGGTTATCCGACGAAATGCAGCTTTCCTTGCCACAAGAACTCGATTTCGCCCTCGAAGGCAAGAATGCCATGCGTGCGCGAGAATACTTCTCTCACGTCCGCGATGTACCCGTCGTCATACCCAAAGTCCTTTGGGCAAAGCGCCGGTTACTCGTCATGGAATACGTATCAGGGTTTCGAACGGACGACCTCAAGAGTTTGGATGAACATGGCATTGACAGAGACGAAGTATCGGCAGCACTGGCTAGGATATTCAACGAGATGATCTTTGGCAGAGATGCGCCACTCCATTGCGATCCGCATGGTGGAAACATTGCTATACGGCACAACCCGACTCGTTCAGGCAAGACCAACTTTGACGTGGTGCTATACGATCACGGCCTCTATCGTGATATCCCTATGCCCTTGCGACGCAACTACGCAAAACTCTGGCTAGCCGTATTGGACGCCGACGAAGCTGGTATGCGCAAATACGCTTACCAGGTGGCAGGGATCAAGGAAGAGCACTTCCCTCTCTTTGCTTCGGCCATTACAGGCAGAGATTATACCGTGTTGGCAAAGAAGGAGAGTGGCACTGGTGGTGTAATGACGAGCAGGACGAGTGAAGAGAAGAAAGTTATTGGAGATGCGTTGGGAGAGGGGTTGTTGGAGAGTTTGATCGAGCTGCTTGGACAGGTTCCGAGAGTGATTTTGTTGATTTTGAAAACTAATGATTTGAGTAAGTCTTGGTCCCTCCCATCACCTGAGCATCTATATTGACCTTTCTTGTAGCGCGGTCCTTGGATGAAGGTCTGCATACTCGCCAAGGTCCTATGCGCACTTTTCTTATCCTCGCTCGGTATGCCAGTCGCACGGTGTACGAAGAGAGTTTAGACAACCTCAACGGTAGTATACTTTGGCCCAGTAACTTTCTGAGTTGGCTGGGTGCGTGGACAAGGCACATGAGAGTTGAGATGCAGTTGAGTGGGTACGAGACGTACCTGAAGCTAAGAGCGCTATTGGGTATGAGGAAGATTGAGATTGGGGATAGCTTTAGGGAGTAGGGTATGACGAGCGTGGAGTTTGGCGACTATCAACATTAGACTTGACATGATTTGCATTAGAAGCTGGTGACATAGCTGGAAAGTCACGGGCGCAGTTAGAGTTATGATATCGAAACCTGATACTCATCTTGAGGTGCACGCGTGTATATGTCGCAGTGAACCCCACCCTGGCTGAAGATGGATACGGCAAGACGGAACGGGCGGAACGTAGTCGGGCCTAGACGTGTTGGTTCCTACAGAATGTACGTGTGGCGGTGCCGTTTACCCAAGAATGTGCGGCCTTGCATGTGGCTCGGGTCCAAGACTGCCATTCGTCTTGGGGTTTGACAGATGGTTTGCAATGTGTTTGAGGCGTGGTCGTCTGATGGACAGCAGCTTCTGGGCGCTCTTTGGCGCCCAGAAGATGGAAACATGTAGTGAGAGGCACCAAGAAGAGGCAGATGGCATCAGAGACGGTCCAAGCAGCATACGAAGCAGCAGCAGAGATGTGGTCGAGAGATATGTTGTTATTTTGGTTCTTGGACATGCTAGTGGGCGGTGACAGGGAGGTAGAGCGGTTTGACATCATCGATGCCATGCGTCGCGAGAGCAAAGGCAATCTTGACATGCACGGGTACGCCCATCGGAAGTAGACTGCACCAGGTATCTTGTTGCTCCTCTCCAAAGCATTTCAAGGTTGCCCTCGACGGCCACATATATCGAGACTCTGGTCAGGCGCCAGTCAGTAGCAGTAGCAGTTCGCATCGCCCCCGACACAACCTGCGGGGCAAGCGCCAAGGTAGCAGAAGGCATCCTCCCGGAATCGCATCGTTTACGCCGCAGCGCTCAACGCCCTAGCCGCCAGGGCTGGAGTGGAAAGACTTTGTGGGTGACTTGGGGTGTCAGCGATTGCAAAGGATTGTATAAGCGATTACCATCGTAGGCCGGAGACTCGTCGGGCAGCGCCGTGAAAGCCCGCCGCATTTGCCTTTGTAGTAGACTGCGCACGGTCGCCTTTCGCACAGCCTCCTCCAGTACCTGTACTGTACCCTCGTCGCTCCGCCGTAGCCAACCCAGAGACGCCATACATCACCAACCAAACCCAGCACCAGAGAAGAGGCCCCTAACCACCGCGAGCTCTGAGAGCCGCCCCTCTACCTCTGTCGCCCGTCCCCGCTCCATCCCACACCCGCGACCGCTTGTCGCGCTGCATAACCGCGCATCATGGACGGCGCTGGCCAGCCCAACCTGCGCATCACCAGTATGTCTCAACCGCCGCCACCGAGTCCTGCGAGCCCCACGACCAAACTAACACGCCGCAGTCATCGCCGCCGATGGGCTCTACAAGCGCGATGTGTTCCGTACGTATGCCCTGACCCAGCCCGGCGTCGTCATGTCGCTCATGCATGTGCTGCAGGATTTCCGGACCCTTTCGCTGTAGCCACAATCAATGGCGAGCAGACGCGCACCACCAGCGTCATCAAGAAGACGCTGAACCCCTACTGGAACGAGAGCTTCGACATGTACGCTGCCCTGGGCCTTGGCCTCGCATGCCTTCGCATCATGACGCTAACACTCGACACAGGAAAGTGAACGAGGAGAGCGTTCTGGCGGTTCAGATCTTTGACCAGAAGAAGTTCAAGAAGAAGGACCAGGGCTTCCTGGGCGTCATCAATGTCCGCATAGGGTCGGTGATAGACCTCGATGCCGGCGGGGATGGTAGGCCTGATGCATGCCAGTCTACATCATCTGCTAACAGCCCCTCAGAGATGCTCACGCGCGACCTCAAAAAGTCAAACGACAACATGGTCGTCCATGGCAAGCTCATCCTCAACCTCTCCACTAACCTCACCGCGCCCATTACCCAGGGAGCTCAGAACGCCACCCGACCGACCGCATCCCCGCACCCGTCCGTCAACGGTGCTGTCCCTGGTGCTGTTTCAACTCCACAACAGTCGACGACGAACCTTCATCCTCCCGACGTATACCCCGGTCAGCAACGACCCTCAGTCGCCGGCCAACCAGCTGCCCAGCGTCTCAGTCAAGCCCCTCCAGCTGGCCCACCAACTGGCCCGCCCGCTGGCCCAGGCCCCGCGCCAAATGGAGCGACTCCAGCTCGCAACAGCGGCGGTGCATACAGCGCTTTCGAGGATGCTCAAGGAAGATTGCCAAATGGCTGGGAGCGTCGCGAGGATCATCTGGGCCGAACCTACTACGTCGACCACAACACTAGACAAACCACTTGGATCAGGCCGGGCGCAGGATTCAACGAGGCTGATCAGCGCCGAGATGTAGCTGCGCAGACTCAGCAGGAGCGCATGCGACATCAGAACCGCATGCTGCCTGAAGATAGGACCGGAGCCAACTCGCCCACTCTCACCGATCGTCAGCCATCACCGCCTGCTGGTTCGGCCAATGCTGCAAGCATGATGGCAACAGGAGCGACTACTGCTGGAACAGGAGAGCTCCCGTCTGGTTGGGAACAGCGGCATACACCCGAAGGTCGACCATACTTTGTTGATCACAACACGCGAACGACAACATGGGTAGACCCTCGCCGACAGCAATACATCCGCATGTATGGTGGTCAGGCCGCCAACGGAAGCACCATTCAGCAGCAGCCCGTCTCCCAACTCGGGCCATTGCCATCAGGGTGGGAAATGCGCCTTACCAACACAGCCAGAGTATACTTTGTGGATCACAATACGAAGACAACTACCTGGGACGACCCGCGATTACCGTCCTCGTTGGACCAGAACGTACCTCAGTACAAGCGCGACTTCCGTCGCAAGTTGATCTACTTCAGATCACAACCTGCACTGCGCATTGTTAGTGGTCAATGCCATGTCAAGGTGCGACGAACGCACATCTTCGAGGATTCATACCACGAGATCATGCGCCAAAGCGCTGCTGATCTCAAGAAGCGACTAATGATCAAATTCGATGGTGAAGACGGTCTGGATTATGGAGGTCTCTCCCGAGAATTCTTCTTCCTGCTATCTCACGAGATGTTCAACCCCTTCTACTGCTTGTTCGAATATTCTGCGCACGACAACTACACTCTTCAGATTAACCCTCACTCCGGCATTAACCCCGAACATTTGAACTACTTCAAGTTCATTGGACGCGTTGTTGGTCTGGCCATTTTCCATCGCCGTTTCTTGGATGCCTTCTTTATCGGAGCGTTTTACAAGATGATCCTGAGGAAGAAGGTTGCTCTCCAAGACATGGAAGGTGTAGATGCTGATTTCCATCGTAACCTGGAATGGATGCTGTAGGTTCAAACTTCATTTTTTCGGGCGCATACAAGCTAACAAACGCAGGAACAATGATATCACGGATGCTCTAGAGTTGACCTTTGCTACTGATGACGAGCGCTTCGGTGAAACCGTCAGCATTGAGTTGAAGCCTGGAGGTGACAATATCGAAGTTACCAACGAGAACAAGCACGAATACGTTGAGTACGTGAATCTAGTCTTAGTCTGTCCCAACTATGCTAACTGATCAGACTCATTACCGAATGGCGTATTCAGAAACGTGTCGAAGAGCAATTCCAGGCTTTCATCACTGGTTTCCATGAACTAATTCCTGCGGATCTCGTAAACGTTTTTGACGAACGTGAGCTCGAGTTGCTCATCGGTGGTATTGCAGATATCGACGTTGACGACTGGAAGAAGCACACGGATTACCGTGGCTACACCGAGAACGATGAGGTGATTCAGAACTTCTGGAAATGCATTCGCAGCTGGGACGCCGAGCAAAAGTCGCGTCTCCTACAATTCGCTACCGGAACATCACGTATTCCTGTCAACGGATTCAAGGATTTGCAGGGTAGTGATGGACCAAGAAGATTCACAATTGAAAAGGCTGGTGAGCCCAATCAATTGCCGAAATCACACACATGGTATGAGACCCAAACATCCAGCGTATGGGCCAGCTGCTAACAAGATGTGCAGTTTCAATCGTCTCGATTTACCACCTTACAAGACATTCGAAGCACTCAACCAGAAACTCACCATTGCCGTTGAAGAGACAGTTGGTTTCGGACAAGAATAAGCCTCTCGCCATCCGGTAGGAGCCATGCGTGTGGACCACAGCTGTGGCCAAGGAAGTGCGGAAGACTACTACTACTACATGGCGTTGATGTCATTGTACAAAATCTGCGAAGGGAAGGTGGAGCATTAGTATATGGCGAGAACGCGCTCCTTGGGATCGTATATGACACTTGACTTTCTGGACTTGTGCCTGACCTGGCTCATCTTCAGTGTATTGCGTGGGGTATATTGCATTGCTTGTGCACATGTGCACGTACTCAGCGGCGTTTTGGGGGTTGATCGGAATGGAAGTAGTATAGCGCCTTTCTTATATGAGCGCTGTAACAATGAAGGATGATGAGACCTGGACGGAGTCTACGTGACATGGCCAATTGTGTTGCCTCTGAGCATGTCATGGCTGCCGTGTGTGCGCCTTTGCAGACGTGGAACTGTTTTGCTTATTAATGTTTACATTCTTGTTGTAGGAACGGCGGCATTCACAAGTATTGGCAACACACATAACTAGTTGCAAAAGGCAGGCATGTCAGTCAACCCAGGAAAGCCATGGTATCACCGATTAAATATTATCCTATTCATCCAACTACACGCTCGACCACCAGCAATTGTACTACCCCATCTACAACAGACCAGCAAACATGGCAACAATGGCGGCACCAGCAGGTACACCGAAGCTGCTACCCGCACCAGCGAAGCTGCTACCCGCACCAGCGAAGCTGGTGGGAGTTGAGCTAGCCTCAGACTCGGAGCCGGTACCAGTAGCACTGGTCATGGCGCTCGTAGCACTGGCAACGGCACGAGACTGTGTAGCAGCGACGCTGGCAACAGAGGCCATGGACGAGGAAGCAGCGGCGCGGAGGGGCTCGGCGGCACCGCAGTAAGATGTTACGGTGTTCTGGACAGGAGGCTTCTCAAGGGAGTCTACAGATGTTTTGTTAACTTGTACTCATCTTGTTTGTATGCATGGAACACTTACCAGGGCAGTTGTTGTAGCAGACGAGAACATCTCTGTAGACGTCGCAGAGACAGATGAAGTCGTTGGGGTTCTCGTTGCAGGCGTCGATGCGGGATTGGTAACCTTCGACGCAAGTGTCTACAATATTTTGGGCATCGCACTTGTCCTGGGCAGCGACGAAGCTAGCAGAGGCTGAGATGGC
The DNA here is from genome assembly GCF_004154835.1 of Alternaria arborescens. Lineage (NCBI taxonomy): Eukaryota > Fungi > Ascomycota > Dothideomycetes > Pleosporales > Pleosporaceae > Alternaria > Alternaria arborescens. Next base: position 483,388 of record NW_021167863.1, on the reverse strand, counting down.
GACGGCGATGGCGGTGATGAAACGCATCTTGATACGAATGTTCGGATGGTAAAGTGGTGTAGTTTTACGACGTTGTATTACAAAGTATTAAGGTATAAAGAAGCTACCCAAAGCGAATGATGGGTACTGTTGTTCGTATAGCGACCGAGAAAGGTAGGATAGATGACGGGAGATACGAGGAACGTAGGGAAGAGAAGAAGAGGAGACACGAGAGGGAGTCTAGGGTAGATTTAAACTTCGCAGGTGGCTTGGGAAACCCCATCCCTAATCCCATCTTGTCAAACACAAAACTAAAACTAATAACCTTTAAGCCTCCTTTCCCCGGAAGACTGCAGAGTCAAGAAGAAGCAGTGTCAGTGCTTCCCTGCGCCCATCCGTCTCTTGAGTCGAACTAAGCAGGACGGAGCCTAGTGCATGCCAGCCTCGGAAGATAATCGCGGACAAGAGCTGGTCTAGCGTGTCTCCTCCTAAAATTAGTGATTTCGATGCACCAGGAGTCGTATTCCCGCCTCCTCCGATCCACTATAGTTTGTTTGCCGCTGGGTAGGTGGGACTCAGCTGAGCTGGCAGTGGTGCTTGCAAGCTGCTGTGGGCAGATGGTTCGGTGGTGCAGGCGTGAAGGGGGGGGGGGAAGGTCGACAATCACGGTTCACACAACGGCAAGGGCTCGCCGAGAAGTCATGGCTTGCAATGCGCATTTCGCTTGTAGAAACAGCCCGAGTCAGGATGCTAATTGGTGGGAGTGCATGATGTACGCCAGGGTGCTGGTCACTTCGCGAAGCACTTGAGGCGCGACGGGACCACGCGCCGTTGCAAAGGGGAAAGACGCCAAGGAAGGCTATAATACGGCGGCACTGCGCCCCTTCCTCTTTCTGCAGCTATGCAACTCTTCGGAACTTTGCGAGATCTTAACAGGGCAACGTATATATCGTATCCCCACATCTCCTGACCCTGCTACATATGTAGTGATATAGCTCGGCTTCTGCCGAGACGTTCGCGGTTGTCGTTACAACTCATTTATACCGGGCATCAATGAGCAGATATTCGATAATCAATAGACATTTCTTCGTCACAAGGGTCGATCGACAAGCACGGGCGTTTGCTCCCCAAATCTCGTTATCGAAGGGTCTGAGGTCCGTGGTTAGCGCATGTAAATGAGATTGGAAATTAGGTGAACCCGTGGGCCCGTTGTGATTATGTGTATACCTTTCTGTAACAGCTCCCCAGCCTTCCTACCCTGGAGAAACAACCTCGAAGATTGTATTCTTGTGCATCACGTGCTATCAGGATACGAGAGGGAACGACAGCGAACTTATCGTATGTAAAGGATATATGTATAGTTGCTAACCAAAGCAATCTGTGTGTATGCAGAAACAGCCGACAGCCATGCTCCTCGCTTTTACTCAGTACCAAAACAAAAGGAAAAGATGAACCACCCTGGGAAATCAAACGCCATATTCATGCACATACGACTCTACCGCCTCTTCTGCAAACACATTTATTCCTCATCGATAACACGACCCCACTCATGTCCCTCCATACCGTCGCTACCCCACATGATGCCCTTGAGAGAGTTCTTGAAGAAGCTCGCGTACGCGCCAGAGTCACCCTTGACCATTGGCACCTCAATGTCCTTGCCACGGAAGTGAATCTGGCTGATAGGAGCGACGAACCACGCAGTACCAGCCGCGAATGCCTCAACAAGGCGTCCTTCTTTGGCCGCTTCTTCAATCTCGAAGACGTTGAACTTGCGCTCAATAACCTCTAGAGTCTCGAGATCGGGTGAAGGAGAAGAAGAAGTGAGCCTTGAACGGGCGAGTTCGAGAATAGACCTCCTCGTTACACCATCAAGGACAATACGTTCGTTGAGATCAGCGGTAACAAGTTGTAGCTTTCCATCCTTGGACTTCCACACAACAAAGAAGTTGCTGGCTCCCGCCTCGGTGATCGTGCAATCTTCACCAAACAGCCAGAGAATCTGGTGGTATCCCCTCTTTCTCGCCTCGCCTTGGGCTACTAGAGAAGGACCATAGTTGGCACCGACTTTAGCGTATCCGAAACCACCGGGCCACGCGCGGCACATATCGTCTTGAGAAGCGAGCAGCTTAATACCACCGCTCATGTCTCCCATGGGAGCAAAGCAACATAGAATGACGAAGAGAAGGGCCTCTTTCGGTCGCTCGACGCCAAGGGCGGGATCGGAAGCGATCATGGTAGGACGGATGTAAAGGAACTGTCCTGGACGGTCCTTTGGAAGCCACTTGGCACCATCTGTTGCGCAAAGCTTGACAATAAGCTTGAGGAGTTCCTCGGGATCAAACGCGGGCAGGGCGATACGGTTTGTGGACATGAGCATACGGCGACAGTTCAGGTCTGGGCGGAAGAGACGTAGTTTGCCGTCGTATCCACGGTACAACTTCATTCCTTCGAAACATTCAGTCGCGTAGTGCAGGCACGAGGCCGTGGGTGCAAGGGACAGCGGGCCGTAGGGCTTCAGCTCTGGTGCTGCCCAGCCGGTCTCAACATTCCATTGAGCTTGCACCATGTGGTCGGTGCAGACCTTCTGGCTAGCCATCTCTGCTGAACCTACAGCTGGGACAGAGCGAGGGGTGCTGGTGTATGTGCAGGTGACTTTGGAAGCATCAAGTTCAGCCAGAGGTGCGTCAACAACATCTTGAGTTTTGCTTGCTGGCTCGTTTGGTGGTGTGGCGGTGATGGGGGTTGTGAGAGATGCAGAGTTGATCTGTTCTGGGGCATTCTTGAGGAGCGCAGATTTGATGCCGGCTTGTGTGAGGTCGGTGACCGTCTCGTTGTGATTCGGGGGTGTGACGGCGCTGGGTGCCATTGTTGCTATATATGAGGACGTGTGGTTGCTAAGCTGTCAATTGAAGTAGCGATAGTCGAGGACAGAAAATATGGTTGCTTCGGTGTGGTAAGAGAAGTGAGTAGTCCAATGCGCAATGAGAAGACACGTACCCTGACGCGCTCTTATACCATGGATCTGAAAAAATTCGATCAAGAGTCACACGCCTTCCTATCACACGGGCGGGAGCAAACCCACTTACCCTAACGATCCATCGATGTAATGTTTGCCCAGCCCCCTGCGGACTACGGCGGGAGTCTAGTGTCATTCCTTACAGAACGCAAAGATAAAGGGGTCCACTTGCAGCCGGGGTGGACGCTCGGGGTACCCATCTTGAGCAAAGCTTGCTCACGATTGCCTTCTCTCAATGCCACCAAATTGTTCTCATCCTCTCTTTCTCTGATATGACACGAATAAGTCGCCATCGTCAAGACCATGACAAAAGACGCGTCTTCCAGAAGCCGTCGAAGCCGGGGTTGTGTCTACTAGCGTACCTGAGGACCAAGAATGAGCAGGCGGGCGTAGGGCGTGTGTGCCGAGCCTGCGGTATCCTCGTACCTACCGCTAGTATCCGCGACCAGTTCGCGCTTCCGATCCCCGGACATGGAGATGGGGGAGAATGTATGACACGGCAATATATCATCGAATCTGGTACAACCCTGGAGCAATACGAGTAATAATACGCAGTCTGCGATGTCGGAGGTGTATATGCAGACAGTGAAGTTGTGGTCCTTGTGGGAGATGGCAAAGTATCTCGGTAATCAGCGGTATAAGCAATGGAGAACTTCACCGCAGGGGAAAAAAATGCTCAAGTGACCTGCTCAAAACAGGGTATCATATTCTAAGACGGCCGGACCGGTTGCAGTCTTCTGAGGGGCGCTCTACGCCGAGGCTCCATCGCGATGCATGCACGTATCTCTATGTAGATTTCCTCCTCTAACCGTCGCAAAGTGAACTCTACGATGCCGGGGATGACGATGTCTCGCTGACATGACTCGCCGCCAGCATTTGACTTGCCCTCAAGCTATCAATACCCTTCATGATTCCATCTGCAACCTCGCCAACCCGTCCTTCAAGCGTACTAAAGTCCATTCTGCTGATAGCAGCATTGATTTGTTCCATGACGAGTTCATCCTGCACCACCTCAGCTGTAACCTGGCCCTCGGTCCTCCAGTATTCTTCCCGCACACCTCGCAACGCTGAATCGCGGTTCACAGAGTTTGTGAGCAGAGCTAGCGCACGCATCTTATTGAATGTATCTTCGGCGGTTCGTGTAGTTGTTTCGATGCGCTCGGCGATGGAAACAGGCTTGGCGAGCCAGCGGTTCGTGCTTGTAGCCCAGAGGACGAAGGCAAAGCCCATGTCTACCATGGCGAAGGCGACGTATCGTAGGAATCGGACACGCCAGTGTGCTGAATCGATATCCTGCACATACTTTGCTCGCTTGTTGAGCGTGATGTCGTAGGTGGCCATGTACCACACTTCCACCACCATCAAGAGCAATCCTGCAATGGTGGCATGCGTGCGAAACCGCGAACCCTCGCTTCCTACAAGCGACGACGTCGCGAGACCAAGAACAGCGAGTTGGAAGATATGCGGCGTGACCATGGTTGGAAGCGAATACAAAAAGTAGTTTTGCTGGTCATTTCCATCGGATGTGGTACACCACACGCAGTTCAACAGGGTGTCGGGGCCATATGTCAGGTACAGCAGTTTGTTGCGCACGCTCCAGTTGAACTTTGTCCGTAACGCATCATCCTCATCCGTGAGCGGTCGAAGGTGGCGTAGACGCGCAAACAAGACACTGGTCTCTGTTCGGATGTGACTTTGTGTCTTGAGGAATATGTTCTCAGGTGCAAACCGAGAGAAGGAGAGGACGAGGCATACGACTGCGCTCACGAAGAGCAAGTTTAACGCATATTGAACTCTCGGAGGCGTCGGTCGTACTGGCACGCTTCTTCCGGTCGCGCGCGCGAGGTTGATCCAGTCGAGTACGCGGGGTATGAGGAAGGGTCCGAAGATGATGAGGATCGAGTGGACATTCTGCGGGAGAAACGTCAGGCGCGGGATGACGACGTAGGATATTACAAGTAGGACAATTGAGCGCAGGTTGAACATTGTACAAGTCGGATGATCATGAGGAAGTCGGCGAGGGCTATGGTGTCGCTGAGGACATGTGTCCTCGCATATGGCCAAAGTCGAGGTGACGTGTGAGCGTCGGCGGCACTGAAGCGCGATCACACGTGAGCCCGTGCTAGTACACCAATTTCCGTTCACTTTCAGTACGTCAGCCTCAGCACTCAGCCAAGTTCGACTGCTTTACCTGCAATATATGCGTCTTCGCGCGCAACACATTTGCAGCGGAGTATGCCCTTGTCCTGCTTGTGCCAAAACCTTGAGGGGAAATCACAAGCTCACAGCATTCGAGGCCACTACCTTGTCATTGTAACCTTTGGGAACCATAAAAGTATGAGTTCTTACGAACACTAAGCATGCTAATGGGATGTTTGGATTAAGACTCCATTCATCTGATCTGGAAGCAAGATACTACAAGCGAATTACAACAACTCCGTTAGAACACCCAAAAGGCACCATATTCATGGACCCAAGTCTGCTGATATCTACTTCCGCACGCTCCTAGACAGGCGATCGCCAGATCTCACATATGCCCTTCTGTTACAAACCTCTCCTGTATGGATCGCTTGTTGTATCTCCCCGAGATTCATGCTGTGGTGCCTGCGCATAAAAACGTGCCGGCGTACTTGTAGTGCTGATGTGGTTGGCACGTCCATCGCTGCTGTATTGCGTCCCTACCGGACTCCCTCCGTTGCCAGAAGGCGAATGTGGTGATTGTCGCGAGCTCGTCGATGGACTATTGGGTCGTGGATAGTAGATTGGAACTTGCTGTTGAATAACATCGTTTGGAGATTGTCGTGGCGAAGTCGGCGTAGGGTACGAATATTGAGTGTCCTGACCTTGCGCAGACTGCGGATAGTTTACTTGAGTACTCCAAGCAGCTGTCGGCGAGTTACGAGCAACATTACCGTCGCTGGAGATTTGCTCGCCATGTGGCGAGTGATTCGCGTGCCCACCCTCAACGGGAGATATGTATGGGGAATCGTGACCGTACGAAGGAGGACCTTGAGCCGAATACGGTGAGTTGTAGTCGTGGCTAACGGAGTATGATTGTTGTTGGACATGTCCGGGATAACCAAGGGCGATAGAATCTGCCTGGTCATGTATGGAAACGTACTTGCTAGCAGCTGTGTCGGCCATCTCTTGAGGCACGGTAGTCGCAAGCTCAGCAGGTGGAAGATCGAGTGGAACTTCACCCTCCTTCGTCTTCGATGCCTTCTTCCGCCGATGCAGGCAGAATAGTATAAAGCATAGGATGCCTATGAGTACCAAAAGCCCTCCGACTGTACCACCAGCAATAGCTCCCACCTTCGTCTTCTTTGAGCTTCTGGGGGATGGGGATTCTGTTGCCGAAAGTAGAGCACGAGTAGCTGATCTTGCAGTAAAAGTAGGTTTAAGTGTATAGTAGGTAGCAAGATCAGGGTGGCCCCACGTTGCTGGGGAAGTCTTCGTGGCACCTCCGGTAGGTCTATTCTTGTTAGTCGTGTTAACCTCTGTTTACAGACGAAAAATACTTACCCTCCCCCAATCACGGAGATGATAGGCGAAGGAACAACGTAGTCGTCTAGCTGAGGGCTGAACTTGTCCCAAAGTTTTGAGTCCCCACCGTTGTACCCAAGAACCATGTTGTGTTGTCCTTGACCTTCTGGTACATCGCATTTGTCGTATATAGGGAACCAGCCACCTATGACCAACATCTGCGCGCGATTGACTTAAAGATTGGTTTACGAAGTTAGTATGTATTTCATATACAGTTCGTACATCGATATCACCTACCCACATTCGCACTACAACCGCCATGACCAATTTTAGATGGATTCTCACTACTGAAGACCTTAATCCAGGTAAAGGACGGAAGAGAAAGGATGTAGACGTCGTCGAAAGCCGGTGCTTCACCGAACCCGTACCCGCCGTAAAGATAGCTACTCCAAATAAGCATATTTACTCCAAGGCGACAAAATGTGTATACGAAGCTTGTATATGGCACTGAGATATTAGCAACAAACTGCGACTTCTCACAGTCTTTTCGAGACCCTAGATAGCACGGGCAAAAACCTTGGAACTCCGTTGATCCTCTTTCGTATCAACGACCTCTAGCCCCTGTGGATGTTTCCAGCTTACCGATGGCGTCGACCAAAGCAACAGCAGGAATATGACTTTTACAAGACAAGAATCCAGTAACTTACACATTGAAAGATGACTCGTCATCCGGCCAAGTGACATCAGCACAGAACTGTCTGCGGGTGTCAGGTATATCGCCAGATGCGGTCTGTGTATACCATTTCGACGAAGCCATATCGTAGACGTGAATAGTCTATAACGTCAGCTATGTAGAAGCTGGATATCTCTTCGATAGCTTACACTCATGTTTGCCTGATACACTACGTTAGTATGTTCGGTCATGTATGGCTTGGTCTGAACCTACTGCATCAAAGCTGCCGTTATGATACGAGTCTTCGATACCACCGAAATAGATAAGCACACCGCTGTCTGAAACGGGTAGGAACAAAAGTTGTCCTTCGGCTCTCCCAATATCATCTGGTCCGGTTATATTCTGTAGGTCACCTGTAGACATGTCGAATTGAATCAGCCCGTTGGTGGCCATGGGAGGCCCATTCCAACCGGGCGCTGTTCTGTTGCTTAGCCATCCGCCGAAATAGAATCCTAATCCGCGGCTTTCGACTTGCGTCCCGGCTCCAAACGATACTCGTTGTAGCTCCTTGTCGCCAGTCGTCTCGGTAGTGTTCCATTGATTGAGCAGGATATCGTAGGTCCAAATACCAAAGTCCATAGGGCTAGCACCGGCGGCGTATTCTCCGCCAAACTGATAGAAGCATTTGTTCGTATTGTCCGCCCATGTATAACCGCCGGAGAGGCTGGGAACATGTCCAGGCTTCGAGTACGCCTTCTGTTCCGGCATCCCTGCATCGACCGTCGATGAGTTCAAGTTACTAGACAAAAGCCATGTATCTAGATAGCAGTCGTTAGATTATATGAAGAGGGGTAGATGATGTTTTGTCAAGCTCTACATACTGGAATGGTTCGACGTGAAAGGGACTTCTCCTACCATGCCACCATCAATGTACAGCATCGAGTCAACCCGTGCCGTTGCATGACCCCATCTTCGGCAGAATCCTTTCACAGGATCGTCCTGCTGTGCTAAAGACTGAGTAGCAAGACTAAGCAGAACAAGGGCATCTCGTAGAATGTAGGCCATGATATGCATGCATGACGCTCCTGAACAGGCACACGTGAGATATGGGAAAGGCGCGAAAGCTGTTCAAGGTAAGGACAACTGTAGGATGCAGCAGGAAGGAGGGGCGGGCCGCAGACGTTGGAGTGGATATGTACAGGGCTGAGGATGACCTCGACAGAAGGACCGGATTGTAGGCGGAAAGTCTGAGGTTGTCGTTTGTGGCGCACCTCGTTGAGTTGATGCACTCCGGTTCACCGATCTGACTGCGTCGTAATATTGCTAGGCGACCGTCTTCTCAGCCATGTCGTGAGTTGTGGGACGCCTGTCTCCAATGAAATCACAGCACACGAAATACGAGTGATCTACAGGCCCGACAGAGGCGTTTGACCAAGCAGGATATAGGCCTAGTTTGAAGTCTGCGAGAACACGGCGCCGACCTGCCAAGGGTGGCCTGCTGCGACGAACATTGGACGTGGCTTGAGACAGATCGAATGAGACGAACAGGTGAAGAAGATACTATCGCTACGACCAGTAGTAGCGAGGTGGTCAGACTGAATCGGAAGCTGCTATTCAGCCGCTGCTCAGCCGCTCTCGGGTCCTTCGATCCAGAGCTATGTTTCTTGCTTCGTGTGGAGTGACACACGGCGGAAGATGCGGGGAGGTCTTTCAGCTGGGCGCTCAACGTTATTTGTGGCCATTGACCTTAACAGTCTAGATCCGCACAACGACAGGCCTCAATAGCATGCCAATCACGATGAACACTGTGTTTCTTTTCTCGCTTTACGCAGTACTATGCATGATGCGGGTGTCGGGATTTGGGGGCCGATTTGGATGCCGGTGACGACTCAACGCATGTAGCAACCAACACCACGCGTAACAGCTGTCAGGGCATCATATTCGTCCCAAGATACACGTCTCTTCTTCACGGTGATATTGAAATCAAGGTCACGAGGCCCCTTTGTTCAGATAGGCACCGAAGTATGTTGGCCTAAAGCGAACCCGCAGCTCCAATACCGACCGAAGTCGACGTGGACGAGCTGCAGGATTAGAATGGCAATTCTGTTTCTCTGGGTCTGCTCTGGAAAAGGCGAATCCACTTCGTAAAGGAAGGACCTTAGGGTTATTGGAGACCGTTGACAATATGTGAAGAAAAGAAGAGCAGAAGCTTCGCGGAGAAAATTGAGTGACACGGATGGCTTTCTTGGCGCGCTAGCGGTTAGCTCATCCCTCTCAATGGCCCCTGCCCACACGTCATGAACCATGTGCAACATCACGACATTTGTACAATACGTATTGAAAACATGTCTCATGCTACATCCGGAATTATATTACCGCTTAATAGTTGGCATTCCCCTGATACGGCATTCCATATCCTGGCTATGCTAACTAAGCTTCATCCCCTTTCGGCGAAGCCGACTTGTCAACCACAGGATGAGCCATGCAACCCCACAGATAGTTTTTGGTGGTATCCGTTAAGCACATGACAACACCCTACACTTACAAGGTCCTTTGGTATCAAAATGACTCAAGATACCTGTTTCCATTAGTTTCCAGCTTATCTTGAACGCAACCAACCAACAACAATATAGATCTCGCACTCAGTCGAACCAGAGAGAAGCTAGAAACAACCCGATGGAATTTGAGTTTCTCGACTGAAAGTCGTAGGAATATCTGAGGAATAATACCTAGTTATAATGAGGCAGCGCCTGATTGACACTATGATTCGCGCTTTGCCAGCATCCTCGATTCTTGTCCCGGACCCTGCCTTACGCAACAGTCTCTATCTGCATGAAATCTACAGTTCATCAGTTAGATTGCTCACAACGCATTTAACCCCTCTATTACAGCTCCCATGGCTTTCATAGTAGACTACGCAACGAAGGCATATATCATCGTCAGCATCAACTTACAATGTGTGGAACTCACGGGTGATTTGAGAATTGTACAAATCGTCATCTGGGCAGTGTCTAAGATGATATCCGATGATTCAGGATGCCTCGAAGCATGGTGCTATCGAACTCTTTGTTTTAGGAAATGCTATCCATTTGCAGCGACAGAATTCGAGAAGTTTTGCGAAACGCTGCGATAACACCTCTCGACAGCATGCTCAAAATTCAGCGACCAATACCACTTTCGCAATCAATATTCGCCTATACAGAATTTCAATAGTTTCAGTCTCGGAACGATTGAACAGGCTCGAGTTCACGCCGAATGGAAGACTGGGTTGGTGATATGGTGGGGAGAAGGAAGAATTATACCACAAGTAAAACAACAAAGGAGCATGGACTTTAGAGATAATATGAGCATAAGGTGGGATCCTAGATCAAACTCTTCCAATGTAATTTGATAATTATGAAGAAGCTAGTAAACCATTGTCTTAGCTTGAAACAACTATCTGGACTCGATGCAAACGCCTTTCTAATATGCTCGTAGTTGGTGCAGACCTATATCTGGTGACCCGATAAGCCACGAGAGCGGCTATGACCTTGATAACTCATTGTGATATTATCGTCCCGTCATCTGCAATGTAAGAATCTCCAGGTACCACTGCAGCATTCTGACTTTCCCAATGTTGACTGCTATCTTGTCTACCCTGAATGCATAGCTTTTGTCAAGGCCAAGCGCTTGCTGTACGGACTCAAGCTACGCTCTCTCTGAACAGGTGGGGGTGCTTGCGCTGGCGGCGGCGTATCTCTGCCATTTGACACAGGTGGTCGATTGTCGAAGCGGTTTCTTGCCGGTCGGTGCGGACTGTCACGAAGTCGTCCTCCGTTTCTCGCTTCTTGTGGACTGCGCGACCGGCGTGCGGCTTTGCGCTTGGAGTACGGACTGGGGCTGCGATCGCGACTGCTGTGGTTCGGTGAGAGTGACCTCGAGGGCTCACGGTTCCCTGGATGTGAGACTCCTGTTTTACCCTTTGATAGTCGGTTAGGTGGGTGGTGCTCATCAGACGTATCCATGGGATCCGCGCTTCTCGATCGTGATCTCGAGATGGAGTACCGACGAACTGGCCGCCTCCTATCTCTTCTTGCGCTTCTGCTTCGTGACCTGATACTGCCACTCATGCTTCGTGGTGCTCTTCCTCTAGCATTCTCGTGTGATGTCTGCATGCGCGCCGACCTTGACCTCGACTTTGACCTGGTTCTTCGGCGGCCTCGCTCGCCAGGGCTGAAGGAGCTCATGCGCCGCCTTGTGTTTCTGTCTGCTGTGTCCGATACGCAGGATGAGCGCGATTCCATGGACACTGATCGCCTGCTGCGCTTTCGCAGCCCCTTGTCGTCGTCGTCGTCGTCTCCTCGATGTCTTGGTGCATCGCGCTTCCGTCGTGGTGGAGATCGTGAGCGGGAACGGGAGCGGTTTGTTGAGATGGTGGAGACAGAGTCGGCAGATGACGCAGATAGTGACCGCGCGCGCTTGCGATCCTCTTCCTTCTTCTTCAGGATCTCATCTGCGACGCCCTTCTTGCGCAGTAGATCTTGGGGTACTTCGGTGGTAAGCTTGGGCTTCAGCTTGGGGTTGAGTAGTTGTTGTGTCCTGGAAGGTCGAGATTTGTATGGGCGTTCTTGGGCAGATGCCTTGCACTCGTAGCTGTAATGTCCTCTCTTGAGGCACTTCTGACAGAGGGTATCTGCTGAAGCCTTGGAGCGCCCAGCACCCGGACGACGGAACATGGCGGACTGTAGTTGCAGTAGAGGCCGAGTGCAATAGGGTCCTGTTGGGCCAAAATCCTATCGTCGACGCTGGCAGGGATATTCGACGCGACTCTTGCGTCAGCGGTGCAGCAGGCAGAGGTGTGATCGAGGCCTCGCCAAGTTCAGTCTTGTTCTGTCACTTTCGGCGAGGAAACGCGACCAGCCTTGTTCGCATGCAGTAAAGCGCAGATGCAGCTTGGCCGGAGAATTGGGCGGAGCGGCATGACTAAGCCCGCCCACTGGCCGCTTCCATCATCGCTTCTCTATCCTTCACACGCCTTGCGCTGCACCCCGCATAACAGCCTGGTCCCCGCCCTATACCCAAGTCGACGAGCCAATTCACCGGTCGTCCTTTGTCGTGCGCCCTGTCTCCGGGTGCTTGGCAGCTTCTTGCACACTCGACGCCCACGTCTCTGTACCGCACGCCTGTCGTCAAGGCTACTTCACTTTGGCCTCGATCCAACAAACCCACTGCCCTACCCTTTTCCCACGAATGTCGGCATACCAACATGTCCAGCTTTCTGGCTCCGGTTATCGCGACTTTCCTTGAGCACCCTATTTCCTGAAAAAAAAAATTACGTCCATCACTTCGGTTAACACACCACCTTCGTTTCCGTCTACGACGACCTACGTACGGCGTTGAGCTTGGTGATTCTTTCGGCTTCAGAAACACGCGTCCGTCAGTTCATTCCACGGCTCTGCTGCTCCAAAACTGCCCGGATATCCATTTCGCCCTCCCCCGCGTTTGAACACCGTCTGCGCACTGCGCATAGGCCATCTGAATCGCATCCTACCGCCCAAATAGTCTTCAGTACCACCCACCGCCTCATAACCATGGCATCCGCGACACCGGCTCCAGCAGAACAGGCGCCCCCGCGGCCTCTGTCATTCGCTAAGGTACGGTTTTAAGAAGCAATTTCCATGGGCGGTGTGCTAACAGCGCTAGGTCGCGGCTTCCGCCATAAAACCCCAGACGTCGAAAGATTCTGCTCCAAAAGCGAGGCCGCCTGTTGCGACACCAAGAATACCTGCCATCGCCCACAAGGCGCGCTCTATCCCCAGGAACGGCGAGGTACCGCCCAGAATTCTCGCAGAAAAGCGAGAGGATAACGATGCGAGCAAAAGCGCTGAAAATGCCATCTCGCCGCCGGCGCAGCAGACAAGCACCGCCGAGCTATCGGACACACCGTCCACAGACCCTAAAGGGGAAGCTGTCGATAGGCCCCAGTCTGCTGCTGTAGTCAAGGTGTCTGTTACCGAGGACAGCAGCACTCAGCTCTCCTCGTCAGATGGATCCGGGAAACCTCCCAGCGTTGATGGAAAGAGTGTTGCTTCTGCAACCACCTTTGCGCTTGACGAGAAGGAGTCTTTGCGCCCAGACGACAGTGCCAGCCTCAGGGCAGTCGAGGAAGAGGATGTCACATCCCCACCCGACTCAGTCGTTGCAGACTCCCGGCAGGGATCTGATCACGGCGCTGCGCGTGCCTTCCGGGACCAGCTACATGAAATAGCGGTGATGAACCCTCAACCTAAGCGAGAAGGTCCTCCAGGTCGATTTCCAACACTAACCAATGGTCCGCAAACTTTGTACGACCCTAACCAGTCGCTGAACAGCGCAGGGCTCATGTCGCAGCCTATGGTCAATGGTATGCCCTCACTCAACGGTGTTCCCAACATGCCCGCCATTCCAGACGAGAAGCTGCTTGAAGCACTGCGGTCTCCACGCGATCGTTTGTTTGTAGTCAAGATTGAACAAGACTTTATTGATTTCATCAAAGATTCTCGGTACGTTACTGGTGACTACTTTTCTTCTCATCGTTACTAACGAGAGGCAGAGAAAACGAATTGTGTCTGCCGAACTGTAATACTTTCTATAGGATGCTTGCCCACCGTCTTGCGGACTACTATTTGCTCGGCCACGTGGTCGACACTACTATGACTGGTGTGAAGATTACACGAACACCTTACTGTAGGATGTAAGTATCTAGCGAGGTTTGTTGTGTTTTGTTGCTGACTGTTTCACAGCCCACCTCCCGTGTCACAGATGGTTGATCCTGCCAAGGGTACCAATACACCTCCTGTAGAGCTTCCTGCTCGTAAGATAATGCGTCGCGATGATGGAAAATCAGGTACAAACACTGGAGCTAATTCGCAAAATGCCTCAAAGACGACTTCTGAGATGGGTGGTAGTGAGGGCAGCAATGACGGCGAAGGCAGCAAAGATAAAGCCGCTCTATCCAGAGAAGAGCGTGAAGCACGTTATCGTGAGGCACGTCAGCGCATCTTTGGAAGTGCAGAGAGCGAAGAGCCCGAGGTGGCAGAAAGCAATGGACCTGGAGAAGACAAAAACAAAGGGAAGGACATCTCACGATCAAGTTCCGCTGCTGGAAAGAAGAAGCTCAAGAAGCAGCGTAACTACGACGATGATGACTTTCAGGCTCGTTCCCGCTTTAATGTGTACTACCCGCAACAGTATCCTGTGGCTACATACACTGGAGATAACGCGGTCTACTACAACGGTTACCCAGGTCCTGCACAGAATGCGCCATATGCAACCATGAATCCTGGTGCTTCTCCTCCGGCTGCTTTCAGCAACCCGTATCCAGGCATGATGGCCCCAGAGGCGCAGTCGCAGTATGGTTGGGCCGGTCAACAGTACCAGGCCTCTAACGGGTCAATGATGGCGTACCCCGGTTATGGACAAGCATCGAATGGTTACGACATATCGGCAGACTTCCAAAGGGGTATGTCGTCCTTCCAGAGCGCTGGCATGCCTTCTCAAGTCACTCCGAAGATGGCCAATCCGCAAATGGCATCTTATCAAGATACCTACCAGCAACCACAACACATGCCTGTGAATTCTGGTTGGTCACACGCAAATCAACAGCCCTCATTCCACATAGCTCAGGGTGCATACAATGCTCAGAATGGTCCTGGCAACCGACCCATGTCCGCACCCCACCAAGCACCAATGCCTGGGTATTCCTACGGGCAATTCGCCTCAAATGCTTACAACGGAAAGTCAAACCGCAACCAGCATCCTCTTCCAGGAAGCTACAACCGTGGACAGTTTAACCCACAAACTCAAGCTTTTGTTCCCGGTGGACGTAACATACCCTTCGGAATGCAGCAAAATATGATGCAGGGACAGCCTCAGTTAAATGGGTACGGCGGATACCAAATGTCGGCTCAGACTTCCATGCCTGCTCAAATGCCTAGACCCAACCCTTCTTCTAATTCCACGCCGTCGTTTGGGTCACCTCAAAGTATACAGGGCAACAACTCAGCCACTTCCATGAACCGAATCGCCTCCCAGACTGGCGAGCCGGGGTCATCTCAAAGCAGCATCGCAAAATATGGTACACCTTCACACCTGCCTCCAAAGCCTCCAGCTCCAGCTCCAGCTCCACCGTTTGCTTTGCCCTCTATGACGCGAGTACCATCATCCGGGCTTGCTAACAATGCTCCTACAATGTCCACTCGAGGCGGGTTGGGCAACTTCAATAACAACACGAACCCCAACTAACGCTTTACGACATGATCTTTAGCATTGCGACGGTGCCTCCATTGGACTTATTTGCATCTTTATCTGGCTGGGCACGGGACAGGTTCGAAGGGAGAATGAGGCGTTTATCTAATGCGTGCTTTCTATGCTTCCCGCTTGCATGCTGAGGATCGTCCGCATCCTGATCGTGATCTCTCCCACCTCTCAACTTTCTGTTAGGTCACTAGGTAAAAGCACTTTTCTTCTCGTTTAGTAGACGGAATGGGCGGTATTCATGTAGCTATAATAAAATTGTAACCTTGCTTCTATTACGACAGGGGTTTCACCCACGAACGTGAGCATCAACAGAAGTGTAGAATAGAATCCATCGTCCTATCAACCGTCCCTATCACCCACACTATTTTGATGAAGCTATCTCCACCTAAGTAACGCCGATGGGGTTGTTGGGACACTTTACGAAGCGTATGTCACCGGCAAAAGTAGCCATGAGACGCCTAGTTTGTACGCTTCGCACCCAAAACAACAAGATTGCCTATCACGGTACACACTCAAGACTTGTACAGCAAAAGCTAAGTCGTGACAATACAGATGGGCAGGCGGACATCATGCACAGCTATGGTCGGTATGGGTAATAGGGAAGCGCGGATGACATACCTCGATCTTGCGTCCGCGAGGGCAAGTTTTCGTTCTTGTTTGGAGACAATGAGGGATGAAATAAAAGCCATCTGTGATTGAATCCTTTCGCTACCTACACCTGTGGTGGTTGGAGCGCGTTGTCATACGGCACGGTGACCTGACAACTGAAGAAGCAACCACGTCCCGGGTACAATACCCAGTCGAATTGTCTTTTTTCTCATTATGGTAGAAACTTGATTGGTCGGTAACTGTACCCGTGTTTCTCATCTGCAATCTACACTCATTGAATGCAATTACCTTGTTGGGACGGCTTTTGTGAATTGTGTGGGTAGGTTCGAGGTGATGGATGGCATGTGGACGGCTTAAGCCACGTCAGACATTGAAATGGCTCGGATGGCATACCCGCCACAAACGGTTCACTAGTTAGATCAGATTTCCGTTTGGGTTAGAAAGTACTTAGAGTTTCAAAGGGATATGTGCACGAGACGACAAGTTGCTACGAAACTATACAGTTTTACCCCCAATTCAATCATATACCTCGACAGTGGGCTAGAAATCGCGCGCACAGCCGACGCTGCATAATGAAAGGATTTGTGTTTGTCGATCCGAGATGTATGGACGATTTCGCTATCAGCTTACTTGGATAATAGAAGATATGATGATACAAGAACGAAATATATACTTATGCTGTTGGTGGAAACATTACCCTTTGAGGCACTGTTATGTTGTACAATTCCAATTTTGCCGTGCAACACACCATTCGGAAGCACGAGTTCTCCTATAGCTTTCAGCAGTATAAGATCATTTCAAGGCGGGAATTACGTTATCGGCAGATCGTACAATCAGCAGTGATTGGTAATAGATTTCCGCCCTGAAATCAAAACGCTGATACAATAGAGCCGCGCTTTCGTATAAAATTCTAGAATCAGTAATTCTCGAGATAGCGACACCTTCCGTACACCGTAGTTCTCGGATCTGACTCGCAAACATCCACATTCGGTAGCTGAGCCGCACAAGAACTGTATTTACAGACTCATGGCTGACGCGTGATAAAGCGAGATGACGTTACCGGTACTTGGGTACCATCGAAATTTTTGAATCCGGAGACACCCAACGGTAGTGGGAGCCCCATGGTGTGGCGATCGTGACCCACAATGTCCATGCATCGAAGACCCGTAGAAGAAAGAAAACTGGGACCAACACCGAGAAGCTCCGCTCCGCAATCGTTCATCCGGTATGAAACATTATGTGAGTCTTGTATATTGCGATAATCGAAATATGTTGGAGTGCGAGGATGATATGATGATATCATCTTCAAAGGATCAACGTGATGGACGCCAAGCCAGATCTCGTGATACACTTGCATCACATTCACCTCCGATCATTGCTGCGACACGCCAACGTCCTGACATGTCGGGACGCCTCGGCAGTCTGTCGCGACGACAACCAACGACAACTCAACTGACATACAACGGCTCTTGCACTACCCCACATGTCGAAGTGAAGATGACGTGCGCAGCTTTGACGTCGGTAGAAATTCCCTGGGCCAAGCTTTGGAGGCTCAAAGATTGGCTCCGGAGTGATCCCGTAACCAATGGGAACGCGACGCTTGTTGATAGCTTAACTTTATCAAGCATTCGATTAACCGGGCTTGTCGATGGCGATGTGGCTAGCGGCCGTATGCTGGGGCCCTTGACCATGCAAAACATGACGTCGGTCATTGCAGCTCGCACCCTCACGAGATGGCTTCGGACTTACCAAACTGCGCGGTAAGCATGGGGAATGCGGTGACGATCCACGGTTGAGCGTGCCGTTATGACGGCATTGGGGTCTCCAAGAGCCAAGAAGCGGAGCAAAAATGGGTGGTTTATAGGACTCGGAGACCCCACGACCCCAAAATCTGTTGTTACTTTCTCTTACCTTTGATCGGCACAAACCTTTCACCTTTCACCAGCCATGGCTATACTCGACCGATTCCGTGGGCATTCACACGCCTCGCCTGCTTCCTCCACGATGATAGATCAGGATCCTGAGAAGAAACCGCAGATGTTGAAAGGTGGTGTCAAGGAGATTTTCCGCATGCGTATCATTGCCATGGCGATCATTGTGTCAATGGGTGGTGTATGTGTTATACGAAACAATATGGGTACGTTGGTTAACGACATGTAGTTCATCTTTGGTTACGATACCGGTCAAATCTCTGGATTCTTGGAAATGCCAGACTTTCTGAACAAATTTGCGGATCAGACGGACCCTGAAACAGGCGGACCTGCTTTCAGCAATTGGAAGTCTGGGTTGATCGTCGCCCTACTCTCAATCGGTACTTTGATGGGTGCTTTAATCGCCGCTCCTATCGCCGACAAATTCGGCCGCAAATACTCTATCGTCTTCTGGAATATCATCTTCTGCATCGGAGTCATTGTTCAGATTACTACAACGAAAACATGGTATCAAATCTCCCTAGGTCGTTGGGTCGCTGGTCTTGGTGTAGGAGGACTGTCGGTCCTTACGCCAATGTACCAGTCCGAGACTGCACCACGCTACGTAAGAGGTGCGCTCGTATCGTGTTACCAGCTCTTTATCACCCTCGGAATTTTTACCGCTTACTGTGAGCAATTCTATCTACAAACCATCTCTGGAACCTATACTGACTTTGCACTCTAGGCATCAATTTCGGTACCGAAGATGATGGCAGTTCAGCTTCATGGAAGATTCCAATGGGTGTTGGCTTTATCTGGTCAGCACTCATGATGGTCGGGATTCTCTTTATGCAGGAATCTCCACGATGGGAATACCGCAAGGGCAAAGTTGACGAAGCGATACACACTATCGCCCTTACGTACGGTGTTTCTCAGGACCACCCAGAGGTTCAGCGCGAAGTCCAGGAAATCCAGAAGAAATTAGAGGCGGAGCAAGCGGGAGGCGGCCACCACCCCTGGTACGAGATCTTTACAGGACCGCGCATGTTGTATCGTGTATTACTTGGTATCAGTCTGCAAGCCCTCCAGCAGCTCACAGGTGCCAATTAGTAAGTCGATTTCAAGTACTTCTAACGTATCCCATACTAACCTTGTTCTAGTTACTTCTACTATGGAACCACGATCTTCCGGTCTGTTGGTATTTCAAATTCGTTCGTCACCTCCATGATCCTAGGAGGTGTCAATTTTGGCATGACTTTCCCCGGTCTGTATATTGTTGAGAAGTTTGGACGGAGGCCTGCACTAATCACTGGTGCCTTGTGGATGTTCATGTGTTTCCTGGTCTTTGCTTCACTGGGCCACTTCGCTCTGGAAAATGACGACGGCACTTCGAACCAGGGTGTTGGGTATGCTATGATCACATTTGCGTGTCTCTTCATCGCAGGCTATGCCATGACATGGGGACCAATTGTCTGGGCTGTCGTTGGAGAAATCTACCCCAGCCGATACCGTGCGAAGGCCATGGCTCTAGCCACAGCCAGCAACTGGACCTGGAACTTCCTCATCTCCTTCTGTAAGTTCTTAACACTTCACATTGCCGGGATGAACCCCACTAATGCACATTCTCAGTCACACCCTATATCACGGCTGCCATCGATTATCAATATGGATACGTCTTCGCGGCCTGCTGTTTCCTCGGTGCTATAGTAGTCTACTTCTTTGTCTGCGAATCTCATGGCCGCACCCTCGAAGAAATTGACACTATGTACATCCTCCACGTTACACCATGGAAGAGCAAGCACTGGACTCCCACTCCTGGCGAGGAGTTGCCCAATCTAGACAACACATTTTTGACGCCTGGAGGAAGAGGCATTAAGAAGGGCAACGAAGCGAGAGCGCCCGAACAGCTGCGAAGGGAGAGTGTGCCTGTCACTGATGCCGATATGCAGGCAAGTGGTGCAAGGCAAGACGAGTAGACGCCAGGCAGAATTCTGATATTCGGGCCACGGACCATTGTTTTTTGTTTTATCAGCAAGCATCATAGCGTAGCATAAGTTTACAGCATTGTTTTCTCTTCATTGAAATTGTTGACACTTTTGTGCGTACACAACGTGAAATGACTTGGACACGTTACTTGGTCGTGCCCATGCCCTGGCATACGTACTAGTGGACATTCTCAGCAGGCTCGATTGGTGGCAAGACCAGAATTCGCCATAACTTGCAAGACAGGCATACTCGCAAAAGGAAGTAGCCACCAAATCACAGGCAGAAAAGAAACCGAACACGCTGTATGTCCTAGTTCAGCAGTATGGACAAGCAAAAGCAAAAAAGAAGTTCGAAGAATCCTGGGTGAACCCAGGCACGTTGTCCCCTTCGTGGATCGAACACGATACCTCCAGATTTAGTGACTGAGACTTCAGTCTGGCGCTCTCCCAATTGAGCTAAGGAGACGGTTTTTTGATGGAAAGAATTGACGTTGCGCACTAAATAACGCTATTGTGATCCCATGCCAAGCAGAATCCAGTGGCAGTCTAAGAACTCCTGGACTATGCAGATCTTTGACTGGCGGCGCGAAGAGAAAAACACATGCGAGTGGGTCAGCTCATCCGGACCGAAGCGTGATGAAAAGCTGTCGAGGCGGAGGACACGACGATACGCTTCGGCTTGGCGCGGATGCGATATTGTTATGGTGACATCATTGTTTGCGATTCAACTTGCTTCAAAGTCCCAAGCTCCTCACCAGCAACACCCTTTACGCGTTCCCACGATCCCGTTTCGCGCAGGATCACCTTCCACATACAACTATGGCTATTGTGGAGAACTGGCTTCCACCGTCGCGCGAGAATTGGGAGCTGGTTTGCTACATCTGGCAGTTCTTCCCTATTGTAAGCATAGGCGCTGTGCCGCAGCCCCGCATTCTTTGTTTCAGCCGTGACTAACATTCACAAAGATCACTGCAGCTCAATGGGTTCTGGACTGGTACCCACAGGGCAAGACGTCGATTGAATCGCGTTTCAACATTGACGGCAAGATAGGGTGGGCAACGATGGAATCGGCAGGATTTATAACCCTGCTGTACATCATGTACTCGCTCCCGAAAGAATTGGGTCTTGGAGAGCTACCCTGGGGCAATTGGACTATGGCTGGCTGCTTTGTGAGTAGAGGTGAAAGATGGGCGAGAAATGTGCTAATCATACTCAAGGTGTTCCACTATCTCTACCGCGCCGTTGTGTCTCCCCTCTTGCTCAATCCTAGCATGTCGCCAATACATCCTTTTGTTTGGATCATGGCATTTGGTTTCCAGATGTTCAACGCAATCTCCATTGGCGGGTACCTCGCAGGCTACGGCCCGACATCACAATACGAGTGGGCAGCACGATCAGAGTACATGTTTTTAGGGCTTGTAATCTGGTGCTGGGGACTTCTAGCGAACATGTTCCACGACGACGACCTGCGCGAGATCAGGAGAGCGGCAGATCGCAAACAGCGCAAGGCAGCCGCCGAACAGGGCAAGCCAGTGGAGAGCGTGGACAAGATCTACATGATACCGAAGAATGGTCTGTTCAAGTACTCGCTGCACGCGCACTACCTCTGCGAATGGATCGAGTGGGCGGGCTGGTGGATGATTGGGGGTTGGAAGTGTGTGCCTGCACGCACGTTTCTCCTCAACGAGATGACTACCATGCTTCCGCGTGCGTTGCAGGGCAAGAGGTGGTACGAGAAGAAGTTTGGGAAGGATAAGCTGCAAGGGCGCAAGGCCATAATTCCGGGCGTGCTTTAGGGATCATATTGCTTATTGGTACACTAGTAATCAAGCTTCTGACGGTGCGGTGTTGAACAGTGGACAAGCGATACGTGTGGCTTTTGCAATCTAGCGAACAATGAAGTTGTGCAGTACTAGCGGTAAGGGGCAGTGCGTGGTGGTGGTACACTAAGCGTGACATTGTGGAGTGGTGAAGATGGTGGGGGCAACTATGCAGCAGCGCGTGCCGAACAAGACGATGAACTGCGACAGGGTACTGATGTCTAATCAGTTCAGGGTTGATTTGTTTTGGACGAGACAGTTCGGTGAGTATTTGTTGGTCACTAGCGAGTGCGCGGGTGGAGCGACGAAGTCTGCACGTGGCAGGGACGAAAGCATATGACGAAGAGATACGAAGAAAGCTGATGGAAAGCGCGCATCTAGTCGTGTCTTTTGCGACGTTTTGCCTCGTAACATGGCGGTAGCTGCAGCAGTTGCGAAGCCACGGTGCGCTGTTCACACAGTAGAGCAGACGGGAGGTAACGTGCCGAGGATACTCTGACCATCTATATTAAGAGTGGCACGCCACGAAGCCAATCACGGGCGCACGGGCTGAAAAGAACAGGCAGCTCGCCAGTCAACACGAGCGGATGATGTTATTGGGACTGGGATGTGGGAAATTTCGCACACAAGGCCCGTTTGGATGACGGCATGCGACGGCCATGGCAGCGAGGGCGACGCTGCATCACGGCCGGACTGGTGTGCGATCCAGAAGATGAAAGCTGCCGTGACGGCGTCTTGTCCAGGGCTCATGGACGTGGACAGATTTCAGACGCACACAGCCACGGACATGCCGCATTGGTCGCTAGCCAGGCGCGCCTTTTGTACTTGCATCTCACAACCTCCCCCTTTGGGGCTAATGCTAGTCAGCTTGGGTGCATTAGACACCCGCTTTTCCGTCTGAAGCTTCAAGCCAGTCGCTGCTGGGTGCAACACCAGAGGCTGCAGCAGGCCTTGGCACGGCACTGCTGGAGAGTCGCGAGGCCCATGGGCTTCGCATTCCAGCGCGCGCTGCGACGGCATGGTTTCAGAAACGCGTGAGGGTGATCGCAATTCGCCGTAAACCTTTGACCGCCATCGACTGCCCCCAATTGGCACCGGCGGCAGGGCACAAGAGCGCGCTTGTTGTTGTTGGGCGTCTTCGGTTCGGCAGCTTAATCAACAGGTGCTTGCTGGGATCGCCCGTCCTTTGGCGTGCGTCTCCACTAACACTCCTGCACAACCTCGCCCGTCGCCCACTCGCAACAAAGAGCCTCTGTCGATACATCATCACTGCGGACCCACGGGCGGAGCACTCGAGCGATCGCCGCCCACTCCTACGAGCCCGCCAGCGGTACTACGGAACTCTAACTACTTCATCTTGAGAATCTTGTCCCCTTGCTGCTACCTGACCCTCTCCCGGCGGCACCTGCTATCCGTCGTCGCGTCGTCGTTATCGTTGCTGAAGCCGCTCCTTTCCCTGGCACCATAGCTTCTGGCTGCCATTGTCGTCAACATGTCTAGCAACAATGTGACTGCGAGTACGTTGTCTCCTTCTATTCTTTCTCAGACTGCCGAAGCCGCTCCTTCCTCTGCCTCTGCTCCTGCTCCTGCAGCCTCTGCCCCATCTTCAGATCCGCCCTCGTCAGATCTTCCTTCGCCGTCTGTAACACCCTCCGCAGCACCTGCGCCTACTGAGGCTTCTTCTGCTCCCGCGCCGTCTTCCAATCCGCCAGAAAACACTCCTTCAAGTCCCGCACCGGCTTCTAACTCGCCTTCAGCGGCCGCGCCCTCGTCAGAGGCTCCTCCACCCTCGAGCGCCGCCCCGTCCAGTGCAGCACCTGCTCCTTCGAGCGAGGCCGCCGCTCCCTCTAGCCAGGCGCCACCGCCTGCCTCTTCAGCGCCCGCTCCTGCCCCGTCAACCTCACAAGCGCCTCCACCAGCACAGTCGAGCGCACCACCGCAATCGTCAGCAGCGCCTCCTCCCGCAGCCACCACCAGCAATGCCGCACCCGTCGCGACAAGCGTCGTCACTGCTTCGTCGGCACCTCCGTCTACTCAAGTCTTTACCTCGGTCACTGTTGTAACCTCGACCCCGACGGGCCAAGGCGAAACACCCCAGGTCGTCACCGTTACTGCAACTTTCTCACGCACCGACGTTGCCGCTGCGCCAACCAATGGTGCATCTTCCACTGGTACCGGTGCTGCTGACCCTTCCAACACCGACTCCACTCAGTTGCAGAACGCGCAAAAAGAGAACTCTGGCGGCATCAGTACTGGCGGCAAGACAGCCATTGCTGTCGTCATTCCTGTCGTTGTCGTTGCTCTACTAGTATTGGGCGGCATCTTCTTTTGGCGGAAACGCAAACAGCGCAAGAGCGCCGAGGACGAACGTCGCAAAGAGGTCGAGGAGTATGGCTTCAACCCCAACCACGACCCTACGCTGCCTGCTGTTGGTGGGTTGCAAATGGCCGAGGATGACAGCGGCTACCGAGGCTGGGGCAACACCACTACCAGCTCTAACCGCAAGATGTCAACCACTCTCACCTCTGGCATGACCTACTCAGACAGCAACAGCAATCCCGGCGGCTACACCAGCCCACACTCTCCCACCCACGGCGCCTACTCTGACGCTCACTCCAACGATCCGCTTGTAGACGGCCGTCGCCAGACCATGGACTCGGACGGTATCGGTGCTCTCGGTGTTGTCAATGGCGCTGCAGCGACCAACTCCGCCAACAACCAGGCTGGGGTACACCGTGGACCATCCAACGCCTCGTCATCATACTCGGCAGCCAATCACTCTGACAACTCTGGCGACTACCCTGGCATGGCCAATGGTCACCCGCAAGAGTACTACCAGCATCAAGAGTACTACCAAAACGGGCCATATGCAGGAAATGACCCATATGCCGGCAACCAACAGCCAATCATACGAGACGTGTCAGCCCGACGCAACACAAGGATAGAAAATCCAAGTGTTTTCCCTCAGCAAGGGAACTCTGGCATCGCGCAAAACTTCTAGTCTCGCCCTGACCGCTGCTTTATCCATTCACTCATCGCTACCTGTATATTGCGACCCTATCTTTGATTCATCTCCTTCAGCTTTTTAGTCGACATATATCCAAACGGAGGCGTTCATTGGGCGGTCATCAATTCATTTTTTTGTGTCGAATCTTGATAATGGTCTTTGCCAGCTGTACTGGTGCGGTGCGCACTTGTATGGATGTCAGCATGCACTTCCGCATGCCCTCTCCACGCGAGGGGTTTCTATCCGGAGGATACGGAAGCAGGCTCGCCGACGCAAGCAGGTGGTACGACATCGGAAGATCCTGCACATTGGGGTTGCAGGGTTGCAGTCCGGCAAGCTACATGTTGTGTAATGAGCACAACAATCAAAAGCACGAGCGACTTTGAGTTTGGACCAGCGCAGCATGCCTATCTTACTGTAGTCGAATTGTCGACAAGGATTCAAAGAGACGACGATTATGTTCGTCTGGATCTTATTGAGATGATGCATGCTGGCAGCTTTTTTTCTTCACCATCTTCTATCATTTTGATGCTGGAATCTCGGAGGATTTGACGCTTTCTTATGCGAACAATACATCACTCTTGTAATTATCCAACGCCTTCTCTACATCACTATCTCTTGTAACTATCCTACAACCTGCACGCCAATTTCTTCGGCAATCCCTTTTCCTTTACTTGTTTGAGCCTACAAATGATGACAGGAGTTGTAGGCAGAGAGAGAAATAGACTGAAAGCAAGCATTACGCAATATTCCGTGCTCCAGCTCTTCTAATGGTGTTCTCTGTAACATGATCTGATTTGTACAAAGACGGGTCCAAACGTTCATCAGTTTCCAGCATGTTACTATGACAGTGATCGATCCGATTGCATTACATTACGATCGCCCTACTCTGCGCCAACATTCGACCCACTCGTATGCCTCAGGTCTACGCGTTCATAAGGCGGTCTGTTTTGATCTAGATCTCTTCGCGGCGAGCGGGACGGCAATAATGTTGAGAAAGCCTGGTTTGCTCCAACGGGTCGTTAGTATACAGTAGTAGGTAGTTAGCTCGCATGCGAATGCAATGTAGATCCTCCCGACCCCGCGGTGAACATCCTTCCGACCCGGACCAGGAAACAGAGATGGAGGCTAGTCGTTCTTCGGTTGCTGGGCGAGCAGAGACGCACCTTTTTCTTACGAACGATCGTACTCGGCTACTCCTTGCTTCTCTTTCGGCCTGGACAAAGCACGAGAATGTCAGCTGTGGCGAACATGGAGCTTGGAATTTATGACTTGTCGATGAGCGAGTTTCCAGTTCTCTGGTGTCATTGTGGGGTTCGACAGTGGAGTTTGGTTGACCAGCGGCTTCATTATCCAGCTACCCGTCTGGTCTAGGCTTCTTACTGGTTCCCCGTCATGTTTCGTGGTAGTAAATTATAGGTAGATTACTTGGCGTGTGTAATAATAACAGAATGACGGTGGGCTACTCGTTATTTGGTAGGGATATGGAAATGTGCATGAGCTAGTCCTCGAGACCGTTATAGATGGAATACAATGAGTCTGGGTGCGACAGGGAAGATTAAGTCGATACTATGAAGCTATGGGCTTTCAGTGCAGCTACTTCAATGTCATAGTGCAGTGGGAGTAGGAGTCAGCGTTCAATCGCGTGGACGATAGTGTAGAGGCAAGTAGGTGTGATTAGAGGTTCGAGGGTAAGGAGCTGGTAGGTAAAAGATCTCTACCCCCGTCACATGCACTTATCTAATATTGAAAGTGAAATTACACACTGTACGCATTCAATTAATATCATATACACTATAGACCCTCTAGAGTCCCATCACTCCAGGTCATCCCCGCCGCCCAGGTTTTACGAGATTGAACCTAGCCCTCTTTCGCGTAGTAGCGGGCTTGCCAGAATTTATAGCTCTTACACTGTTCTTGCTGATTATGCTCTTGAAAGCTAGTCCTGCGCTAGACGGCTCGACTGATTCCGGTTCGACACAATCATTGACTGCGGATTCGGTAGATTCAACGAGACCTAGCTGCTCTTGAAGCTTTCTGTATTGAACTTCAGGGTCCCGCAAACTGGCGCGCGGTAATCTTGACGGGCGTCTGTGCATTGGAGGCGATTCTGTTGGTTGCTCAGGTACTGAAGTAAGCTTTGGAGGAACAACCGATGAGCCAGGTTGAGTGGCAGGCAACTCTTTGGTTTGCGCCGCCGCAATCATGTCGAGTTGAACTGGAGACAGACCGCTTGTTGTTGTTGTTGCTGCCTCGCCATCTGTGAGCTCATCCCGCCACCTGAATCGCTCATCCTCTGCCTCTTGAGCTGCTTTCTCTAGCGCGATCGTCTCTTTGTGGGACCTGTTCTCCTCCAATACGTCCATCAGCTTCCTCCGGTCAACTACTCTCGCAAGATGTCTCAGCAGATCATCGTCTAATTCGTCTTCTGGCTTTAAATGCGGAATGATATCGCCGATTCGATCAACAAGTTGTGCTCTTGCATATCCCCGCAGCAAAACTCCCCATGTGTAGCGGTCAGGTTCAACACCGCTATTTCGCATGAGCTGGGAGACGCGTTCTGCCGCTTGCACTTGTCGTGTTTTGAAGAAAGCTTGCATGAAGATATTCCAGCTGTAAACGTTGGGCTTCGCTGGACCGTCTGTCATGTCTTGAATGAGCTGGGATGCGTTTGCAAATTGCTGTTTCTCACAAAAAGCGAGGAGGAAAGCGTTCCAGATTATTGGGTTTTGAGCCAACGCATCAAATTCTGGATTTCCTTCCTCTACAACCGACTTGAACTTGATGTATAGGTTATAGACTCGCGTATTGCTGATTGCCAACGCTGATCGGATCTCTGTCCGCAGCATAATGTACAACGCCACTGGTGGAGGAGCAAGATACAGGGATCCAAGCGCAGAAGTCTTTTGTGAGATGCTGACGTTCCTTAGGTCTGGAGTTCCGTAGCCGACAAACGACTGCAGCGGCGCTACTGAGAAGTATCTGGCGTAGGACTGCCATAGTATGGCTGAGGTACGTTCGACGTTCTCGTCACCGTGGTGGCGTACATAAAGATAGTAGATATAGTCTGTTGCTAACCAAGGGTCCCGGGTGTCTCCTGCTATGTCAGCACAGTGTTGTGCGAAAGCTTGGAAGAGAGCTGGATCGTTCTGCATGGTACATCCGTGAAGCATTATCGAGAGGGTATGGTTGTCTTCCCGTAGTCCGTTTTCTTCCAAAGAGTTGTATACTTTGAAGGCTGTAGCATAATCTCCAGCTTCCATAGCATTACGCATGACGATATTGTAAAGAAGTATGTCCATCTTGATGCCCAGGCGTACAATAGCAGCGACGACAAGCGGGGTCTGATGGAAGTCTTTACTTTCACTCATACTCCTTCGCAATATGCCAGCGCATGTCCACCGAAGTCTTTTGCGGTCCACCATAACCTCCAAGGGTGTAGCCGTACTTCTAGCTGTGAGCAAGTCAAGACATTTCAACGCATACTGCACTTCGCCAGCCTTGCCAAACGCTGTTGCATAATGCAGCACAGTGTCAAACTCTAGGCCCACCCGATGTTGCACAAGGCAATCAAATACCTTCTTCAAATCTTTCGTTGTGGCTAGCTCTACCAAGTTGTACAACAAATTCTGAGAACAAACACCGATCTGACCAGCTAACGACTTTTCGAAGAGGTGCACGAATGCACTGACAAACCGGCGCTTGTGTGCATCTGGGTCGGCACCCCAACTCTTGTTATCGTGCAATCCTTGAGTATGGAGCTGAGCGAGATGGTCGAGAGCATCGGCGATTACTCCAGTCTTTCGACCCCGCTGGAGTGGATCGTTGGCCAGAACTTTTACGAAATGCAAAGCACGGCAAGGCTTACGATCGAGGAGATAGATGAGCACCCGATGGGCGTAAGCTTTCCGTATCGAGATATCAAGTGCTAGCCATTTCAGCCATACTTGGTGTGTACTCGGAGAAACCCCGTGAGTCCCGGCTGTAAAGAGTGTCCAACTCAACCGCGCACATCGAGGATCATGTTTGATAGTAACTCTGCGCGTGAACTTTCGTAAGGAGGGATAGAGCGGTCGATCCAGTGCTGCAAATGCGTAATGAAGCCCGACTTCTTTAGCTGACCCTTCAGATGCCCTCGTCAGGTCTAGATGTGTCAATCCCCAGCGCTTGAGATTCGTTATGCGGCGCGTTAGGGATCTGTATTGGCCTTGGGTCTTGCGGTCAAAGGAGGACCCCTCGATCTGGGAAGGCAACGTGGACATGTAGTAATCGAGACGCGCGTATTCCACAGAGAGGGCCTTCTCCCGTTCTTGGCGTCGCGAGGACTTGGCTTTTTCTGGTATGGCCTTCGTTCGTTCTAGGCGCCGCGAGGACTTGACTTTCTTTGGTATGTTTTGATTGTTGGATGCGATGGTTGCGTATGATCGGGCATGTTGGCGAGTAAAGGTCGATATTTCAGCATAGAGCCGGTTGACAGAAGCGGAGTGGCCCGTTCCTCTCATCCAATAACCAGACGTTCGTAGAAAGCCCGTTGCAGATGCGTCGTGCATCGGTTGCTTGCGACATGTTGTCCCAGTCGCCTTTCTAGTTTCTGGTTTGCCATCTCTAGGTTGCACTCTGGTGCCTCCCTCTACATGTTTTGCTGTTCCTGTTCCCTTCTCTTTCTCCGGTGTTGCATCGCTTCGCCGGCGGTGCTGCCTGCTCCTTCTCGGTATAGCTGACTCTGCAAAGACTCTCGGCGCGAGGAACGGAAGGATGGGAAGGTCCGCGCTGGCGATGAGGCTAGCATTGGGGACGCGGAAGCGGGGCATGAGAAGGTGAAGGCTGTGTGGACCTCATCGAGACATGACTTGTTGTCTCGAATGGGAGCTGGTGGCGGTAACACGAAAACCTGAGAAAGTGCGTACTTGGTCAGGAACGCCAACCGGGGAAGATCTTGGACTCCCGAGCTGTTCTCCGCAACGCTCGTGAACACGACCACAACTTCAGCCATCCCCCATCCCCCATCGCAGCCTTGATCCCCTGCGCATCATCACACAAGGCTTCTTGCGAAAGAAGACCACGCCACAGCCAAGCTTTCGGCAGCCCCCGGCTCTACATACAGCCATATTTGGACCCGGCGCAAGCGCAAAGCTCTCACCATGTCTTCACACGAAAAGCTATCGGCAGCCGCCAACGACCGGAAGTCACGCCTTGCACAGCTCAAGTCGCTCAAGCGGAAACAAGAGCAAATCTCAGACGCGCCAGAAGCTGCCGACTCGCCATCCACCCAGCTCCAGACCGAGACATCGCAGGCTCTTACACGCACAGACGAGGAGGAGCCTTCAGTAGCAGCGACCTACCTCTCGGGCCGAAACTACGATGCGACGACGCGGAACGTCAAGCTGGGCTTCGACAACCTTCCCATCGCTGACCCCACGAATACTTTGGAATACAAGGCAGAGCAATTAGCGCTGGAAACAAAGGCACAACAGGACGCAGAGAAGGCAGAAGACAAGGGACTAGATCTCTTCAAGTTACAGCCCAAGAAGCCAAACTGGGACCTGAAGAGGGACCTGGAGCACAAGATGAAGGGACTGAATGTACAAACAGACAACGCCATCGCAAAGCTGGTCCGAGAAAGAGTGGAAGCGCAGAAGGCTATAAGAGAGAAGCAACCGACAGACGGAAGCAACGGAGAAGAGGTGGGCATGGACGGCAGTGAGTTGGTCGAGGCCATGCACCTGAAGGAGCAAGAAGACGAGCGAGAAAGGAAAAGGGACGAGGAGGACGAGGACGTGAGCTGAGAGGGCATGGCTAACATTGGATGGATTTTGAAATAAGAGGCAGAAACCTTCATCTCAGCTTATGCACTCCTGAGGCTTGTATCTGCTTCAGGGACGTAGACATGGAAGCACCAACATGTACGCCAACCAAAGAGGGCAGGAGCATGACATAACACGCAAATCGAACCACGGGAGAGCAGAACCGGATCTTCGGGGAGTATTTAGGACCTAAGGTCACGATGAAACCACAATTATTGCCTACTCTTTACTACCTATCTCGACGTCAAAGAAGTTCGACCATGCGAAACAGCATCTGCGGGAAGACCAAAGAATAACAAGTACGCCTATTTTCGGCCTAATGATTTTCTTTCGAAAGAAACAAAAAACATACAACAGCGGGGATTCGCCAGTGGTCACCCACCTGACTACTAATCCGCCGGTATCTTGCTTAACTAGGGCTGAGCGAACGGGAAGCCGTGGTCTCAAGATCCTGTGGTCGTATGTGCTTGTGCAAGAGAAATATAATAATCATATTGACTAGAAAAATTCCGAACTTCTCTCCAGTAAGACCACATCGGCCGGTAAAGATGACCTCGGGAGTTTCCGACTGCGGGTACGGATCTTTGAGAAATGTAATTCAATCTAGAAGGCTCCCGAGGTTACTCACCTCGTATTGAATTGACTCCTGCCTTTTGATGAGAGCAATATCAAAGGACATGGTAGGGCACTATACATACTCCAAGCACTAGTTCTGCGTGAAGACGTGATTGATTCCACCAAGATCGTTGTGAAGCCAAGTTATTGTACTTTGCGTGTATCTGACATATATGCTTGTATTCATGTGCTAAGATGATCAGGGTGAGTGAAGTGCTACGTAGATAGCGTATTGTAAGGCCAAACGAGTCGAGACATTTCTCTGAATTTAAGGCGTACTGCCGACTACCGTCGTGCAAGTTTAGTCCAAGTTGTTGTTTGTGTTGTTCTACATGTATCGCATAGAGGTCTAGCCATCAGTCTGTTCAGCAAGTGCCTGACTAGATTATGGAGTGTCAGTGTCGCATGTACTACACAACTCTGCTTTCTGCGCCATACTCAGCGTAAGCCGAACCACAGTGGCTCGTTACTTACACAACAGGCCATCTCTTCTAGCTTACATACCGAGGAGTTTGCTGAGACTGCATGATGGTTGTCTGGTGTCAGATGCGTCGTGTTGCAGGCTTCCCCACGCGGAGGATCCGGCTATTCTGACCCGCCTTGCCGTTCACGAATCGCACCTCGGCATCTCCACACGCCAAAGGTGCTGCAGGTGCGGGGACAACCGTCGCGCTACATACATTATCATGGAGCGCGTCTCTCGGTGGTCCAGCATACTCATCTACCAAGAGCCAACATAGCTGCAACGCGCTACTCTTTCCTTTCAATCCTACTTGCGCTCCTTCACTGCTAGAGCTTCTACACACCTTGCCCTTCCTACCTCACAACCGCCATCATGGTCGGCAAGAAGCAGCCCGTCTACGTCCTCGGCGTGGGCATGACCAAGTTCATTAAACCTCGTGGCAAGGTGGACTATCCCGAACTCGGGTTTGAAGCAGGTGTCAAAGCCATGCTCGACGCGCACATCAACTACGACGACGTCGACCAAGGTATCGCATGCTACTGCTATGGCGACTCAACTTGCGGTCAGCGCGTCTTCTACCAGTTTGGCATGACTGGCATTCCAGTATACAATGTCAACAACAACTGCTCGACTGGCTCAACAGGCCTGTACATGGGACGAAACATGATTGCGCATGGAGCGGCCGACTGCGTCTTGGTCGGTAAGTGTCCCTGTACAAACTGTATGTGAGGCAGGCACTGACTGCGCACACCCATATATAGTGGGCTTTGAGAAGATGTTCCCAGGGTCGCTGCAGACCTTCTTCCAAGATCGCGCAAACCCGACAGGCACGTCAAGTTTAATGATGAAAGAGACGAGAGGCATTACCAAGGCCCCTGGTGCCGCCCAGATGTTCGGAAACGCTGGACGGGAGCACATGGAGAAGTGAGTTCAGACATGCGCCACACGTACAAGTCACATCCAAACCATTCTGACCGCTTCCATAGATACGGCTCTGAACTCAAAGACTTTGCAGAAATCGGTCGCATCAACCACGCGCACTCCAAGAACAACCCCTACTCGCAATTCCAAGACGAATACACCCTCGAACAAGTCATGAATGCACCCATGATTCACGAACCCCTCACAAAGCTTCAATGCTGCCCGACCTCGGATGGAGCTGCTGCCACAGTCCTTGTCTCGCAGGAGTTTCTCGACAAGCGTCCCGAGCTCAAGGACCAGGCTATCCTAATTGCTGGACAAAGACTCGCAACCGACACACCGTCACTGTTCAACCGAAGCGCAATTGAACTAGTAGGATACAGCATGAGTGAATTGGCTGCCCGTGAAGCACTCGAGGAGGCCAGCGTATCGCCAGACGATGTCAAGGTGTGCGAACTCCACGACTGCTTCTCTGCCAACGAGATGGTTACCATCGAAGCCCTCGGCTTGGCTCCCAAAGGAAAAGCCCATGAGCTGATCCGCAAGGGCGGCATAACCTATGGTGGAAAGGTTGTCATTAACCCCTCTGGCGGCCTGATCTCCAAGGGCCATCCTCTAGGTGCCACGGGTCTCGCCCAATGCGCAGAATTGGTTTGGCACATGCGCGGCTGGGCTAACAATCGCTCAGTCAAGGACACCAAGGTGGCTTTACAACACAACCTGGGTCTCGGGGGCGCGGTAGTCTGCACAGTCTACAAGAGGCACGATGGAAGCGCTGCGACGGATAAGTCAGATGAGCAGATTGGCAAGATTACAGGACTAGGATACAATCCAGCGACTGTCGCGAAGGGCTTCACAAAGGAGCAGGTTGAAGCTGTCAGGAGCAAGAAGGCGAGGAGTCAATGGGCATTACAAGATACAGAACAAAAGGTTGAGGCTAGGTTTTAGGTGTGCATGTGGTTGTAACAGCGACGACCGTTGTGTGTACAATTCTTGATCATTTCCATTGCACTCAATATGAATTGCGCTCCAGCTTCTCTTTCCAATCCGTTTCTAATAAATCGTGCGAGTCTTGGCAGCCCTTTTTGTAGCTCCGTGCTAGAATGGTACTGAGTATCTTTACATCGCTTGTCTGAGAAGTCATAGAAACATCACTCACCCACAAGTCACGAAGCGGAAGGAATGGCGAAATATGTCTAGAATGATTATCATGGACTGGTATGTCGATTAAGCTTTGAACCTTCAGCTTGCCATGAGCAAAAGAGCCTTGCAGTTTTGGTGACGCTTTTGAGTGGATGCCACTCCGCTGTAGGATGCAAGACAAGGTAAGGAAATTGTACAGTAGAGTAGAGTAGTAAGCAACTTCATTCAGGCCCGCTTGATTAGCCATCCGTGGGCTGCCATGTTAATTATGTCCAATCTCTGCTCAAAACTCGGGATCCTCCATGATGATTCCAAAGCTGCGACGGCGACAAATCAGAATAGTATCTAAATTTCTGCCAGTTTGGGGAGACGAATGATTTCTCATTGTTCCGCGTCCATCTCTCTCAGTAGCGGAAGCATTCTAGGCACCGCTTGCCACACCACGTATATTGATACCGCCTCCTCCGCTTCGCTCAGCGGAGCCGCGGATGTTAATGCCTTCTTGGCTTCGGTTTCGTCCTTGACCGCGAATGTTGATGTCGCCGTCGCGCGTGATACGATCTGCCAGACCGCGACGAGACCGTGATGGCTCCGAGAAGTCGGTAACATGAGGATCACGGTCGTCACCTTTTAGGCGGCCAAACAACTCTTCGGGCTCATCATCATCGCGTGTAATCCTGTCAGCTAGCGATCGCTTCGGCTGCGGTAGCACGGGCTGTCCGTTCTTGGTCATGCGCGAAAGTAGCGATTCCCCGCCTCCTCGTGTCTTGGATACGTCTATAGCGTTTGACCGATGGTGGTTGCCCATTGGTGAAGTGTCAACAAAGAAAGCGTCCTTCTGCCAACGTCCGCCAGCTGTAGGGCCATTCTGACGATCGTAGTTGGCACGGTCGTGCGTCCAACGATCCAGGCTGGGTTCGCGACGACGGCGGTTGTTACGGCTACGACTTCGGCTGCGGTACCGCCGACGGCCTGCGTGCGTTTCGTGCTCGGCAAACCCGAATCGGCCGTCGCCTTCTTCATCAGAGGCTGGGGAAGCACTGCGTCCTCGCAGGCGACCAAAGCGTGGCTCTGCCGGACTGGGACTGTTAGCCTGCTGGTCAGCCATGGAAGGAAATGTGCTGACGTACCTTCTTGAGCCTGGTCGGTACGAGTCGACGTCTTGGCCCTGGGCATCGTTCCTGAGCCTGCCTGAAGCTGGTTGACGGCCCCCCCTGCCGCGACCCCGGTTGTCTCGCCCGTCGCGATCATCGCGAAAGTCTCGTCCGTTCCGGCGCGGGCCCCTCTGGTCAAGGCCTGAATCGCCCATGGACTCATCTCCACTATTTCTCCGCCTTGGTCGCTCACCAGATGCCATTTCTTCATCGCCGTAATCCAGAAAGTCTTTCTTTGGAGGAGGCTTTCGCCGTGGCTCCCTCTGGCGGTTGCCGGCGACATCGGGGTTGCGCTGGTAGTAGTTGCTCCTAGTGGCCGCGCCCCTCGGCTTCTGATCCCCGGCGTTGGACTGCCTGACCATGAGCACGCTGTCCGGCTTCTTCGAGTACGGTTTCGCCTTCCGGGGCTCTTGCATGGAGACGTTGCTGAAGTCACCGTTGTCGGGGTGTGTGAGGATGGTCAGGGCAAGCGTCGCGTCTTCTTTGCTGTAGAACTCGAGGTTGACCGAGTTGTCGTTGACCCAGCGCAGCTGCTTGACGCGCGGGTCTGACTGACAATGCTCCATAGCCCAGTAGAGCGGATCGTTGGGGTCGAAGTCGCTCACGCCCTGGAGGTTGAGGGATTCCGGCCATGGCTCGTGTACAATAATGTCCTCGGTGTAGGCCGCGGGAACACTTCGCTCTGCTTCGGCCGCGTTGTTCTGCCGTGCGCATGTCAGTCAACTGCGCTCTTTGTTGTGCAGCCTTGCGCATTGCTCACTTGGACAACCTGCTGTGGTTGCGACGCTTGTGCCGCCGGTGCTATGTCTTCGCCTACATCAATGTCAATATCGTAGGCGACATCGGTCATGTCAGTGTCATCCATGGCGGCGAAGTTTAACAAAGAGGTTTTGGCAATTGGGCGACGTTGTTGGTGCAACTTCGAGAGCAGCGCGCGCCGCTGGTAAGCTCCAAAGCGCGGGCACTAACGTGATCACGTGCAGGACTGGAGTGCCCGACAACACGACTGTGCGCGATTGTCCTTCGTCACTAACAATCGTTTATACATCAAAATCACGCCCAATGGTCACGGCATACGTGGAAGCCAGTGCATGCGTCCGAGACATACATCATCTTTCAAAACCAGCTACTAACTCACAACTACTGCTCCTCTAGCGTAAAAGTGCCAGTCTTCGTAATCAGATACTCGTTCACAGCGACATCCTTCCCAGACTCCTTGCCATAGCCAGATTGCTTGATGCCCCCAAATGGCGACTCTGCGGCGGAAGAGTTGCCCTAGAATGCATTAGTACATTAACGCAATGCCTTCGCGCCTGACTTACGGTATTCAGGCCAATCATGCCAGCCTCCAGATTCTCGAATAGTCTCCACGTACGATCAACGTTCTTTGTGAAGCAGTAGGAAGCAAGACCCATGCTGGTATCATTGGCCTCCCTCACCGCTTCGTCTTCAGTATCAAACCTGATGAATGTGCTAATCGGGGCAAAAGCCTCTTCATTGGCAATATCCATGTCTGAGGTAACGCCGGTAATGACAGTAGGCTCGAAGAAGTAGCCGCCATCTTTCTTGATCTTGTTTCCACCCGTGTGGATTTTCGCGCCTTTTTTCTTCGCATCTTCAACAAGCGCGAGCGCTTTTTCGACGCCTCTTGGGGTCGTCACTGGTCCCATCGTGGTCTTCTCATCTGAACCGTGGCCGACAACGATCTTTTGCGTCTCTTCATTCCAGCGTTCAAGGAACTTGTCGAAAATACCAGATTGAACGTATATTCGGTTCGCAGTGATACAAGCTTGACCCGCGTGTCGATATTTCAGTGCGAAGATCTGGGTCATAGCCTGTTCAATGTTTGCATCGTCAAATATCAGAACAGGACAGTTGCCTCCCAGCTCCAGTGTAACTTTCTTCAGATTATCGGCACACATCTTAGCAACTAGCTTGCCAACGCGTGTAGAGCCTGTAAAGGTGACTTTACTGACAAGTGGATGCCGACAGAGTGCTTCACTGAGTTCTGGTGTCTTATCAAGATCAGTAGTCAGGACATTCAAAGCTCCCTTGGGGAACCCAGCTTCTTGCGCGAGATACGCAAGCGTGAGTATAGTGATTGGTGTCTCTGGGCTGGGCTTTACGATCATTGTACAGCCCGCAGCCAATGCGGCACCAGCTTTGCGAAGAACCATCGCGATGGGAAAGTTCCATGGTACCAACGCAGCAGCAACGCCGAGTGGCTGCTTGATTGTGAAGATGCGTCTGTTTGGTAGTGCAGGAGTGAAAACACTGCCCTGTATACGTTCTGCTTCTCCAGCAAACCACCATGTGAAGCCCGTCGAATAGTCAATCTCTCCATACGCCTCAGATATGGGTTTACCGGTTTCGTACACAAGGATAGTCGCTATATCATCCCTGTTCTCTTTGATGAGAGCGTCCCATCGGTAGAGCATCTGCGCCCGTTGTCGAGGGCTGATCTTCTTGTAATTCTTGAAACACTCGTGTGAGCTTTTGACAGCATTGTCTACATCTGATGCATCGTTTGTAGGACACTCGATCCACGGCTTTCCAGTTCCAGGGTCTATCGGCTTGTCAGATCGGGGTCTTCAAATGCGCTCCAGCGACAGACCAATTACTTCAAATGTCTTTCCTGATTTCGCTCGTACCCAGCTACCATCCACAAAGGATAGGTTGTGTAGCAAATTTGGATTTTTGAGCTTGAACGTATCAGTACAATACGAGAAACCATTGAGTAGTCTGTACACACCTTAAACGGGAGCTGATGTTTGCTGTCCACAGCCATGTTGCTATTGGTCAGAGTCTTGTCTGCGTATTCTATAGGCCTAGAAACTGGTCGTATCGAGAGATACGTATCGGCAGCCGAAGATAATCAGCGCAAAGCAGTGTGCTCTAGTAACGAGGAGTCGTGATGTTCGAGCGGAGGGCGCGTCGATTCCGCGATCATCAACAAAGGCATCTGCAGACACCAAAAGCTTCCCCACCTTTCATCATATAGCCTACATGACCGATTTGTTGATTAGCTGTTACATTCGGCTATTCCAATAAAGGTGATCCGGAGGGACGCCAGAGACGCTGGACACAGAGGAGCTATCGGGGTAGATGACTTCCAATTGGTTCAAATCTCGGTGGTCCTCCAAAACGATGTCAACATCATGCGGGGCATCACGCTTACCCCTCACTGTTGTGCTGTGCTGGAACCTTGGAAACGACTAGTCGGCAGACTGTGATTGGAGATGCGATACCGGTGGCAGACAGCAGGGTGCATGAAATGGTGGGCAAGACCGTACTGTCCTTCTCGCAGTCACAACATCAACACCGTTGCTGCCTATCCGACAATCGACATTGGCGCTGGTAGTTCGAAATCGTGGTCGATTAAACATAACTCATTGTGAATCGCAGGCGCCAGAGCTCTCGTCATGGGCAGACTAGACGGCAAAGTCGCCATCGTAACTGGTACATCGCATACTCTGTCTTGTCTCTCATAGCTCACTAACAACCTCAACAGGTGGCGGCTCAGGCTTCGGCGCTGGTATTTCAAAAGGAATGGCGTCCGAAGGAGCCAAAGTCCTTGTCTGCGACATCAATAAATCTGGTGGGGAAGCAACTGCAGCAACAAATCCCTCCTCCCTTGCTTTTCACCAAATGGATGTTACCAAAACCTCAGACTGGAAAGCCACCATCTCAGCCTGTATCGAGAGATTTGGCCGCTGTGATATTCTCGTGAACAACGCAGGTTGGAGTTATACTAACAAACCTACCACGACTGTCACCGAAGACGAATTCGAAAAGGTCTTTGACGTCAACGTTAAAGGTGTATATCTGGGCTGCAATGCTTGGGTAGATCAAGCCATTGAGCGTAAAGAAGGGGGTGTGATCATCAATATTGCCAGTGTTGGGGCTACGCGGCCAAGACCAGGATTGGTGTGGTACAATGCGAGTAAAGGCGCGATATGGAACGTGAGTCATGTCTTCTTATAGTGGCTCCAATCTGCATGAGTGTTCTATTTACTCACATTCCATTCAGGCGACAAAAGGACTTGCAGCAGAATACGGTCCACATCAGATCCGCGTCGTATCCATTTGCCCCCTCGTTACAGGAACAGGTCTCTTCTCTGCTTTTACCGGAATGGAAGATACGCCGGAAAACAGGACGAAGTTTACGTCTAATGTACCTATGGGCAGGATTGGGGAAGTAGACGATGTGGTGAATGCATGTATATTCATGGCAAGTAAGGAGGCAGGGTTCATCACTGGGGTCAATCTCGAAGTGGATGGTGGGCGGTGTATCTAATCTACCCTTGCTACAAAAGCTAGTTCAGAAAAATCATTATGACAGACTTCCGCCCTGAATGAAGCTTTTGAATGCCGTCACACCCCATCTACTCGATCCTAGCCGTGCATATGCACATCCTCATCCTCTCCATAATCCCATGCTTCGTCTGTCTCAAGCAATTCGTCAATCTCCTTCCTCCTTCTGACTTCCTCGCTATCTTCATCAATCCCATCGATCAACGCATCTTGCACAAACGCACCCGTCCTATCCTCCTTACTCATCGCAATCTCCCTATCAACATCCACAGCCCAACCTTCCCAGACCGCACCTCTCTGGGTCTCCTTCATCCTCCCCCTACTAGCCCTCCACCTCTTCGTCAATTCCCACTCTCTCGCTGCCGGCGATCCCGTCTTCATAAGATCATAAGCCTGTCTCACCCTCTCGTAAACAGCACGATGTGAGACTGAAGTATCTCTCTTCGGTGCTATGTAGCTCTCCAATACTTTGTACTTGCCTTTTCGCACCCTATCCTGCGCATTGATCCACACACCCAAAGGTAAGAAGACGGCGCGACTAAGAGTGATTTTACCGCTTAGAGGGTGCGTATATCCGAGTAGAAAAGCATCTGTTTCGGCACAGCCACTGTTGCCTAGTTTCATTCCGCCTGGACCAATGGTGTTAGAGGGGATGAGGATTCTGGGCAAAAAGATCTGAACTGGGATGCCATTATGAGAGGTGGTAAAAGGCGAGGTGGCTAGCAAGCTTGGTGCTAGGGACGAAAGTGGAGAGGGCGGTGGTCGAAGTGTGAGTGGGGATGGAGTGATACGCTGCATACTGGCGTGGGGAGGGAGCGAACAGGGAAAATCAAGTAAAGAGAGCGTACGAGAGCACTGTTGACGCTCTTGGGCTGATCTGTACTGACTACCTGGGCTGTTAGGACCTGTCATGTCTGGTTCTCGTAGTAATGTCGGCCCAGTATTACGAAGTCCCTGATGAAGGCTAGTAGCATGGCCCAGGGCTAGAAGGCGCTGCGCGAAATTTGGTGGTGGCGCAGGAGTAGAGAATTCAGATCCAACCGGATAAGACGGTGATGTCTGAATTCGTTGAGGCAGATTTGAGCTGTAAGTATC
The DNA here is from genome assembly GCF_004154835.1 of Alternaria arborescens. Taxonomy (NCBI): domain Eukaryota; kingdom Fungi; phylum Ascomycota; class Dothideomycetes; order Pleosporales; family Pleosporaceae; genus Alternaria; species Alternaria arborescens. The sequence continues at coordinate 443,120 of NW_021167863.1, read as the reverse complement.
AGATTGAGGTTTAGTAGAGGGGTAGGCCGCCGGCGCCGGCGGTGGAGGTCCGGGCGGAGGGGGCATGTTTCCAGAGATAAAAGGACCATCGTGTTCAAATCCGGGTGGTGGTGGCACAGTTATGTTTGAAGATCGAGGACCTTGCACACTTATCTGTCCACCCAGGACATTTTGTTGAATTCTAGCACTGTTCGCAGCCATAATTTCCTGGTACGACACTCTGGGGGGAGCAGGACCAGAGGTAGACGGACCACTGTGCCCGGATGGATATTGTTGCTGCAAGAAAAACGAAGGATTGAAGTCAAAAGAGCTTCGAGGTTGACTGGACATCATTACTGGAGGTGGACGCGATGGCGGTGGTAGATTTGGAAGAGGGACCGTTGAGACCGGCGGTAGTACTGGTCTAGGTAGTGTACACAATCCGTCCCTGGAGGCACTGATGTCATCATTTGAGTCTCCATCGGTGCTCCCATTGCCTTCATCTTCGTTCTTCGACCCATGGCCATCAGTATCGACAGAAGAAGGTGGGCTTGCTAACCGCCCATCAGGCCCGCATATCTCTAGTAAGGCTGCTCTGTCCATTGCGCCTTTGAAAAGCAGGCTTTTCATCTTACCCACAAGTGGTACAGGAACGATGTTGATCTTCTGGTTTCTCTCATCCTTAGTCTGCTGAATCTCACGTGATATTTGGCCAGCTATGTCCAGACTGTGAATGGTTGGGGGCATGATAGGGATGAGAGGCACACCAGACGAACCTGCGGAAATAGTGCTGTGAGCAGCAAGCTGAGCCTCGTGTGCCAACTTGTTGCTGATGGCAATTTCCATCTGCTTTACTCTCTGTTTCTCTTTGGCTGACTGAATCATCTGCGCAAGGTTCGCATCTTTCTCGTAGTTTCCGAGGCCATGTGCTCCCTCGCGCGATGGCGTGTGTTTCAGACTCATTGTCTGACACCTCTTGTAATCTTTCAACTGTTGCGGAGTAATCCCAGCTTCCATGAGCAGGTAAAGGGCGCGTTGGCGTGATTTGAAGCAAGCAGCGTGGTACTTCGCTCGTTTGACCCGGTCCCGAGGAATATTGATAAGAGGCGGCAGAGGCTCGTTGAGCTTCGGAGGCTGTATGCCGAAATGTACTTCGTGATACTGTAGACGCTCACTTTCTTCCAACTTACGCTCAAATGTCGCCAAATCGGGCTTCTGACGCATCTTCTTGGTGGGCGAATTTTGAGCGAGCTCTTCTGCGTTGGCGTGTTTTGGTGTCTTAATTTCTGTTCCATATTCCTTCCCGTCTCTTGTGATACTGTTTGCCTCGTCAAATTTCTTTTTAACGTCCTCAGGAACAAGAATCGGATGATATTCAAAGTCCCATAAGCTTGGAATTTCTCCATACAGAGCCGCGTTCAAGGCCTTTCCATCTCCCTCGTAGAAGTCGATCCATCGGTATAGAAACTCGATGAAATTTGGCACCACAGTGCTGTTGACCTGGACGATGTCGACCAATATACGCAGCATATCCTCCTGATGCATCAGCTCGGGATCGATTCTGCGAACTTGGGCGGTTATTGGGGGCGCGCCACGACCTAAAGATGGCTGCATAGTAGGACTGTTCGGCTGTCTCGGATCGATACGAGGCTTCTTGGGTGAGTGTGGTGCTACGGCTGGTTGGCGAGTAGCGGTTTCATCAACCTGCCATTGCACGCACCACGTCCACAGCTCTTTGCCCGTCTCCAGTGACTTGCGCTCTGTGAAGTCCTGTAGAAGCGCCATGAAGATGTCATGGTTCGTGTCCATGCGGTAGACGATGGCGTGTTGCTTGTACTGCTCATAAGGCACGAGTGTGGGCAGCGGCTCAACGTTGCCAATGACATCCTGCAATTCCAGGTAGCGGTCGTCGAACAGATCGAGGACCTTGCCATGAGATGCCATGTTTGCGCAGGCATGTGCGGTGTTGTTGGAGACGAAATTATGACTGACTTGATGTTGTTAGGTGGGAGGAGGGCTAGGCAGACGCGTAGTGTGGCCATGCAAACGCAAACGAACAATAGGAACAGATAGTGCGGAGACGTGAACCTTTGCGGATCCAATTGCAAGCCCCAGATATTTGTACAGTCGCAGGAAGGGTATCGTCGCAGCCGTGCTATCGCGCCACCTTCACATGCTTCTAATCTACACGCGCGCGGGCAAACGCTTACTTGCTGCCCTCCCTGATCTTCTGCAGTATGGCGCTTGCCCTGTCCTCGGCCTCTTCGCGTACTCTCCTCCAATCTGTCGTGTACACCTTCTTCACGCCCTCCTCGAGGCTCCTGTTCCACCTGTCCTTGGCCATTTCAGCTAGACCAACCGGCACTTCCCGACTTGTGGGCTCTGGCTCCGGCTTCTTGGGCTCGTAGAACTCGGTAAGGACTTGGCGTTGCTGTCTTAGGAGCGCGGCCTGTGTTATGCGGTTTTGTGTGTGCAGCGAGATGGTGAGGTAGAGAACGCCCGTAGTGAGGGTGACGCCCCCGAGCTGTCTTGGGTTAGCCGGCATCACTGCAAGGGGCCGGTAGCACCTACGAAGCCGGTGATGAAGCCCATGGCTGCGCTGGACCAAGGTTGACGTGTGCGCGAGGTTACGATGCTCTCTTGCTAGATGCGTCGAGGGCCAATGGCTTCGCAGGTGGATGCACTGCCCTGTCTCACTATCTCTCTATGGATGCGAAGGGCCGTCTTGGGGGTGGATGCGAGGATGTCTAGATGGTGGAAAGTTGACTCGGGTGTGAGGTCAGCGCTGAAATCGCGCCATGCCCTCCCTCCACCGCTGCCAGGGATTCTCTTGTCCCAAAGTGGTAACATCCCAGCAGCCGTCGAACGCAGCTAGCGCCGGCGCGCCCGACTCCACCACACACCTGCACGGAGTAAACACATGTTGTGGGCAATCACGGTGTGCTGTGGGGACATTGTAGAGAGTTGAGTCAGAATGTAATTTTGCCTGTCTTTTCCTCCCTTGTCTGCATCATCCGCTCCTTCTCGTCCAACATGATGCTCTACGACCCGCCAATGATATCCGCTGTCCTGGTCGGTTTTCCGTCACCTCCACTCCCGTCCGAGCCTGCACCACCATCTCGGTACTGCTCAAGTGACGGCGTATCGGCATAGCACGACTTCATGAAGCTCTCAGGGTAGCGTCCACCACTAACCTCCACCTCTAAATGGGGGCGCACAAAGTCAGCCTATGTCTCACATGCAGTCCGCACAGGCACACTTACCTTCACATGACTTGCGAATCTTTTGTTCCTCCTCTTTACTCACTTCAACCTTCAAACTTCCCACATTCTCTTCCAGGCGTGCAGCCTTAGTCGTGCCTGGGATAGGGAAAATGTCTTCACCCTGCGCCATCAACCACGCCAAAGTCAATTGGCTGGGAGTGACGCCTTTGGCCTTTGCGACCTCGGTGATCTGCTCCACAAGCTTGAGGTTCTTGGGAAAGTTCTCAGCACTGAAACGAGGCGCGAATCGACGGAAATCGCTTTCTTCAAAGTCCTCTGGGCCCTTGAGGGCACCACTCAGCATACCGCGGTTTAGAGGCGAGTAGGCAACCACGGCCACACCTAGCTCACGGCATGTCTTCAGTAGGTCGATTTGCTTGCTCTCAATTTCCAGGGCAAAAGGAGAGTATTCAACCTGTACAGCAGAGATAGGATGAACTTTGTGCGCTCTTCGCAACGTCTCGGCGCTGACTTCTGAAAGACCAAGGTACTTTACTTTCTTGAGATTGACAAGGTCAGCCATGGCTTGCACAGTGAGTTCGATGGGTGTCTTCTGGTCAACACGGTGGCAGTAGTAAAGATCGATCTGTTCAATCCCGAGCCGTTGCAGAGACTTCTCGACGGCCTCCTTGACGTATTCTGGAGAAGAGTCGATCTCGGCGCCCATGTTCTTGACCGCGAATTTGGTTGCTAGGAAGATATCATTGCGCTTGTCGGGGTTGGCCTTGAACCACTTCCCAATCAAGTCTTCGTTGTCGCCGTACCTAAAGCACTTGTAAGCTGTTGCTGGGCCTGCAATTGCGACCATCGTACATGTCTGAAGAGTCCCAGAAACGTTCGCCTAGCTCATGAGCTCTGTCAAGCAGCGCTAGACGCTCAGAGTCGGGTTTGGGCTGACCATAGAAGGCGGACAGGCCCATGAGGCCGAAACCCAGGCGGGTGACTTGGGGGCCATCGCGACCGAGAGGTGCAGTGGGCAGAGACATTATAGAAATCGTGAAGCTTGTATTCTCGTTGGTACTGAGTAGTGTTGGTGATTGTGATAGTTGGTTTTTGCAAGTGAAGTTGTCGTTATTTATGTTATTGTGGTTCAATCTGCTGAGTATCGACGGGAGTAGTGTCTTCCGGCGGATATAAGACAAGCTGCTGCAGAACTTCGACCGAGAGAGATTGTTAGTTGTTGGAGATGTAGGTTCTGGACGGACCAAGTCGGATGAGCTTGATCTTCGAGCACCTGGCGCGTACCCATAATCGCAATGACGCTGGCACTCCACACATAATGACGGACGACCCCGCCGTTAACTCCTTAACCCCGCTATTGATGAAATCATACCTATTCGTTGACACAGATACTGCCCAGCACTGCACATGCAGCTCGAATGTGAAGTTGTTTGAGCCTCTATGAAGATTTCTACGAACAGATCACGCCGACGACTGGGCTGACTGCACGACATGGTGAAGATCATTTGGTGTACCAAAGTGGGACGGAGTGATACGGAGATAAGGCGCCGGTACTCCGTTCGAGTGGTGATCTACTGTGGCTGGATGAGGACAGAGTCAGAACGAGAAGCCCAAGGCTTTCGGAATGTGTTACACGCTATGTCTTGTGTGGCTCGACGTTGAAATCCGAGAAGGGTCGACTGAAGTGTCGCTGACTGCGCAGCTGCCGGGCACTTCCCGCGAACCATCCGACAAGCGGATTAGCGTCCGTCAAACTTCACGACACCACATCTCCCTCCCCCACTATGGCGAACCGCGTTCGTAGCGCCGCCGCCACACTCAACAGTGGGAAAATGTCTAGATCTCAGACATCTCGCTCAGATTTCTTGGTTAGACACTGACACTTAGTGACGACCTGTTAAAGGTAACACAACATGACCGCTCAAGTACGCGACCTCAAGCCGCTCAACATTAGACCTGTTCAACATCAGGTCCACGACCCTCCCAAGACAGACCCTTTCGACTTCCATCACCACGATGACAAGATTCACATCCTTCTCTGCGCGTCAGGGTCGGTTGCGACCATCAAAATACCAAACATGATCAACGCGTTAGCGAAACATGCGAATGTACGGATTCGACTCATATTCACGGCTGCGGCGACCAGCTTCCTGCAGGGACAGAGCGGCGAACAGCCTTCCATGGAAGACATAGAAGCCCTGCCGAATGTAGACGGAATATACTTCGACGAAGACGAGTGGAGGGCACCATGGGTACGAGGCAACAAGATCCTTCATATTGAGCTACGGCGATGGGCAGACATTATGGTCATTGCACCCTTGAGCGCCAACGAGCTCGCTAAGATAACACAAGGCTTATCGGAAAACCTTCTGCTATCTGTTGTACGCGCGTGGGATACCACCGGTCTGATTGATCCGGTAAGGAGCATACCTGGCGTGCAATGGCCGCAAGATGAAGGTGGCATACAGAGAAAGAGGATATTAGTCGCACCAAGCATGAATACTGCCATGTGGTTTCAGCCTATCACGAAGAAGCAGGTGCTGGTACTGGAGGAAGAGTGGGGTGTGAAGAACGGGGGCTGGTTCGAGGTGCTGCAGCCCATGGAGAAAGAGTTGGCGTGCGGAGATATCGGAGGCGGCGCAATGAAAGACTGGAGGGAGATTGTGGAAGTGGTTGAGCAGCGTCTGGGCCTGACACCTTGATGACGCCCGAAATTTGCTCTATCAAGAGACATTCCTCTACGGTTCTGTGAACGCCGATATGTATGCTTTATATCCTACGTTATTCGAGCTACACTGCTGTTTCTAGCATGTGCAAGCGAGAAAAAGGAACGAAGTAGCAGAGGGCCGCACTCTACGCAAGCTTGGCGCTATATTCGTATACACAAGCGAGTGCCTTACAAAGAAGCTACAAAAGGAGAGTGGTTAACAAAAAAAAACTTACCAAGACAGAACTCTGATGGGCGCCCCTCACACGCGACCCATGGTGACGGACTCCTTATTCTCTTTCGCCAGACGATCGTTGTGCGACTCGGAGAATCTGGGCGTCTGCTCAGTCTCCCTTCTGTCTTTGGGAATCGAATCGGCGACCTTGATCTAGCAGAGCTGAGTGGGCTAATGCCCAAGAATGCCAAATCGGGTTCGATTCTTGATGAAAAACTTAAGAGAGCTCACGTATCTAGATCTAAACTTAGCAAGATGAAGATACAAAAGGTAGTGACAGTTGTGTGGCAGCGTTGATACTGGTATCAATATGTGTTGGGCGTTTGTTGTGACGGTCGGTGTTGTGAATACTGAGACCTGCGTTCACCTTGGTGACGAGGACCAAACGGGACTGAGACCGGATCGATGAGAGTGATAGAGCGTAGCATTATATGCGACTTTTTCATGCACACACTCTGACTTTGAAATTTGCTACAGCCACGTCTTCAAAACAACACCATTCGGCCGCACGCAGCCCAAACATACATCGCTGATGAACAAAGTGGCGCCTATACAGCACGTCGTAGACGCAAACGTCTCAATCACTAAAGGAGCCCATTTTGCTCTTGCAGACTTGAAGTAATCAATAGACAGTCGCTTCTCTTACCTACTTCTCGTTTTTCACTGATAAGGGAATAGATTTAAAGGACGAAAGCAAGGTTCAGTACCCTCCAATCAAACAGCTAATCGAACGTCACAAAGCGAGAAACGAGGAGTAAGATGGCGGATGGACGAGAACGCCTCGGAAACAGTACAGCGGCTCTCCTAGCCTATACTCGAACATTAAGAAACGAATAAAAGGCCGATTCACTGAACAGCATACCTCCGTCTAAATCACTCAATTCACCTCCGCACACCACTAACCGCATGGCCAGAACATTACGCACCGTGATGTCAAGCACGAAAACGTACTCCTTGGCTTTCACAGCAAGGTTAAGCTTATCGATCTCGAATACTCTGTACACACAGAGTCGAGATCCTAATCTACCGTTTGCAGCACACTGGGTCATCTAAGCCCCAAGGTCGCGGCCACGGTCCTGAAGCCCGGTACGATCAGAGGAGGGCATATCAAGGCAATCAATCAGTGGAATTGAGGGGTGTTGATGTACAAGCTGCTCGTGGGAAGATCGCTATTCGGAATGAAAGATATCAAGAAGTACGTGGAAAAGGACTGTGACCTTCAAAGGCAAAGGAACCGGAATCTCGAAGTATATCAGTAAGCTGGCAGAAGAGTCGGTTCGTCGAAGTAAGTGCTACACAACCAGCATGACAGATGTGCCGATTAAGGGTATGCTCTGACTTGGCTGCGTTTGCTGAACCCCGATGCGGCGAAGCGTATTAGTCTTGATGACGTTCTAGCACACCCTTGGATTATGGCTATATCACAAGGTCTGTCCACTCTGGTATATGATTATTAGGTCAGCTGTTCCAGCAAGCTACTCAATTTCCTAGAGCCCATGAAATGGCGTTGTAGTTGGGGGCCAAAACCCATGTTGATATGTACTTGGTCCGTCACACATCTATCTAGGACAGACGGGCTGAGTCTAGGGCTGATCACTGGTGGCCTAATCCTAGGATCACCTGTCAAGGCAACGTATGGAGCCTGTAGCCTGAGATCTATTCTGCACAGCTTGAAATAGCCACAGTCATCAAGCCATATAGACTGCCTGTTCCATAGCTTGCGCTGACCGGCGGAAGATCGATATTAGCGTCAGATGGTTTGATTAGTATAGAATGACTTTCAGGCTACCTACATAGGCTCTCAAGGTGTTATTATACCTGAATGTAGAGCACTCACGCCCTTACTTCGCAAGGGCGCCTCTTGTCACAAGGCGCAGTGTATCGTTATGTTCTCAAATCAGGGTATGTCAAAACGTAGTCTGATGTGCGTGCGAGACGTAAGATACACTTCTCACACGCGAAAGGCTTGGCATGACCTCAGGGGGATCCTCTGTCACAGGACAGCAACCTTCATCCATCACTCGCAATACCGGAACGCAGCACATTTGCACAAATCCCAACTACTCTTATTGCTCGCCATAACTTTTATAGAAACAGTAATCCGTCATAGTCCATACCGGTGAACAAAATAACCCCTCGTCACTCGTCTAACCATGCAGACGCGATTCTCCATTGGGCATTCGTCCGCGCCTCACTCTGAATCCTGCATATCACTGTGCCACACTTGGCACGCTACTGCTGTACAGCAAAAAGACACCTGGTATGGAGAAAAAGCTCATGCATGTAATGCTTGGTTGTCTGATTGGCGGTCAATCGTGCCTCAGTTTTTACGCAACACCAGTCCACCTTCCTCAGGAAACGCCTTGATGCAAATGCGCGTTTGAGCCAAGACCTAGATGGCGCGTCAATATGCGTGTTGCGGTAGCTTGTGCTGTATAGTACAGCAGATGGGCTTTGAACTTCGAATGGGCGGTGCGTGGAAGCGAAGTCTGGTAGGCTGTGGATTTTCAGCCCTAACAGCAGACTAGCCAACTCAAAGGCGGATGTCATCTGCGGAGATCCTGGCGCCAATCCCAATCGTCCCATTGCGGCTCAGGCCTCCCGAAAGCCTAGACTGAGGAAGGTAAAGCAACTTAGAGCGCGCCTTTTCTTGGTCCTATATGAGGCAGGCGACATCCTGCTGCCTTCCGATGAGACACCCAAGCTCTTGGGTTCTTAAGACCTCTACCGTCACTGCGTCACCTACCGCCTCAGTCTTCAGCTGCTTTGTTGAATTGCGTGTTTTGTTTTGCTTATTGCTCGAGTAGTGTCCAATAACCCTATTCCATTATTTTTCGGACAAGATCGCCCTCGGGGGCCCACGCATGTCATTATGCTGAAGAGTGCCTTGCTCTTGGCTTCAACGACCCTCGTCGCAGCACAATCTTCGTCCTCCGAGCCTTGCGCAGCTGCTGCCGCGGATCTAAGGCAATCCAGTTCCATCGAAGCACAGGTAGCCTTCGACTGTCTTGATTCCGTCCCAGTCGACGTCCAAGGAAACGCACAGCTTATTGATGAGTTGAAGCAGATATGGCAGTTCCAATCCGAGCTTGTGTGGTTGAAGAAACCAGGCGATGATTGGGAATTTGGACCCCTGGATATCGAAGCAGAACTGGATAGCGTGAAGGACAACCTCAACTCCTTCTCCAGTGAATATGCGGTTCAACTAGCTATTCAGAACATTACCATCCGTACTGGGAATTTCCACTTCAACTACAGGCCCGATATACTCACAGTGTTCGACTTCTTCAGACAGATCAATGTCGCTTCCATCTCGGAGGACGGCAAGGCACTTCCAAAGCTCTATGTGGCTGATGATGTTGCGAGTGTAGCCGAGGGCAGTTCAGACGTTTCCGAAATTACCGAAATCAATGGTCAGAACCCATACGATTTCCTCAAGTCCACTTCCTGGTCACAATACATCGATTCCGACGGTCTCATCAACGACATGCTGTCCAAAGGAGATACCGACAACCTTGGGAGTTTTATGAATCAAAGGAGATATGACGGGCCCAGCACTGATATCACATGGGCGAATGGCTCAACAGTTTCCATACCTAACGGCGCATCCTCAGACTATGCATCTATGTTCGCAGGTGTTACTGATGGACAGTCATTTTTCGACACATTCTGCACCGGCAGCTCCTCGCCCCTCTCTGCCAATACAAAGGCTGATTCGGGCTCATTTGACATTGCTCTGCCAAAACCAAAGATGCCTGCTGGTATCAGTCATATTATAGCGCCTAGCGCTCCTGGCCCAGTTCCCCGTATTCCCACCGGCGTCTACCACCGTCGCAACAAGCGTCAGACAATGACACCTACTTCTGGATCTTATGCAGAAAATGTTGTTGAGCAAGACTCAAGTGGAACAGTGGCTGGGTACTTTCTCAATGGTGATGGTTACGACGATGTTGCAGTTCTCAAGATTATCTCTTTCAGTAATCCTAGCGAGGACTTGAGTGAATCTGAGTTCTGCAACGAGTTTCAGGTAAGTTATTAGTGCATTCAATATGTGCGAGACATACACTGACCTTGCATTCTCCACACTGCAGGTTACGATTGCTTCATTTCTCAGCAAGTGCATGAGTGAGAACAAGCAGAAACTCATCATCGATTTACGCGAGAATGGTGGCGGTAGCACTAATCTGCTTCTTGATGCCTTTATGCAGCTTTTTCCGGAGATGGAGCCCTTCTCCGGGCAGCGTTACAGAGCCACTGATGCCTTTGTGAAGATTGGCGACGCTATCAACGAGATCAGAAGTGACCAGGTCAAAGCTAGAAGGTTTGCCCAGTATACTGAAGAAAGTATTGAGCAAAGCTATACATTCAGGTACTGGTCCTGGTGGCACTTCCGCAATGCGGATGGTGCGGACTTCGATGGATGGGATGACTTTAATGGCCCAGTTGAGTTGAATGACGACTCGTACACAAAGACGATGCGTTACAATGTGAGTACAGAAACCATTCTAGCTTAAATATACTCGATGCTAACACCAACACAGTACACTGATGAAGTGTCTATCCTCCCTGAAGGTTGGCGTTTCGTGAATGGTACCCGCCCAACTCCATTCAATGCATCCAACATCGTCATGTATACCGACGCTCTTTGCGGCTCATCCTGCGCCTCCTTCCATGAAGAGCTCAAGAACATCGCCGGCATCAAAGCTGTCACAGTTGGTGGCCGACCAGAGACTAAGCCTATTCAAACCGTGACCGGGTCCAAAGGTGGCGAAGTAACACCACTAATCTACTGGCAAAATTTTGCCCAGATCGCGTTGAACATGAGTTCTGCACTCTCCCTATCATCTTACTCCGCCAACGACGATGCTCTATCAGCAGTTGCGAATGTTCCGCAAATAATCACACGCGCCGGAGATGGAGCTTCACGCCTTCAATCCCAGGATCAAGTGCGAAAAGGCGATGCTTCCGGTACGCCTCTACAGTACATATACGAAGCCAGTGACTGTAAGATTTTCTACACTGCGACAACCTATGCTGATCCCGATGCTGCGTGGAAGCAAGCTTGGGATGCTTTTCAGGACGATAGCAAGTGTGTAGAGGGATCTACTGGACATGCAAGCTCTATCTCAGGAGGCTTCAAGGCGTATGGCGCGGGTGAGCTGAAGGCAGAGGATCAGCCGAATGGGAGTGGGGCTGGTAATGGAAGCGGAAATGGCGATGATACAAGTGCTGCGAGCACTGTACGAATGAGTAGCTTGGTCGTTGCCATTTCTGCCGCTGTCTTCGGTGCCATGACGATATAGTTACATTGAACTGGCATGCTATTTGTAAACAGCCAAAGAAAATCCCTTTAGCTGTTATCATCGCTGACTACATACCGACTGCGCATGGTGAAATTTGCGGATATCTGCCATGAATCACATTTCGAGCTTTTCCAAGGAAGGCTTCTTGTCTCTTGGAAAGCGAGAACTAGACTTTGCGAAACTTGGGGGGCTCTCTGCAAACAATGCCATGTGGGATCATTTATTCATCTGACATAGGCATGGAGTGATACCTTGTTATTACCTAATGGTATAATTTGGGATACTGTTGTTCTCTGAGATGATTGACTTGTTACACGACCACCAGCAGTGAACTGTTTCACGTATTCATGATGCTGTTGTCATATCGTCTTCCGTAGAATACAGCGTCAATTTCCAACAGCCCCATAGATATATCCACGCCAGCCTAGCCCAGTTCTCAGTTCATCTGCCTATATCATTAATTGCTTAGCCAACGCCTATGATCCCATCCCATCGTTATACAACCCAGGGTATATCAACATATTACCTCCGTAATGTGTCTTTGTTCTTATCTAATTGGGCCGCAATACCACATCGCCCACGCAAAGCACCATGTTCTTGAAAAACCTCCTCCACTCCAACGGATCTCCACTCGCTTTAACGAACCTCACCTCCCAATACGCACTCCCTTCATATATTGCTTGCTCGATGACAATATGGCCATTCAAGCCTTGTCTCCGCCCATCTGCCATCTTCACGCGTATACTAGCTGTCCCTGCTTCCTCTGCTTCCTCGATCTGCGCTTCACTAAAGGATGGTGCAGGGACACCTAGCCGATGCAAAGCGGTAAGGAGAAGTGGCATAAGAAGGCCGAGAGTATGGGGAGAGATGAAGCGTGCCAGAGAGTAGGAAGGAAGGATGTCGGCGAACTTCCTGGCTGCTTGAGTAAAAGTCAGAGGGACGCCAGGGGTGGAGCTGAATTGTGTCATAGAGGGGTCTTGAGAGAGCATATCTTGTGTTGAAGAAGGAAGTTGGGATAGATAAGGAGTCGAGCTCGTATTGATAGGACGGTTGTCGGGTATCGAGACAGGTTGCGATGCGGAAATTCCGTCGTAAGAGGCGATACGTGGAGGTCGCTCCCAGTCGAAAGGTGTTTCCGCAGATGGAGTCTCGGGTTGCGTTGAAGAAAGGAAATGTACAGCGCTTGAGCGACGAGGATCTGAATCAGTGTCGATGTCCATGGCATCCCCATCTTCATTTACATCTTGCGAACATCCACGTTGGGATTGTGTCGGTGGTCTTGAGAAATCGATGCGTAATTGGGATAACATCTGTGTCGCCAGTCCCACTGGATTCGCATTGCGTCCACTCGCTGTCAAGTATGGGTTCTTGCGTGTACACCAGGGGTGTGTGCGTACTTCATCGAGGGTAAAGCGTTCTTTAGGGTCGACTTTCAGCATACCACGTAACAGACTGGTGAGTTCTGGAGGGATTTTGCTCCAGAGCTCATCGGTAGTGTGCCCTCCGGTTTCGACGTATTCCTTGAATTCGGCTGAACGCTTGGTCGGCTCGTCCCAAGGTGTATTGCCGACAAGGAGAACGAAGAGAACAATACCACAACTCCAGATGTCGCAAATATTCGCTGCATAGCCACTGTCTAGCATATCAGCTCTCTTGCTTCGCCTTCCTGATACAATCTCCGGAGCAATGTAAGGCGGCGAGCCACAGACGGTATTGCATAGTCGTAGTTGCCCGTCCTTCTTGAAGAGTGCTGCCAATCCAAAGTCAGAGAGTTTGAGGTCTCCCTCGGCGCTCAATAACACGTTCTCAGGTTTGATGTCGCGATGCGCGACGCCCTTACTGTGCATGTATGTCACAGCATTCACCAATTGGGTGAAGTAGAAGTGCGCAATATCCTCGCCCACGCCCTCGTCTGCCTCGATCTTATCGAACAAGTCCCCGCCCTCAGCCAACTCCATGGCAATCCATGTCCACAGCGCATCCTCTCCAGAGCCTAGGCAGTGTATGATGTTATGGTGCTTCCCGAGATGCGAGTGCAATACAATCTCCATCTTTATTTGTTTCGGTGTGAGGCGGCCGGTTCGCAGGGCATGTTCTTTGTTGATGAACTTGATGGCGATGACGGGCTTGGGCGAGTTGTGTGGGACGGCTTTGCGGATGCTACAGTCTCTACCATTAGCGAGTTCCTCTCATCTTGTATAGAGTTGTATGGCTACGTACGAAGCGTATGCGCCTTGTCCAATCGTCTTACTGACGAGCCGGAAGGGGAGGTCCGTAGGCAGAGGAGCCATCTGGCTGTTGGGCGGCGCGGGGCCCATGATGTCGAGTGTTCAAGGTAGGCTGGGAAGATGAGAGCAGGCACCGCTAGTGAGCTCCTGTAATGCGAAAGTAGACTCTGGCGCGAATTCTGTGATGCTGACTCTTTGCTGTTGCCTGATCACTGTTATCGCGACCGTCTCCATGGTCGCGTCAGACCCGAAAACACAACGCACGGACTGGCTCATACGCGCAACGCGCGCACGCCAGCTCACGTGGTCGAGCCGTCTTGTCTCGTGTCAAACAGATCTGCCTCGGCTCGACATGCCCCGTTCCGAAGCCTTTTTTCGCACGCACATGAACCCTTCGCACTACCACTTAGCCTCCCAGACGTCATCGTCTCTCAACCCAAATGTAGCATCGAATCCCGCAAGCCACAAGTACCTCGGTTCGCTTGGACTTGCTCCAAGAAGAATGAGTACCTGTCGATCACGCCCACATACATCGTCCCATAATATTCTGAGTAGATTCGGAGCATGTAGACTCGAGCATTTAGTCCTACAAGCGGCGGAGGGCTATCCATGGCGTCTATGACGGAGCGCGCGAAGATCTGATCCTTGAAATTTGCTGGCATGTCGTTCGGTGCATGATAGGTCTTCGCGTATAACGCACGTGAAGATCTCGTGCTCCTGCACATCCTCTACCTGGACCCCTACACCATCTTCGCATCCTCTAGTACACCGGAGAAACTCCCCGTCCACGCTCTCTCACTTAACATCCCACCAGTAACCCACAGTGCAAGGCTAGCGCTGCTGGCCAATCGTGTTCAATCTTGCATCCGGCGCAGCGACGCTTGCAAAACTTACCACCGTCTCGGAAATGGATGCACGTTTTCTGCCACCAAGCTCCTCCATGTGGCATCACAAACTCTAAATTACACGACCCAGGGTCACCCCTTTCTACGCCCGACAAAACAGGATGCTCGTTGACCGATGATGTAATCATACGAACGGGACACTGACGCACCTGCCATAAACACATACATGCGAGACGCATCCACGGCCGTTGGTTGCGGGCTCTTCCCTCCGCGATCAAGGAGATCCCCTCAACTCAAATTAATACCACCGAAGAAGCCACGCGAGCGTAATGCACCAAACTACATGAGAACTGCGCCGTTTGGCCCAAGAAAACCCTATCTTGAAAACCCTATCTTCACGCCGCTGACAAGCCACCACGCGGCTATATACGGTCGGAGATGCACGACGGACGACGGTCACCGGCCCGAGAGGGTTGTTCCGAAGATGAGTAGTCAATGCTGACTACGCAATGGAAACTGCGAGTGGCTGATCTGCCAATCGAGAGCCAGCTGGATATGGTGGTGATCGTGAGGAACTCACATGGCATGGCGATCAGAGCTCGGCATCGTAGTATCAACATCTGAAATCCATATTGCCGGAAACAAAGAGAAGATGAGGTAAGGCTTAATGTCGTACCACTACGCTTACATTACCTTTGCAACCCGAGAACTCCCTCGTTGGTATGACAGTTCTCATCCTTGAAACTCTATCGATGCATGAACACCCCGTCGCTCCGTATATTCATCGACCCTTCAAGCGCTCCCCGCGGCTTTACCGAGATTGAGTCCCGACAACGACTTTCGGCAGCCCATCTCCGATCCGCAGCCTCGCCCTCCACCAAACAGCTCTCCCCGGTCCTCCTCCGCACCAACCATAACCCGCGGAGGGCGACGCCTGCACCAACGACCCATCACGTCCCCGACTATCCCCACCGATGCGACCAACCTACGACTTGAAACATGCAAAAGTAGCTTTCGGAGTTGACTGCATGGACCCGCAGCTCCCTTAAAAAAAAATACGATTCGCGCGATGTGGTGGAAGGTCGTGTTCTGACTTCTGACAGATAAAATCAGGGTACGCTCGGTCGTGCGTCCGCGGACGTAGCATGCGCACGTAGCATGTGCACGTAGCAGATAAGTTGAACTAGAAGGGGCCAGGGCTAGAGATACCAAGTGGCCCGGGGCCCAGACTCGTAAAAGGGTCGTGGAGGTTTTCAGGAGTGAAGTGAGTGTGCTTATGTAACACGAATGGTTGGGGCTAGGCACATGTGCGGTTGTGTCCCTCGGAGAATTCGCCGTGCTGTGGTCGGCCGCTGTCAAATTAGTTAACAGAGTTCAAGTCATTGCCAGCAAGAAGCAAGGATATGTAGTATCGTTATGAATTCTTCTATAGTATGAGGGTACCATCGGAAACCTCCTATTAGGGTACAGTAGTGCTCTATTTGCATTCCGTCATCCGTCCGATGCTTATCGAGTGCCTTCGTCGGGTCGTGTCGACTGCTCTCCCATATCCAGCATGTTGATCAACTCTCCTCAACCCAAACTTACATAAGTCTCGGTAAGGAGACTGTCGCGGTGCCCATCTACACCGCCCCGATCGTCCTCATTTCGACGCTCGCTCGTCAGAAAGTACGATGAAGAGGGCAGAATAGCTGGGGTGCAGCCGTGGACAGGTGCCCAAAAATAGTACTCTGGGCAACGTCCGATAGTTTTCGGTCCCAGCTTTTAGTCTCCGTCAAGAAAAAGAAAAAGAAAAAGAACACCTGCGAACTTCGGTTGTTTGCAAGCGTTCAGTGACGTACGCCTGCAGATTGGATCCCGCTATGACCACCAGATGGAGAAAAGCAAAAGACAAGAAAGGTAAACAAAATGTGACATAGGTCAAAGAAGAAAAGGGGTAATTCCACGAACGACCACCTGATGCTAATGTTTTTGGCCGGAAACCATAAAACGCCGCAGTCTATGACTGGATGCAATGGAGTAGGAGAACAGGTTGAGAACCCAAGAGAAAGAGGTATCAGGAGAATGATGCTAGCTATCCAAGAGAGGCGCACGAGCCTGAGACGGTTCGGCACTCGCATATCGTCGTTGTGTCATCATGTGAAAGGTATCAGAATCAGTCGTAAGAGTGGCCAGATATTCATTCTATGATCGGGTGGCAGTTGGTGAGGCGACGTAGGCGGATGCAGCAGCGGCATCGAGCCCGCGGAGTTGGGGTCCGTATTTGGGGTGCTTTACGAATTTGGGTACAGAGTCCTAATGTGAGATTAGCAGGATGTTCGGGCAACGGGTATACAGGAGAGAACATACACTTGACATGAGCTTGAAGATGGATTGCTGTGCCTTCTCAAAAAGCGAAGCAACTTCGTTGAGGCTTTGCAACATTGCTGCGTCGTCCCCAACGGCACGTGTCATACGAGTGGCGAGTTGTGTACGAAGACCATGGTCGATGTTGAGTTCGTTGGGTGAGCCAGGAGCCAGGAAAGCGTTGTACAAACCTAAAACAGTTAGAAAATGTTTGCAGCTTGAGTGTGTGAAGATTTACCATAAGCTGCGGCAAGAGTCTCTCTGATGGTCTCGACCTTGTTATCCCCCTTGTCATTGATAGCGTCTCGATACTGCTTGTTGAACTGCTGGACCTCGAGGTAGAAGGAGAGGTTCTCCTCACACATGGTTTCCTTGAGGAACTCGCGGTACAGAAGGCGCCATGAAGGGTTACGGATGATGACATTGGTGCGGTTGCTGTTGGAATCGCGGGCAACTCCATCCCTTGACTTCACTGCAATGTCTCCACCTGAGGGGACTTCGTCCAGAAGCCAGCCAGCAACGCGCTCACCGTGATTGGTGATGTAATAGTGTACCTGCTTGGAGGGCTGAAACTGGTGTTCTGAATTACGAGGATCAACTGGAGCGATAAGCTTTAGTTGCAAGAACAATGAGCCGACCTCGACAGATTCGCGGGGGTCAACCATAGTTGTGCAGTCCATGAGCCACTGTGCGGCGTTGCGTCCATTGAAGGTGTATTCAAACTGGCGTTGCGAAGTAGGCCGATGCTTGACAAGCTTAACCCCAACATCACACTTTGAGAACTCGTGTATTGAGTCGGAATCTGACTGGGTTTCATTTGCGGTGGTACCAATGAAGCGGCGGAAGAGGATCTCAACAGTCTGTTCGTCATGATGGAGCTTGTCAGTTTCGGTGTTACGCTCGAGAACAACCAGTTGTCGGGGATTCCTGTTGGACTCGATGACTGCCTTGACGTGAGCCGAAGCGATACCGTTGCGTGTGCAAAACCGCTCCAGGATGTGAATGCCCTTGGGTGTAAGTTGCCAGACCGAGCTCTTGTTCATGAAATCTGTCTTGCCCTCTACCGACTCGACAAACTTGGCCTCGAGGAACTTCTGGCAGACGGAGCGGGCCATTTCCTTGGCCATTGAGAAAGTGGTTGTGGTGGTAGTGGTGACGACACGTGATGCGTCCTTGGGATCTGGCATGCGGTTTGACTGGGAAAATTTGAGGGATCCAAGGTTGGTGATTGCTTCGTCTGATGTGAAGGTGAAATCAATCATCCTGAAGCGAACGCGATGTGCTGTAAGGGGAAGTGAGACCATGAGGGTTGAGAAGAGATCCTTGAAATCCTGATTCGAGTGTTAGCCGACGTCTTCGCATAGTCGAAGTTGGACGGGCTCGGCGTTTTTAACGTGGATATGTCGGGAAGTGAGGAATAGTTGTACTCACCCTGGTATAGGGCCGCTCATCGTCGGTCATGCGGAGTAACCGCGAACTTGTTTGATGCATCTTGTCGGGCTTGCCTGCTCTCAGTCTCTCTGATAGATGTCGTGTGGCTTCCTCCTCTTCAGCTATGACGTCGCCGTCTTCGTGGGGGCTGGCGGCGAATTCGCGTGCGGGCGAAAGATCTGGGCCACGCGCAAGCGACTGTGAGGAGCGCGGTGCACCGGTAGCGTAGAAGGGCGATTCGGCGGGGCTCTTTGTGGTCGAGGGCGTCCTGCTCAATTCGCGGCTTCCTTTGCGGAGCAGAGGGAAGCGGGAAAGCGTGTAGCGTCTCGCGTGGTTGATGGGACCACGGGAAGAAGGCGGCGGGGGCGGATTGCTCTTGCTCGCTGGCGATGTCGAGGCAGGTGCGTCTGAGCCGGCGGAGGTAGGTGCACTGGGTAGGCGGTCGCTGTCGTCTTTGTGCTGGTGGTCGGGTCGGGGGAGGAGGGGCTCGCTGGGGGGAGGAGGGCTCAGGCTGTTAGGCACAGAGGAGACAGACACAGTCAAGGGGAGAAGAGATGTCGTCTGGAAGGGCATGCCGAGCAGAAGATGGTCGCGGAGAATCAAATCGCGGACCTCACTGAAGGGCAATGTGTGGGTACCCTAGCTGGGATTGGCCTTCACAGTCTGGGGGTCCGTGACCACTGAGTCTTCTGCCGCTTGAACAGTCCTCACACCGCCCTCCTAAGACAGCTAAGATGGCCTAGTATGGCGCCGAATTAGCCCTGAAGCTGGGCCATGACAAAGGCACTAACCGCAGCGGCCTCCTAGTCGCATACGAGACACATGGCGGCATGCACGTCCACCAACGCATGGGAATAAAGCACTTGGCTATGGGCTTCCACGAGGTATCCCTGCTCTCTGCCGCCCCCTGTCCACGGTGAGACGCTGCCGATAACTACGCCGCACGCCGACAAAGGGGACCGGCCGCTACAATGGGCCGGCCGGACGAGGCTCGCTGCGACAGCTTGTTGTGTTGGACCTGTTCAGCACACGGCGAGCGGCTGCGACGCACACCATGGCAGCACCAGCACCGCCAGCCATGTATGTCTCCATCAGCCACCACGCGAGACGAGGGAGCCATCTGCGTCTGCACCCAAGACCGGTGCAGCCAGTGATACGCGCATGTCGTGCTGCCTCTGTGCTCTGTTGAGGCGGGCTTCTGCCACAGTATGGCCTGACGCAGACAGCTGTCTATTCCGCAAACACGTCCCTGCCGCTGAAGGCAGCAAAGCGTCGTTGCGCAAACACCGCAGCTTCTTACACACCACAAACTCCCGCGTTTCGCATCTGCACCGCCGTTTGTCCAACTTCTGGCAAGACCCGTTTTCGCGTAACCTTTTGGTGGCGACCGATACCACTCTCGGCCCACGAACTGGTCGTACTGTGCCATGGTAAGCTGCCGCCTACCAATCGCAACACTACCGGCCTACTCTTGTGTGGAACACGTCGCCATAATCGAGAGGCCCGGAACTTTGCTGCTGAGGCCGCCAAAACGTGGAATGCACGTTGCACCCTGGCCTTGGGCCATGTCCGCCATGGTCACCATGGCTGCGTTCCTCGACATGCACGACGTGCAGCAAGTGTCGCACCCACTCAAATCACTGACAGCATCATTGCCAAATCTCACGACTCTGCATTGCATCAATCATGTCCACGCGTCATCATGTCTAGACAAACTCGGCAGATCTACATCTCGTCTACAGTCGATCAATGCCTGACTGTTACCTCTGATCATACCTGTGGAGATTGTCGTGTTTCTCAGCCTGGAGAATGGTACATGTGCCGCACTTTCCACGTGTGCAACCCCACAACGACGACGAATCGTTGGTTTCCCATGCGAGACATCGCTCTCCTTGGCTGTGGCCCGCATTGCTGCCAGTTCCGCCATGCTGGACCCTTCAAGCCTTAAGCCTCCTGTGTGCCCAATCCGCCCATCGTTATCACCTTCGGCTTCGTTCGGACTTAACTCCTACGATTCGTGGCGTCTTTACGGGTGAGCAGCTGCAGATCTCTCTACGTTGATTGCATGGTGAGCAGAGTATAGCCGATATCTCAAGCCCAAGCAGCAATACGCTCAGCATACGGTCCGCCACAGTCTCCTCTCCGGAATAGTCCCGCCCTTCGACGTGCCCAGCTGCTGGGCTTGATGCAGCACGTGCAACAGGTGAAGAGGAAAAAAAAGCATCCACCCGTGCGTTTCAGAGTGGCGGTGGACTCGGAATTAATTTGGAGCCACGCGATGATGACACAGGGACGAGAATGCATCCATCGCGCCCTCGCATCATTGCGTCCTCCCGAGGCTCTTGGGTGCCCGGCGGGTTCTTCCCGCTCAACCACACTTTGTGGCGAGAGCAGACGCGGCTAGTGAACGAGCATATACTTGTTCTTGCCAAGCTCAGCGAAAACGATGATGATGATGATGCAAGTGGTATGGAGCAGCTCCCGGAGGCTTCGGATGGTCATGTTCGCCCATCGTCCTTTCAGCCTCCCGGAAACTGTATGATTCTGAAGCGATGCCGGTGCAGCATACTCCGCCGCCAGAGATCCCTAGCTGCCGCATGCAAATGCCGTCATCCTTGCAAACATCAGCCCATATTGCTGATCTGGGGTCAATTTTTTTTCGAAAGGTTTTCGAATTTTCGAAGCTTGCCCGCCCTAGCCGCGAGAGAAATATCTTTAGTTTATCTTCGCAAGAATCCCATGGCTACCCTACAAGGCTAAGATCATCGGCGCTTACGGCAGCCTCAGAGCACGACGACTCATGCAGGTTTTCGTCAAGATAATGCCGTGCTGCCAGGGGTATCAACACGTGGCAACCGATTCCTTTTGCCTAGCGGCCGCTGGCGTGAACGATGCAACATTGTGTAACACCGAGGCATTTTGCCCATCCATTAACCGCTTGGAGAAGTCTGGACAATAACAATGCGACGGTCCTCTGAACGTAGCCTCTCAGCGCTACTGCAGTCACGCGAGAATCGCATTGCAGCAGTCAAACATTACCCGAGCATTAATGAGATTTGATAGAGGACCGTCAACGTGGCTTTCGAAACGCCCTCTCTGACACGCATCTCATTTGCAGCCCGTTTCAACAGGGGCTGCACACTGCCATGTGCCACGCCGATATTGAGCGCATCCCCTCACTCTCTGATCTCTCAATACCTTATCTCCACACATATTGCCTCTGGTTATTGGACTTGATATTTTCTTCGACGCCTATGGTTTCTGAGGTGGGGCGCTGGCAGCACGTTCTGCCCGGTGTAGAAATGTCGGTGAGACGGCGAGCGTCGGTGGACGATAAGATACAAGGCGGTCGCGGATGGCATCTTCGATCGTGACAGGTCACGAGCTGCTCTGGATCTTCAGTAGTTTGTGGAGACGGAACCAGACCTTGGGTCCATGGACGAGGCGGGAACCGGACGCTTGATAGCGCTAGCTAGTGTGTTTGTGAGAGAAGGTTATCATCAATTGCAGTAGGATGAGGCTCCGTGGCGCAAGGTGGGAGAGGATCTCGACCCTGGTGGCTTCTTGAAGAATGTCGGAAAATTCCACCCGAGGTTTTGCAGTCATTCAGAAGGTGGCGTTCCTCAATGACAGAGACTGTTAAGCATAAACTGCAAAAAGCGAGATTGTTTGCTCCCTCTGACTCGAGTCGGCCACTTTGCGTAAAAAGGTCGGACGTCTGTCGCCGAAGGACCCACGACGCCCTTGGCCTTGAATCTCCACGATGTTGTCCATGGTGGCCTTCGTCTCGAGGAAGGTAGTGCGTAATAAGAGATGGGTTCTGGGAATTAATGTTCAATGCTGTTTCTGAATCTCGGGTGATGCGCGCGACGATCCAGGTCCAATTCCAGGTTCCAGGTCGAGCTCCAAGGGTTTGGGTCGCAATACGCCTGCTATTGCGAAATGAGTAAAGGGGTTAGTGGGTTCTCACTTTCTGCTCGGCTTTCCTCTTCTAGTGTATAGGTAGTAGGTGATGCGCCAAAGGGAGCTTCTAGGGCGGCTGCCCTTGCCCAACGTCGAACCGGTACTATACGGCCTTTGCAATCATCGAGGCAGCAATAGTCGTGATGAAGCAGAGGAAGAAAACGCTCAAACAGTACATGTTGTGGTTCCGCGAGAGGACGGTAAAGTGCGTTAAATGGTGTTGGCGGTTAGCAACGAAGGAGCTAGAAGATTGCATTGAGCCCGTGACAATAGTACTGCTAGCGACACAAAAGCATTTGCGAGTGACGCAGTATTGTCAGTAGGACGTACCGCCTTCTCAAGGTGTTCTCAAGGTGAGTGAATTGTTAGTCCAATACAATGAGTCCTCTCCTCGGTCTCCGCATGGCCCTATAGTTTCTGCCATCAAGCCCAGGCTGTGGACACAGCTCCACTATTCTCCATTTCGTTCCTGCAGTTTAAACAGACAAGACTCGTCCGTCGCAACCGCCTCATGTCTTAACAGCTGCTCATAATGTTAACCTCATTCTTATATATCATCCATGCCCCGCACAGCAGTCTGCACGGGCTATACGCAGAGCACTAATATACTTCCCAAATTTACGAACCAAAGACTCTGAGATCTGTACAGGACATTGGTGCTCATACGTCGCCACCTTCGCATCGTCTTGGTCCTCGTCCGAGATCCAGGGTAGCCTGACAGCACAGCGCAGACCTGAGATCGGATACACTACCGAATCGTCGGCGAGCGAAGGGAGCCGGGCAGTAAAGTAAACAGATTGTTCTGACAACATCGTTGAGGGATCAACTGGTTCAGTACGGGCGTGATGACACGAAGCAGATGCGGACTTTCATGAGCAACGTGAAAGAGAAGCTCGGAAAGCTAATGGTACTCAGCGAGTTACGATGACACAATTGAGCCAACGATTTGCATGCAGTTTTGGACACAAGAGGCATTTCGGAAATCGACCTCAGGCAACTCGTGGGCAACTGACGAGGCATTCCAGTTCCGCGCCTCACTGCTGGGTTGAGATGAGAATTCTTGCGAAGGGGCATAATGCGCAAGAGTCGGAAGCATGGATACTGGTTCTCCGTGACAAGGATGGGTACACCTTGAATGGACGATGGCGGGTCGTCTAACAGCATGACTACCACCTAGTCTTTGAAGTTCATATGCTCGATACAGAAACGCTCTGTAACATATGTATTCATGTCCCGTTCTACACAAGGAGTCAGTAAGTCTTCAATCTCAACATATCTTGGCATTTGTCTACAGAAGTCAATATCCTCGTACACGAGATTTTCGGCTAAGTTCTGTATCACGTCGAAAGGTTTCTCGATCGAGCTTCTAATCATACTATGGATTAGTTCACATTCAACTCGTTCCGAATCTCTTATTTCTGAAATTCGATCGTAGTTTGTACTCCTGCGCAAGGACCAATACTGTTGGCTGCGTAGAGCGCGTAGAAGTACACATGATTCAGGTACCAGGGGCTCGAGGATGTTCAGGACTCGATTGAAAACCGGACGGTTCGTATCCTTTCTCTTTTGTTTGGTTAATCGGATACGTAAGTCGAGCGTCTATAAGTATCGGGTCGATATGATAAGCTACGCATCAAGTTTTCAAACCACGACTCCGCAGCCAGTGGCATGGCCGGAGATATGCTTTTGACATGATGACACCAAATGAGATTAACCTGAGCGTGTATAGAATCTCTGTCACTGATTGCGTCGAACCCACATACGATCGTAGTGGGCCGGCTCGGCGTTCGATATGGTTGGGACTCTCCGCTTCTGGAAACTATGTCGGGGCAAGAATGCGAAAGCTATGCTACTGGTTCTTGCAAATACAGACCACAAGCACCCAAAATCTTCATGCAAATTCGGAACATGTGTTATGGATACGTTGAGAGCCACCCCTCTTGTATTGCTCATAAACCCCATATACGAGCCCATAGTATATAGCTCAGTCTGTAACCAAAAAGTTTATATGCAAGCTTTCTGTTAGCTTAATATGAATAGAATGAAAGAGACACTGGTGCGCTGTCTACTAGGAGCTCAAGTCGGTGTCGATGTACGTGCAAACGGTTGCGAACTAAGCAACCGTGGTTTGTGCGACATGACATAATTATGGCCACTTTAATTATGTTGAGTTTCTTTATTACGCCAATGTAGTATCTGTTCTTTTACATCCACATCTACGAAAGGACTGTACATAGAAGCTATAACTTTTCATTCCTAACACACCACAGAAAAACACACGCAGATACCGTAAGCATCAACAACCCGACAGCTTGGACGCCATCACAAACATTCGATATGTCGAACCTATTCGACATTTGCATTCTTAAACTGCGACAACAGCGCCTCCCCAGCTGAGACACCAGCTTATGTCATGTTACTATTCTGGCCAATATATCGGTTTAATACAAGAGCTGGATATCCTTGGAGCTTACTCCAGCTATGTGCAATTTTTGAGAGCGCATCGTGAAGACGACAACGCCTCTGTATTCTAAGAGCCATCCTCGAGGCAGTGCGTGT
Organism: Alternaria arborescens; assembly: GCF_004154835.1. Taxonomy (NCBI): domain Eukaryota; kingdom Fungi; phylum Ascomycota; class Dothideomycetes; order Pleosporales; family Pleosporaceae; genus Alternaria; species Alternaria arborescens. The sequence goes on along the minus strand of NW_021167863.1, from coordinate 418,300 downwards.
AACCCTGCGTTCAATGAGACCCCACACTCTACCCTTCCGAGATTCTGACCTAGACCGGCTAGGTTGGGTAGCGTGGGCTTATCCTATCCAAGGAAATTTTATTCGATACTGTAATACATTGCCAACCCAATTGTCAGGCTCATCTTCAGATCACTCCTGCTGCGACATGTGTTAGGAAGTTGTAATCCGTGTAATCGATATGTACAAACGTGCGATTAACGTACGGTACACTCTCTTTATCGTTATTAGCTCATATATCTTTAGAAGGGAAGAAAGGGACGAGAACTTACCAAGCACATACTGCATCACTATTGTTGGTGTTGGCACACTGGCCAACACTAGCAGGCGCTCTGACCGCTGCATTTTGGTGGGCTTTTCTTATCCTTCTCTCGAGTGTTTTCCTGCTCGCCGACTTGTTTTGGTCGTTGCTCCTCTGCCGCCTCACCCAGTCTCTTCATGATATCTTCGAAGGTTGGCGGGTTGCCATTCATTCTAGATATGAATTCCAATGACGGGTAGTCGGACTTTCAGGCGCAAACTATATATGGCGATCAACATTTTCGAGAGGTGAAGGAGCCGGGGACCTTCAGGCATGAGCCAAGGGTGGCGTTCGGCATGGTCGAGAGGGGGAGTTCAGATGGATCATCGTGCTCTCTTGATGAATGCGACTGATTTAGCATTGGGTCTCCGCAGTGTGTTGTGAAAGGAGTCAATGTATTCGTACTCTATTTCGAACAGAGAGTTGGGCGAGAGATTGATATAGCTCCGCTTCTTTAGCGGCAGACCCAAGGACATCCTGGCTATTGGGTTGGTCGATTTTGTTGTCATACTTTCGTCGTTATCGCACAGCATGAAGAAACCCCGCTGGCGCTCAGGTTTGTTTTTCTCGACTGATATGCCATGGAAGGTGGTGAATTGCTGGAAAGAGACGATGTATTTGCCATGATATCTTCTCTTCCCAAGAACAACGACAAGGTGGTTTCCAAAATCGCTCTGGTTAGGATGCTTCCTGATGATGGAGGATGATGGAATTGGTGTGGCTGATAGGTAGAGGATGTCTCCATCCTCCAACCTTTCGAATGATGGTAGTCCTGCCTTGCGCCGAGGTGGCGGTGATTCGCTATGCCAGTCTGACGAAGAGGAAGAGAAAGAGGAACAGGAAGAACGAGAAGAGTCATCTGATGAAGAGGAGGATCGTCTTCGCTTGATCAGTGGTGGTAACGTCGGCGTCGTAGGTTGGGTAGTGTGAGGAGAAGGAGAGGTTTCTAGCGAGACCTTGGGCGGCTGCCTCCAGGCTGTTATCACTCTTGAAGAGTATACCATGATGGCGGTGATATGAATGGTGTTGATGAGTTTTGTTGACAGGCACCAAACTTATAAAGCGATAGTAGAATTATGGGTACTTGACGACACACATTAGAAGACGTTCGATCTGGTGATAGGATGATAGAGGAAGAGAAAGATGAGAGGACGACTTCTTAAGGAGAAATCTCTGTCGATCAAAATCCAAAGAGTTTTGTTGCGATGAACGGCATGCGTTTCCATTGGATATGAAGATGTGGTACTTACTACCAACATCACGACTCCTTCAAAGCACTTCCTTGGGCTGAAATGCTCTATCAGGTCGCAGTGACGTTGGATGTATCGCGACATCGCAGATCAAGGTACTGTTGAACGTGTCAGAAAGCCTTGCTTATCTTGAAACAACCCTGTTAGTGAAAAAGGTACCGGTGTACCGTCGTCAGTTGGCGTGGAGTTTGGTCACAAGCCCCATGAAGCCCCACTGCGACAACTGCGGTTAGCGGCAAGATACCAGACTTTTGATCCGATAGCTGAGCATAGAAAACGAGAGAAGCATGATGCTGGAACAGGATTCTGAACGGTGCAGCCAGTATTGAAGTAATCAAACTGGTATTTGCGTTGCTGAAAACTGGCAACGGCTTGGAGAGATTAGGACTTGACCAACTTCATCCATCAGTTCCTGCCACGAGTAATGAACCGTCACTTCTCGGAGAACGGTAGAGGAGCCGCAGATATGTAAGTATATGATGAGAGATCATGGCTGACGGAAACCGCGACCATTAGGTGAAGAAAACCCGCAAGACCCAGTATCGATGGCAGTAAGCATAAGATGCTAGAAGACATGGTTGAGAAACGTAAACCCACCGGTTTAGCTAGGATTACTTTGTGTGGCTGTTAAGTCCAAAGTATCTTCCCCATATGACTGCCACATAATAGGGACTCGGAGCCAAGCTCCGAGACGCGCACCCATAGTACTACCACGACTGGTCCGAGAAACATCTGAGTGTTGATCTCTCTTATAACTCTTACGTATTACCAGTGTGCTAGAGGCGAGGCAGACACGGAAACACGGTAACCTATTTTCACATCCGTTCACGGTTGCAACTAGTGAGCAAGAGCTAGCGATATGATATTTGTTTACGCAAATGAACAATACTTCCACTTTGAGATGTCTACTACGACGGCTACGCATAGCACCTAGCTAGGGTTCTTTCGAAGAAAGCCAAAGCCGATGATTATTCTGAATGACCAAGTGTTAGGTGAAAGGTATATGTTTCGCTCTCTTACTTTGTATCTCCACTCTCTTCTCTCTAGCCTCAGATGCTAGACAACCAAGGATCACTTTGATAGGAGGCACGACTACATGCGTCATGTATCTGTATCAAGTCGAAAGAAATTTTGGTATTCCAATCTAGGCAACTATTCTTCGATGCTAAGGTCGAGGCCCCCAAATACGGCAATGCTAGAATCCACAGCTACGTAGTTACCTCTAAAAGGACCTGGACACAATTGTTTATAAGTATTATAGCGACGCGAAGGATGTTAGCTACTAAAACAAAATATCAAGGCGCAAAAAAAAAGAAGGTATGGTGACAAGAGTGGGATCTACTATATGTTAGCAGTTGTCACAACCCAGTACTGTGTGGTAGAACGTACTCGAACCCACGCAGATTTCTCTACTAGCACCTGAAGCTAGCGCCTTAGACCGCTCGGCCATCTTGAATCCAGTTAGTACATATGTTGCGAACCAGTTGGAATGACTGGGAGTACGAACCTTGCCTGGATGTGTTGTATGACTAAGCCGCAAAACTTTAACATTATATAGATTGTGTAAATGACAGCGTACGAGTTTGGGGTGGATTGAGCCCGCAAACCATCTTTCTTAGTGATGCAGGCACTGTGGTGCACGATATGACTGTATGAAGGTGGGGGTGGTGGGGTACGCGGCACGATAGAGCGAATTTATTTGCGGTATGTGAACATCCACTTCAACCACGGATTATTGCATGATGCGCTTGCCTCTTTAGGCTGGTTCTAAAATTCGATATAACTGCGTACTTGATGCTATACTATCGTCTGCGGTCCAACGCATGTAGCGAGGGTACGTAACGTGTACCGCAAGAAAAAGCTGTCGAAGGTATCTTATGGCTGAATTGCCTAAGTACTTAAGTACCGACTTCTTTACGTGGATGACATCTAAAGGCACATATCGCTTCGTCATTCACTGTGGTCTAGAATCCTCATTAAATTCGGCGCTTTCGGGGTAAATTGTAACGGGATCTGCCCATGTAGTGCTTCAATGTTGACTTTGCCGCTAGGTTCGCAGAACCGCGAACATGAGCTGGCCCCTTCTTGTTGAAATACTCATAGTAACGGTGGCTGAATAGTTTGCTGATATATCTGGCGTTGAGGGCAAGCTCTACAGTAGGAGCAGAGCATCGCAGATCGACTGAGGACGGAATGGAAGGTAGTAGTGTTCTTGAAGTCTATGCAATTACGCCTACAAACACCCAAATGCAATCTACAGCCACATGTATCTCATCTATACGACATCTCACCACCATTGCCCAACTATCTTTTGGTGTATTTGGCTATCCCTATCCGATTTACAAAGCAGCGACCATCAGTCCGGCAACAACAACGGCAAGGCCGAGCTCGACCTTGCCAGCGGCACCAGTGGCCTCTGGTAGACCAGAAGAGCCAGTCGCAGTGCCAGCCGTGGGCTTAGGTCCGCCAGAGGCAACAGGAACAGTGCCGTTTCCGTTTCCGTGTCCGCTCGAACCGGTAGGGTAGAGAGAGACGAGGGTAGAGCCCGAGGTGCCGGTGGGCTTGTGAGAGGAACCAGTAGCAGTCTTTGAGCCAGAAGCAGAGATAGCAGTTGCTGTTACACATTCTGTCAGCCTACATTCATCCAGCAAGCCCTATTCCTCGGTCCGAATCGTTGCAACTGGTGTTCACTGCAATAGGGAACACTTACAAACGTCGACGTCCGCGTCGTTGCAAATTTCCGCGATCGCAGCCATAGCGTCCTTAGCATCGTCACCGCAGATTTCCGCTACCTTCTCGCTCAGGTCCTTGGCCTTGCAGACGGCCTTGATGTCAGATGGGTCTTCATATTGGTTGACAGCGCCGAGGAGGCAGCCAGGGGGGCTGGCCATGGCGAATTGAGCGAGCGCAAAGAAAGTCGCGGCGAAAACGGTACGTCCGAGCATATTAGCGGTTGAAGTAGGAGTGTTGGTGGGTATGAAAGGTTGGTTCGATTCGATTCGAGTCGTGGTAGAGACGGTGGATTTTATTAACGATAGTGTAGTCTAAAGAGTGACTGTAGGAGATCGATTCTGAAAGAATGAATGGACAACGAGGACGGTTGATGAGAAGAGAGGGAAGAGTAGAAGTGATGCCTGAGTCTCGACCTGATCCTCAAGGGGCTCGGTTCACACGGACGCTTGCCAAGCCAGTGTGCCGCTTACTTAGTGGGGTCGCCCTAAACATACTAGTCAGGAACAACAAGTTTAGAAACACGTGCATGATTGGACGGGTTCCTGCAGTTTGTGTCAGTGCTACAAACGTGGTGCGCGTTGCTTGAAGTCGTGTGGGTGGGAGGTGACTTTTCAAACGGGTGGCTTGAAATCAACATTTGCACAAGGCTATTGAAGCGGATAGTCAAGGTCTGTTCCATACATCACTTGGCTCGTCTGATGCTTAACACAATAATATACAAGAGAAGCTCGCCACTGCCTAGCCTTTGCTACAAGTATATGCCAATTTGGGGCGAGTGAGTGCAGAAAACGCATTACAAAGGTATACTCGCATAATAACCAAATGCTTCTTTTTGCACCGCCCAGCATGCAGCCGAGAAACAATTTGCACTGGAGTCGAATTCTGAGTCGATCCGAGCAAAAGCAGTTCCAAAACACCCCATGTGATGCAAGATGATTTTGGAGATGACGTTTTATCCTTCCGTCAGATATCCAATCTGAGAAACAAGCACCGGCCAGCGGACTATCAAGGTCCACTCGCAATGCCATGATGCGCCGAGAACTCCGTCGCTAGGTATGATAAATGCGGTACAGTAATGAGACAGAAAGATGAGAGTCTGTGACGAGAGAGGGAGAGGCATGGAGGTCGGGTTCGTCGTTATAGAGAGCGTAAGGTTGTGGTGTCGAGATCATAAGGTATGGATTTGTGGTGGGCTATTGCCGTTTGGTCCAAGCATGGACGGAATGGGCTTACGGCGGGCCTTCCCTTGAGGGACGCGTGGCACACCTTGAATGACACGAGGCTCTTTCATGAGCGTGGGGTCGAGTTTTGCGGGGACTATCATCTTTGTTAGCATCATCGAGTGAAGGGATGCGTGTAACGTACTTCGGCTGATCACAGAACGATAATCGCCTGGAAAACGCGAATTTGGCGGAGTTGCGGACGCAGTGCGCCAAAGATGATCCGTTGTGTCGGACAGGAAGTCCACCTTCGATTTGTAGAAGAATGATGACTTTCCGCGGTTCCGCTTCGCCAAGATGACTTCATCAAACAGTTTGATGGTGGGATCGTCTGCAGACTTGCTCTCGCGTTCATGTATGAACTCATTGAAAGCTATTGCATGTTAGCATACGCCTAAGAAAGAGTAGGATGGCAACACGTACCTTGCGTCTGCTGTAGCGTTGTGATATACTGTACGTTCTCCGCTGGCAGACTCTTCACGAATTCGTCCATCTTGAATTGATATGTCATACCGGACTTTTTGCGTTCGCCAGTAGCCGGTATCAGATAACGCCGGTAGGTGTAGAATAGGCTAGCAAAGCACCGCACGAAAGATGCACGCACTTGGTCGGGTCGGAAAGCCGTCGGGCAGACGATGCAGATCATATCCACGCATCTACCATGGGCGTATGTGCTACAACCTTCACGACATTAGAAAAGCAAATCACACTAAGCGAATCCGAAACTCACCGGTACAGCGATAGAGACCATCATCGGATTTTTCTTCGCATATCGAGCAAAGAGCTTTATCCTCGTGCGGTCTCCATTGCAGGCAATGACCCTCTTGCCATTGCATTGTTGCAGTGTTCCGTACTTGTTGCATAGCCATACCAGGCATAATCGTCGAAGCAGCCAGTGTTGACTGAGCATACACGGATGGGGCATACGAAGACCCCGCCTTGTACTCATGACTCAAAGACGATGTTGATGCGCTCGGCGCGTGGCCAAGGAACGGCTGAGAGGGGCGCCGAATTTGGGGTACACGTTCGAAACCAAACTAGTCACGTTAGTCAATGGACTACCACAATGAAGGGTGTGAAGCCAAACTTACCGATGAACTTCGCCGACTTGAAGTCTCGAAGTGGGCGGATCGCTTCTCGCGAAGATTGGCTTGGAGAGCATAACCAGAATCGCTTCGCGATATAGGGGTACTAGGCATGGGTGGAAAGACCGTCGAGACTGGGGAAACCTTGGGCGAAGGCGGCGATTGGTACGTCTTTATGGTGGTGGCTGTGGATGGTCGGTCGTTGCCACGGCTCGAAGCACTTGACTGCAGGAATGCGTTGTAAATCAAAGGCCTGGAACTAGGCGGTCCGACCACAGTTCCAAAAGACGTAGAATTTAGGCCGACATAGTTCTGGACGGTCGAAGGGTGTGCTCTGTATGAGAAGACACCGGGGTTCTCAGAGGCGAACGTATCGTACGGGAAAGCTTCTACAGCATAAGCTGGCGGCCCAGTAGGCACGCCGTATCGTATATGATGCGGCGCAGATTGCTGAAGTAGAGACATGAGCTTTCGTCGCTGTTGGCGTGGCAGCGATGGTGGTGGTGGACCGTTGGAGACTATTGAATCAGCATCCAGGTCGACGAGAACATAGTCGTCGTCAGGGTAATCAGCGGGCTCATAACGACGCTCGATACCCACGATATATGGGCATGGCGCCTCTATCGTCTGTACCAGACGGGCAGGCAAAATAGGAATGAAGACACCAGCCCATTGGAAGGGATACAGTAGGTTGGTTATCGCCATACTAGCCAAATGTAGCATAGCCGTGTGAGAGGAAAGGAGAATGATTCTGGCTTCCGAGAGCACATACTCAAACAAGGTGATGATGTTGGGTATGGACATGCATCGGAAGAGGGCATAGATATCGATGTTTCGGGAGCCGGGGAGCTCGTTGACTGCCTCCTTTCGAGCGTACATGCGAAGCTCGCGAACTGCTAGTTCAACTTGCGTAATGGAGGTGATCGGACTAAGAGCCTCTGCACACAGATTGACGACGTATCGCTCAAGCGGCTGCCACATACCTACTCGCGGTGAGCTGGCGGGGACTCGGAGGATGGCACCCGTGGTCATTGGGACAACGACGGCCTTTAGCCACTCCTTCCAGAAGGGCGTTAGACTCGCATCTCGACCCATGACACCATAAGCACGGGGTATCCAGAGTCCAGTGTCTCCGTCAGTAAGACCCTCGATCTTGGATGCTGCACCATGCCTCACTGGGCGAAGCAGATCGGTCATCAACTGGATTTTTTCCTCTACAGCGCCAATCTGGTCGTCCAGATCTTCGCGCTCCTCGGAGTCAGGAGCCACGGATGGAAGCTTAGTTAGGAGTTGGGATAGTTTCGCGCGTTCCAATGCTAGACGTTCACCCAGGCTGCTCGCCAATTCTCGCTCTTCTGGGTTCATGTGCAAGTTTCTCCATTCTTCACATTGGCGCTCAAGACCCTCTGCAGCTGTGGCGTTCAGTGGCAGCCAAACGATGATGCAGATGCCATAAAGTTTGGAGCCGTCTCCGTTGGTCATGGCAAATCCATGCCATTGGCTCTTTGGTCGCTCGTCAGATGAGACGACACTAACATCGTTGGGAAATGCAAACATGGGCACGTAGTCAGGAAATGGGTTCCGCCTCTTAAGTTCCTCGACCATGTTTCGGGGTGGATAACGGTCCAGCAGCACAGGCTCGTAGCGACGGAGAAGAGGATGCATGTCTGGATCAGGCTGGAAGGGCTGCGGTGCTGGTATGACAGAGTTGTACCCGGACATGCGCTTCGACGTTCGAATTGAGGCTGTATGCACGTCAGTCAAGATCGAGGAAAAAGCAAACGACCCATGTCAGGTCCAAGGCCCAGCCCTGCAAAGATCCTGGTCGGGCGTGAATGTGGAAGGCGACTTACATTGTCTCGCTGTCGACGACTGGCGCTTCAGGCTGCTCTGCATGGTGGAGATACGGCGACGGATGCTTCCAACACCGGACCTGAGATTTCCAACGCCGTCGTCATTGTTGGCTTGTGACACGCGCTGTGGTCTGGGACGCGGCCTTGTGGGGGTGGAGCGAGCCTGTTGCGCAACACCAGCAGTAAACTGTATTTCCTCGAGAAAGGTATCCCGCTCGGAAGCGAACTTGCGCAGTGCAATGTCGAATTCCTGGTCGCTGAGGCCAGAGCCGCCAAGCTGCAGGCCCTTGATGGTGGCGCTGCTACGATTGCTTGCAGTCTGCTTGGAATCGGAGCCAATGCCAACGATTGTACCATTGGACTGGCGGTTTTCGCTGAATCGGTTCGCAGACCTCCGTCGAGTGGTGTCGGCATTGGACAGGCCGTCCTGGGAGGTTGGGCGGATTGAGTCTGTCTCGAGGGCGCGGTCCTCCTCGATGGTCTCATCGACCGGGGGTTGTGCAAGCGGCGAGGTTACTATGCCATTGTTCTGGGTGCGCTCGTCGTAGACCTGCGAGGACTCAATGCCAGATATGAAGAAATAGTCGGCCAAGGGGGTGGACGACTGGTCGGCCGTGGACGAGGGAGCGGGCGCCATGTTAGGTCGTGGGCATAGGATATCCAAAAAAGATGGGCAATCAAAGAGCGTCGTGGGGTGCGCGGGCGCGGCGTGTAGGACGTCTAGTCGGCGTGTGTCTCTAGGTCATTGGAGATTGGACGCCAGCTCCAACGGTGGTTTGTGATGCGGCAGCGTACGGCTTATGCACGGCAGAGGCAGAGCGTGTGCGACGGGGGACAGAGAAAGCGGTTGCACGGGCGGCGGCCTGGCAGCGAAACGAGCGGGGGAGCTTAGCCGGAAGCTGCGACTGGGTAGAGTGGTCGCGAACTGGTGTCGCAGAGCGTCTTGTATAGCCAAATGTTGCTTGTTTGCGGGCGAAAAGAGTGAATGGGCAGAGGGTTGGCGGAGAAGGGTTCAGTGCACACTGCGCTCGGTCACAGGCGATTCAAATGGACAGGCTCCGGCCTGTTCGAGCAACTAACCCACATGCACCCTCGTCGCAGGGCTCACACCCGCTTGCGCTCTTATCGCTCGCAGAAGACAGTCTAGCGCTTAACAGCTCCCGCGTCGACTGCCCCTCGGCCTGGACCGGACTGCTGCACCTCGCAACAATCTCGACCTGTCAGCGTTGCCGGCGGAGAGGCGAGGCTGACGATGCAAGGCACCCGCGCACTCCAAAGTGTATTTGCGCCCAGCGTTTGAATCCAATGTCGCCATCCGTGGTACTCTCGCCGTCGCGCCCCATGGACATGCTGCATCCAGCACAGGCATATCCGTCGCTGTGCCGTCGTCCCCTGTCGCCCTGTTAGACCCTGTCCTCGGAAAGCACGACCAGGGGCTGCGCATGGATTGGGAAGGCACGGCCTAGGGCCTATCCGCTTTGGGACGGCGCGCGATTGGCAGAGGGCTGAAGTGGGATTGGCTGCGGGCCAAGCACTGGCTGTCGGCATGGCAGCATTGCGCGTTCAGGGGTCGTCAAATGGCTGCTGGCGACCAACACGACTGTTATTAGGCCACAAACACTGGTGGTGTGCGTCCAATTTGCATGTGTTTCACCTTCGGCGTACAGCACGCATACACGGCATCGCACTCTGCTCAGGAATAGGGGCACACATGCTGTGTACCCTATACGATCCCATACCACGGTTCACTGCCTGCACTGCACATCTTCAACCTCCGAAACAAAGAAATTCAAATGCCCCACGACCACCTGCAAACGGCCGAACATCTCTCTAAACGCCCATGGCATCATTTACTGTACCTGTCAACAGCATACTGCACTCCTCACTGCCAACAAACACTCTTACAATCGCCGCCATGCCTTGTCTTGCCTTGCCTTGCCTCGTCTCGCCATGTATGTGCATAGATAGCTGCAGTACGCCAGCCCGGCATCGTATGCTCTGACCACCATCTAAACCGTTGCCGTTTCAACTCTGCCTGCCGGACTGTACAAAACGGTGCATGTCTTCCTACGGGACATGGTGCCGCATATGTCTTGACTACCGTGCTCGAGCTGCGCATCCGTCCAGCCAGAGACATATGTAGGATATGCACATGTCGATCCCGCTGTGGATAGCCGATTCCGACACAAAGTCCTCAACCGTCACTGCTTGTGCGAGCGCGTTTAATCTGACAGCTGCAGCCACCTCGAACAAGTCAGTCAGTGCTCTCCCAACTTTCGTATCTCACAATTGAATGCATACTTGGTGGCGTGATGATCAAACATATCAAAAGCCCACATTTGACCGAGATAAGATGACAACTCTGCGATCGCCCGACCCTCGAGCAGTTCGTGAGATTGTCATGTCCAGTTCCCGTGTCTGTCGACTCGTCGTACCAGGATTAGTGACAGCGTCTGGGGTACCCTGCTCTCTCTGCCGTGCTTCACCAAATTCTCATGTTGATTCCCCATCGGCCTTGTCGGACTTCATCAGAGATGATCGCTTTATCGCTCCATCTGCTTGTTGCATCGGAGGTCAATGCTGCAAGTCTATAATTGCTTTCTTAGGAGAATTGTTTCCGTGGTTCTGACGAAATCGATAGCTTGATCATCGACGCTGCCCTTGCTTTTCCGTACGCTTCGCCTGGCGATCGTCCAAGAGATCCTCCTCCGCATTCCGGCTGTCTAATTCGAAATACCCATGTACTGTGTAACATCACTCTGGAGGTGGATCGTTGTTACAAATTACCAACAGATTCTTCGCAAATCCCCACACCTCTGTTATGGACATGTATATAGCCGGTGGCAGACAAACATGCTGTGGTACGCATATAAACGTAGTCCAAAGTTTACTTTTCACTGTTCGGCGATGTTGTTTGGACCACTCGACTCATGTTGACATCACGCACGGAGCAGGTTCCGAATGTCCAGGTGGCTTCAGCAAGTGCAAGGCTAGTTCGATACTGCCAGACCAAGCGCTTGGAACTGCAGGTACCGGCGCCAGAACCTTCGGTCGGAGATATACAATCCCTAGCGACGTTAGACAGGGCCATGCAAACTTTATTGTAGACTCCCTCAGCGTCGAGCCGTAAGCCATCCAGTACTGAGAGAGCCTCTGTCGCCCAATGCACTTCGCCACTGGATGGCAAGCTGGCCTAACACTCTCTTGTTGTCTTCCGTAATGGAGTCTGTCATGTCTTCGTCGTTATCGCTAGGCTGGTGATCAAGAAGAAAAGCTACCTGCACCACGTCCCGTGGGCTCAGTATCGGCGCACTGGGACCTGAAGGTTGCATATCCCAATTAAGTGGTGTCGATCTGAGAGGTGGTTTCGGGTTTACACTGACTGCCTATTGGGAGTCAGTGGTGGTTTGATGCCTACTAGGGCTATGGTTGTTGTGGTAGGCTATCTGAAGCAGCGAAATAGCGCCGGATCTACACCACTGCCGGATCGGACTCTGCGATCGAGCTAGTGATGGAGCCGAAATCCTCAAGTCAAAGCCACACGGCCTGACTCGTTGTTTGGAATAAATGAATAGTACCGGAACATGAATCGTGATATGTTGAAATCGCTGACGTACCTCTAGACACACAGCAGCTTCTCCCATGTTCTCCAATTGTGCTTCTAGGAGGTATCGTGAACATCCGTTCTTTGGGCCCATCTCTCCAGCTTTTGTGCGAACGCTCAGTAACTGTTGGGCCACGAACTGATACAGTTTACGGAACGTCCGAACTCTTCCTGACGCTGCCCTCCCTTCTCCTAGGGCCGTCTCCGTATATGTGACAGTGACTGCCAGGACATGATTGCCCTCTTCCTTAAGTTCAAATCTTAGGATACGTTGTAGTGATTCGGCTGGTCCTGGAGAAGCGTTTTCCACCTCTCCTTGCAAGCCAGACAGGTCCAATGGTGAGCCTGTGGGGTTCGACGGCGTCTGCATATCACCCTGTATCCGCACACCACTAATCGCTTTTGTGTTGTCGGCTGGATCGAGCTCGTTGTTCGCGCATAGTGTACAGGAGAAGGTCTCGCCAACATAGGCGCTCCCGAATGCTTCAGGGAGATTTAGCACAGGACTCAGGACAAATTGATCGTTTGCGTCATCCGGCGTGGGATAGGCGAGTGAGGCTTTGGGAGATATGCCTAGATCTCTAGAGTTCGGGAGAGGGTGCTGCACAGCAAGGGATGGACGAGACAATCTATTAACATCGTTAGTTTGCCAGCTGTTTATTTGACCGGCAGTCGTAGTATACGATGAGGTAGACGAGCCGCTATCAACCTCCATGTAAGATGATGCAAGCATCGGTTTCGTCATGGGCCGGTGTGCCCAGGCTGTGCTGGAAAATCGACAACATACCGCAGAACCTTCAGACTGACAGAATGCGCAGTCTTGAGAGTGTCTCCCATCGCCTGCCCTCGTTGCTGAGCCATATCGACAACCGTCGTGTCGCAAGGACTTGTGACGAAAGCGGCCAGCGTGAGCGGAAGCTTGAGTGGGGCGTAAACCGCACCTGGGTCCAAGCCTTCGGACCGCGGAATTAGCGCGTTGACAAAATTTTGTGATTCGATTACCAAAAGTGATGTAGGAATCGAACTGTGTTGAGATGTTTACTTGTTTGTACACTTGAATCCAATTCCATCACTTTGCAACGTACCAGGATTTTTCTAATTATTATGGGTGTCAAGGCATCATCAGACGATATCCCGCTTCAACGATGTCCAGACATCGCTATCAAGGTTGATACACCAAAAGGTCTGTTCTCTCAGACATCGCGTTCGTTGCAAACAACTGACGTTGCATACAGGGCGTGGTGTGTTCGCTACCAGAGACATACCAGCGCGGACGATCATAGACATATGCCCAGTATTGATTTTAGGAATAGAAGAAAACAAAAAGCACATAGAAAACACCTCGCTTTATCATTATACCTAGTATGTAATCTCCCATAGCAGGCAGTGTCTTTTCTCACAGACATACATACACTCAGTTTCCCCCAGTCTTTCTACTCATTACTACAGACAGTTGCACTAGTCGCGTCTTAAAAGCATCGACATGACTAATCGATGCATCTGTTGGAAATGGGATTAGAGATGTTGCAAGTATGAGAAACCTAACTCATCCCAGCAATTGGCCAATTGTAGACAACAATGGCAATAGCAAAGTCGCCCAGGCCGTCATATTCGGATTGGGAAGCATGTTCAACCACTCTACCCAAGAACAAAACGTGGGATGGATGCGTGATACTCAACGCCAAATTATTACGTACCGAGCACTGAGAGATATTCCCGCAGGAGAAGAGCTTTGTAAGTGAAAGAGCTGAAATTGATAAACGGTTGCGCTAACAAATGCAGGCATATCATACGGAAGTCATCTGACCTTCAAAGACGCAGATGCTACACCTCCAACGCCACCGGAAGACGAAATTGAACAGCTTCGAATGATTGAGCCTTATTAAGTAATCTTTGGAAGTACAGAAAGTACAGAGGTCGCAGAATCGTTGACTGCAATACAAGACGCCTACCGGAATGAGACAGAAATTTGGGGGAGATGCGGGTACTGAGTGCGGAGTTAATCATTTACGCCAACATGTACAGTGCCGATGGAAGGATGAGGACATATCATGTGCTGAGAGGCTCAGGCTTTTCTGTCGACGGTGTAACCTCAGCAGAGCTGTTGTTGTCTTCGGCGTCGTTCCTCAGGTCGTATGCGAGCTCGAAGCATTCCTCCAGAAGTTGCGTCACTCGACCTTGGCCATCAGGTATCTCGTCGCCCACCATGAACTTGCCGTCTACTCGCATGTTGTCAATGGAATTTAACTATATTTGAGTTAGCAGGCGTGACAGTGTTTCGATGACGTGGTGCACGAACCTTCATACTGTAGGGGTACAGCTCCCTTGGTGAAGATACACCTCCCAACTTCTTGACTTCAAGCAGGCATTTTCGGAGTGTAGTTAGTTGGTTGTAAATCGGCAGTAGAGCCTCAGATACAGGCTCGGATGTCAAGAGCAGTTGGTAAATGAGAGCGTAGCTCTTCCGGAGAAGGTACAACAATGTCTGTAACTTGTTAGTGGGTCCTCACATTTGGATCTACGGAAGCATACTCTCTGCTCGTAAATCTCCGATGGCCGTCCAAGCGCATCGACAAAGTTACCGTCAACTCGGGCTTCGTCTATACGATCAAGCTGTCGCTGAAAGTCCCAAAGATCCGTCTCACGAAGAGACCATGCCTGAGTTAGGGTAAGCTTTTCGAGCTTGTTTCGTATTGAAAGAAGTTTGTCATAGGTATCCTTGAAAGCGGGCGCAATACGTCCTTGCCTGTCTGTACGTTAGCTGGATTCACGGGGATCATGAATGGTACCAACTTTTGCTTAATCAACGTAACCCATAGCAGATTGCGTCGTAGCAGGGTGCCAATGAGTGTTTTGGCGTCTGGCGCCGACTCAGGGTGTTCGGTGGCGAGTTGCATTTTGTCGACCATTTCGGCCAGCTTCTCTTCAGTAGTTCCTTCTGTCTCATATGCACGAATGCCGTACTCTTTTAATTCCTCGTCAAGTTTGTTAAGCTCCTCTGAGTACTCCTCAACTTCATCATGTGGGAACTAGATTCCTAGTTAGCATGGGTTATGGAATCGCCATGAATTCACTGACTTTGGATCTTGCGTTGCAACCGCAAAGTGATCTTAGTATTGAGACCAGCTTCTCCCATTTCGGTGTCAGCTCGGGTGTGAGCTCAGATAAGTTGAGCTTCAGTTCTGCTAGCGTCTCCTCGCAAACCTTGATGCGGGCGTCAAGGAGGGTAAGTAAATGAGGGCTGTACTCTTCTCGACCTCTCTCAACATATCGTCGGCAATCTTGTAGGTTCTTGTCGAGTGCTTCCAGGTCCTTTTGTGAATAGAAGGTTGCTTCTTTGAGGTGATCTAGTAAGCGCTGTTTGATGTCAGGAACGTACATAATAAGCTCCGACATACATAAATACCTTGATCGTTGAGATGTAGGAGTATCTTAACAACAGTGTCAGCTGGATCGTAGTAATACATGACATGATTGAAAACTAACACTGCTGGTGGCTCGTGGTTCTTTCCGACGGTCAAATAGGCAAGTGAAATGAGCTGAAAGCAGTCATCAAGCATGTAATCAACTATGTGACCATATCAGTAACAGCAACCTCCATCGGGCAAGTGGCAACGTGACATACCTTTGTTCTGCTCCAGACGTTTGGTTTCGCGTATCTCGTTGAGGATCATAACCTGCTCGATGACTTGGTCGTACAATTTCAAGACATCTTGGCTCTTGACATAAGTTGACCGATCACGCTTCAATAGTTCAAGCTCCGTCCGTATAGACTGCAGCTTGTCGAGGATGGGCTGCTCTTTCGGATCCAGCGGGATCCGCGGGAGTGGGGAGTCGGTCATCGTGTGCTGCAGACGCGGATCGGCAACAGATGGGGAGATCTTTTGGTGGGGTTGAGGCTAATCCGAACGGTGGTGAAAGCTGCAACTCTGCGATATGCGAAACTTGGAAGTGGCCGGTCGGGCAGCCAAGACGCAGCTTGATAGCGGGGAAAGTGCTCGGACGTCACCGAGGGGCAACCGCGAGAATGCGCTAGCTCCCAAACCAGCTAGACATCGCTAAGCGAAAGCCACGGTTAGCGCCTTCCACACCATCAATTCAATTCACCAGCGCCGAAACTCTCAACATCTCGACTCCCGACAGTATCACGATCACAACCGTCGCAATGTCTACCTCCGAGCTCGCCACCTCTTACGCCGCTCTCATCCTCGCTGATGACGGTGTCGACATCACTGTACGACTCCCGAGGTGCCATTCGCAATCGCGGACACATTGGCTAATTTGAACAGGCCGACAAGCTTCAATCCCTCATCAAGGCCGCAAAGATCGAGGAGGTCGAGCCCATCTGGACGACCCTGTTCGCCAAGGTGCGCATACACGAACACGCTAGAATTCCGAACACGAAATTGATATGTGAATAGGCTCTTGAGGGCAAGGATGTCAAGGACCTGCTACTGAACGTCGGCTCAGGCGGCGGTGCTGCCCCCGCTGCCGGAGGCGCTGCTCCTGCCGCTGGCGGTGCTGCTGATGCCGCACCAGCTGCTGAGGAGAAGAAGGAGGAGGGTATGTTTACCACACGCTTTTTGTGCAACAAGGAACCGAGACTAACACACAACAGAGAAGGAGGAGTCGGACGAGGACATGGGCTTCGGTCTCTTCGACTAAGCGTCTCGTTTCCCTTCCTTTCTTCGACATTTGCCTTTCTCGGGGTTGCAAAACGGATTCATCAGCGGGCATATTCCCATTGCTGGGGTGGGACAGTCACGACTATTCGGTGACACGACTTGCATACGGGCCCTCCCGGAAGAACAAAGACGGCGTCATGAGATATGTTAGGTCGGCAGGTCAATGAATACTTCGAAAAGTGCAAAGAACGGACACATGACGTGATGTCGCAGAACAGAATTACATCGGCTGCGACAACATTTCAAGAACGGTGATCCATTGGTGCATGGCCTTGGACCAGAAATATGGTGCATGTGATACGTCGACACGATTCTGTCGTCCAGATCACCCACTAACGTTTTGCGACTCCGAGATGTAAGCCTAGGGTTACTCTAAACGACTTTGCTTACTGTCCTCAATGTCCTATGGTGCAAGGCCCAGCACCGCACTAGCGTGTACACATCGCCGTCCTTCTAGTTCTTTATGTCCGCTAGCCTTTACCATGACTCACCTTTTCAATTGTTTATAACCATCGCGATATGCCTCAGAGACTCGAGTGATGCAACCTTGTTCCTCATGCCCATCCCAGACTTCGATGTTGCCGTACCCATCACCACCCTGCGTTTCATGCTGGATCTAAGCACCCACCAGAAAGACTTGAAGATAGTACATTCAGTAGCGTTCGATCCTGCGCCCTATGTATGTCTTCGAACTTGCACCACCTATCGAGGAGTACTTTTCGCGGCATATTGCTTTCTCTAGTGTGCTTGTACGCTCTTCTAACGCTAGATATGGACGAAAAAGGTGTCAGTGCATATGTCTTTGCACTATCTATTGTGGCACGAGAGCACCCGATGAGTGGCGTCTTAACGATGACGAGGAACGTTGAGGTTTTCACTCCTTTGGCGCACAGGCTCGTCTCTTCTCGGTCGACAAACTGGGGATCATTGGAAGATTCGGACCAATGATGAACGCTAGTGTCCGGGTGCTAGGAGTACTTCATCTGAAGCCAACTCGTGAAGACTTGCATATTAACAATGGATATGTCGCCTAGTTGAACAGCACGAACACTCTTGTTCCGAGAAATATGAGCGAGATCGAGGGCATGCATGGTGAGCAAGAGACAGAGGACAGTGAAAGCCCTAGTTCCCTTAGTGTTTGAGACTGATATCAAAAGTCTCCTGCGTAGGGTATGGCTTAACTGATCAGCAATAGCACAGCAGCTTAGTATGGAGACCTATAGCTCTGCTCCAGTGCACGTCTCGGAGTATACTCGGCTGGTCATATTGATTCCACTGGCAGTAGGGCGAGATAGTGATGGTTGAAGGTACGGGAATGAGAGACCTAGTGAGAGTCAGAGGCTAGTGGTTATTCGTTCTCGAGCTAGATGTGAGGAAAGAGGTGAGGCTGGATAGATAGTGGCATGAATATTCTGCTAGCTCCTACTTCCTGTGTTGAGCAGAGAAGATAGATATCTTTATCGTGCCGTGTACCACGACAATACACTAAAGACAAAGATAGAAGCTGCGATACTTGTATCTGCAACAAATCAACCGAACAGCTTTCTGTCAATTTGTCACCTCTATTGCGCCTACAAAGACCCAAGGTGCACATTTGGATTCGCTTGCTTCGGCAATGTTGATTTCAGAGACGCTAGCAAGAATATTGCTATGATGTCAATTGGCGATGGGATCTAAGGTGTTCAGTAACAAAGAAGGGCAAGCTTTTTCGGAGCACCCTAAACACCATTCGGGGCAAGAGACAGGGGAAGGCATCTCCACTTTGGAGAACATTGGATGTCACGCCTATACAGTGAGTCGGCGATGAAAATAGAGACTGATATCAAGACCGGATGCTGCACATGCGTGCCATGATGATTGCTGTGCTCATTGTGACATACTCGGATCCAGGATAGTTTACATATCCGCTCCGATATAAGCAAAATATGCGCCTACTCCATGCCCCTATGCAGATACAGAGATACAAAGTACGTGAATGTCGACTCGATCACAAGTCATTCGCGCGAAGAAGCTCCTCGTCGTAAGACATGCCGTTGATGCGCTTCTTGGTGAACTCGAATGCAGTAAAGAAAATCGCGTTGACTATGCAGGAGCGAGACATGGAAACACCAAGGCCTGGGTCAAGTTAGTATTGAATCCCAGAAAGTGTGGAAAGGTATGCTCACCTCGATACATCCGACGACTAAAGAAATGGATCTTCGGGCGCGTTGCCTTGTCCTTTCCTCCCACGAGACAGTTTCGCTGGTAGATACTCTTCGCTGTATCTATCGGAAAAATCTACCAAGGTTGTCAGTACGTCGAGAATGACCGGTGGGATTCAAAATCATACGCATGCCCAGCTGACGAGTCCACAGAGTCCGCCAGCTACAACTACAGCCAGTGGATGCGTTGGTGAGGTGCCGCGCGCATTCGCCAAGACCTGTTTCACACTTTCGTATGTTACAAAGTAGATGCCGGTGCCGATGGAATCTCGAACTATATTTCATCAGCACTTGCATGGCTTCTGTATGGTTGCGGCTCACTTACGTAGATGCAAGTGGAATCCAGAGTATAGCCCTGTCCAACCCCGATGTTTAACCAGATTTTGCGCCGTCTTCCAGGTTCCCAAATTCTGGTAGCTCTTGCGTACCGCTTCGTTCTTGCCGCCGCCGTCGTTGCGCTCAGCCATTAGTACGGAGATTTGAGCGCTCAGTTTCGTCAGTTCGAAAGGACCTGGACGAGATTAGCCAGGTACCCATGTGAAAAGCAACAGCCATCTCGTACATGCGATGACTGTGATAGCAGCGCCGGCATTGACGCCTGCCAGGCCAAAGCATGCAATGGTCGAAAACGTGGGCCATGCATCTCGGGTGTTCGCAACAACGAGCGGTGAAGTTCCGGTGGTCTGGTAAATCCAATTATCGAGCGCGTACTTGGATCGTTGGTAGATGGAGAATGACACGGTACGGACGAGGGTTATGCTTGCGAGAGGAGACCAGACACCTATGACGCGTACATTAGCATGTGATGGATGCGCATCTGTGAAGGGCGAAGCTTACCACGGTAGAAGCCGTGGAAGCCCTCAGTCTTGTAGGTGTGACGAACGCAGTCGGCAAAGGAGTTGAACTTGTAGCTATGCGATGTTAGCCGTGGTGTAGGCGATGTTGAGTGTCTGGCGTACGCTTGTAGTCGGGTCTTGACTGAGTCCAGAGGATACTGGAAGCTATCAGCAATCACGAGGTCGGTAATCTTGGACTGTATGCAGGCCCACGTACTGCGGCAAATGTAGATAGCAGACTGCTGGAGCTTGCAGCGACCTCGGTGCGGTACTTCTTGGTCCATCGCTTTGCCTGCTCACTACGCAGGACGGCTCTTGAAACCTCGGTCAGATTTCTGGGTCTATTTGGAATGTCCTGTTGTACATTTGGCCTCCCCTCCTCCTGCTTAGGCATACTGGCTATCGCTAGCTGTGGAAGACGCTGCAGTCTTCCTACGGCAATCGCGATCGGGCCAGCAGCCGGGCAAGCTCCATGAAGGCCGCGGCGATGTCCGGCTCGATGGATGCAACGGGTGTGCGCGATTGGCGTCAAGCGTCGAGGTTTGTGGTCGAGAGCAGCTCGGGCGACAATGGCTGATGTTGGCGAATGTGTATGGATGCGGAGCGTCGTGGTGGAATGGTGGGGTTAAGCTCACGCTTTGTGCAACTCGCACCCCCGAAACAGTCTAACGGCCACGGAAGGATGAAGCCATTGGCTGCAGGGGGGCGATCGACGCAACGAGGTGCACTTGAATCTGGCTCAACGTGCCTCAATATCCCTCATCCAACACATGCGAATCGATCAGCGTCTTCACATACCAACACATGACTTTGCTCTCGAATCGTGCTTCCCGCCACTCGCCCACAGCTCGTGGTATGGCGCACCCTGGGAAGCTACCACAGCTGGATGCGGGGTTTGCTCACATGTGAAGCTTAACACCATCCATGTCTGTTGCTCCGGCAAATCACAGAGCATCTATATGGCAGCTACGGCACTTGACCAGACCTGTTCCGTCATGCATCATGTATACGACGACATGCTGTGTTACCATGGCCTTCTCTGTCGCTACAGCTCCGCCTTCACTGTCTGAGGTCGAACAAACTACAGTCGAGTTCAAGCTGGCACAGAGTGCGTGTGACACGAGGCTACCGGCCGCGGACCATGGTACATGCTTTTCCAGTTTCACAGCCATAGTAGATCCAAGCAAGCATCGTCTTTGTGGTAACAATCTTCCGATCCAGTCCACATACTAGGGACGGCTCCGAGGAAGCGGCCTTGCTCATAGATTTGTGAATTTCGCATGATAAAATTATCTCTTGCTGAGTAACTTTTGTACCCTCCTTCAATCATACAGCGAACTGCTTTGGCATTGCCGTCACCTACAGCCTTGCCACACTTTCAGATCTCAGTCTTTCTTTCCCATGATCTTCCTCAGTTCGGCATCGTTGTCGGACCTCTCAACTGGCACCTTTTGGTTCTCGTCGACCTTTCGCTGTTTCTTCTTGCGAATGTCTCCCATAAGGGCTTCGCTGAAGGTTCCTTTATCATCGTCTAGCCTCTCTATCTGACCGTGACGTCTCATACTCTCCTTGTGCCAGCTAATCTGCCCGCCATCTGCTTCTCGGTGTCTTTTGGCGTTCAATTTCGCTGCTCGTATCGAGGTTCGGGCGTATACGAAGAGAAGACCAGCCATAGTGAGGGCTGCAAGGGGTGCCATTATGGTCTGGGAAACATTAGCTGGTGTCAACACTGACAAGCTCGGAAACACATTTCGTACCCGGCCATTGATAATACCACGACCCCTCGTAAGGCGCGCTGTTGCATTCGCCGAAGTTGGCTTGGACGTCTCGCTCATGCCATCGGCAGCCTTGGGCATAGAAAGTCTGCCGCCCATGATGAAAGTAGCTAAAGTTAGGAGTGTCAATGTCGGTGGTGGGGATGGTGTGATATCTTCGGTGATTGCCGTGTTTGCTTCAGGATTCAGGATCCGGGAAAGTTTGAACTGCTATCATATGCTGGCATGTTTCCCAACCAGCATCCGTCAAGGCAGGCTCAATTCACTTGACTGACATACAGTTGCTTGCCTAGTCGAGTCGTGTGTCGCAGGTGGGCGCCCGGGGGGAGGTCTAGAAGCCATGAGGTAATCGACCAAGTAGCTATCACAAGCGGTTAGCGCGAAAGCACCTCCGACATGTCCGCAAACCGAGGTCGCGTCATCGCCGGCTGCTTCCCTAATCGCAAAATCTTATTTCCCATATTACCAAGCGGCATACATCGGCCATCTAGAAGGCATTGCGTGACAATTGCAGGCCCCTGTTTGACCTTCCATCGCTTCTATTCTGGAACATCTGGCTTGTACAACAAGCAGCCTTACTGCATACTGCACCAGCACCAGCACCATTGGATTACCAAATCGTCCAATCCAGTCTCTGACTGCAGTAGTAGATTTGGAAGCTAGGTGCTCTGACGTATTCTATAAGTATCTGCCGTTGTCCCGCTGCATCTTTAATGCAAAGAACAGCGACCTTTAGACTGCGAGCTCTATCGACGAGTCTTCGTACCATTACCCCTCCATCTCCAGGACAAACCTCCCTGCTCCGACCGCACTTCCGCCTTTCACAAACCGCAGTGGCATCCGCACGTTTGTCAAACCTCGCATCTCATTTCTCTACATCAGGCATCAGGATGTCGTCGCAGACCAAGGAATGCGATTACTTAGTAATCGGAATTGGTAGTGGAGGTATTGCCTCCGGCCGACGAGCTGCCAAACACGGTGCAAAAGTCATCGCGATCGAATCGTCAAGATACGGCGGTACTTGTGTGAACGTCGGCTGCGTACCGAAGAAAGTCACCTGGAACGCGGCTGCAATCGCCGAGACTTTCAAAGACGCAAAGGCATACGGCTTCAAGGTTGGCGGGGTCCCCGACTTTGACTGGCCCTACTTCAAGAAGAAGCGCGACGACTACGTCAAGCGACTGAATGGCATCTACGAGAACAACTTGAACAAGGATGAGATTGAGCATTTGAGAGGTCGGGCCAAGTTCGTCGCGAAGGACGAGGTTGAGGTTGCGCTCCATGACGGAGGCTCGCAGCGCATCAAAGCAAAGCACATACTCATCGCAACCGGTGGAAGACCGAAGCTACCCGACATTCCTGGAAAGGAACTCTGCATTAGCAGCGATGGATTCTTCGACCTCGAGAAGCAACCCAAGAGCATCGCAACTAGCGGCGCAGGATACATTGGTGTCGAGATGACCGGCATGCTTCACGCACTCGGCTCGAAAACACACTTCTTCATCCGCGGCGACAAGCTCCTCCGAACGTTTGATCCCATGATTCAAGACACTGTAACCCAGGAGTACGAACGTCAAGGCATCAACCTATATAAGGGTACACAGATTACCAAGGTAGAGGATATCGGCAACGGCATGAAGCGTGTGACCTACCAGAACAACCAGACAAAGAATGAATCAACCGTCGAGGTCGAAGAGGTGCTGTTCGCGACTGGCCGCGACCCCGAAATCGAGGATCTCAAGATCAAGGACTTTGGCATCAAGCTCAACGATAAAAACCATATCGTGACCGATGAGTACCAAAACACTTCCATCCCCAACATCTACGCTATCGGTGATGTCTGTGACCGTGGCTTCGAACTTACTCCAGTTGCCATCGCTGCTGGCCGACGCCTCTCAGACCGTCTATTCAACAACCAACCCAAAGCTCACCTCGAATATGAGAACATCCCCTCCGTTGTTTTCGCCCACCCAGAGATCGGATCTATCGGTCTGACTGAGCCTGAGGCCCGCGAAAAATACGGCGACAAGATCAAGATCTATAAGACTGAGTTCAAGGCCATGTACTTCGCTATGATGGACCCTGAAGAGAAGCAGCCGACAGCATACAAGATCATCTGCGCAGGTGAGAATGAAAAGGTCGTCGGTCTGCACATCCTAGGCCAAGGAAGCAGCGAGATTCTGCAAGGATTCGGTGTGGCAATCAAGATGGGTGCCACCAAGAAGGACTTCGACAACTGTGTGGTAAGTACTCCCCCAATCTTCCTATCCCGTTTTGTCGTGCGTCCGTGGATGCATATGCGGCAGTGCTTCGGTTATCGACTGCAGCAGCTGCCACGTTTGCGGGGGAAAGGAACGGCATTCTACGTTAGGCGTTTGATGACACGGATGCTAACACGTGCTTCTTTTCACAGGCTATCCACCCCGTGTCGGCCGAGGAACTCGTCACCATGACTTAGACCAATTGACATCTCGTGCACTTGTCCCACTTGTGACAGTGTATAGATTAGGAGAGATAGACTATATTGGCAAAGATCAGAGAAATGATAGTAATCGTTGTTCATGGCTGTGCATACCCATACTCATACGTATGCTTCCAAACATCTTCTTCATGTGCAAAGCTTATGCTCAACCACTTTGCCACAAAATGGCAGCGCAACATGTTCTCTCAAACATTGCGATACATCCAGTCGATTTCACACCCATACCTCGGGGCTCAATGACCCTTCCGACAGTAACCCTGCAGCTCCAAGGTCTTGGGGTAGAGCTTATTCCCCCACCATTCCGAACAATACCCATACTCAAGGCACAAGATATCGGTACGTACCTGCCCTGCTAGCATGGGAGAGGTCTAACCGTCATTATCAAACTAATGCATATGTGATACGACATCTGTTAGTTTGGGGGTTTTAGCTAGAAAAACAGAGCAAAAGGGCTCTATTGCGCGTCTTCTTGGTTGCTGTAGCCGGTGGCTTTGCGACGGCTTATTTGACCGATGCCTGTTGCAATGTACATGCAGGGCATTGCAGGGTATGATTGAGTTTGGTTTAGGGTCTCGTCTCTCCCGAGGTCGCTCTTGGTATTGCGTGTTCGTGGTACATGTCAGATTCCGATTCATATACCTTCGATGCTTTTTACGTGTACCTGTGTGTCTACATGTGCATGTACCCCGGACTTTGAGTATGTGTGGGTGTGTCAGAATAAGTTAAAACGAGTAAAAAGCAATGGACTGACTGTGACTACGTGTTGTCGTATCGCTTACCGAGAAATGGGAAGAAGGGATGATCATAGTCGATCATCATATCGTTTGCGTTATCCCTCGTGGTGAGGGATGAGCATGATAACAAGGTGTGATATAGGTCAGGTGCTCGCGCTCTAGTATGCGCCGTTCCTGAGAACTGGGTGTTGAATATGCTGCGTGTATTTCAACATCATTACTTCATGACCGTGATCTGCTTTGTGGAAATGGCGATAGAATGGACAAAGTAAAGGATCATGCCACTGGCCACCTTATTGCTTGATTGGCTGCCTTTCATCATGCAAGTCTGCCAATTCTCATCACACGCTCATTTCCCATCATATCTACCGCCCACGCCGCCCTGCCTGCCCTGCCTGCCCTGCATTGACAGGAAAGAACCAACGGGTCCTCCCCGCGTTCGCTTGGGGTATTTCGCGGGGTGGCTGCCAGTCTATCATCTAATATGCTATGCAGTCTTCAACGTGCATTACCACCGGCACCAGCTGGACCCACATATGTAACCTATCGCAACCTGAGCTACTAACATGCCCTGCACACTCTTCTAAGCACAAAATGAATTTCGTCTTGTGATCGAGAACGAGTTTTGCTGATGTTACAACATAATCATTATTGTTGTTCGTTAATGGACCCTGCAGTAGATGTCGATATGCTGTGAAACGGAGAATCTCCAACCCACCACTTAGAGTTCAGCCGAAAACCTGGTCCCTGGCCGCTCCCTTGTGTGGCGTGAACGCCCTTCTTCATACCCATGCCGACTGGCGTTTATGGCTTCCAGAAGATCGCTGTTGGTGACGACGATGAACCACACCTAAACGTTATTTCTTTTTTAGCACGCGATTTAGGGCAACGGAGGCGCGTTCTCCGCGTTAACGTCAAGGAAAATTGAATGCTCCCCGGATTCGCTCACTGTGTCTCTCCACACTTGCGCACACACCGTTGCAAGCCACGGTGTGGAGACTCTATCGTTGCTGTGCTGTAGTGCGGCGGAGGGGGCGCCAATACAGTGATGACCTGCATCGCACTGACACCTCGTGCCTGCGCCGAGTGTCCAGAATCATGCTACGGACTGACCGCTCCGTGTTGATCAATGTTCTAGACAATTAGAAAGGAGGTGTGTTTGAATCTCATACTATTCATGTCCATCTCACCCAAGCAAGGCAGGTCCCTGATGTACCAGCGTCTGGAGTTCCCGGGGTCTCCCCCAAGATACCGCCGAACCCCGGGTTATTCGTATGCGAGATATGCCGCTAATGCGCATCGAACCGGGGTCTATCTAGCGTCAACGCGAACATCAAGCCGTCGCTATGCACGTTGACTCGAAGTGGTGTGCTTCCGCACCCTAGCGACTGAGCTTCTGATAAAGGCACCGAGGCCGCTCCCCGCCATGACACAAAGCGCATTCGATACGGGCCTCCACATCGGAGCCGACCCTAGAGCTTTGGTGTGGGCGTCTAAGCAGAGCAGCGGTACCTTGTCTGTAGAGCGGTGGAACTTGTTTGACGATTGTCTGAATAGTGTGGAGCTGGCGGCAATTGCTACTGCCGGCTGGTGTCTTGAGAGCGCTGGCTCATTTGCGGTCAATAATATTATACAAGTTTACATATAGCGGCCGTGACATTCGTTCACCGTAGACACGAGGCTGTGAAGCAAGCCTCTCTGTGCTCCAAGTCCTCCTGTTTTACGCCACACTGGTTTTGGTTGAGAAACCCCTGGACCGGACCAAGCCGGTCAATGATGGGCCCTAAATGATAGCTCTCAAAGCTATTACAAAATGTACTGTGAAATGAAGACAAGTCCAAATTTAAATCCATGTGATGATCGTGGCACGTTCGTTCCGGTGCTCCGTTATGATATTGCGGGAGTGCATACTGCTGCGTCTCGAACTCGGCGAGAAAGATGAGCAATTTCAGGTACTCTGTCCACTCAAGAAGAAGTCTAGCTCGCTCGGACCGCCCCTGCTGACTTCGTTTTCGGCAAGTTGCTCGAGCAAGCTGAGGAAAGGATCCTTGCTGTCAGGATCTGTATGCACTGACGCGCCTGATGTGCTTCCAGCACCGGGGGTCGGCTGCTGGTCGTATGGCGTCGGCATACTCAGCATAGGGTCGAAGTGGATCGGATGGCTGTTATCCTGGTTTTGGTTGAGATTCGCTGTCCGCGGAACTGGTGATGGCGCCAGACTCGCAAACTGCGGCAGTGGTGAAAACGAAAAGTTTGGCGAAAAAGGAAGAGCAAGTCCACCACCGTTAGCACTCGGTGGATTCAAAGAATTGCTCGGTAACGGTGGAGTATAGGGTGGCACACTGGATTCATTAGGATGCGCTCTAGTATCTCCCGGGCTTGGGTTTGATTCCGAAGTACCGGCATCGGAAGGTCTGTGAGTATGTACAGTAGGCGGATGAGTGGCTGATGTAGGTGTTGGGGGAATGGCCTGAGAATGGGCCGCAGGTTTGGAAGATGAAGTTGTGGCTCTTCGTCTCTTGTTTGGGTGACCGTTAGAGTATTGTGGTTGTTGTGAGGGCGCGGAATGCTTTTGGTAGCCTTGAGCGTTCCCAATGACGCCGCTAGTCATGTACATGTTATTGCGTTGTTCGATATTGAAGGTTGCAAGGCTATCGAATTGTTAGCACAGTATGTGGACGCTGAGACCCGTCCGCTTACCCTTCGTGAATGGATTCGACCGCTATATCCAAAAACGTAACATGCGCTCCATCGAAGATCTGGCCAGGGTACCTGTCGAAGAAGTCTTCAAGTTGGAAAACCGGCGCATAGCGCATGGGATTGCTTGCCAATGATTGGACAAGCTCTGTGTGACATCCGTAAATAGTTTGCAGTGTGTCTCGCTGATGCTGAGCTCCAGCCCAGATGAAGCGAAGCTCGGACAGTTGCTGCATCTCACGAGACAGAAATTCTGCACTGACTGAAAAAACCTCTCCTTCTCTTCCTGGGTAGTGTGCTCCATGCACATGTATCGTTCCCGCTGTGCATATACAATAACCAACGAAGGCCGGCCAATCTATGATAGAAGAAGCCCTGCCTATTTCAACCAGTTCGGCAATGGCATTTGCATGAAGGAAGCATAGGTTGGTCGCTTCGATCTGCCAGGGTTGGTGCTGCGACGTCCCAGAAAGCTCGGCCAAGTCTACAGGGAGAAAAGGCCGATAGATGAGGCAATGTATGAGGTGGTAAATCAGCTTGCTGAGAACAAGTATGGTACTGTCGGGTTGACCAAAGAGAGCCTCGATGGAGGTAAAAGTATCTTGCGTCTCCGATGCCCATATGTCGAGTTCTTGGCGGATTTTGGATAGGTTGGATAATGAGTGCCAGGGAAAGTGTGAATCACCCTTGACACCACCGGCTGCAAGGTAGCGATTTGTTATACCCAGGATGCGTGCTATGCCAATCAGCATACCCATACTTCCTTGTCCGCCTTTTCCAGTGCCGCCCATGAACTGCAAATTGCATCCGTTTGGAAAGTAGTCACCGTCTATCAGCATCGCGCCGGGGTGCAGCTGCCAGCTCGGCAATCGTAGCACAATTGATTCATCCGCAATTAACGAAGGTCGCTTGGAGCCGGTTGCAGCGAAACGGTCCATGAGGTAACACGACCAGAATAGTCGGCGTCGCCCTTCACGTTCGGCAGGTGTGACTTTCATGCCGGTTGGTAGTTCGCGATGTAGGTCGAGCGCAAACGCCATGCTGATAGCGGAATCTTGAGAACGAAGTCAGTCCTGTACTAGCTTGCGATAGAGACGAGTTCGTACTCAGCAACATAAACGTCTTCTTGCCCTTGCCTAACTGAAAGCTTGCTTGCGAAAGCAGCATCAGTGTCTGCAAGGTTTCGATAGAGGGCTCATCTATCTCAAGTTCCAGCCGAGCACGACGGGCATACTCTTGTCCGATGCGCACTGCAGAGCTGTATCCTCCGAAGTGGGGTGCATATCTGGGGTACATATATTAATTGTGTTCAGGAATACTCAGGGGTGGGCGAATCGTACCTAGCACTCACGGCGTAAATAGCATAGGCTAAGTGACCGGGAAGCTGATTGGCCTGTAGTCGCTGTCTCGTGGTCGACTCGTCCAGGATATAGTAGGGCTTTCCATGAATTCTGGCGAAATAGGTGTCTAGAAGCAGGTCGGGAGCTAGGGTAGGCGATTGTATACTAGACACTATTAGCAATGCGCCGGGCCAAGATGGTATGCTGTGAATAAGTACCTTGGCTCAATGGGCGACATCAACTGATTCGCATGGTTGGTGGCACTCGAGCGGCGGGGCGATGGTTCGTGTGGGGATTGCGACGATGCGAGATCTTTTGGTTTGGTGTCGACGGCGGTGTTGTTGTCCTGGGAGGCGGGGTCGGTTTCGGTTGGGTCATCGCTCTTTCCTTCGGAAACCAGGCGCTTTTCCAGGCCGTCAACACGCTTCAGAAGGGCCTCGAGGACGTCTGTCTTTGGTCCTCGTTTTTTTGGAACAGCGTCTGTAGCGGGCCGTCAGCTCATGTTTGGATGCGTCTAGGGGCATTTGAGAGTGGAGCGTACCATATATACACGGACAGTTGAACACCTGACAGGCTTCACAAGTCGGCCTTGTGCGATTGCACTTGATCTTGAAGCTTGGGTTAGTACACCAAGTGGGAGATGAGTGTAGAAACGCTACCTTTCGCTTTCGACAACTCTTGCAGTTCATGGCCTCTCGGGGCTCGTTCGAAACGCGGCGGGCGGGAAGTCGGTCGATACCGATCTGAGGTCTAGCCATTGCGGCGGCCAGTGACTGCGACACTTCGGTGGACATAGCGACGCTATAGGACGATGGACCAGAAGCATTCTCTGACTCAAAATGTACAAGTTGATCGCGAACAGGACGTTAGGAAGAAGAAAGCACGCCCACGGTACAGCGTAAGATGTAAGTTCAAATTAAGGCCTATGGCAGTGGAGACAAGCAGGGGGTGCGCGGACGGCGAGGCTTGATGAAGCGGGAGTGCGCGCCCACTCGGATGCGACTCAGTGGATGCTGTCGACTAGGAATTTGCAGCTATGGAACCGCTGGGGTGAAGGGGACGCGTGACGACGATCTCGGGGTATCTAGCCTTGCGTGGTAGAACAGCCCACGAGCGAACCTTGGAACCGTTGGGCCGAGTCGAGTAGACGGTATGGAATACGCAGCTTTCGGGGCCCTTGCTAGGACAAAAACATGACAATCATGAGGCCACTGGGGTAAGAGGCTAGCCGCACGTCAAGGAATCGTCCATCTCATGCCGTCTCAGCCAGCGCACCGTGCCTCGGTTCTCTGCCATGCAGCTACTAGCAATTTGGCACTTAAATTGCGCCCGTCTCACGCAGCTATCTCGTCTCGGTGTAGCTGCGCCTGTAGCGCCGGACTGCATCGAATATGTTCTAGAAAATCCGGGGTATCGCTCGCAAGCCAATCAGTCCAGACTGCCGTACCATTAGCTGCAGCCCCCGTCCCCGGTAACAGCTCCCACGAGGGCCCCCGTCATCAAGAGTCACCCGTCATCCCTGGTACTCGCTCCTGTCACGCTGCATGTGCTCTACATATCAAGAACAGGGTTGTCGTGTGTGACTGTGTGGACATGAATGTGGTCATCAAATGTGTACATTGCTAATTGCTGAATTTAAAAATGTCCCCTTCCGGATGCCAAACGCACAAAATCATAACACACGTTTTGGCCGACGAGCTTCCGTATTGTTTCAACTGTCGTCCATGCTGAGACGTCAGCAATACCATATGCTGTCCATCCGGCCGATGTAGCAATTGCCAATGGGTCGGCCTTACGGGGCCCACTGGCCAAGTCAACGAACACCTTGCCTGCAGCCTTCGTTCCTGTCGCCCCATGTCCGTTGGTGCTTCCATTCCTTCCGGCAACCCTGTAGTGCTTCAGCAGGGGCACCACCAAGAGCGATTTCTCAGCAGGCAGAGCCGAGATGATAACAAACGGCTGCTGCAGCCGCTTCACGTCGTCTACCGATCGTACCGGTGACACGTCAGTGGATAGTGGCCCGTGGGATCTGAACCCTATCGTATATATGGGCCCAATACCCAGGTTCTTCAGTGCAAAAATCGAGGCTGATGCATCGGCCTCGTTGCTTGCAAGCAGCAAGGCTGCCTGTCCACTGTATGCTGAGGGCACAAAGTCGCGAGTCAGTGTTGCCCGGATACCCTTCCATCTCGTGTTATCCCCTATGAAGGAGGCGTTGCTTGTCCCTGAGCGCACCAACACGGTATCAACTTGCCCAATGGCCCGCGCAGCATTCGACAAGGAAGGTAGATAAGGCGCCGAAGCCGCTAAGGGTGGGTTGATGTATGCACCACCAAAGTTGTTGCGTCGAAGAATGTGCTCAATCGAAGCCTTGGGCGCTCTCTCTGCAAACCCAAACGAATGCGGCAGGCTAAGCTCGTTGAAACACTTCTCGAAAAACATGGCTTGCGACGTCGATCGGAAGCTTCCGATACCGTAGATGTCTTGCTTCGGCATCTGGCCCATAGTGTGGAGCGCTGCATTAATCTCGGCTGCGCTAAGCTGGCCAGGCGCCGCAATCATCGGTAGCAATGGATGTGTAATTGGAGTGAATATCTTGTTCAGCGTCCTTGATAGCTGGCCCATGGGGCCCATGTTGAGTCCTGAAAAGGGCGGGTGAGGATATTTGGCCTGTATAGTAGACCGGAAGTACTCCAGCTCGTAGTTCTCCTGCATCGAGTTGACCAGTGCGTACATCTTGACAATATCCCCATAAACGGCGCCCAATTCGAACAGGCGCTGTGTTTCAGGTGAGGTCCACTTGAAGTTACCCGAGAAGTCGTGGAACGCCGAGATTATCTTGGTGCACGCCTTGTTCTCGGCCAGCTTCCTCCTAATCTCCTCTGGCAGCCACAGTTCCACATCGATATATTCGCAACCCCATTGTATCGCGCGCGCGAGGTACCGGTAGAAGAGTGAGGGATCGTCCATGGGAAAGCGGCCATTTTCTTTTGTGCACCTCGTGGTGAAGATGATTGGCAATTCTGTGCGTTGGCGCAGTACCATGACCTGCTCGCCGACATACTTCAAGCTGGGTATCTTGCTGACTGACCCATCTGGCAGAGGCTCCTCCAGCAAGTCGACTCGTATTTCGATCGCATCTGCGCCGACGGATAGGATATCCAGGTTAGGAAGCGCAGCGTGTACATCAGGAAAAGTAGTCGATATCAGTGTCGTGCGCGCTTTCTTGGTGAGATCGCGATGGGGCCCGATCTGGCCCAGAATGAAGCCGAGGTATCGCGACACGTCTCGACGGAAAAATGGTGATCGAGTATAGAGGTATTCATAGTCGCATCGGTCAGTGATGCTCTCGTCCAGTTCGTAACCGCCGTCTACGCGATGGGTGTTGATCAACAGCCTGGAGCGGTCCCAGGCGTCCAATTGTGGTTTGGCCAGCCTATTGCTTAGACCGTAGACCGTCTCTCGCGGCCCTGCCAGTGCGTCGTCAACCGATGTCGCCGACTCCCATTTTTGGCCTAGGACATCCGCGAAGATGCCTACAATGTCCTCCTCGCCCTCGTTATGCAGAATTAACAGCGCCGGCCGGGCGCCACTCGGAATCTCCTGCACATCTATGACGGCGCCTTCCTTGAGGTGGGCGGTGGTCGTCGTCGTCGTCACGCTCCCGGTTTGCACCATGGTAGCCATGGGTGGGTAGAGTTGTGCGCTGTGCTGCTTGTTACTGTTAACCGTAGGTGTTGAAACCGTTGATGCGATGCTGGATCTCGGCGAGAATGCGACGGGCGGTATACAACTGGCGAACTCCAACAACCGTCGCTACCATCTCTCAAACGTCGACGGGTGTGAGGCGGTGGGGCTGTGTCTGGAGAAATACAGGCGTCTCAGAGTGAGCGCCGTATATTCATCCGTGGGGTGGTGGGATGCAGGACCAGGTCTTGATTTAATCGCGGTGCGTGTGAAGTTTGGAGATAGTGAGATAGAACCATGTCCAGAGCAGATGGAAGCACCAAGCTTCCGTAAAACCCGCGCGTCTGTTGGCTCTAAAGCCGTCCTATGGCTGGACGGTGAATATGCCGTTAGAAAGGGCACTAGGCGTTGCTTGCTCGGGGCAGTAGGATAGTGAACGGACCAGTGCGGGCACCGTGGTACGCTCGCCGATAGCTGGAGCTCGAATTTATCCGTAGGCTTGCCATACCGTCGCTAAACCCGCCAATTTCGCACCAATCATTGTATTTGCCATCAGTCAAGGTATTCGTGTGCCAAGTATATCACCTCCATTGCCTTCGTTTATTGCTGACGTGAATGTGTGGGGATTGGTGGAGAATGGGGGGTAGCGTGCGTCGCAGAGACATCCTTGGCCTGAGGCGATTGCCAAATGCCATATGTATGCCTCGAGGCTTGAAGTGCCCAGCAACAACACCACAGATACGAGCTTGGTATTCGGATAGGCGTATATCGATACTCCCCATAGGCGCACCGCTTGCGCGAGGCTGGCTCTAGAACTCCGCGAAACTGCATCCGCAATGTTCAAGAGGCGTCGCATCGCTTTCTTCAGCCCTATCGGCTTTTCCATGAGCGGCATGCCGCCCTGGGAGTAGTCGAGTAATGGGCCACCGGCGTTTCTCGCTTTACGTACGGCTCCCACCCTCGAAAGAGCTGGAACAATTGTGCAAACAGTATTGTCACTTTGAGTCCTTGCGAGAGACTTGAGTACTTGCTACAGCCATCGATAACGTCCATGGACACCGCCGACCCCATCACTCCTACATGCAGCTCAACATCTCGCCAGAGGGAGGCAACGCAATATCTCCTGATTGACCAACATTAGGCTCGGCAGCAGTTGAGGCTCCGTTTCATCGTTAGTACTTTAGCCGGCAACCTTGGAGGAGGCGTCGGTGCAGCAGGTCTGACGAGACCTCGATCGCCTCATCAACGTCGGTTTTAGATTTTCCGAGACCAACTGCAGTGTAACGTAGGTCCACTCGCGGAAGCGTAATCATCGTCGATATCTGAAGGCTAGCTTATCAGACTATTAGTTTCCCGCGATCGAGACGTCACTACGAGCGGGAATATGACTAGGCCAGCGTGACAGCAACGAGAGGGGTCGATGCTTATCAAATCTTCGCGTGTCTTCGGCAAGATGCTTCGCAGCCGCTGTAGCGAGGCGAAGGAGACTGATTGACTGATTGACTGATTGAATGATTTACCTACCTTGTTCACCTTGAGCCGTCGGGCTTGGGCCAAGTATCACAACGGATAAATTGGCCAAGTCCAAAACACAATCGGGAGGCCTGAGGTCGTCCAGCCGTGCTGCAAATTTCCGGCCAAGCGAAAGGACCTACTCGTAGCCGTCAAGTGCCCTAGACTTTCTTCTACCCTTTCACACAACCTACACCAGCTCCATAGCTTTAGCATCCTCTCCAACAACCAGCTACCCACTACAGACAACCTATATCGATCTCTCGACCGCATCTCAAACACTCCGTGCCGCAAACAGTCTCGACTTACGACCTCATGGCCAAGTCATTGCCGTACAAACAGCCACTGCATCCACGAGTTCAACGAACCCCATTCAAAAACAACACGTCCAAGACATTACGTCCCTTTGCCGCCTGATGAGCATTTTTACCAAGAAAAAAGACGCGAATCATAAACCAAATATCTTGAAGTTGAGGAGTAAATCTATCTCGTTCTCTAGGGTACATGTACTGCGTTGCCCATCTCGCACTGCGTAGACAGGTTGGATTGATCTGACTCTAGCATCACCTCGATCTAGGAGAGGAGACCTAGTATCGCACTTATGGATTATTAGTCGCTCAATACTCTACAGGTAAGCTATCCTAAGTCTAGGGATAATCTTATAGATTTGACCAAATGTGTCCTATCAACACATCGAAACCTGTGAACATTCTCAAGGGTTGGGCACTGGCCTCCTGTTCGGAAGCATTACATCTCTTGCGTCATGTTTGTGTTGTCACAGAGCTACTTTGGCAACTGTCGAGGAAGCTCAATTCGGCGCTGATTGTCATGACTCTAAGGGTATTGTCCCTGTAATTGGTGGTAGCGCTTCAATAGCGTCACTGCAACTATGAGAAACGTGGCATATCGATTCTTGATCAGAAACAATCGTCTAGTCAGCTTGTTATAATCAACGTGTTACGAGGTATAGCGACTATGTTCAATGCGTCTGTTTGAGCAGGCAAGATAAAACTATTTAAGTAGTGGTATTAAGCCATGTTCTTCAGTGAACGTTGGGTCGCCAAGCTTCGCGCAGATCCTGGGGAGTGCACATTAGGTTCGGAATAATCTGCCCGACCCGTTGCTGGGTATCTAGGTACTAAGGTTGCTTGAGTGGTGCACAACAGCCCTTGCGTATCAGAAGGAAGCAGCCGCGGAATTTGATCTGCAAATATGAGTCATGCAACTTACGACTCGATCATTCTCTCGTCTTTCTGCTTCTACTCTAGTAGATTCTATCCTGAGTCTCTCTTCTGGATCATTTCTGTACTTGCAGCTTGCAATCGTTCGCCTGTCGGCTAGACCTTAGAACTGATTATACCTAGGTAGGAATATCTTACGTCGCACTCGTATTGCAACACCTGACAACGGAAGAAGACGGCAAACACCTAGGTACGCCCAAGAACTATGACCAAAGAATCGAGATGACACCCCGAGGTGAAGGGAATGCAATCTTCTCCGCCGCCGACCTTAACTCACGATGCAGTATAGCGGATTCAGGCCGAGGAGATCAGAACGATATGAGACGTAGCCATGATCGCATCTCAAACGGATACCTAATTCCTAAAAAAAAACACTAGCCATATGTGCAATGGCATGTTCGAGGAAGGTTTGGAAACCACGGCTCCTAATCTATTAGGGAGTGACTATGGCAGTGAAAAATGAGTGTATTAGCGGGCTCGAGTTATAGTCGGCCTTATGTGGTATGATCCTACGTCTTCGTTACCGTTCTATCAAATTTAAGCATTACAGCTGGGTAAGTACGGATGACTTACATGGGCCTTGATCATATCGATCAAGTCATACTAAAAATGCCACTAACAGCCACTTCCTTGATCCCATCCTCCACGCTATACCATACATGACAAGGGGCTTTCACAGACTGTAAAAATACGTATTATTGGGAATAGCGAGATGCTAGGATACTAACATAGAAGTTGAACCTTGTCCTTAGGTAAAGATATAAAGTGAATGTATGTAGTATCAGATGGTATAGAAGTGCCTTACGTGCTCTAAGGTAATCACCTTATACCTCACTACAGCACTACAGAAGCTCATATAGCATTAAAACTACACATACTTTAGCGCAAAGCACAAATTCTTCACCTCTATCTTTATCTTCAAACTAATATCTTTACGGTGTGCTGTCTCAACCTCGTCTACGTCCCCTGTTCTTCATCGTGCTGTTACTGGAACAGGGGTTTTATGACTAGAGAAGGGGGTGTTGACTGTTGTCACAAGAATAGTGCCTCTACATAAATGGTCTTGTAAGTCACAGGCACGGCGTTCCGCCTTGGGTGCTATATTTATTCTCCCCGCGACTTTAGGACTGACAATGTTAGTAGTTTGCAAAGGCATAGTGTTTGGAATTCAGTGGTTATGACTGACTTTAAGAATATTGAAAGCTACTCATGAGACGAATTCTGCTAGACAGGCATGGCTATCGGACCGCTTATTGACGGCGTCTTGACGCAATACGTGAGCGGGTAGTGATGTAAGTACCTGCTTCCGTAGCATGTATCCATCCTTCCACTTTCCAGCTCCCAAATTTAGGCTTCTTCATCAATATCCTTATCGGCGCGATATCTGTGACTTTTCCGTTCTTCGCAAACATCTCGAATGACACAGCGAAGCCACCTTCACTACTCCTTACGTCGTTCCATGTCGCCATCTCACAGACTTTGCACTATTCGTCCCAACCACCGTCATGTTCCTCGTCGCGCGGTAGTAGGGATTGGAAGAGTATGGGTAAGCCCCATAAATCGGCATCGATCTTCTTCTGTTTGTTGGGATGTCACATAGGCGAGAGATCTCTTGTTCTCTCCCATTTGATGAAGAGGCGGATCATCTGGGCGACCACCATCCAAGTACAGACTTGTTTGTCAATAGCTTTGTTAGTGTCAACTAGATACAAAACCGTCTGTTCCAAAGCTGTTAAAGGCGTCGGCGCATTTCTGAGCGATGTTTAGACGCAGTTGCTATCTTTAGTCATCTCTGGGGCTTGTATTGGTCCGCTTGAGTATATCTCCTATATGACGTGACTG
Organism: Alternaria arborescens; assembly: GCF_004154835.1. Lineage (NCBI taxonomy): Eukaryota > Fungi > Ascomycota > Dothideomycetes > Pleosporales > Pleosporaceae > Alternaria > Alternaria arborescens. The sequence goes on along the minus strand of NW_021167863.1, from coordinate 381,204 downwards.
CAGAAGCGGCGACTGCTGTTGCTTGTGACTTGATATCGACTTGGTGTTCGGGTACTTCCGCAGATAACTGTATCGGACATCAGATACTATATAGGTATTCGGTTTGCGTGAAATCAGGCTACGAGTGGTAAGTCTTTATCATATCTTGCTAGCCATCCCTTTACCTGTGCGCGTTGCATCAAGCATTATTAGTGATAACTACTTCACGCTGCTATAGGCTGTGAGCTTGGCCCAGGGCGCTGTCAAGTCGGACTGAAAGCCTGACTTTGATGGTCTTCCTGGTATTTGTGGAGAGCCTGGTAGCAGCCGTCTTCATGGTTGTAGGTGGAGTTGTCTTTACGCGACTCTTACCTCAGTACGTAACGAACTGCGGTTCTGGCCCCTCCGATGAGTACTGAGTTGGATCCTTTGCTTTGGTTGTCCACATGTCGATTAATAATGGTTCGATTTGCGCAAGGAAGGAAAAAGAACGAATGGGAGGTTGGCGAATCAGCGGCCTTGGCGTTCTGACCTCATCCAAAACTTCGGGTGCGGCGAACAGCGGAGGTGGTGGCATCACCAGACTTTCTTGTCAACACCACTTCAATCACCCACGATGTTCACAAGACGTGCAATCCCTTCAGTCAGTCCCTGAAATTCACGTGTAGTTATCATCTCCCACCTAACAATTACTAGGCTTTCCGAGCGGCAACCCGCGCAAGCACAGCTCGCCCCATCCCCTCGGCACGATTCCTCACACCATTCCAAGCACGATTGCTTTCTGATGAAGTCCGTTCCGCGATTGACAGGGCTGTCGCATCATCGCCCGTTGTTTTGTTCATGAAGGGTACACCAGAGACACCACAATGCGGCTTCTCGAGAGCTAGCATACAGATCTTGGGTATGCAGGGGGTTGATCCAGAGAAGTTTACTGCCTTCAACGTGTTAGAGGATCAGGATCTTAGGCAAGGTGCGTCGCTCCGATTATACACCGTAGTCTGGCATTGAGACTATTGAACTCGAGTCGATGCACGTCTCGGGTCACCGCAGGACAATATATGCAACCATGCAGGCTGACAGGTGTAAAACAGGTATTAAAGAATACTCTGAATGGCCGACTATACCACAGCTATACGTCGACAAGGAGTTTGTCGGTGGCTGCGACATCCTCATGTCTATGCACCAAGACGGATCGCTTGCGAAGATGCTGGAGAAGAAAGGTGTAGTCGTTCCCGCGGACGGACAGGCACCATAAGCAATACATGACGCAACAACGAAGCATGAAAGGTGTGTAAAGACTGTGTCATACAATACCGCATTTACTGTAAACGCTTGGCAACTGCCTCTGTAACAACAAGAATGTATACGTTTGCGACGAATAAGGTATGCGGCGACCCGCATTGCTGGATTTTCCAAGACAACCTGATAACGTGAATGCCACTATTTTGAAGACACTTCTTTTCTGCAATTTGTCATGTTCTACATAACTGGATTCTCTTTCCCTTCAACGCGGGCGCGACTTCCTCCAGATAACCGGAGCACACGACGAACCTTGGCCAGTCTTGGATTCATTTCCACGCTCGGCTTCGTACCTCTCGACACATATAATACGTCATCCGCACCTGATCGATGCCACTTAGGATGGGAGTTGAGCGTACTGAACCCGCTCTAAGAATGCGCGGTAACGTGGACCTACCAGCGAAGAAGATATCGCTCGCAAGAGTGAAAAAGACAATTTCAGCTGCCACCGTCTTCAAGAGGCAAAACAATAAGATTGACAAAAGAAACAGTACACTCCAGGTAACTCATAGAAACTCAAAGTTTACCGGCGAAGACGCTAATGCTACGACATTGCTGAGCGCCAAGTCACGCTCTTCCCCACGAAGCATAAAGAAAAGTGGAGGAAAAAAGAGATCCTCGGGAAGGCGCCCTCTGAATGTGTTCTTCAAAGGTGCTGCACAACTATTCTTTTATTGACGTACAGGGAACTAATACCATTCCACACAGATGCTAGCGACGAGTACCGCCGCCATCTTTACAACACTACCTCACTCAACATCACCAAAACTCTCGATTCACTTCTCCATAACCTCTACGACGGTACTCTACGAACGATCACCCCGAACAGCAGTCAGCAAAATTCCAACGCCTCGCCCCTAAGGCTTTCCGGCCCAGCAAAGTACGAACGTCTAGCCACACAACTGTATCAACCCATCTCTCAGTTCAAGCTATCACTGCGGCGTATCGACAGTAGAGGAAAGAGTGTACGGTTTGTGCAGACACTGGAAACTCGTATGCTATACTATGACGAGTTGATTGCCAAAGAGACGAAGAAGCTGGGAACGCTGCAGAAAGAGTGGGAATCTGTCGTGAGTGAGATCTGGAAGCTGAGAGCTAAATGTCTGGGCGACGAAACGATGGCAGAGATGCTATTCACTGAACAAGGATTGTATGAGAAGACCTTGCCACTTTCCTCATCTCCATTTGAAGCCACCGACGCTGAAGACACTCTGTTCATTCCTGAGAACGACAGCTTTTCTCCACGCTACAAACCTCTTGTCGGCAAAAGGCGTGTTACTTTTCTCGAAGAAGAAGAAGAAGAAGAAGAAGCACCAGGCGTTTGTGACAAGTACGACGCCACGCCAACAGATCAGTTCCCAGATTTTATCCATCAACCTTCAAGTGATCGCAACGGCACGTTGCCTCTCATTCCAGATTTATCTGAAGGCAAGACTAAGGAGCTGGAGAAAATGGTGACGGAGCTAGGCAACCAGGAGATGGGTGATTTCTGCAGAATTGAAGAGGATCATGAGGCGTACTGGAAAAAGAAGACGGCACAGCTTGCGAATGCGCTGAAGAGTGACTGAGGGGGCGGCGAGTTGAAGCGCCATTGAATGAGGACATATCACTCCTAAGACCAAAACAGACGTGATTACAGAACTGTAGAAGATGAAGACCATCTGCTTTAGCAAAAAGACAGTATGCATAGATGTCGGTAGGATGGCGAGGCATAAAACACTATGCATACTGTCACATATACGGTTATAGTCGCCGTTACCTCACTTCCCGATCGAGAACTCAGTAAATGTGTATAACGTTTCAAAAATCTTGTTCTTGTGCTGTATGCTCAAAAGTCTACAATGCGGACTATTAAACAAGTAATCTCCGAAAGTGATCTAGCACATGCTGCCTAAGAAAAGCAACGGTCTAATAATCTAGATGGATATCTCTGGCTCAAAGTAAAACCCCAATCTTCCCTCGCACTCTCTTGTACAAACTTAGTCGAAAGAGCTCTTGAAGACGTATCGTTGATCCTCAGGTTGTTGGAATGGTACACCAAGCTCGAACAGCGTCATTACGCTTTCAGAGAAGTCCTTGAAGAAAGCGTCGTTGTCCTTTGCGTACAAATCAGTGTACTTCCTGAAGCTTTTATCCTTGACAAGCTCCATGTCGGTCGGCAACATCATCAAGCTCTTGGTCTTGACGTCTTCAAACTGCTTGGGGCCGTTCCACTTCTTCCATGACCACTTCTCCTCAACCAGGAGCTTGTAGTAGTCGTTGGTCAGGGTAGTAGGGGAGAAGGTCCAGGGGCCGTCAAAACCAGAGCGGTCGGTATGGCAACGGCCTAGGGCGTGTGCACCAGAGAGGGCGACCATGGCGCGGTCATCGAAGCCCATGCGGCCGAAGATGGCGCGAATGTGGCTAGCGTCCTTGCTTGCGTCGGGCAGACGACCGTCGGGCGTGCAGTAGGAGACGTCGCGGTCGGAGCGTCCAGCTCGGTATGGAATCTTGGGACCTTGCATCTCTTGGATGGCGCAGACACCAGCAAGAATCCACAGGTCGGAGTATGTGATCCACGGGAAAGCCTCCTTGACGGGCTCAAGGAAGTCGCGGGCAGCCTTGAGACCAGCATTGGCGCCGTGGTCGCCTTCGGGAGCGAAGCGCATAGTAGCACCGTTGGAGCCACCAGTTCCGGTCAACTTGTCGAAGCTGTTGCTCATTAGCACCCCTGTTTGATGGAAGAGAAATCATGGTACTCACGTTCCCGAAGCGTGCCATGCCAGACGCAGCAGTACAGGTCCGTAGCTGCCATCGTCATAGTCGTCGTGCTCCTCGAGCCTCTTTGCGATATGATCGTAGACCTTCTGGTAGTCCTCGAACCTAGGTGTGAAGATCTTCCTGCTGCTGGTCTGACCAAACAATTCGGGCTTGTATGTGTACAGGCTGTATACACCAGCACCAACGAGGAGGGCACCAGCACCCCAGGCTAGGCCAGTTGGGTTGCCCTCGTGCTTGTCTGGTCCTTCCTGCTGAGAAGCGTATCCGCGTTGCTGGCTGCGGAAGGCATTCTGTGTGGGTGCGACGAAGCGGGCAGAGGAGCGAGTTGAGGTGGTACGGAACGAGGGAGCGGCGGTGCGCAGGGCGCGGGAGAAGCTTCGTGAGGCAGATGCCATTGTGCTACAAGTCGAGAGGTGTGTGTTGATAAGCTCAATTTGCCTCTGAGGTCAATTGGCGTTTGCACAAATGCAGTAAGATCGAAGGGAGTAACAACGAAGAAGCAACCAGGTCGTAGGCGCGGGAAAGCTTTTAAAGATAATGTTCTCAATGCCTCGGACACCCGATGGCGACAATCTTTCTTTCTGGAAACAACGGCAAAGACCCACTCTGATGACCTCTGCACCAATCAGATGTATTACGGGGCATAACCGTCTGGACCCTTGGGATTACGATATCTGATGCCACCGCGACACACGTCCGATCGCGAAGCCATGTTTCGCCGATTGGGAAATTTTGTCCAAGTTATCTGGCAGACAACAGAGTTGGAGCTATTAGGCAGGGAAAACCGTGGTTTTGTAGCCTCAAAGGGCTGGGCGTTGCCCTCGTGCATAATCCGACTTCCACACGCTGTGATTCGCCGTGGCCGCATCGATCGACGCAGGCCAGCCAGCCAAATGAGGGGTAACAGATGAGGCTCTGCGGCATCTTCATTCCATCTCTTGGGCGGCGCATGTCGTCACCTTCTACTCGTCGTGTAGCAAACCTCACTCTCTTCATCCCCTCGTTCTTATCACGGTGGTACTTGCCATACTGGGTAGACACGGTGGCCAACCAGAGCTTTCGTGTACTAAGCCGCCGAGACTGACTCATGCCATGCCCACATGCCGTTCCTCTCCGATGAGCGGCATGCACGGCAAAAGTGGGTGCATCGCTCAAAGAGGTAGTTTTCTCGATCTAATAGTGGTACTTCACTGTTTCTCCATGCACGAGATTTGTCAAGTAAAACATGAGTTCAATTACTGCGAATATCCAGGGCGTTCGTAGCGGTGATGAAAAAGAAGCCAACACGGTCAACGCCTCCCATCCGCTGTCCTTCGATGCAATCCCAAGTCTTGATTAACGCCTTACAAGGAAATGCTCACTCAGTTTGTGTGCGTGAAGAAACCAGAATGAATAACAACTCCAATGCCATGACATGAATGCGATCATTACCCGAAACATTACCTCTCTCGTGTATTACTCATCCAAACGTGAAATGCACAAACGAAAATGATCAATACAGATGACCGTTGTGCGGAGGCATACCCATGATCATACCGAGATAGGGATGCGGGTGTGGGTAACCGTCTAGGCTGCTGGTAGGTGTGGAAATGCCAGAGTTGGATGCTGTTGGTGGTCGCGACTCTTCCATATTCCTCTTGGCTGCGTTCTCGGCTGCTTCCTTGACGATTTTGGGCTTGAGGAGATCCCAGGACGTGTTATTGGGATCTTTAGGAATGGTGATGGCACGCTTGTAGGCCGGGCAGGCTTCTAGCTCTTTGACGCTGATGGGCGGAGTCAGTTGCGACGCCTTTTCTTTGAAAAAGTTCTTGCGCCGTGACTTCTTTGCGTTATAGTCGGAGGTCCTAGCTGTTCGCTGCATCTCTTCCCATTGCTCCATTTTCTTTGCAAACATCTGGCGCTCTTCTACCTGCTTGGCCTTTGCAGCCAGCCATTCAGTCCACCATGCGGCAGTCTCTTCTGTGTTGGGAGTCTTCTCTCTTGACTCCCTGTGGAACTCGGCAACGAGCTTCTGTACATCTGACCGCAGGTAGATGGTCTTCAACGCATGCGTACTCGCGGGCCCCACGCCGACAAAGTTGCCCCAAGAATCGAAGATACCACTGGGCAGAGCAGCACGGATGTAAGAAACGTCTTCGCCGTTTAGGCCCCGCAGCTGGGCAATTGCATCGTATTCCTTGACAACCTGGTTGTTGAGACAGTCTTTGCACATGCGACGCAGAAAGGCCCAGAACGTCTTGCGAGTGTTTGGCGCACCGCAGTCCATACAGCCATGCCCATGACGCAGATGGGCGAACTGGAACTCGGTGAGACCTGGAGGTGGGTCCGGCATGTCGTTTCCGTAGTAGTAATCCCTGCTATGCTTCCAGAGCATGGGGTTATCCCGCAAAAACCGATAGCATGAGGCAATCTTGCTACGCATCTCCAGCAGTTGCGCAGGGTCCGAATACGAAAGTATGATGAACCAACAGTCCAAGTCGACGCCTTTGGACAAGATCTTGCCCCTCCGTAATCTCGTCGGCTTGCGCTGCTGCCACTGTTGATTTAGCAGCTGGCGGGCCGGTGCCGCAACGAGTGGAGTCGTCGCATCGTTTCCCGAGTAGACAGCAGGGTTTGCCGCCTGCTCAGAGTCCTTTCTGCCCTCGTCGCCCCGCTTGCGCTTCAAACTGCCTTCGACCATTGCCAAGGGCACATTGTGAGACCGTACCTCTTGCGCCAGCCCCGCACGCTTCCCGCCGGGGCGCCGACAGTTGATCACGGTTGCGTAGGCTTGATCCGGTGTCTGCAGGAATGGAGTCTGCTTGTTGACTGTAAAGGCGACATATTTGGCATTCACCATCTCGGGTCAGCAGGCCAGCCGCTCTGGGTATCGTAACGGGTCGCTCGCAGTCACACTTCCACGTATAGGCTCGGGCCTTGCATAAGGTGCTGGCAAGATGGCGGATTGGAGTGTGGACGGTCGAGAGGCTGAAGGAAAGAAAGGAAAGGAGTGTGGACGACGCTGAGACTTTCGCGCGCCCAGGCTTGAGTTGAGGTCGGCTGCCGAACCAAACTTGCCCGACTACAAGGTTGGCCCTTCGGATATAAAACCTGGCCCTTACTCAGCGCGACCACCCGTAGCCATCACATCTACAGTGTCCAGTTGACATCAGCCTAGAAGTGTACCTGGTAAAAAAAAATACGTCTGCCAGTGGAGATATGGATCCAGGAACTCTTCACGACACTGACATGCGGAATGATGCGCGCTCGCTATGCCGCATCAATCTGCTCCGATGCATCTTTTTCCCATTAGGCCCGACGCCACACCGCTGATCACATGGTTACATCACACGCGAGGCGCACGCTTACGGGCCTTATTTACAGGTTTGAGCCGGCCAAAGTCGCCTGTCCAGTTTGCTTGTTGCTAGAGCCGAGTGCTGGATGATTAGCAGCATGCTGTCTGCGCCATCTCCTTGTGTACCCGTGACTTGGCGCTGGGGAACGGCAGAGCAGCTTCCTAATGAGGAATTGCATCGCTTACGCATGGGAAAAAGGGCAAAGTCAAAGATGCGGGGTTAGCGAGCGTGGAGGATGCGAGAGTGGTCAGATCTAGTGCTAGGGTCACCAGCGACCTCGGCCTTCGCAATGACTCTATCTCGTTATCCGCTTTCCACGTTATATTCTCTTCACTCCCGCCTGTTTCAAGTGCAGTGGAAGCGCGAACCTGGCGTCGGATCTACCCCGGTGCACTAGTTGACCAACCAGGTGGATTGAACAAGTCAGCTTCCATCATGTTTGGAAAGAAAGACAGTAAGTTGCATCTCGTCATTACACTGCCAAGTTGTCTCGGATCACTCCCCCGGAATGCTTGACGAATCTTGTCAGCTTGCAAGCTTATCGTCAGATTCACGTCTCTTGCTTCTTCAAGGCGTCCCTCCATGCAACACGACGTATTCCTAGATTCACTGGATCACGCTGATCATCTGCAAAAGATGCACCGTCTTCGGACTTTGAGAAGACGGACCCTGTCCCTCGTTACGACAACACCTACGATGACGACCCGGCGCTCATTCAGTGTCCACCAAACACTACGGAATCCAAACTCGTGGCCAAAATCGACCTCCATGTCATTCCTTTTCTCTGCATCATGTATCTTCTGGCCTTCCTGGATCGTGTCAATATCGCAAACGCGAACGTCTTTGGACTCAGCGTCGAACTCGACTTAGTACGGGACAATCGCTACAATACCGCCCTGGTCATCTTCTTCATTCCGTACATTCTGTTCGAAATCCCTTCCAATGTGCTCCTCAAGAAGATGAAGCCTCGAGTCTGGCTCAGTATCTGCATGTTTGGTTTCGGACTTGTAACTATGCTACAAGGCTTCGTGCAGAACTACGCTGGTTTACTTGCGACTCGATTTTTTCTCGGTCTATTTGAAACCGGCATGTTCCCCGGTGCGTTCTACTTAATCGGCATGTGGTACCGGAGACACGAGGCGCAGAAGCGATACTCGTTCTTCTTCAGCTCAACAACTCTGGCCGGAGCTTTTGGCGGGTTGTTAGCCTCTGCAATTGGCAAGATGGAAGGTATTTCGGGATACCGTGGGTGGAGGTAAGTTTTAGATGTGCAAGTGCACACCCAACATACACTGACTCCGACAGATGGATCTTTATTCTCGAAGGACTCTTGACCGTTCTAGTTTCCTTCGCATTCTTCTTCTTGCTTCCAAACTTTCCAGAGGAAGTTAAGTGGCTTTCGGAGCCCGAACGCGCCTTCGTCAAAGCCAGGCTCCAGATCGATCAAGGGCGCTCCGCGCGCGAACGACCCATAAAAGCCAAGGATGTGGCGAACATCTTCAAAGATCCCAAAATCCTGCTCGGCGGACTCATGTACTTTGGCTTGATCGTTCCCGCCTATGGATATGCCTACTTCTCCCCGACTATTATCCAGGATTTCGGCTACTCTCCTATCCAAACACAACTTCACAGTGTTCCTCCATGGGCTGCCGCGTTTGGCTTCTCGATGCTTGTTGCGTGGTTCTCAGACAGGCTCAAGCACCGCTTCATGTTCGCCATTTTCCCTATTGCTGTCTGTATCGCCGGTTTCGCTATTCTCATCTCTGTGCACGACAATCGCAACCTACAGTACGCGGCGCTCTTCCTAGTAGCGATGGGGGCCTACACCGCTATGCCAGTCATCGTATGTTGGTTCAACATGAACTTGGGTGGCCACCACCGTCGAGCTGTGGGAAGCGCATGGCAGGTTGGTTTTGGTGAGTAATTCCTGATGTACACCATATGAGATGTTGAAAACTAATTAAACACCCTAGGTAACATTGGTGGTATTATTGCAGTCTATTCATTCCTGAAGAAAGATGCGCCGAAGTACACAAGAGGATACTCAATCGCTATCGGTTTTGTATGCCTCAGTGCATTGAGTTGCTGCGCGTACTTTGTCATGTGCAGCTGGGCAAATCGGAAGAGGAACAAGAGCGTCAGGGATGTTGGGTTGACGGAGTACGAAAAGACCGAAATGGGCGACCTGAACCCGGAATACCGCTACCTCTTGTAGACGGTAAAACAAAGACTAGACGAGGAGAACAAGAGCAGATATTGTAGAATCTAACCTTGATCAGGTTAAGAGAGAAAATTACAGAGATGTGGTTTTCTCGCTATTGAGCTCCAGACTTTATACAACGCTATATGAATTCTTATGACGCTGCCTTTACACTATACGGTGTAGCAGCCCCAGTGTATCATACTCACCGCGTGTGTAACATCTTTTGCTACGTGTCTCAGGTCTTATTGATCGTCTTGCACGCGACCTTTCTAACATTTTGCTACTAACCCTAGAATGTTTCAGTGAAAGCTTATCTGACTTCAACCAGAGCTCCTTTTGAAATATGTGTGGCGTCTTGGTATGGAGGCGTGTGGATCCTTCTGGGTCTGGAGAATACAACCTCAATAGGTATCTGGGTCTACACTGACCCGTGCATAAATAGGTGGTTTTGCGCAATTGTTGTGTGTAGTTGCTTGCCATCTCAGGTAACGCTCGGTGCCGTCGTGACGCTTGCAGTGTCCACGCTTTCTTCACTGCCATGCCCCCAGATCTCTTTACTCTCGCTCTCAACTCCCCTCATCGCCTTTGCAACTTCTTCCAACCTTACAACGACCTCTTGCACACCCTTGTTTACCTTCTCAAAGTACCTGTCATTCTCCTCTCTCCTCTTCCGGCTCAACTCGATATCTTTTTCTGTCTCCTCCTCAAGCTTGATGCGATCAAACAACTTCTCACCCTTTCCGGATCCTGCCCCGTCATGAGGGTGTGCAAGGCTCTGTGGTTGCAGATCGTTCGCTTTGCTATCCTGTGACTTCTTCTGTTGTTCGGGTGTCTGTTCATCCTCTTCTGAGCGTGCCCATGCTTTCGCGAGTTCTATCTGCGCTTTTCGCAGCTCATCAAGGGCTCGGGAATGTTCAGAACCGAAGACGGTCATACCTGGTCCCTTGATGGCGCTCAGCTCCACCTCCTCCAATGTGTTCTGCATCTCGGCCCATATTGCTTCGGCGCGTGACGATGCTTCGGCATCCGCTGCTTGGCTATGCTGTCTTTGTCGCCGTTGGAAGGGTGCGGAAGGGTTTGTGGAAGTAAGACTGAGGTGGTCGCCATCGTTGGTTGTCGTAGGTGGAAGAGGTCGCTGCGAATCTGGGGAGAGCAGTGAACGTTGGCGGACTAAGGGCGTCTTTGTAGGGGATCGAATCTCGTGTAACGAAGTGTTGGAAGCATTATGCGATGGTGGCCCGACGAAGAGGGCAGGAGCAGGTAGGCGATTAGTTTGCGTCTTGGTGACTTTCTTGACGTTTTGGGAGGCCATAGTGACGCGCGAGCTAGGCGCGTAACGTAAAATACTAGTTGTAGTATCGTGGACCCTGTACGAGTCTTACGACGGGCACTTGATTGAATCTCTGCAGCTTCTAAAACTGCCAACAAGCTGAACCTGTGACTTGTTCGGTATTGACAGTTGACGTTCCTGTCTCCCCCAGATGGGATGACGATGGCCCGATAAGATAAGATGGCGTGGTGGCGCTAGGCCGTTTGCAGGCCAGCGCCGCTAAGCTGTGGGGCTTGGCTCTGGCGCACACTGATTCCAGCCGCTCTCGAAAATACTTCGACGTCTGCGATACTAACCACACTCTCCCCAGCACACCCGTCGTCAATACCGCAACCATGGGTAAAGGTACGCAACTACTCTCTCCAGCAGCCCCCGATCGACGACAAATGCACGATCCCGCGCCTTCGCCGTCTTGGATACCGTCGTATATTGTGTAGTTGCTCACAATACCATCAGGAAAGCCAAGAGGTCTCAACGCCGCCCGCAAGCTCCGCAACCATCGCCGCGAGGGACGATGGGCGGACCTCCACTACAAGAAGCGTCTTCTCGGAACCGCCTTCAAGTCCTCCCCCTTCGGTGGATCTTCCCACGCTAAGGGCATAGTCCTCGAGAAGGTCGGTGTTGAGGCCAAGCAGCCCAACTCCGCTATCCGAAAGTGTGTCCGTGTGCAATTGATCAAGAACGGAAAGAAGGTCACCGCTTTCGGTATGTCACTATCTGGAGATTGAAGAGAGCTCCGAGATGAGCCTGTGGCGAGCATGAGAGCACGGGCTAATAATTTGGCAGTTCCCAACGACGGTTGCTTGAACTTTGTCGATGAGAACGACGAGGTCCTCCTTGCTGGTTTCGGTCGTAAGGGCAAGGCCAAGGGTGATATTCCCGGTGTGCGTTTCAAGGTCGTCAAGGTTTCCGGTGTCGGTCTGTCCGCACTGTGGAAGGAGAAGAAGGAGAAGCCCAGGTAATAGAGGACTCGTCTGAAAGGAGTAAAGGAAGGAAACGAACGTGGACCAAAAGCCCGCCATGAACGAATGATGGAATCCGCGGATCACTATGGGAGGTTACCGGAGTCTTTACATTGGGATATCTGTGCTTCTACTCGGCATATGAAAAGTCATGATATGCTGGAGAGTTAGATAGAGAATCTGACTCGTTCAAGCGCCCACTCCGTTTGCATATGTCTATGGAGTGAAGTTTGGTGCGTCGCCACATCGTCCATGAAGTTGAGCAACCGTGTTTTATGGAAGCTGCACATGCTACAAAGTATCGTTTATTGAAAAGGACATTGTATTCTACACTAAGCATTCCGTTCAACGTCAACCGACTTGGACTGATGCAACATAGGAAAGAGGCGCCGCCGGGTATCTTAAACAAAACGCCAACCACACATGCAATCTCAACAACTCTAGGATAAAGTTTACCCTATTTCGTAAACATAGCATTAAACGTATCCTCCAATCCTGTATCCTTGGGAGTCCCATAATAATCATACTTCAGCTTCGGGCTAGCGAAGAGCTCCGCGTCCCTCTTAACATTCTTTGGTACACCCAGGCCATCTAGGCCTGATACTTCTCCCACGCCTCCTTGTGTCTTCTGTTCCTTCTTAAAGAAACTGGGTGCGTTTTCTTTGAGAGGAGGAGTCCAGACACTGGGTTTCCAAGGGTTGGGTTTCTGGCTCGCAGAGAGGGAGGTTGGTGGCGGGGCTGGGACCCGGTGACGGAAGGGGTTTGGGTCTGGCTTTGAGAAGATGGAATGGGGTTCGTTGAAGCGAGGAGGTGCTGCGGGTGGTGGGGTTGTAGTCTTGGAAAACTGATTGGATATGATCTCTGGAGCTTGGGAAGAGAAACGGCCTCTAGGCTTAGTTGGTGTCCAGTCCATGTCGTCAGCGCCCAGGAACGCGGATCGCTGAGCGAAGGGGGTGGTGACATCGGTAGCGTGTGTAGTGTAGGAGGCTTCTGAGATGGTTGGTGACGGGGGGAGAGGAGAGGATTCTTTACCCTGTTCGAATCCAGTCGTGAAAGCTTGCGCCATACTATCAAAGAGGTCTGCCTGGGGATGAGCCGGATGGTAAGAGCCTTTCCTGGCCTTCTTCGCGCTACCAGGCACCTCGGGAACAGGTTCTCGAGTCGCTTTTGGGAAGGAGGGTGCAGCGCCGTATACGATGCGCACAGCCTTCCATGCCATGAGGGACGAGAAAGCTAGTATGCCGAGCATGCCCATGTGAGTGTGCCGGAAGTGGTCGAGCGTCTCGTTATTGATTTCGGTGCCTTGCCAGTAATAGAGGCTTACGAAGCGGAGGACAACCGCACTTACGCGGATCACCCACAAGGACATAAGCCCACGCATTCGTCCTGTAAGACTGTTCATCTTGGCTTTCAACTTGGGATTCCACCAGACTGTAAGAGCGTCGGCAATGATTGCGAACTTCAACCACTTGAGTACTACGGGTGACAGTACACAGACTTCATCGATCCAGCCATTTGACTTAGCCTGGGTCCAACAAGTATCCCAGCTGAACACTTGATACGCCCGTATATCTTGGTCCGGACCCATAATCAACCCAGCACTATGCCAAACCACGCCTATTACCGTGCTCAAGATGTAAGTCCACTTGGCCAGCGAAATGAGCCTCAGTGTCCACGCTTGCCGGTGGGTGTGTACGGTCGTGCGCTTCTGCTTGGCCGCTTCCATTATGCGCGCCAGATTGTCTGCTCTAGCGACGTGATTCGCATTCCTGATCTGATGTTGGACTCGAGGCAGACATTCGCTGCAGACTTGTGGGTATCGGGTCTCGAGCTCGTCCTTGTAGTCGTCATACGCGGCTAGATATTGGTCGTATGCCGGGTCGTCTTCTTCAGGGAGGTATTCACCGAGGAGTTTGGCGTAGAGGGTCTGGTTGCGCTGACATGTGTCGCAGAAGATGTCATCCCCCACTGTGGACATGGCAGGTGTTGGTGAGCGCGACCGCAGGTGTTGAAAGGAGGCTTGAGGTGCGGATGCGATTTCTTCCAGGGGCGGATCTGTGATGTTTCCACGCTAGAAACAAGTCAGCTGGGAAGAGTTGAGGGGACACGCAGCGAGTATGTACCTCATCGAAGTGATTCACTGCGTCGCATTGCGGACAGTGAAATGTCTTGGGTATGTGTAAGAAGGTGTCGCGTGACTGGTTGTTGCAGTAGTGACAGCGCAATCTGCGCCGTAACAGCGCCATGGTGAAGGAGACACCTGGAGTATGTGGTGATGGCAATGGTCAGTGTTGATGCACCATGTCATGGGCAACGACGTGTTTCGGCAGAATGTCGAGGCTGCCACACCGCCCGAGCGCCGGCGCGGAAATTTGGTTCACCATGTCGAATGCACTGTTCACCACTTTGGGAGCGACGACTGCCGACAACGCATCACGGCGGACAAGACAGTGGCCCAGGAACTTGCGGCACCATCGCCCGAATCGAACGTCCCGGCTATATCCATCACTCCACCCCTCGTCGCCCGCCATTCGATGGCTCGGTAGTCCGCAAACCCTCGCACATCCATCTCAATCGCCGCCGTCCCGCCCACCATGAGCCAGTTGGTCGTCAGGCCAGGACGCAATGCCGCCCGACAGGCCAAAAAGCTCAAGGAGATTCGGAAAGTCAAGAACGCAATTACCTGGCACGAGCGGGAACGTAAGAAGCGACAGGAGCTCAAACAGGAACGATGGGATTCCAAGCAAGCCGTTATCCAACGTATAATGTGGGAGCATGAGCACGTCAAGGGTGTTAGGAAACAGGCCTTGGCCAATGCAAAGGAAGACTGGAAGCTTGGTCCCTTGAGGCCAAATCGCGCCATTGGCCCCGACGCTGAGAAATATGGTGCCCTCAAGGCTGCCCAGATCCAGAAGCCCGAGATACCTGTCAAGACTCAGAAAACCCGAAATGCTGTCAGGGAGAAGAAGGGCCTGGAATTGGAGTACCCGCTAGTCGTCGACGATAAGAAATACTTCCCGATTGTAAAGGATGATCGTGTCGTGATATTGAAGGGGAAGGACGCGGGTAAAATTGGTACTGTGCAAGAGCTCGTTCCGAGAACACACGAGGTTGTCGTTAAAGACATGAACATGGTAATTTCTACCTTGCCTTACTGCAGCTGTGTATCATTAACACTTCACAGCAATATTTTGACACCGCCGTGTTCAACGCCGCTGCTGAAGGCATGGGGCCTAAGATAGAGAATGCTTTGCCTATGCCTCTTGATAATGTACGCCTGGTGGTACCTGCCGAGATACAGAAAGGAGGCAAAAAGTGCTTCGAGGATGTTGTGGTCGAGAAGATCTTCATGGAGCGACATACAACCGGCATTGACCCCTACACTGGCACCGATTACGGCGACAGCGAGATCCCGGAAGCACATCAATATGATCCTCGAACTGGTCTCCCCATATTCCACCGATACATTGCAGGCACACGGCAACGACTTGAATGGCCATGGGAACGTGAGGAAGAGATCAAAGATATTGATATCACGAAAGAGTCAGAGACGGACAAGCAAACATGGCTCAGAAAAACCATAGCCAGCATAAGCCAGCCGCTCACCAGTTTGAGTCGCTGGCGAAGCAAGAACAACGAGGACCGAGCTCAACAGGACGCATCGAAGGACCTGGCAACTGGTAGCATTGAAGAGAAGTTTTCTGAGATTCAGAGGATGGAGCAAGATAGATTCAAGGCTGCGACCCCAAGAAGCATGGATCCCAACTATCCCGGAGCCTATGACGTTGATACAACGCGCAATATCGTTGAGGGATCAGAGTCCATGGCTTATACGCTTGTTGCACCACCTTTCCCCGACACACTTGGTGAAGAACTCCGCGGCGATATTCACGAATTCTCCATCAAATCAAAGAAGGAAAGGGGCCCTGATGCACCGCGCCCTATCAAGATTGCAAGACACTCTGAGCAGGGTGTGCTTGCACGGGAGATTGCAAAGCAACAGCAGAGAGCTGCGGACGCAATGAAGACACCCATGCAACTGAGGTGGGAGCTCGAACATCAGAAGAAGGTGCAGAGCCAGAAGGAGAAGCCACTCGTGGACCAAGAAAGCTTGCTGGCGGCGTTGGGTCAGCACATGCAGAAGAGTGCTACAAAGCCGTATCTGGGAAAGAAGCAGATTTCCAGTCAAACAGCCGATCTCGATTAGAGCCATCAAAGCACGACATGACACCACATGACGCATTGTGGAATGAAATTTGTAGCATCTATTCTGTATATATAGCAAGCATTGCAGTGGGAAACTCAGTCAGGCCCTCGGCAGCATGTGGGGTATCTTCGCTGTAAATGTACACCAAACGCCTAAATCATGCATATCACGACTCCCATCACCTTGCCATGTATATGAGCTCGTACTCAAACTAGAATGCCCCAGTACTCCGCTCGTCCCCCAGCGCCTTCTAGCTCCTCCCATTGTACCAGGAATCGATCCACAACCCTCAGCAATAGCTTCCCACTCAGACTCAATGTCTTGACGCGTGCGAAGCTCTCTACGTACACGGTCTTGCACTTGTCCCTGCTGTTCGCACCCTTGATGTTGAAGTAACGAAGTATGAGACTCGCGAGAATCAAGATTACAGCCGTAGCTGGGCCGTTTGTGATGATGAGATCTGGGAGGTCGGCGGCTGTGGTTTCGTAAGGTGTCGTGGGAGCCTGGCCAGCTAGTAGCGGTGGTACGTGAAGGAGAGGCGCGAACGATGCTAGGAGGGTATAGAGTGATGTTAGAGGTGTTGTGAGGAGTGGCTGGTGTATCTTGCGCGCACGAGGCACGTTGGCGATATTATAGTGGTCTGGTCCAGTGCATGCTGGTTTATCGCCCTTCTTCTCTCCCGCCACATATATCATGCTGTCTGCACCTGTCATCACCGTCACCGGTGTTCTTCCTGCGCTGTTCTCGTAGACTGCATTTTTCTCCACGTCTTGCTTGCCTAATCGTCCCTTTTCCTTATCTTCAAGTCCTCGCTCAAACTCCGCGGCGCGTTGTGCTGAGAATGCATCTCCGCTGCTGACTACATATGTTCTGTGCGTGTACTTGCGTGTATCCAGATCTCGAAGTAGGTAGAACATCTCGTGTGTATGCCCTCCCGATCCTAGCACGATAAGAACGCGTGTTGCGAGCGGGCGCTGGCGTAGCGGTGTTGATTTCGAGCGCGCATTTGGAAGGATAGCGAGCAGACGTAGTGTTGCAGCGACAAGCAGAGTAACTAAAGTCGCGATCGCGAAGGAGAGCGTATAGAGGGAAGCTGGCGGGGGTGCCATGGCGGGGTTCTTGCAATGGAACGCGAATGAGGCCAAGCCGCGGTGGGCTTTCTATCCTTACGATTCCTGTTTAGAGATTCCGAATGCTGTGACTCAGACTGAGCGCGAAAACATCGCTGTTGTGGTCGTAAACTTCGCCGGGTGAAGGTACGTGTCATAGTAGTCGGCCAACCATACGGATCTCGGAGAGCACACGAAATCACATGCTTTAGACTTGGCGCAAGGGCAAGTCTACCAGCACCATCCACATCTTCTCTCTCACATTTTCATCACCCACGTGGGAAACACAGGTCCAATTAGACTCCGTGCCTGAGAGATACATAATTCTACGGCTATACTCACGATCATATTTGAGGAGATCACACCTCAGCTACTCCGTCAAGTACCTACATTACCTTTCCAAGTATGCTTTCAAAGCTTACTGAGGAAGACCATTGTCGAATTGCAAGTGTGTTTTGCTACGAGGGCAACTCGGATCGATGGATGAAGCGAGTGCTTACGCCAGAGAGGAGAGCATATGTACACGAATAATGGTCACAGATCAGTCGGGGTGACGCAATACATGTGTCGAGAGCTCAGCCTTACGTGTGTGTATGTGTGGTGTCCTCGGCGAGGCACAACAAGAGCATCTTCTAGGAAGAAAGCACAGGTATACACATCAATCCTTACAGAGATCATTCCGGAAAAGCAGACTCTTTCAGTACTCGTCATCACCGCCCATTCTTACCTACAACAATTTCCTCCCAAACTGGCCAATACACAGCCCTCTCTGGTCCATCCATTTGCCAAATCAAACTGGGATTTTGCCTCATAACACCTTCATGTTCCCTCTTCAAGCCCAACAATTCCTCACTCAAATCCCTTATCGCATTGATTACTAGCCTCAATTCCTTGCCCTCCATAGTTGTTGGCGATATTTCGCTCTTCAAATCTGACAACGGGCCGACAAGACGCGCGAGTGTCGGAGGCAGGTTGTAGCGGAAAGAAGCTTCTACCCATACAGTGACCGCAAGACGAGAAGCTAAGAAGACGCTAAGCGCGGGTAGATAGGCTAGTATGTCCGCTGAAGAGTTTGTGGTGTGGTGAGACGATGGAGCCAGAGCCCGACTGAGGTGAATGGGCCAGCAGAGAGCCGCGTAGCGTAGGAATGGAAGGTGGGTGTCGAAAGGTATGGTGCGGATGCTATTTGCTCGAGAGCTGTTGTGTTGGGTCGGTGTGGCATGCACATTGTGAATATTAGTATCTCCGTCTGATGAAGACAGAGACTTGTATCCGCTATCACATGATGTACTTGTTCTTTGGCTCGCGCCACTGCTAGTAGGTATGGTGAGTGGCATGACGGGGCCACGAGGCTGCAAGGCACCAAGAGGGCGTTTTGGTACATCGTGAGTGAGGTAAGCTAGACACCGTGCTGCTAGGTGGGCATGTACGCTGCTGTCATCGTAAAGACTAAATTCCGAGCTTTGAGACCCTGGACTATGGAGGTAGTCTCGTATGGATCCGTGGGAAAAAGCGATGTCGTCGTTGACAACGCGAATGAAGCCAAATGTAAGTTCCGGTAAGGCTTCTAAAATATCTTTCGTATGCGAGCCCTCGGACACGTTGGTGTTGCGTAGAATGAGAGCGGTATGCAATGCCTCTGGACACATGCGGTTGATTGGGCAAGAGAGCCACCGGAACGTGTCAGTGATGACATGTTTTTCAGTCAGTGGATGGCGTGCTAATGCATCAAACATGATACGAAAGAGTGATTCCAGGCTCTGCAGCGAACGCATGTCTTGTAAGATAGCAAATCGCTCCTCCGATGACAGCAGCGGCGATTGAAGGAACTTCAATACCATGCCGGCCCATAGAAAGTCACCATCCGCCGTCTTCGCGACTTCCGAGATGAGCGATCGGTCCATGCAAATCCCAAAGAAACCTTGGTCTGCTAGGCGGTTCAGTTTTGGTGCCACGAAACGATCGATAGCAACTGTGTTGTACTTGCTAGTAAGTGGGAGAATGTGGGGAGCATCTGAAGCCCATTTCTGGTACTCGAGAGGTATCTTCAAGTTCGGCCTGCTGAATATAATAACTCTTGTGTCGGAACCACGACAAAGTCTTGCTAGAGAAGCGAGGAGCATTCCAGTGTCGCTACACTCATCAATGCCATCAACCACAATGAAAGTGGGATGTTGTCGAAGTAGAAGCAATAAAATGTCCGTGACCTCATCAGTAGTAGCGTGTTCTCGAAACGAAGTTTTGCGCAATAAAAGGCTGACAGCATCCAGGGTGGAACGATCGTGTCGATGTGTATGGAGCAACTGACATGAGAAGGCCCGAAATGCGTCTTCAGGTTTGTTGTTCTTGCAAAGGAGGTTACTAAAATGATAGTGTGCGGTCGCTGGAGGCTCATCGCATAGGTCAGGATCTTCTGCTTCACCAGCCAGATTGCTTACAACCGAGTGTGATATGACAGTCTTGCCAAAACCTGCTTTCGCTAATCACTTGTCAGCTTTCCAAATATTTGACATAGATGCAGGTTTACCTACCCTGTACGAACAGCACTCGATGCTGCCAGTTACTAGCTATAGCATTCTGATCGTTTGCCATGCTTTGATCAAAGCGCTGATCTCGCCATTTGGTGTATGCTGGAGCATGCAAGAACCACGCACAGAAGTCCTGGTAAGGTTGACGAAAATCGTGAGCCGTTGTGTTAATCGAGGCTGAAGTTGACAGCCAGCTTTGCACTTTTTCAACTCTCCTCAACCGCTTTGCAAGTCGTTGTCCATCTTGTTCTACCCGACTGTTGCAGTCTGCACTACTCTGTCGATGTAGGAAGCTAAGATAACTTCTACGTTGCTGTGAGACTTCCGCGTAGTATTGAAATTCGTTGTCGGTCTCTCTCTCTAGCCAGCTCCTATGCTGTCTTATCCGGGTTTCAACGTGGGCAAAGCGCGAGTCGAGTGGCCGCCATAGCGATGAATGTGCCACCCCGAACGTAAGAGATTGCACTTCTGTGCCTGTGTATAGTCAGTCAAACCCGATTCTGAAACTGTACGATATGGAAACATCTACGACTGTATGTCATAAAACTCGGAGCATAGTAAAAAGTTCTAGCGCGTGGAAAATCTCATAATCCAACGATGTACGGATCTCTGGAGCTTCCGTTGCAGAACACTATGACGGTCCGAACCACATATGCGACTTCAAGTCAACGAGAAGACGTACCTTGTGATCCTCGGCAAAAGATTCGATACAGCTCTAGGAAAAGCTGCACAAGGTCCGCATACACATAAGAAAAAAGTATTGCCAGATGATAATCTTCAGCTTGGCCATGAGCCTCGGAACCGTTACGTTTGCAGATTCCGTAGATCTGTTGGTAAGGAGGTATGATCTGCGCAATAGCCTCAAGCATGTCGGCAATCTTCTCAAGGAAAAGCACGCAATCAGTGCTCATCTGCCACCAGTGTGAGTTCAAGAGATGCATTCAGAGTGGCTTTGATCCATACCTCGAATACCAAACGAACAATTCCCCACAAATGACCCGCCCATGCTGGCTTTAGTTCGATACATGTGCTAAGAACATCGAAGTAAGGTGCAAAAGTTCGAATGAACAATGTGAACTTTCGGGTAGAAACCAGTCTTCTTAGGTCTGTGGACCCGTTGCCGGTGGACATACGATGCAAGTCGTTCAGCAAGAGCGAGGCACTAATATCGTGATGGAAATTTTGACAATGTTCTGGCAGTATAGTGTTGTGTGTTGCCTGTATTGCTTCATCAAAGAGTGAATGGTCTAAGCTAAATCATAGTCAGTTTTGCTCGGGCTGCCAATGACAGACTAACCTTGAATCCACCATGGCTATGTCCGTGTCTTGAGTCTGTATCGACATTTTTTAGACGCGATCGAACTCAAGCGTAGACTTCTTCTCTGTAGCGAATTCATTGGCACAAGACGTTAAGCATCCACTTGGAACGATTCAGAGCGACAGTGACATTGTAAAGGTATGGATCCGGCAAGGACAGCGGGTGTGCCTGAGTAATAAACATTCAACGCGCTCATTTTGATGGGACCTAACACGAGAACAATTACTGTCCCGCATGGAGCCACGGGAGAAGAAACGGGCGTCGTGGGGCTGAAAAGATGCGGCAGATAAGCGGGATGTGTAAGAGCATGTTGAGTAAGGACCTATAGCCACGAATGTCATGCCCCGGACACAAAGACGTGGGGGAGCAAGCTAGGAACGTGGGCGAGACGACAGGCCCATGCGACAGCTCGAATGTGGCAGATCGGAGGTGCAGGCCGGCGGGCGGGTAATTCCTTGTTCGTAATGAGTAAAAGAAACCCAAAAGGAACATTACTCAAGCGAGCCGTGGAACATGAACGAATAATATCTTGGGTATCTCCTCCTACGAGCTACATAGCCAACTGCTCGGCGCAACGGGTCTATAGTACAAAAGGTATTAGAATGCGAGGTACTAAATCGAATGCCACTAAAATTGTGGCTACCTGATTACGCGGATGCGGGCATGCCGAGCCGAAGCGCAAGCAGCGCACGCACGTCGGTGACATACTGCAAGCCCTCAAGCAGTGGGATAAGGTGCAGCAGATCATGGTCTGTTGGGTCGCTGATCCAGCCTTCGATGGGAATGGCATTGTCTGGGATCACTATCAGTACAGGCTGCCTTGGGTCGCACTGGGCCGGAGCTGATCTTACCTGGATGGAAAACGTAGCTCAAGGGGCTGTTGTCAAGAATCATGACCTTGCTGAGATCGGGCTCAACCTGAGCAAGGTCCTTGATGTAAGCCCCGTTACGAACAGTGCAGTGCTGTCGATAGTATCTGCCTGCAAAGTACTTGCGCTCCACCTCGAGCCAGTCAATGACGGGATCTGCGTACTCCTGAACCGACGCGGTGAATATGATCAGATTGTACCATTTACTGACCTGTCGCGCCGTTAGTGTGACATGAGGCGCTCCTGGCCGGGGCGCATACCTTTTTCAAGAAGTCGTCGCAATACGGCCGTTTGTGAACATAGTACAGGAGCGGCACTTGTGGGCCAATAACCTGTCCATCCGCGCCAACCGAAGCCTGAAGCTTCACTTCTACCATGTGGCCGGTCTGGAAGCGGCCGCCGTTGACTATGCTGTGAATGAGCGTCTCATCGAGATCTATGATCAGCGTCTTCTGGTGTGGTCCAACGGCGGATACGCCTTTTGCAGAGTATGACGGCTGGCGGCGTGGCACCAAGGGACGCGGGGGTTGGGGCGCCCGTGGGAACTTGGTCAGTTGTTTCGACGACGCAGATGCCGGGCCAGTGGGGGACTTGAGGGAAGCGGGCGCCTCGGAGGAGATGGAGTCGGCCCTTGACGATTGGGCCTTTTTCGCCGCCTTGCGTTGCCTCAGAGCATCCTCGTTGTGGTGCAGGGTGATGCGTATCGACCTTTTGGCTGGGGCGATTTCGTCTGCTCGTGCAGTTGCGCTCGATTTGGAGCGAGTGTGGCGGGAGGGGCTGTCCAGGTCGTCGTCGCGTGTGGGAGATCGCTCGCTTTCGGAATCGGACGTCATGGCGGTCGAGGTTGATGCTATTGACAGTGAACGTCTCGTGGGTTGCTTCATGACTGGTTGCGCGACACTCGAACTGCGACTCTTGCGCACTCCCTTCTCGCTACGGTCTGGGGCAGCCGAGGCTCGCGATGATGCATGCGCCGCCACTTTTTTCCGGCGTGCACGCGTAAAAGTGCGCGAGATGTTGTAGACAGGTGCTAGAAAGGAGAAGTGGCCGTCTTCCTCGTAGTAGAAGGCGGCGACCAGACACTGCCCCGTATACACAAAGGGGGTCACCAGCACGCCGACCACAGCGGCAATGCCGTCGGATATGCGCGCGGGATACAGCCATATCCTGCGCCGCTTGGTATCTTCGTAGGGGCCCTTCTGGGCCTGCTGGAGTAGTGGTGTCTTCTCGTCGTATCCGGATGCGACCGCCTCCGTATTCGAGGAGCCGGAGCCGTGGCTCCTGTCGGCGCCCATCTTGCGCGTCTCACTCTGTGCAGCTATTGCACTCGCATCGTCAGCTGGGTGTGATCTGGAGGGCCGAGGCTCGAGAATGGCGAAGGACTGTGGGGTAGCGTGATTGCTGGGGAGAGCGCAGATGCTTATGTGTTGTTGGCTGACGGTAATACCTCCGTGATGGCGGGGCCGTTGCGAAGCGTGTACAGAGTTGCGGCTCAGTGAATGTGCTCTTCAAGCACTGACGGAACTAGCAACAAGCCGAGGCGTGCAATTCAAAGGAGAGGATGGCTATGCAGCTAAGCAGAGGTTGGAGACGAGGACAATGACGAACCGCTCGAGCGACCGTGCCCAATCGGAACGCCGAAAGCTCAATTTAGTTACGACTCATACTTTGCCATGACCACCGCTTCGACATGCAATTCCACTCCCACGCTGCCCCAACATCGCCATAGCCGCGTCGCCAGTGCTTTGGCCCAGCAGCGCATCCACCGACTGGCCAGAATACACCCCCTCGGACCTGCCCAGCGACCACGAGAGTCATCAAACCACGACAACCCCACCACCCCACATACCCTCGATATCCCGTTTGAAATCTTGCGACTTTGGCCTGCGCCTTCGCTTTCGCACAGATTCCCACCATGCAGGGCGCAACAATACAGGCGCCGGGACTGTCGACGTACCTCAAGTCGCTGAAGAGCACGCCTGTCGATGCTTCGGTTGAGCATTTCATCTCGTGAGACGCGACTCTGCATCCACGTGCCCCAGCACCAACTAATCTCTCCGCTCCAGACTCCTCAAGCGACGCCAAATACGAAACTCGAGACCATGCGCTATAGCGACGACGGCCCTACTCTTGCGCGTCGTCGGCGAGTTCAAGGGAAGGGATGCCGCAAAGCTCATTGAGCGCATAAAGCAGGTCGGCAGGCGGTTGACGTCGGCGCAACCACGAGAGGTAGTCGTGGGCAACATTGTACGACGCGTACTGGGGCTCGTACGCGAGGTCGTCGACGAACATGCCGAAGGGCAGACGCCAACGGGAAGCGAACCAGGCCACTCGACTCCACAGGCGCCCACGCAGCACGACTCCCTTCACAGGCCAGTCTTGAACTCGAGCATATCCACCTTCAGCCCTCTCAGACATGCCGTCGCCGAACCCATGCACACAAGTGTCTTCACCGACAACGCATCCGACGTTAGCGAACCCTCGAGACGGCCCCCGTTACTCACCTCACACACTTCGTATGCGCCCACCTCGTCCGCTCCTCTAGTCCACTCGCTATTCGGCCTCTTCTCCCAGCCCGCAGACACACCCTCGACCACAAGTACACCCACAGGGCAGGCTTCGCCAAACGGCAAGAGCACTCTCACAGCACTCAACCTGGAGCGCCTCGAGGGTATCAACAGGAGCCAGAATCTCGACCTCAAGGGCGAGGTCATGGAGGGCATAAGAGAACTTCAGGACGAGCTCGAAACATCAGACAAGCAGATTGCCGAAGTTGCCCTCGAGCACATTCACGCCAACGAGATTATCCTCACCCACACTGCGTCGACAACAGTCCAGAAGTTCCTCCTGTTCGCCGCACGAAAGCGCAAGTTTACCGTCGTACACGCCGAGACATATCCCCACGATCACACTGCCACCCATGGCATCCTCCTTACCGGTAAAAAGCGAGAGGCGAACCCAGATGACGACGCCGACGACGACAAGTGGAAGCCGCTCACCGACGCCGGCATCCAAGTCTACGTTATCCCAGACTCACATGTCTTCGCCATAATGTCTCGCGTCAACAAGGTCATTCTAGCGACACACACCGTGCTGGCCAACGGCGGCCTGGTTGCTGCAGCCGGAGCACACATGATTGCAAAGGCTGCCAAGGAGCACCAGACGCCTGTTGTGGTGCTCAGTGGAGTATACAAGCTCAGTCCAGTCTATCCGTTCGACATCGACGAGCTGATCGAGCACGGTGATGCAGGAAGTGTAGTGCCCTACGACGACGGCGAGTTTGTCGACAAGGTCGATGTTGAGAACCCTCTGTATGACTACGTTCCTGCAGACCTTGTGGATCTCTACATTACCAATCTGTAAGTCATGTCTCCAACTTCTCAGAGCACCGAGCAAAACTGACCCTTACAGTGGTGGACATGCACCTTCATACCTCTACCGCATTGTAGCGGACCACTACCGCTCCGAGGATATCACTTTGTAATTTAGCCACGAGCCACGGCGTTATGATACCAACCAAGCCTAGAAGGGACAGGAAAAAGTGTCGGCAGCAAACAATGTTACCCCACCTAGAGTAGCATTGCCTGAAAGCAATAAATACAGCACAAATTCCTCATCCATTCAACTCGAGGCACGTATGCCGCCATCTTCACCATCACCGACTCGTGCCCTCGCCCTCCACCCGCCCAACTAGCACACTTCCTACATACCCTTGACCCCCATTGGCCGCCCTTTCGTGCCCCTTCTGCACATACCCGTAACCCATAGGTTACCACCCCCATCATTGGTCGCACGAACTTTAGCAGTGTGCCCTTCGGCCATGGGAAATCAACGGTTTCTGTCAGAATTACCGCGTTGGGTAGTTTGACGATGCGTGAGGGTGGGCCGGCGGGGCGGCAAGGGGCACTGTGGCGCTTTTGGGTAAATAGTTGTGCCAAAGTGTGTAGTGCCCTTCAATGCACCTACTGCGCGCGGGGCGTTTTGCTTCTCTGGAAATTTGGCCGTAGGCGCATTCAAACATGACGCATGTGCATTACAGAACAAGGCTAGTTTGTAGAAGGCTGGTAGTTGTTCTTCGCGTTCTAGCTCTGTTTCTGAGAGCTGGGATACACTGAGGGGTCACTATCACCGCCCCTCCATGTTCGATAGTGCATGCTTCGCCGTCCTACCTCGCACCGAAGCATTACGTGTATACTCTCATACCGATTGCGCGCGGAGAAATGATGATATGCAACAAGTGCTAGCCGTCGGCCATTTTTGGAAGCTACTCAGTGTGATAATGTACGGCTTATCATGGTCTCGGGTCGGCTGTTGTGACATTACGTATGCGGAGAAGGCGGGCGCGCATCTTGTGGAGCTGAGTTAATCGAGTGTCAACCTGAGGTCCTTCTTCCCTGACTGGAGAAATTGTAAAGACGCGGGGTAAGGCTCACAATGTCATTTCTTGAGCTTGAAGGGTTGCATGTGTTTGTTACGGGGGCGGCTGGAGGTATAGGAGGTGCGATCGTAGAGGAGTTTCTAGGTACGTATTGAATTCTGCACATTTGTATGCATTCTTGGATGCTGGAAGAGAATGCCATGCCAACGAACGTCCCGATGGTCTGCTTGGGTACGGTGAAAGGTATTCTCCAACTTGCTAGCACCATCGAACACCGCGATCAAACCAACAACACCATCACCCCAACAGATTGTCTCTATGCATCTTGATTGCTGACACTCACGCAGCACAAGGCTGTAAAGTCACTGCACACGACCTTCGCCCAAACCCTCTCGCTTCAACAAAACCTAATCTTCACTGCTTACAGGGTGATATCAGCTCTGAAGCTTCCATCCAAGAATCCATCTCCCAAGCCATTAGCCACTTCTCACAACCCATAAATATCCTTTGTGCCAATGCTGGCATCACAGATGAATCCTCTAGCTACCCTATATGGGGCATGCCTAGCGATCTCTGGGATCGTACTTACGCTGTCAACGTTCGCGGTACTTTCCTAACAATCAAACACTTTCTCAGATCTGTCGAAGAATCACAACGGGAAACCGGCAAGGACATCAACAACGTTAGTGTTGTCGTGACGGGGTCCGAATGTGGAGTTTTTGGTCAGGCAGGACATGTGGAGTATGCGAGTGGGAAGGCGGCACTGCAGTACGGACTTGTAAAGACGGTAAAGAACGAGATAGTCAGGTTGAACAAGAGCGCGAGGATCAATGCTGTTGCGCCTGGGTGGGTGGATACAAAATTGATTGAGGGCAGATTGGATGACCCGAAGGAGATGTGGAGGGAGGCTGAGGCTACGTGAGTCTGATGCTTGTATCCACTCTTGTGAATATTTCGCTGACTATCATAGTGTTCCCCTCAGGAAGATTGCTCAACCGACTGACGTAGCGCGAGCAGCTGCTTTCCTAGCCAGCCATCGTGCTGCGGGGCATATCTCTGGACAATGTATATCCGTCGACGGTGGTATGGAAGGTCGTATCGTGTGGTCGGAGGACGAAGTTCGCAAATCACAAGCAACTACTGTGGAACCCGAGATGCCCTCTGTCAATACTACTGGTGAAGCCGAGGTATTTGGTACCACTACCGAAGGCGTATCTCTAGCTAGTAGAAACACCTCAGCAACGGCCATCCCAACAACATCATCTCTCACCGCCCCTCGAATCAACCATGAACCGAAGATCAAGATACTGCTCTCGGTAGACTTTGACGCGGTATCAGGTTGGTTAGGCACTGGAGCTCACCCCAACAATAACCTCGCAGACTATAGTACGGGGTTCTTCAGTGGGCATGTCGGCGTCCCTAGGCTACTCAAACTCTTTGCAAAATACGACATCGCCAACAAAGTGACCTGGTTTGTGCCAATGCACAGCGCAGAGTCCTTCCCCAAAGAATTTGCCGCAATCAAGAACAGTGGAGCAGAGATAGGATTACACGGCTACTGCCACGAAGGCGCTCCGCAGCTCACTCCAACCCAAGAACGCGAAGTCCTCGAACACTGCATAAGCCTCTACCAAGAGTTGTTAGGGAAACGCCCACTGGGCTACCGCGCGCCACTCTACCAGCTTCGAGAGAGTACCGTAGAGTTACTAGAAGAATACTCCTTCCTGTACGACTCTTCACTATCGCACCACGATAGCAAACCATACTACCTCCCCAATCTACCACCTATAAAGCCGCCAAAGTATACCGAGGAGGCTTCCGCAAAGGACTGGATGAAGCCTCTCCCCAGACCTAGTGCCCCTACGGCCAAGACACTGGTTGAAATTCCAGCAAACTGGTACACCGAAGACATGACGCCCCTTCAATACCTCCCTAATGTACCCAACTCGCACGGCTATGTTGACGTGCGTGTGATGGAGAATATGTGGAAGGATAAATTCGATTGGATTAGGAGCGAGATGCGCGATGGTATTGGAGAAAAAGACGTAGTAGTGTTTCCATTGGTCTTGCACCCAGATACTAGTGGTATGGCGCATGTCATTGGAATGATCGAGAGAGTGATCAAGTGGCTGAAGACGTGGGAAGGGGACGTAGAGTTTTGTACATATGAAGAGGCGGCTGGGGAGTGGAAGGAGAAGAACACGGTAGAGTGATGTCGGACACATGACCGTATGTAGACTTCGGAGGAACGAGCGTGACTGTCGATCGTCGGCATTACCATGACCATTGCATGCCGGAATTATAAGTTTCGTGTGAACTCCAAAATGTCGCAATGCAACCATATGCGAGACAATACCAACAACTGCTTTGTCCATGTCAGTTGAGGATGACATGGCGCATATGAAGTGTCTAGCGCTGGCGCGCTGATCCCAGGGTCCAGGTCCCGAGTTCCCCACAAACGTCATCCGTTCCTCCGACCCAAACAATTAAACAAGTGGCTGCCTTGCCGCACGCATGCAAGAAGCAACGGACAGCCAGCTTTCTACAACCCCAGGCTCGAACAGTAGACATTGCTATTTCCCTTTCCTGTGCAACTTCAAGTTGTTTCCCCAAAGCTCGTGGCCCATTGGGACAACTTTACGCAACAGACGCAAGAAGGCATGGAGAAGCTCAAGGAAGCAGAAACAGCAGCGGCGCAGCGCTTGCGCAAAACGTTCAAATATCCCTCAGAATCCGACGACGAAGATACGATAGAGGCAGGCATGGATGAGCAAGGTAGCATTCTCCCTCCACCTGCTACTCACCCGGTACCCAGCTAACACGACCAAACAGATCGCGCAGCCCTCGTCCAAACCCTCAGCACACACGACACATCCACAACACACACGTACACGCTCTTTCTCCTCGCGCTTCCTCTGCTCCCCACACTACTCTACATACCCCGCTTGCTCGCCCTATCCACCCTTCCAACAAGTTTAGTCGCTGTCGCTAGTCTACTAGCCACGGCGTATACCTTGTACTTCCTACCCTTACCACCTACACAAATGGAGCCCATAGATGGCGTCGATGTGACACCTTCCACTTTCCAACAGCCATCGTCAGGGAAAGGGAAGGGCAAGAAACCCATGGGCGGATACGGAATCTACAACAAGACACCATCTTGGGAGCAACCGACTGAGAAGAGTGCGAGGCGGCCTGTACCGTATCTCTCAGAAGACATGGCAGACATGATAGGCGATTATATTGTGCCTATCAACAGAGCTGTGTGTGGGCTTTTGGCACTGTATGAGGTGTGGTTGGCACGTGAGTGGAGTGAAGGCTTCATGATAGGAGGTGGCTTCTTGCCCGGGGTGATTTGTCTGATAATTCTGTGGGTGAGAACCGAGTTGCGGATTATTGACATGGATGCGTTGGAGAGGATTAACGCGGGTGCTGCGCAGGGAAAGGTAAAGTGAAACCCAGGCGAACTGCCGACTCTGGAGCTCAACTATTGAGATAGCCACGACAGAGATACCCATTGCAGAAGGACAATGCACAATGACTTATGAATATGACGAAATAGCGGTATCATTAGGTTCTATGTATAGGTGGAGGGTACTTATCCGTGATCAATATCATGTCGCGTCGATTGCACATGTCCAATGCTTC
Source organism: Alternaria arborescens (assembly GCF_004154835.1). NCBI lineage: Eukaryota > Fungi > Ascomycota > Dothideomycetes > Pleosporales > Pleosporaceae > Alternaria > Alternaria arborescens. Next base: position 351,279 of record NW_021167863.1, on the reverse strand, counting down.
GCTGTACTATGCTGTACCGTGAAATGCCAAAGATGCCAGACCAACGCCGCGCTCGCTCGAAAAACAGGATCCAAATTTCTCTTTTTATGCGCTAATCATCAGATGGCACGTGAGCTACGCTCCTGGGACTTCCATGCCCAAGTCGATATTCATATGTGTGACATGGTCGAAGAGGTTGAATGCCGAAGGGAGAGGTTCCTAGCCTGATCGCTTCCAAAACTGGTAACCCTTCTTCTCGCGTTTCTCGTTTGTCTCGCCGGCGACCATGTTCGTATCCCTGATGCCACCAGCTTCTGTGCCAGCAGGATCCGCATGGTACGCCTTCTCGTTGCCTCTCTTCTTTCCCTTCTTGACATCCCTCCTGGATGCACAGCAACAGCAGAGTCCCATCTGTACGAGCCAAGCGAATATGGCAAAAGCACTTGCTACCCACATGAAGGCGAACAAGGTGACTCCAATTTCCGCCGAGATGTTTAGCTCAGCCACACCACCGATAGTGTTGCGGAAGATAATGAACATGACGGTCGCAATGACAGAGGCGACTGTTACGAATAGCGCGTTGAGGAAGGCAAGGATAGCAACGGCGAGGGTGAGCCAACGCGTGTAGATGGAAATAGGCATGACGAAGATGAGGACGAAGGACAAGACGGTTGCGGTAAGGAAGAGACCGAACATCCAGTTTGAGACGAGGTGAATGAGGTCGAGAATATCGTTGATGTCAGCGGGAAGGTTAACTATAGGTGTTGTTAGTTGCTTGATTTGCAAAATGCGTCATGTGCAAGAATGGGATAGGATAGTGGGAAGCAACATACTCGACGCTCCAGCAAGAAGCTCGTTACGCAGGATCTCTACAGGATTGAACCAATACAGCGTTTCTGGCTTACTGCAGTAAGTCACGCCTTGGCCCGCATATCCCTCGCAGAATCCCCATAGCCCGACTTGGTAGAAATCGTGCAAACCCAGTGTTTGCGCGATGGTGTTGATGAGTGCAAAGTTCGGAACGCTTGCAGGCACGATATGGCTCAAGTCGAGCCGGATGAAGTACCAGTTTTTGATAACGGCTTTATTACGTACGCCCGCGATGTTCACGAGGATAAGGAATATGAGTGTGATGAAGAGAAAGAAGGAGGTTGTGAGCGCCCATATCTTGCGTGTGCGGGTTGCGCGCTTGATCTGCTCTTTGCTGAGCTCAGGCACCACTGTTGGCGACGTTGTCTGTGAGACGGCGGTATCATCCGACTTGCGTCGGCGCGAGAAGATGCCCATTGTAGGTGATTCGGAGGTTTTCCAGTGCGTTCAAGGAGAAGCAAGCGCTGCAGCGGAGAATAGTAAGAGAAGCAAGTGGACAGCCAACGACGGAAAACTTGAGACAAACGATGAGCGAAGAATATCCGAAACACTTCGTCGATGAATGTTCAGGCCTTGGATCCGGGGCAACGCAACCTCATACGCGCGTGCTGCAGCAGCGGTCGTGTATTTTTATGGAGCCTTGTTGAAGATCTCGAGCTATGACGTACAGGACCCCTAACAGCAAAACTAGACACCGCAAGAAGGCGCTGGCGACGCGGCGCATTATTACCTACGACACACATCGGCACTAAGCCACGCGACTAAGACGTCCAATAGCAAATCACCGGTCTAGATGTTGGGCGCGACTGAAGCACCGGCGTCGGCGCACGTTTGGTACTCGCATGGTCTGGCCGGTACGCGTGTTCAAGAGGCTGGTTATGACGTCGCCCTAGCTACCGTTCACCATGAAGACTTTGGGGGTGGAGTTAATTGCTTGTGGCTGTGCTGGGGTACTTTGGTGTGGACAAACACGAGCAGAATGCATGTGTAAGATTTTCGCGGGTACGACGGGGGGAGCGGAGTTCGTGATCTGCGTGGATAATTTTGTCCATGGCCGGTGCATGACGGATGATGACGCTAGACTTCGGCAGCAGAGGTGCATGGTTTACGTCGAGGCTCCCTGCTAGGCACATGCTCTTTTAGAGAGCGAACATTACCCTGTGCAACGAGTACAAATAGGTATAGTCAAATGTGCTTGTAATAATGTTTCTTCTTTCCATTCCTCTATGTGCTCGGCTTACATGTTTCACAATCGCTCCAACAAGTCCCACCAACGTCTACTCTCCGACACCAAACCGCCATGGTCTCCAAACCTTCAAGCTGCCCTCTACTTCAAGTTCTTCATCTCGCAGCAACGCAGAAGAATAAAAATTAGACATTGGAAAACGCCAGTCCATCGCTAAACCGCCCTAGAAAACGAGTAATCTGCCGGTCGATAGAGTCGCAACCGCGATGGAGAAAAATAGGAAAAGTACATGACAAGCTGCCTGTACAGGTTGTTGCAGTGATGTGAAGATGGAGAGTAGCCAACGCGCGCGCTATGTCTATGCCACGATACCAAGGAAATCGTCAGAGCCGCTAAACAGCAGTGTATATAGAATTTGACATGATGTGAGCTTTTGATGTTCGGTCGAGTAGGAGAGTAGAGCTCTGCCAGCGAGCCGATGTGTCTATCGTCAAAGATAGGTGCTGAACAGATTGCGACAGGTTTAGGCGCCCTCTACCATGTTCATCCTGGGCCTTAATTGTACCATGAAATCATCCCTGGTACCCATGACATCTCTTGGTATCCTGCTGACACGGTTGGCACCGCTGCGAACAGCGAACCTGCCGACCGCTGAGATACCAGAATGGTTTGATCGGATAGATCCAGCATCTGAGGCACCTGAGCCAGCAGGGTCGCGAATGCGGCCAGGTGGTGCAAAGTCAAGCGCAGTGAAGGTGCCGGACTTGCGCATCAGGTAGGGACTGGGTAGCGCGGGAAGCTCGTCGTAAGAACCAACGAGCGGTGTGTGTGGTCGCACGGCGGGACTGTAGGGTCTGGGAGCACCCAGTGGGCTGTCTGGTCGTATACCGTTTTGTCTCTCACGGAACGAGACTGGCGGCGCAAAGTCTGCAGCATCGAAAACCATCGAGTTCTCGGTTAGCTTTCCGGGTGTGGGAAGAGAAGACAAAGCGGACGGTGGAGGCAGTGGCTTCTTCATTGGCGCAGGTAGACGTCCGCTCATTGAAGACATGCCGCGTGGCGGTGGGTATTGCGAGGAAGCCATGGAGCTGTTAGACATGTGCGGGGGACGAGGACCAGTGGCAGTGTTGCTTCGGAAACGAGGAGGAGCACGTGGTGGGGGTGTCATGGCACGACGAGTAATAGGCTCGGCAAAAGGAGCGTTTGGCTGTGCGACGACAAAGGCACCGGTGCGCGGGTCGAATACAGTGCCGTCTTGGTACTCTGAGCCATAGTCTTCGACGTAGTCGGTGTACTGGTGACCACCAGCGGGTTCAGGCTTAGAGTCGTCAAAGTACTCCTTGTAGAAAGATCGGATACGGTTGGCACGCTCTTCGGGGTTCTCCTGAGGGTCATCGGAAGGCATAGGACGTAGGCTCATTGACAGACGGTTGGTGCTGTGACCAAAGTCGTCTACGGCAAGACCAACGTTCTGAGGACCAGTTGAGTAGCGAGGCTTGGGTGCAACGATCTTGGGCTGCTCGCTTTCTTTGGGTGACGGTGGTGTGATCTGGAAGCCATCGCCATAGCTCGAGGTACTGATGATGCTATGCGTGTTTGTGTTCTCCAGTACAACAGCCTGGGACTGAACGCGTGGCAATGAGGGAATATCGTTGGTAGTTTGGACGGGTGACTTGTTGACTTGCTTTTCTGTAACACCAGGCTCGGGAATTGAGATGGTGGGAACATTGGTGGGCTTAAAGGCAGCATACTGGGTCTTAGGTTCAGCGGAAGGCGATTCAACTGGAGGTGAAACAGGAGACGACTCCTTGTCGAATCGTGGGTTCAATGGGCTGAGAGGAATACCCGGTTCAGGGAACTTGCTATCTGGAGACCGCGAGCCGTCAGGGGATAGAGATTCGCCGCGAATGGGGTGCGAAGTCGACATCCTCTGTGCGTTTTGAAGCAGACCGGCTTGAAGGCCTTCCTTCTTCGTTCCAGCGCTCGAAGTTGTGTACATGGATCCGGCGTCGTTTCGGTAGGGACCACGGGTGGCGCTACGGATGCTCTGGTCATCCTTTAGATAAGCTACAGGGCCGTACGGGTCATGAGGATCATGCTGCGAGCGCGATAACGAATGGAATGACTCTCTCGAGCCATGCAGGCCAACAGGCAGTATGTATGGGCTTCCGGTCTCGATTGATAGACCTCGGTCGTGGCCTCCAGGGATTTCCTTCTCGGAAACGCTCATCTCGGGACCTCCTTTCTTGCCAGATCTAGTCACACCCTCCATGCCCCAATCGTGCGACTTGTATTTGTCTTTTGAATCTTCCTCAGCAAGCTTCCTCTTGTTCCTGCGATGTAAGAAGAAGAGGACAATCGTGATACCGACGACAGGCACACTAAGAACAATCAGCGCATTCACTATTAAAGACCTGAGCTACGTACATGACGGCAAGTGCAATGGCGATTGTGGGTACTTGAGTCGGCTTTGTGCAACCGGGATCACTGTCGTTGGTACATGTTGCGCTGGCGCGAGCTACAAGAACGCGGCTGGCCCTTTCGACCATGTGAATTGTTTGACTTGCGCTGCTAGGGGAGCCAACGTGGTTTTCATTATGCACATGGTGGTGCATATGTTGGTGGTGTGAGTGTGCCATGGCTCTAGGACCGCTTTCGCATGCGAAGTCGTGATCGATAGAGCTAGTAATGGATACGGGGGAAGCTCGTCTTTTGAATTGTCGACGTGACGCTATACAGTGTACGGTGGCGGGCGAGGCTCCGAGATGTAAGTATTAACAACGTAAGGTCGTAACTCAGTCGTAACTGCTTGTCGACAGAATAGTATATGCGGAACTCGTTTCGAGGTAGTCGAAGAGTGAATGGACGGCGATAGCCTAGGGTGATAGCAACACAACAAAACAATCTTCGGCCCAAAAAAAGAATGACTGGGGTAAGATACGATCGAGCTGCGAAGGTTGCTGGTTATGGATGCTAAAAGAGCGACAGGCCCACGAAGAGGTGAGTTGAAGGAAAGAAGACGGACGGGCGCGAAAGGTAGATGAGGCGCCGCACAGGAGCCTGATCTCCGGTTCTGACTGACAGGCCTTTTGATTGGGCAGCTGTCTCAAGCCTTGCACGGGTCAAGTGTGTTACGCCGAGCAGATGGTGAAGGGCCCCCGTTTGTCGTTAGCCGCAGCCACATGTTTGACCTTGATCCGGGCCGTTAATTGCACTCCACGCAGACTTCATCAACCAGCTCCGCCTAGACGTCTTCACTGCTATCGCGAGTCTCTTCACGCAATCGATAGAGCTATCGTCGTATTTACCCAGCTGCACATCCACCCGTCGCGCTGCATCCGAAGCCCCTACTGGCCTGCAGGTTCAGGAGGCAGCTAGGCCGCACCGTTTATCTTGGACTGCGCCCCATGCGGAGCCGCTAGCCTCGATATGTGGTCGCTACTGCAGGAACCCTTTCGCGAACTTCCGTTATTCGTCAATTCATCTCTAACAGCAGATTATCGACCAGGGCTCCTGCCGCGAGCTCCAGACCACACAGCACCGTCAGAAGCGCCCTGGCGCCCCTGAACCATAAACCGTGAACGCCCATCTCTCCATGTTCACTCGTCGTGCTCTATTCCCGGATGTACAACAGATCAGCTTCCAGCAATCTTTTTTCCTTGCATAGCCACTCTCGTCCTCTGGTCGCCCAAGACCCGCAGAAAACTAATCCTCCCCCTTTCCCACGCAGTGGAGCTCAAACCGGTCCAGAACAAACGCGCTCCACGCTCTCTTCATTTCCCGATCCCGCTGCGGCCGAGCGCTGGTTGTGCACGACCTTCACCGGCCTTGTGTTCTGCATGTGGCCTATCCCCGAGCCCGCTTCCGCTTAATAACCGTCATTTATCGACATTGTGCTCTCCATCCGTCAGATTTGTTCTGCTCTCCTTTTAGCATGTGAAACTCTTCGGAGCCTTATGAAACTCATAAGCATCGACTGCGCAAAGTTCAATCACACTCATGCATCGCTTTTTCCACGTCACTCGGTTGCGTACACGATACGATGACTATTGAGGTTGGTGCGAACACGTGAAGGAACTGTCAAATGTCGCTCACCGCCACTGGGGTTGCCCTGCAATATCCCTTTATCACTAAGGAAATTACCTGTCTCCCGCCACTGCAATCGGCTTCTGGTGTTTGATAAGCGCATGGTTGCCGGCATAATGGCCAGGCCTTCACTATAGAAAGATGCCTCCGACCTTGCTATAGGGAAATGGCCCAAAGTGATGTCACTCTCAGTGTGAGCGTACATGAGCTGGTCATAGTTGCATCTCGTCATCTAGGGTGCCGTTGTGGCTTGTTGACATCAGAGACTCTTATCACGCACAAATGTGTGCAGTATGTCTTCTTGGAAACATTCTCGGTTCGTGTTCGTCTAGAGTAGGGCATAGAATGTGCGCTCTATCCTGGTTGTGGCAGACTCAGGCCCTATGAGTCTCCTTGTGCATCCTTCTGCACATATATGCAACTCTTCCTTAATACTCCAAGAGTCGCGGCTGCTAGGAACTCTGATACTCACCTCAATTGTGACAATAGAAAAGCAGCCCTTCAAGTCAAGCAATGCCTGGCAGTCTGGGAAGCCAGTGTCCCATATCTGGATGGTCGATGGCTATGTTTGTACACGCTCCATATCCATGCCAGTTCGAGGCGTAACGGAGGTTTGTCATTGTACCCGTTACGCGGTTACTGTTGATAGTCTACTTTCCAGATGTTTTAAAGGCACTATCGTATTCAGTTCTTCATCGTCTTGGCTAGACGTCGGCGCGATATGCACAGAATGAATGAATCCAGCAAGAACGAGGTTGATATGATGCTCAACATGTATGAGTAGTTGCTTCGAACAACACACCAGATGTGAATGATATCACAACGTGGAAAGCATGACCGCACGCGTTTGCTTGTGAACATTCAAGCATGCAAACCCAAAATATCTGCTGGGCCGTGGATTGCGAGTGGGAAATCAGCCTGCAGCAGAATTGGAATGCCGGGAGGTGCTTTTGACACGTTTCCCGAATATGCTGTCCTGGAAACCAAGTGAGCTGGCACACTCTTCTATGGGGGTGTAAGTTTGTGTCTTGTCACGGAGCTCTTGAGACACAGAGAGGCAGGGTGTCGATGGTGTCGATTCCCTGCACTGCCGATAGGGTATGTCTGTTTTCCATGGTCTCAGATGCTCCCTTGCGTGCCGGATACCAGACGGACTAATGTCGCTATCATATAGCACTGGCTGGACGCAAATGAGAATCGAAGTATAGCAAGCAGCGTTGGTCATTTAAATGTCAAAGGGAACCTTGGAATGAAGCGGTGATAGATGGTGCTGGTCATTTTGGACGAAGAATATAATAAAAAAATCGTATTTTTTTGATTTTCCAGTGCTTCGACTGTATTATGTCAGTGTTCGGCCTGAAGCGGGTGAGAGAGTTTCGGCATGATGCAATAATCTGGTTATTATTGCTTACACACAACGAACACTCTTTGAAAAGTGCCATCCAATTGCTTACTCGTGTATGGAAAAGCTCGATTTCGACAGCCTTTCGACACCACCAGAGAAACATTTTCCTGTCATACTATACTGACCAAAAGCTGTTGGCTTTGATCCACACGGTGCGCATGATTGTCTGGAAGGTTTTCCGACAACAACAACAACAACAACAACAACAGGGCTTCGTTATGTGTTAGACCTCATCCTGTTGTCTGCCCATATGGTCTCGTCCGCGGAAGGGTAGTGAGGACTGTCGCAAGGGAAAAGCAAATCGTGCACAGCCAGCCGTACAGCCGTGAATATGCAGCGTGACCTAGGAAACGACGCACGGCATCTGCTGGCAAGTGTGCTGCAATATAGCAAATGGGCGATGGAGGCCGACAGAAGCGATCGTGGGGTCGGCGTGGCTGCCAGGTGCGGGTTAGGCCGAGAAAGTACCGATTTGACTATGACGCATTGGCCATTCTGTTCTCACGAGACAAATCAACGGCGAACAACAAAGACATACATGCACAGAACAATCACCTGCTAACAACTCGTTGCTTATCCCTCACACCCTCTTGCTACCTTCTTTGATACAACTATTAACCAACCGCCCAAAACCAGGCGTCGGACCACGATAAAGACCCATCTCCAGCCATCGAATTCGCGATTCCTTTTGGTCCCTGCGCTGCGTAGCCACGCCCCACTGCCGTCCCAACTTCTTAAGGGTCCGGTCTCCCGAGCAATCCTTATCAAACAACATGTCGCACTTCAGCAACATGGCCGCCCCTCACCCAGTATCCCCCAGGACTACTACACCAAACTCTGGGAGTAGGACCATGGAGGTCCGCCCTCAGCCTGTCCTGCGTCTGTCAGCACCTTCGGGCGTGCTCCGTCTGCGAGCGGAGCCCTCGCAACGTCGACACATTCAATGGGCGGAAGACGTGGTTGACAATGAAGGCATGGGGAAGAAATCATCCAAAGGTACAACCCTCCAATGACACCCTTGTGCCATCAGAGGAACTAACAGAATCAAAGTCTGCTGCATTTATCACAAGCCCCGCGCTGCCGACGAGTCTTCCGACGAGGACTCTTCAGATTCATCATCAGACTCAGATTCAGACTCTGAGCCCGACAACAGCACCGCAAGACCTGCTGGAAGAATTGGCGGTGCGCGCGGCAGACGGCCACATCAGCACGATGATGGTTGTGAAGACGTCCACGATCACGGCGAGGCCTCTAGTACCCCGCAAAAGCACAAACGTCAACGGAGGAAGCCAAGCCCGAATGCTTACGAGAAGATGCCGAAGCAGAAGAAGTGAACTTCAATTGCGCTTCAGATGGCAGACTCACTTGGTCATGCTAGGAGCTGGCTTGTACGACTTGGAAACGATTCTCATTGCTTGGAGTTACGGATGTTCACGAGACACGTTATGATTGGGACTGCGTCATTGCATAGCGCTGGTAACGGACTTGGATAGTCCGTAAAACTTCGTGTTTTCGATGTTGAAATTTGGCGCATTGAAGCTTTTACATCATCCTGTAGTATTAAATTTGCGCATGTGAAGTTGGGACATGTATCCCTCTTATGCTTATTCCCGTCCCCTTGCCTCTCATTGGTGCTGTCTTCACCGTTCTTCGATGCACACGCTATCCCTCAGCTGTAGGACCAACTGCAGCTAACGTTGGGCTCGATTGCAGCTGTGCTATGTGCATCCCAAGACATCCCATTGCTTGCAAATGCTCGTTAATTGGACGGCCAACGCATGTATATGCAACCGATCGCGCATCAATCTTCCACCCTTGGTGTTCGTTCTGCCTCAAAGCGTTTGGGCTCAGCGAAAAGCTCCATTGGATGCCAGGCACATGTTGTCCACATGCTCAATCCTCTGCCGTTGCTGCATTGGCCTGCTCTATTACCGCAGGCGCATGCTGTGTGGGAATGCGGACAAGCGTCTGTGGCAACGGCGGCTCATCCTCTGCCTTCTTTTCTGAGTCTTCCTCTTCCTTTGGCTGTGGAAGTTTTGCTGCTGTGATTTAGAACGCAATCCTTCCGATGATCGCACAACTTACTGGACGCCATGTTGATAGCCCTTAGCACATTATGCCAATTTGACAATACTGCTGCGACCGCTAACCAACCACCAAGTTAGCATGATGTTTCTACTGCGCTCCATGCTTGAGACTGCCTGTAAAACTCATTTACATACCTTCTGTTCCATTTGATAAAGTCGACAGCTTATCAGCGAGCATCTGCATTTGGTCTGCGAGTCCTCCACTTAGTGCTTGCAGGTCTTTCAGGTTCGCTAGTTCGGCTTTTTTCTCTGCAATGCGCGCGAGCAATACGGGAGACTGTTGCTGAGAGCCACCCATGGACTGATTACGGAGATGAGTAGGGAGGGGGCGCGTGAAGTTTGACATCCTTTACAGTTGGTGTACGTTCAGCACTTTCTTCTGCGAAAGTATAAGTGGTACTCGTAGATGTAGGTAGATGTTCTTGCTTCGCGGGATGCGCGACCAGAAGTGTTTTCTCTGTGGAAGAACAGAGGACAGGAGAAGTGTCAGGTTATTGGTTTTTTGTCATTAATATGGTAGACAGTTGCCAAGCATGATACGGATATGCTGTGCTGATACGCGTTCATGCCCCTCGTGTCACGTGGAAGCGCTCTTTTGGCTAGCCTATTTTAACTTAGCTTTGTTGCTATGTAAACATGCAATGACGAACACAGAAGGAACACCCACCGACGCCTTGTAGTATCCACGTCGCCACGACCGCGTAATCGTCTACAGCTTTATAATTAACTTCGACATACCTATTTGCGCATATGGCGCGTCTCAACGAGCCGCCGATCGCACCTCAGCCATCGACGGATTCTATAGAAGCCCTCAAGCGACGCTTTTTGAGGCAGAACCGCGAACTCGCAAAAACGAACTCGATTCAGTCTATACGCATACGAAGCCTCGAAACAGACTGTTCGCGATTACTCGCCGAGAATTTGGCATTGCGCGAGCAGGTCCTGAACCTTCACAACACTATTGAGTCGCGTCCGGCACTCGATCAGATTGATGTTGTTAAGACGCAGCTTGAAGCCAAGCTTTCAGAGCTCGGTAGCTTGGTAGCAGGTTTATCGCAATCAAGAGGTGGGCATGAGAAGGATGCGGGAAGACGAAAAAGCCAGATGACAGCAAAGAGAAAAAGCGGAGAAGAGCGACAATGGAGAAGTGGATTGGGTCTTCAGGAGGTAGAGAACGGCATGCTGCCTACAATCACAGAAGACAAATACTATCCTCGAAGGACAATGGGGTATGTCTTTGTTGCCGTGCTAGAAATAGCATGCGCAGATGCACGCGAAGCTAACTTGTCGCAGTGCAGACGAGCTTCAGCAGGTTATAGAAGACCCGGACAGCCAATCACCAGACATCGGTCCTCCGCCAGTTGCGCGATTCGAAGACGAAGATCCCATTGGTTTTGATCCCAGTCCTGCAGTAGAGGAACAACGTGAGGAGGCTGAAGATGAGGGAGAGCCTGCGTTGTCGGTAAACCTTGAGACGCGTAAGAAGCGACGAGAAAGTGGGCCGAAGCTTAACATACGTCGCGTGTCCCTTTTCGAATCTCCGGAAGAAGCTGAAGAGACAGCTACAAAGCCTCTGCGTACTGGAGCGAAGCGGAAATTCAGCGTCCAGGAAGACGAGGAAGTGAGCCAAGCCAAGGGTGACGCTTTCAGATTTAGTCGCCGCAATATCTCAGGTGCTCCAGGGATAGAGACATCTAGTAGCGAATCCAAGCCTTCGTCATTAGATCGGCTTCCCGTTCTTTCAGCTAGTAAGTACACACAAAGCAAGATAGGGTCAATATCTGACTTAATAGAACCCGTCAATACCGATCCAATTTTGTCGCCAAAGAAGCATCGCTCTTCAAACCAAGACAAGCCCGAGAAACCAGAGAAGCCCGAGAAGCCAGCATCGAAAACTCGTAGTCGTCCTCGATTGAATATTACACGCAACACCACTCCGGACCTTCCGCTGATACCCATGCCTGAACCTGTACCTACTGCAGAGATCATACTCGATTCTCTACCTCCTAAGACACCTGCTGTGGACACTATTCTCTCTCCACCTTCTACCGAGCCGTCGACGCAACGACCAGACAACAAGGATACACCGCCACCGGGAGATCTCAGTTCCGCAGATCAGACCGGTCAAGCAGGTCGACCTGGCAGACGAGCGCGTCCTCAAGTCAGTTACAAAGAGCCCAGTCTCAACGTAAAGATGCGACGTCCAGATGCTAAGCTAGTTGATGCGGTGGTCGATCGCAGGACAAGTGTAGAGACCCAGCATGTACCTTCAACCCTCGTCAAGCGTGACGCAGATGGCGAAATCTCTTGGAAGCCCGTGTCGGTAGTCTCTCAGCCGAGAGGTGAAGAAGAGGCCGAAGCAGGCAGCCCACTGAGACAGAAACTCGACAGAAACCAAGACTCCAAAGCATCACCAGCGTCGTTTGAACCTGAGGAGCGATCGACAGCCTCGAAGGCCATATCCGCGCTCATCACCGAAACCAGTACTGCTAAGAGAAGAGTATCGTCATCAACTGCAGGATCCGCCTCCGAGCTTGCCATCGCCAAGCCAGTAGATCTTCCTCTTCTAAACAAGGATACCATAGCCGTTGAACAAGAGCCGAAAGAGAAGGACAGCTTGGCCGTGTTCGACTTTACCGACTCTTCACCTGCGGACCCAACGACCAACCCACGTACACGGGTTAACGAACTTGCTAAAGCAGCGCGAAGTGCGCGGCGACACTCTGCTATGCCTGCTTCTTCTACATCAACTTCATTAGAAGAGCGCAAAGCCGAGAGGGGAAGGGTTGAAGGGGCACTCCCTTCGTTGCATAAGCGCACTGGAAGCGGAAATGTGAAAAACAGTAGTAGTACTTCGAGTCTAGGAAGAAGTACTAGTGCTAATGGTATCGCTAGGGGCACGTCAAGTGCTCGAACGGCAGGCGTGAAGGAGAAGAGACTTACCGATACTGCAAGTGTACCGGCTGGTGCCAGTACGGCTGACGTAAGGGCGAACGCTGATGGAGCCGAAAGCATCAAAGTGCGAGACGGAGGGAGGGAGACGAGTACATTAAGAGCTGAGCGCGCAGCTAGCCGTCGAAAAAGTATGATGCTTTAGGGCTGGACTTAGGATACCATGTAGATGATTGGGGCGTTCTCATATATTGGCGTTATGACTGGCACGACATGAGCTGTTTCTCCATAGCGACGGCGTTTTTCTTCGCGAATGATACCTGATCTCACGGGATCATTTTCTCTATTCAGTGCAGTCAAATCGCTCTATGACGGTCATGAAGTCTAACTTGTTACTCTTCTCAATGGCTTTTTGTCAGGCTGCGCTCCTGTTGCATACAGTATATCGCCCATGAATCATATTAGTGGATGTATTGTTGCCGAGAAGCTGCTCAGTTAGCATGTCACAACATGTCGACAAGGTCATATGCGGTTGGTGATGTGATTGGTTGTATTGATGTGTGATGTATGTCTGTCTCTCAGCCTGATGAAGCCTTTGTTCGATACGATTTTTACCTGAACCCGATCTTTAACGGTTCCTGTCCTCATACCAGTCCTTTCCACTGTTGTCTTTGCTAAAGACTCTCTTGAAGCCTTTGGACACAGCATCAGTGACACTAAAGTCGTTGAACAACCATTGGTTGCTGTGTCGGCCATAGTACTTGAACTCCTTTGGCTCTTCGCTTCTCGCACTCTTGCCGCTTCCAACACTGCTTTGAGTGTCTCTGCGGCTGCGCTTGTGGACACGCGGTTTGCTGAACTCGCCTGGTGCGACACCAACACTTTCAGCATGTGTCTTGGAACTAGGCTCAGCGCGCATAACGCAGAGGCCGGAATACTGAGAGTAGTGGGAGTCATTGGTGCCTGTTGTGGACATTGTTGCTGATTTGGTGAAACGGGGCATGACGCCGCTGTCGATGGAGGTGGATCGGGGACATCGCTGGGACAGAATTGAGTCGGAGGAGGTTTCTCCATTGCCTTTGGCAGAGTTGTTGTTGTTGTTGGACTGGTGTTCGAACGAGACAAGCCTTGAGGTCAAGTCTTGAGCGTCGATGCGTTGGTTGTTATAGTCAGTCATCGGCAGTATGGTTGGAGACTGAGTAGAGAAGGTGATGACCTTTGGGTCTTGGCTGATTGTGGAGTGGATTGGATAGTCTTGGATCGTGTTTGGCCCTAGTGTCGAGGCAGTGGAACTAATGCTTGTAGATGGTAGTAGCATCGAATGTGGCAGTGCAAGCTAGGGGGGTGAATGAGGTATATATGCTTTCTCTTGTTTTCTTGCCAAGACCAACACTCTCACCATGAAATGCAGTCAAGACTTATTCCCGCCTCTAGGCGTCTTGGGTGGAGTCACTGGTTCAACGTATGGGAAGTCGGTTTGGGACAAACGTCTCTCTTGACCCAACCGTGAGCCGCATTGAACCTTACTAACCCACTTTATCCTGAAATACTCTCACTTCTGTTCGGTTAAACGCTATCGTACGTCAAATACGAGAACACATGACCTCTAACCCTTGATAGCGAATGTCAGCCTTACCCGGCTATCGGCAACCGCCACGCAATCCTAGAGGATAGTTTTAGGGACCGTGCAACAGCCACAGCAAGCCACATCCAATCCGCGCTCTGCAGCAACCTCAAAACGCAAGGCCGCGAATGCATACTACTGCAATTATGACATCGATATCGTTTTTCACGGCTAGGCGGGTACGGCTCGTGATTCGGAGCCTTCCGGTTAGGGCTAGCTGTGGCTTGTGAAGAGTTTTAGGGTGCCCCGGAGCCTTACGTGGCTTGAACAGTTGAGGCGCACGAGTCGGTTAAGCCACAGACAGGTGCATTGAAGTAGTATGAAAGTGGCCGTCGGGTGGCTTGTGAAGCTCAGCAGCCAAATAGAGGTTGACGTGATTGCCGGTGTCCGAATCTGTAATCGGAAGGATAGCCTGAACGGATGTCAACAGCCGACAGGGCAGAGCTTGGGCAGCAGTCCATGCTCGATAAGAAATTATGCAGGACAAGACAAACTTTGGGTCAACATCGGTGATTTATCCTCCGCCAGGCTCAGGACCCGCGCAAGGATGCACGGAGAGACGACGAAGATATGATTTGTAGGTGTAAACAGTCTGCTAGGACCTAGGGCGCTGAGGGATTTCAGAATGCTAGATCAGCAAGAGTAGGCAATTGCAGCACGAAAGCAGAGACACTGCTCTGATTCTTGGAAACCAACAAAGTCAAGACGGCAAACTCCCTATAGTAACACAGCATCTCATGTTGCCTAGCAAGAAGAACGCCATACGCCGCATCATCGTAATGGGTATATCGATATCAAAAACACCTGTCAGCGCCGCACATTGAAAGTTCACACCCCCACTAAACACCAGGTACACCATCCTTGCTGCGGATGCGTCCGTTTTTGACCGAACCTATGGTGACACCAGCTTCACCAGTCATCCAGCCTGGCATCTTCTCACCGTCTATAATACCTTCTTCTACCAACTGCCTGATACCGGCGAACACATGCGTCCCTTGGAACGTGACCCGTACGTTCGGTACCCAGCCCTCTTCGTTTTGTATTTCCTCTAGATCTTTAGCGGTTCTGTCGAGAAGAGAGGGGCGGCCGCGCCGTGTACGGCTGCCAGTTTGAGCATCAAGGTTCGATATATCGTCGTCTAGTTGCGTCGGAGTACTACCGTTAGATGGAGATGGAAATGGGTCATCGATGCGGACTTCGAATCGCTCAAGACCTTGACCATCGTCAGGCTGCGCTGAGGTCCCGAACCGTCCAGCAGCTACCTCTTTCCTACGTTTGGCCTCTGAAGACTGTTTGTCGTCCAGTGGTCGCTTGGGTCGACCGGGTCCAGCTTTGGATCCACCATTGGTATTGCTCTTTTCCCCTGTCATCTTGTCTTGCCCTTCACTCTTTTGTGTGGTGATAAAGTCTAGTGCATTCTGACTAAAACTATGATCTTGAAAGATGCTCCAACCACCTGCTGCAGCATTGCTCTTCCCAGGCCCGCGGTACGTCAAAAGGGCATCGAGTGACTTCGTGGTAAAGTTCGTACTTGTTAACTGGTAACGCGCAGACGGTCTTGAGAAGGCTTTCGGTATAGCTTGCTGCACGATATCCCTCAGATGTCTCCCTTGGTCTCCAACGACTTGGCCGGTAAGCGTTGCTAGCGACGAGTATACGAAAGGCGATCCGTTAGGCCATACGAAGAATACAGCTTTGGCGCTATCCGTGCTGCTGGACTCGACGGTCAGCGACGCTTCGGTGCTGTACGGCGAATCGTGAATGTAGACTCGTAGTATGGTCATGGGCGACGATTTTATCCGTGTAATCAGGTAATGTGCCTTGATAAGCGGCGTCAGCTCTCTTGCGAGATTTGACATGAAGGTCTGCGCTTGGAATCGTGGAAGATGGTCTGAATCGTTTGTGACTTCCATGTCCGTCACTGGTGATCGCGCACTAGGTATCTTTGTGAGGCGTT
This sequence comes from Alternaria arborescens, assembly GCF_004154835.1. Lineage (NCBI taxonomy): Eukaryota > Fungi > Ascomycota > Dothideomycetes > Pleosporales > Pleosporaceae > Alternaria > Alternaria arborescens. Next base: position 335,193 of record NW_021167863.1, on the reverse strand, counting down.
TCGCCGTCCAACGCAAGGCATTCGGATGATCTAGTAAGTACTGTATCTCTGCCGTTGCCATTTGGTACATGGATATGCCGTGTCTCCAATCTCCCTCAAGTATGCGGTCAAGCACCTCCCTCCTGCCACCTTTGCGCGCAGCTAGCTGTTTGTACGTTTCTTGAAGCACTTCATAGCTTTGCGCCGGCTCGTATATCTCCTCGTCGTCCTCATCCACTCGATCACTGAGCAGATACGGCTTGCAGAAGTCGCGGTTTTTCTTGCTGAGCCATTGCAGCGCAAGCGACACGAGCGATTGGCGAGAGAGCTTTGTAAAGGTGCGCTGGACCTCGCGGTGGTTGATCGGCAACCGGTGAGAGTGCGGAATGTTCTTATAGTCGGGGGCGGTCGCCATCACGTCGGTGCGGTTTGCGTCTACATGGAGGGGCCGTCGGTTGTTGTTGATTGGAAGCTGTTATCGATAGTGTGAGTCGCGACGCGTCGAGGAGGAGCAGGGCCCACCACGTGACTTGGCTCACCCCCATTGTGCTTAGGTGGTCAGGTACCTGGGCGTCTACGTAGCGATAAACTGTTGTTTGTAACATTCAACACAGACCTGTAGATTATGCATCGCTCCCAAAGCTCTCTACCTTCAACATATGTCGTCTGGATGAGTCTTGAGGTTCTTACGGAGCCGTTTGAGGATGGGTGTAGTGTATTCTTTCCGGTTCAAAGCTACCTAGGTGCACAGTAGTCTCGCTGCACTCCGTCATAGATAACCATTAGGTATTACCAATATTCATGCACCCACAGCTCTCTCCAAGGTAAAGACCGGAGAGACATTAGTTCCATCAGGATTATGTTCTGGTGAGGCTCATCAGTACATTCGCTGGCTAGGAATCCCTTACAATTCTTGCCAGATTCAGATGGACACTGATCATATCTTTCTTGCCGAAGATAGCATAATATGCCGCGTGGAAATTGCCGCTTCTTGGATGTGCGATCCGCTCAGGTGTCCGGTCCAGTCTCGGACAAAGACGCTCAAACATGATTCGTCGTCGGTAAAGATGTACGTCCTGATTACAAACAACGAATGCTCAGCTGCTGTGGAAACAATACGACGAGCTGACAGTAAGACGACAGTCATGCTGAGTTTCCTTGAGCCAGCAATCCGAAAGGAAGCAGTAGTCATTCACAGTGCTCTCATCTCGAAACCCTGAACTCGGAGAGCGAAAGCTGGAGCCGTTGCGACTCCAACCACACGTGGGGTGAGGCTCGGCGTAAATGCGGCCTGGGGTTTGCGGTCGCTAATAACTCTAGTCACCGACCGCGGGGCTTCCATTGATCGAGAACGCCCTGCGCACTTTGACATTCATCCACGTCACGATACACACACACATTGCTCTTGCTTTTTGCACCCTCATCAACGGCCTGTGCAACAGAACGTATACACCAAACCAGCGAACGATTTCAGACGTCGAACCAGGCTCCAGCCGCGCAAAATCAGCTTCGGACACGCAAGCGCGATCGGATCGGGCCTGAGTGGAGCACCATCTCCCAATTCCTCAACAACGACTTCCAGCGATTCTCCCGCTCCATCGTCTGGATAGCAAACATACGCCCATGTCCGCCTACAAAGGCCAGCGAGGGCCCAACGTGTCCCAGTACATCGCGAACCTCAACCAGCTGTCGCCACAGCAGGATCTGCTTGCCGATCCAGCACCCACCGAGGACTTCTCCGACTTCCTGAACGGAGAGTTCTTCGACGTGGACAACGCCCGTAACGCCAGTGTCGACTTCGCTTCTGCCAGTGCTTTTGGCCTTGATTTTGATACCGAGCAAACACAGCCGCTGAAGACCGACGGAGAGTTTCCGCGCAACCCGGGCACCAGCGCCGACGCGAACATGGACTTTAATTTAAACGGTAAGCACATTTCCACGTTCAAAACTGTTCCGTTTTTCAGTCAATGTGGTTTTTACCCATCGAGACTCGTCCGTTTGAATTGTCGCATGGTTCGCATTACTCCGTCCAATAGCAGGCTGGCGAGGCGCATGCAAACCCCGCCCTGTGTGTTGCATGCATCGTCACCCCACACCTCGTACAACAGCCACTCACAAGGCGTCCTATATATGCAGCCATGCATCACTGCAAGCACGTAACTGCTTGTTCCGCTGAGCGAAGAACACTACGCACTCGCATCGCGACTCGAGCACATCATCGTCTAGAATAGCCATGACTGACTTTGATCTGCTAGTAGGCGACTTCCCATTCACCGACTTCAACAACTTCGGTACAACACCAGCGTTTGACCCTTCCATGCCCCTGGCGCACTCTCAGCCTACCCACTACCCGCTCGCACCCAACTACGCCTCACCTGCCTCCTCGTTATCTCCTGTTGCCCAAGGCTTTGATCAGTCTTCGAAGAAGCGCAAGCTCGACAATGTCGCTCCCGTCATGCCACAGTCTCTGGACGAGAACGCCCGCGTAGCCGCAGAAGAGGATAAGCGTCGCCGTAACACAGCCGCAAGCGCCCGCTTCCGCATCAAAAAGAAGCAGCGTGAGCAAGCTCTCGAGCAGTCCCAAAAGGAAGCGCAGGAGAAGGTCGCCAAACTAGAAGCTACCATCCAGCAACTGCAGACGGAGAACGCATGGCTCAAGGGACTCATCACCGAGAAGAACGGCGGCAAGAGCACTACAGACGAGCTCAAGGCACTCATCAACAAGCGCGAGCAAGCCACAGGTGGACGGAGTAGCGGTACGCACACAGATGGCGTAGGCACCTTGATTGAGAGCCAAAAGGCGGATGCCTAAAATACGTCCTTTGTTTCTTCTTCTTCTTCTGTCCTTTCTTCTCTGTACCTTTGTTGCTCTCAGTCAAGCTGGTCAATCTTTACTTTTGCGTACTGAGCCCATGTTCTGCTGTGCTGCTTCCACGGTTGGTTGGGTGGGGGATGGAGGATATGCCACATGATTAGGAAGAGTACGCGATCATATCCATGTAGACGAGCGGATGAATAAGTAGCCGATACCATTTTCAACACATATAATGCCAGATGTTCCAACACAAAGGGAAAAGCCTGTTGTCTCTGCCAAGTATCAAATATGAATTCTGAAGGTGTTTTTCCTGTTTTACATTAATGTGCTCGTGAGGAGAATGCGTTGTGGCGTCCAGGTTATAGCAGGAGACGATGAGTGGAGTAGCAAGTATCAATATGGTAGGTATCAATTTCGCCATGTCGACGGGGGGAAGCGCAGGACTATGCACACTATGGTTTCAACGCCGTACCCAGGAAGAGAAGAGCAGCGATTTCCAATCAAAAAACACCCCCAGCTTTCTTCTCGGCCCTCAGCCTCAGCAGGCCCCGCTCACGTAGCTTTCGCTTGGCCCTTCATACGGGCCAGTCTGCATCCTACCCACCTTGTTCGATCGTCAGGATGGAAAATGCAATGGCTCACACATGGGACCATCAATGCCCTTGGCGCTATTATCCTTCTAGATAGCAATCCAGGTGATGGTAATGACAATGTCCATGCCCTTCTTCTCGGCAGCCTCCCACTTGTAGCTGTATGTGCCGTCCTTCTCGTTGTTCCAGAAGGCGCCAACCGCGCTGTGCATGCCGCGACGACCGTGCTTGTCGGGTTCCGCGGGAGAGCCAATGTGTTGGATGACGGTGCTGTTGGCGATGTACTTGTAGGCAGGCTGCGAGGGAGTTTCAGGGGTGGAGGATTCGGATGAGGGTGTAGTCTTGCTGATGAGCGTCTTGAGGATGTATTGCTAGGGTAAACGTTAGTACATGATGGAGGCGGTTTGACGTCGCGTGCATGGTTGCGCCAGCTAGTCTAACTAAAACTTACAATAATCTCGCTGTTCCAGTCTCCAACCTTTGTGTGGTCGTATGATTCAGCGGCGCCGATAGCTTGCTCGCAGGCCTAGGTAGTTTGGTTAGCTCATGCAGCCTCATCCAGACGCATGCAGGGCGGCGTACCTGCTGAGCAATTTGCTCCAGTTCAGAGGTAGGAAGCGGTGACGCGGACTGTCTCTTTGTCAGTACACAATAACTTGTGCTTGCCGAGCAAGACACTTACTGCCATGGTGTTGACTGTGCTGTATAGTGATGTTGCGAAATGTGGAGCAGGAGGTTTATCGATGTCTCGAACAGGAACGTAGTGTGATGAGACGTAAATGTCGTGTTTACTCCCAAGGATCAGTGTTTGGACAAAGCTAGCGTCGGCGGCCGGAGTTGGATAGACGTGGCAGGTGCGCAGGTGGCACCCAGGGACCGGGCCATCCCCGCATGCAGCCTCAGAGCCGATGCTGTCACGTGGGCGACATGATAGGCCAAGGGAAGGCGTGAACTTGCATGGGTTTCCCATCGCGACCCGCATCAACAAGAGCTTTGACGACATTGTGATGCAGACTTCTTCTCCTCACCTTGTTCCTACCACGAGATTCTTCGTCTGAAGCTGCATCAATCCTTGGCTCTCTTGGTGCCACTCAAGCGACCGATACTCAACCTCAAAAGTACCTCTGGAAAGCTCGCGTCGCAACATCAGCGGGACCATCACCACCATCGTCATGTCCACCCAACCGCTTCTCCAAACCGCTCCCGGTGCGTCGCATCCTTCGCCCCGCCCCCAAAACGCATACTAACACTCTCCTCCAGGCAAGCGCATTGCTCTCCCCACGCGTGTCGAGCCCAAAGTCTTCTTCGCAAACGAGCGCACCTTCCTCTCATGGCTCAACTTCACCGTCATCCTCGGCGGCCTCGCAATCGGCCTGCTTAACTTCGGCGACAAGATTGGCAAGATCTCCGCCGGCCTCTTCACTCTCGTTGCCATGATGGCCATGATTTACGCCCTGTTCACCTTCCACTGGCGCGCAAGGAGCATAAGGCTAAGGGGCCAGGGCGGCTTCGACGACCGACTGGGTCCTACCATTCTGACGATTGCGCTGTTTGCAGCCGTCATTGTCAACTTCGTGCTGAGGTTGACAATGGGTGGTGAGCAACACCACGGCAAGAACTAGGAGAGGTACCAGGATGCAACGTGCGCGCAGCAGCTGCCATCACCCAATAGTTTGTGTGCATAGTGGCTCGGGCGCACATGGTCGGATCGAACGTGGAGGGTCGTGGAAAGAGGCAATAGCGGGTCGTCAAAACATACTTGGGGATGCAGAACTGGTGAAGACGACATATTTGGATGAGTTGGAAGGGCGTTTTGTTATTCAGTAACATGGTCATGTTTTCAAGAGTTCTGTACAATTACATAATGACATGCACGTCGAATCGAGGTGCCTGTTGTACCTCTTCTTGTTTTTGTTCTAGTTGCAGCTATGCAAACCACACGTAAAGAGGACGCAAAGTACATTTGTTTTAGCTTTACGATCTTTCAGTCTCCTTGAGAGGACCGTGTGATAGAGAAAGACAATCCTTACCAGCGGGCGCTCCACTCGCATCGAATCGCTCACCCTACTGCTTAGAGATAAACGTCCTATTCCATACGAAAACAAGGAACAGGAACTTCTGTGGCCACTTGCTCACCTTCTGCATGATATCCTCCTAGGCTTTCTGTGTGTAACGTTTGATAGCTCGGTAAGTCCATGAAGGCTTGGACTATATGTATTTAGATATCGACGAGTTCCCACGTATTTGGTTTTAACGTATGTTGGTTTTAGGCAGATGAGACCTGTGTTCCAACACACGGCGTGCTTGTCAAGTAACTCATGATGAATAGAGAATCTTCTAGGCACAGCAATGGAGTGTCCTAGCTGCTGGTTTGCCGAGCTGATCTGGTGGTGGGTAAACTCTTATACCGATGAAAAGATTCACTTATAAGAAGCAGGATACGTTAGATTTATCGGTGTGAGCCACGGTAGAAGGAAACACTGATCTGGAGTAAGCAGAAGGTCTAAAGGCGGATATGTTAACAAGAGCATATCAAATGATACATTCGTCTGAGAACTAGCTTCTTGAATTCCAGCCGTATGAGCCCATCCAAGTGGATGCAGACAAGAGAGACAGGAATTACTACGATGACGTTAAGCACGGTAGAAGTGTGCCTTGTGGTTGGCTTTGCAAATAATGAAAATAACATTGCATTTGATTGCACATGTTTCACATTTTCAAAGGACTGGTATTGCTACTAGAGCTCACCGTTCGACAGCCTCTCTATGGTCCTAGTTCCAGCTCTACCAAATGAACCTCTGCAAGTTACCAGGCTCACTGGACCACGTGAATGTACGATACAAGAAAGTATTCGAGACAGCCGCATTAATAGCGAGCAGCCAAACAGTCTCCAAGACCATACGTACGTCAAACCCTCTGCTGTTCGACATTGCAGCTTGGTTGCAGGGCACATGCAGCCGCCAGATTATCCATGGAATGATGAAATAACGAGGCTCTACTAGTGGAGCAGTAATGAGTGAGAGCGCAGTGGTCACTAGCCACACAATGACGAAGCTTATCTGACAAGTAGGGCGATCAGCGTTGTCTTTTGTAAGACTGGCTTTACTTTTCTCCATTGGTGTTTGCTCCTTCTCAGGTGAGACCGGCTGTAGTGGTGAAGAAAGCGCTTGAACAGTAGTCCATGCACATACATAGTATACTGGGACTGCAAGGTACTTCAACGTGGGGTATAGTCGAAGCACCTTGAAGACGTAGAAAACAAAGTGTCGGTTGTCGGCCAAGGTATACGGGTGAATGATGGTATTGAAATGGACTGCAAGGAAGCTGCCGGCTATGAAGAACGCAGTCGTTGCAGTTGTCGGGATTCCGTAGTAAGAGATGTTGAGATGTTCATGGCACAATATCTGGAGACGTCTCGGTAAGAAAGTGACAGCAGGTCTGAGCAGGGGTCCAATTAATAGTGGTGCCGAGAAGAACGTAATGTAAGGCCAGATGTAGAGCATCTGAGGAAGATGAATAGTAGCCGTGTGGGCTGATTTGTCCCCTATCAATGTTAGCTCTTGTCCATACAAAGACGTATTCTACGCTTACCAAGGACAACACTGCCGTTCCAGATTACAAACCCAGTGAACAGAAATAGAAGGGTGATATAGGGTAAGGTGACCTTGAGTACGACCAAAGGTTTCCGTAAGGCTGCAACCACCACAGACAGCAGAAACATGACAACATCTAGCAATACATTAATATCGACTCTGATAGCTGAATACGAGGCGACGTACCATGGAGACCCGCGTCTTGAACATGACTGTCATAGATTGCACCATCGTTCCAACTAGTCTGTACAGCTGACCTAAGGTCTGAACTTGTTGAGATAGTTGCCGGCGCATCTTTCTTCAATGTGTCGATGACCGCAAGCCCAGCGGGGAACACAGCCACCCAAAAGATGTTGGTTTGTCGAAACAGAAGTGCAAAAACTCCCAGTGCTACTGCACTGATCATTCTCACGATAGTTCGCTTTGACATCGAACTCGTCAGATATGCACTATATGCGAATAGTACCGCCAGAGTTGACATCACATCTGTGTAGTACAACGCAGAGAAGAAGAAGAGAGGGGGGAAGAGTGCAATGTTAAGAGCGGAGTGAACGTCAACCACGAAGGTAGGGTCTCTCACAGCAGAGTCGCGTTCTGCAATGTTTCCGTCCTCCTGCAAGCTCTTGCCTGGGTTCTGACGCTTTCGAAGTAGACGCAGAATACCATAGCTCATAATCATGACGATACAAAGAGCTTCGGCGTTCAACATGCGCAAGGAGGATGTTTCGCAGCCCAATAATGGTTTCGATAATTTGGAGACCAAGTAGCTTTGATCAATCATTAGTCATGTTCGGCCAGCAGGTGTTGTAGGCGATCGTACAGGCCAGGTGGAGTGGTGATCTTCGGATCCCATGAGTAGTCGCCTTTGCAGTACTTCTGGGCTTGGGGAATATGGAAGTACTCATCCTCGTATTCGGTCAGTATTAGAACACGTCGATGTTGCTGGTACATACCAGGTAAGGGTTTGGAACTTCATGTAGCACTTCTCCATACCATATAGTGGTGATGTACACAATGAATACAATGGCGCTGGGCAAAGCCCACGCCTCGAGTAGTAGAGGCATCAGTCTTCTTTGGTTGACTGCCCAAGCAATAGTCTAGGAGAAAGAATGGTGTCAAATGTCAGTGGACAGTTTGAAAGATGCGGGTGATCCTGATTTAGTTAGCTTACCGCGGTCCGGGCGCGTCGTGCATCTCAAAACTTGGACAAACAACTTGAAGTCCCCGATATTACGCGTTGCAACATGGCATTACCTCTTCCGCCGGGGCTGACGCCCCCCGAGATAGCGTTCTTGTGCGAGATGGAGCTCGTCACTGTCATACCGCGGCAGAGACTTGAGGGATTGGAGCTTCTCGGCGTAGGTGTGCCCCTCCACCCCGCCATGCTTGCTTGTGTATGTGTATTGTGTATAGGTTGTTTATGTTGATAAATCATAGGGACCCATAGAACCGCTCGTTCCTCCGCACCGAACAGACATTCCTCTGTGGTTAGCTCTCCTGCTCAAGCGACAGCGCCGCGCCAACATACTTCCACCGCCATGGCTTAACACGCACTCTCTCAATGCCATCCTCGAACACGAAATCGAATACGCCGAGACCTTCTCCCCGCCACCCCGACTACCACCGCAGCCCTCAAACAATACACTTCCTATCTCCCCACCGTTCCTACCCAACTCGACAGCAGGAGGAGCACCAGACGCCTTGCCATATCACTGGCTTGAGCTGGGCGAAATGCTGCTCGAAACAGCGTCGGACGACTTCGAGGAGCCAGACAACGTACGGAAACTGCTGAGAGGCCTGAGGGAAGTACGAATGGCCAAGCTCAGAAGCGGTGTAGAAGTACTGGATGCAGGAGGTGGTTTCAAAATGAATGGTGTGGGAGGTATGGAGGTAGGAGAAGGAAGGACGTTCATTACTGGCGTTATTGATGGGTTGAGGTGCGTATCATGCATAGCATCAGAAGGTTGGTACTAACCGTCAACAGGAAGATTGCAGCATCGCGAGAACAGCAACGCAAAGACCGAGACCGAGAGGAGGCAGAAAACGGTTACGCTGGTACAGCCGACTATGACGACGACGAGATGGATATGCAATGAACCCACGCCCTTTCCAATAGCTGTTCCTAAACGTCAGCTTCCGAATGGAGTAAAAGCTGTACAAGGGCAACTCCCAGAACCCAGCTACGAGCTATCCGCGGCGATATTCGTTGTCAAGTCCGTCAATATCTCCATCGACAACATGGGCGCTTGTTTTCACGACGTGCACGAAACTGGTCGTGTTCTACACCGGCCTCGGCGCATTACTCCAACACTTCTAGTGCATTGCTGACAAGTCATCTTGGATGTCGGCGGCATAACAGAAAGAACGCGGCGCTTGCTGGGTGCCTCGTTCAGGTTCTGGACTCAAAATCTCACTTTGCGGATTTACGTGCCATGATAGCAAGGATGGACCGTGAGTCCCCAAGATCCATGCTCGAAAGTGACATTTTGAGCACGTATGCCCATATAAGTGTCACTATGGATCATACCTCGTTCAAGATGCTACTCCATTGTGTTGCGTTAGCTGGAGCACTATGGAACAAGGTGTTCCCAAGTCGTAACTTTCATAGTCACGCTACACATCCGCGATTCAATTCACATATCGCTCGGCAATGTTTACTGTTGTATCCGAGTTGAACGCGTTCGGCACGATCAAGACGATCGTTTATACCTAGATAGGCATTCCTTTGCATCCGAGGTATTTACGAATGTAGCTACTACGCCGGTCTCTAGACGCGGTGAACATCGTCCCCGTGACCTTACCTACCCCATGTATACCGGCAAAAAGTTCCGATGTATGTTTCTAGGGACCCTTTCACAGTCAAGGGATAAGATACCCTCATATGCAAGTCATGGAAACTCGATATCGCCGAGCCTAGAACAAGGAGCTGCCCTGAAGAAGGCCCGTCAAGGCCGTTCCTCGGCCCGCGAACAGCGTTGCGTGACAGCAACACAGGCAATACCCCAAGAGATATTCGATAGCACACATGAACGCCTCGATGCGAAGGGTCATGTCAGCATGCGCGTCATCATAGTCTGTGCAAGGCATCATATTGTTGATCTGGCGGTTTTACGGTCTCATCGGAGGAGGGATGTGATGAGATTAGAGTGCCGGCGGAGCCGCACGTCGCCATCCAAGCCATCCAAATTGAGTCGAGACTGCAGTACCAAGGTGTGCACGCTCGCTGAAAAAATTCAGTGCAACTATACTTGGGCGACCGAGTGAATCACTTCAGCAAGACCGTGTCGTGGACAGGCTATAGGGCAGCAATGCGCGTGACAGCGTCGATCACTACCCACGATGTGCGAACAACTGATTCATGTAGTCTCGGTGGTAGGTGAATCGGCAAGCGATTGGGAGCAGTGTCTTCCCGCGCAACACACAGATGCGAAAACACACCTGTATGCATGTGAAGAAGGTGGTCATGGCATTACCATGCCAGTGTTGCGTAACGTATCTTTACGACTTATCAAATATGAAACGTTAGCTCAACAACAACAATTTAAACCCCTCAAATTACTGAACAAGTAATCCTAGACACGCTTACCCGCTCTTCAGCCTTCCCGGAAGCACCGACACGTGGTTAAGACATGGATAGGTCTCTCTTCTCTCGGCTCGCTCTGGTTGCACTGTCCACGCATCTATCCCGGCAAATCGACTCCACAACAACAAGCGAACAATCTGTCGCAATGAGGCTGACAACAAGCTGACGAAACTAGTCGCGGCCAAGTGTCCCGTCCTATCTTACCGTATAGTAATAACACTCATAACACCATGGAAACTTCCCATCCTTCGAATATGCGCCCAAGAAGCAAGGAAGACGGCGTGACAAAGCATGCACGCCCCAAACAGGCATCATGCATGCATGAAAGATACATGTGTACGTGAGTCGCGGCATTCATGCGCGAGGTAATGGACACGGGTACTGGGGTTGTGAGTCGTAAACAAGAAATAGAAAAATAGGATGATTACGTGAGTATTTTGGATAGAGTGGTAAACTACTACATCGGCGAAGGAGAGCTCAAGAGAATGAGAAGGAAAAAGTAAAGTAAGGTTTCGTGTATGCGATGTAGTGGATTGAGAAGGATGGAGCAAGACGAGGGGTGTGAGAAAAGTACATCTATATGCCGTAATTGGGAATGAGTGACATGTGGCGAGCAATGTGAGTGAAGGGAGCCCAGAGGTATCCTACCATGGGGTGAAAGACAAGAGTACGCCAGCATCATGTCCATTGATGTTGTCTTAGTGATTCGCCCAAGAACATTTTTTTGAGGTTCCACCCTAGGTCGCAGGATCGGATCTCCAAGCTAGCCTTACGGCGGCAATCCCTAGGTGGTCGAGCTTCTGGGCTGATGGAAGAAAGTTTTCGTCATACCACTGGGTATTGGAGTGCATAGTAGTTAACAACACACGTGGCATTGCATCGCATGCCAGAAGCAACACGGTTTCGATTTTTGGTGTGTGAGTAGATCTTGGTCGAGAACGTTAAGGACTGCCGTTTCTTCCGAATGTCTATGTCGCGTGTGAAAACATTCTTTTGTGTATCGGATTAGAAAACGATAATGCTTGTTGATCCAAAAGCAGAGCATTGTGCATAAGCCCAGGATCTAGAGGCTGCCTTTCCGCCGTTCTTGTCGCAAAAGAAAGCTGATGCCGTTGATCTCTCGAAAGTCTTGCTTTTTCTCGTGTCCGACACGTGCGCACGTTACCTACCAAGATTTCCATTCCAAGATCCCATGTCGGACCTTCCCGAGACCATATATCGAACCCGACGCAGCTAGTAAACCTTCACCACCGCCATTATCGCAATACCACACATCGAAATACCACACTCCAATCTCCAAGACTGCAATATCTTACTGGGATTCCAATAGCAGCGTTCAACATCTCTCCGCTGACTTACTTATTGCAGTAAGCAGTAAAGAAAAATGAAGAATGTGAGACAGGCCTCATACACCTCCAGTGTGATCTGATGCCAGCTTTCCTTACGCACCTTACTTTACTACATGTGGGTACCTTGCTTGTGTTTATGGCCAGACGAGATTTGAAGCGGAGGTCGTTAATGAAGACACGACAGGGATATTGTAGCTTTTTCCGCGAATAGGCATGAGGCGGATGTACCGGATACTGAGCCTGTGAGCTGCTGTATGAGGGATGGTGAGACGGGGGTCCTGGTATGTGGATTATAGCTAATGGAGAACTCGTGTTTGTACGATAGCGATACGATATCTGATGAAGGTTATTAGCTAGTGGAGAGGAGCTAGGGTTGGCGAGTTTTACTGTTGCACATTAGCAGCTTGGATGATTGATACCCGTGCGATGATTTCAAGCTACCAAATGGCGCAGCATTGGAGAAAACCATAAGTGTGATTGTTTGTTACAAAGTGGGTTTGCGGCTCGATCATCGATGGATGGAACCTTGCAAGCGCATATACGAAGATGCAGACGCAAGCAGCCCCATCTCTGTGAAATGGGACAGATTCGCATGCTCATGGCCCTGTGCAGCGTTTCGCCATATGGGTCCAAGTTGCAAAGCGCTGATCAAAGTTCCCAGTTCCCATGCCTCATTCTCCTCGTATGCAGATGTGGCGTACCAATAACCCCTTAGGGAGATGAAGCGTACTCCGCGGACTACGCCGCAGGCAGAATTCGATTGCAGCAGCGGAGCTGAGATCCTGCAGGAATCACATTTTGCTCCTCAACGTTGTTGAAGAAAAACGCCACATGGCTTCGTGCTAAAGAGTTCTTTTGCTTCCTTGAGGCGTATTGCTTTACATGTTTTCCAATGCCGAGTCAAGTCCGTACTCGCGCATTCTCACGTGCAGCCAACACCAAAAACACATTCAATCCTTAGAGAGGACATACTATTCGAGTTGAACGCAATCTTCTGTGAACACAATCGATCTCTAATCGTGCGTCATGGTTGAATATCGATACGTCGGTAGCAACCATCGCGACTGGGGTCGTACAAGCTATGCGCGCGCAAGCGGAAGAAGCGATGAGATTTGTGGACAACTGCAAGGGATGTGCAAACTGGTTAGATGCTGAGGCTGACGACTCGTACTTGCTCACGCTCAGCATCCTGGTTCCACTCGGTTTCCAGGACCTTGGCAATGCCTTTTCCTGTAGCGCTGTGTGTACTTCTTATGGCATACATTGCTCGAAGCAGACGTCAGAAGAGACCGAGTTGTGCACGAAGTAGCCGTCAATCGCCGCTTAGTAGCTCTTTTGCGCCGCCAGCCGTAGACGTGGGCAGCACAACGAAATAACTCGGGATATTGATCAAAGTTTGTGCAGACGCGGCAAATCGTCGCATCCATCGCTCGTCTCATCGCGACCCAGAGCTGCGCCGCATCGTGTTCTATACCACGCCGCAGATGCGCATTCTTCTTCGTTCACATGACTTCCAGCTGCCTTTTGGGACGGTCATTGGTAGCCGAGCCTCGGTAATAGTGCATCGGAGTGATGTCCGTTCTGCAATAGATCCACCGTGCGTACCGCGATGCTGGGTCGGCGTTGGCTCTCGCGTGTGGATTGTGGCCTGGGCGTGGAGGCTGGTGGGATGTTTGCAGCGCATCTGTAGAAATGCACTGATATCTAATGCAAACAAGGTTGTCGGCAACTGTACCATCATGTTTACCATGACGTCGTTCTGGAATTACATTATCGACGCTAGTCTCAGCACCCGCACATTGCGCAGCAGTGAAAAGCTGGCTGGCTGCCGGCAGCTAACGTATCCCCGCGGTCGGGAAGTTGGTAACTTTCATGGCCAAGCTACAGCTCCTAGCTTCCTGTGCGGGAGGTTGCTTAATGGCCTGTTTGTGATGGGATTTAGACAGAAAAGGGCCGAGATGTTTGTTAAGTATCTCCAAGTGAGCGAACTACTTTGGAGGCGTCAGAACGATGAAACACTTGTATGCGCCGTCTTCACGCTATCACCGTTAACAGGATTCCGAAATTGTTTACACAACAAAAGCGTCTGCACTATGGACTGCTTGCGGTTGAAGATGAGGTAAGGTGGCCTGCAATGTCGATCTGTTGACCTAGACCTCTATTTAGGTCTCGTGCGACAATGGGGAATTTCCAGAATGATGATCAACAACAGTGCCCCTTGTGTTGACATAGTTTAGAGGCTAATCACGTTCGTGTACTCAATAATGCAACTTGACTCGGGGATGTACGGACCGACATAATTGGCATCCGCTGTCATTTGAACATCGCACAAACTCTGACAGGGTCCGCCGCGAACGGGAGTGTCGTCAACAGAAAGACAGCGCTGCTCTGAGTGGCGTCGGTCTTGGGATCTTGTATCACCAAGTTGCCTGGCTAAAGGGAGTAGGCAGTGTTTTCGTTTCGCCGAATTCGATAGTCGCTTGGCGATTGTCAGTTCCGAACCTATTTTTGTTGTGACAGCAAGCCCCAAAGAGTTTTGCCCGCTCTTGTTCGCTCAGCGTCGCTCTTCAGTCGTCTCCGGAATGAATGCGCATGTGATAACTTTACAGTACCAGATTGTAAAAGACCGGACGATTAGGATCTTGATATTGGAAAACGAAACAACGCTCAGCCGTACCGCGGGAGGAGAGTTCACGGCCCGCGTGCACCCCGATTGGGAAAGCGAAGATGCAGATCGGAGCCTCTTTCGGCATTGAAGTAGGGAGCGTGCCATATCTCAATGTGCCAACAGGGGTAGACAGTTCGAATGAAGTTTTCACCAAGTGATCGACGTCGGGATTGAGCGCATCTCAACTGTGACGATGCGGAGATGCTCGAGGAATGTATCTGGCCGGGTCCAGCCGTAGGATGCTCGATAAAACAGTCGCTCAACAGTGGGGAGCGTCAATACGGTCAATCCCGTAGTGGGGGTTTAGTTCAAGACTAGGACGCCTCGCCGTGGTCTTCGAAGAGCGCACACCAGACGTTTTGTATCATACTGACACCACGGAAAGTAGTATACTTGAACTCTGTTTCGAGCCACGGTGTACGACTTACTGAGAGCAAGAATCAAAACGAAGCAGTTCTGAAATACTATGTATTTCCAGCATTGTCCATGTTGCATCATTGAGCGTCGAGTGTAGTCGTGCAGAGGGATAGTTTAGTGTTTGATATTATCCGTAGTACTGCTAGCCAAAATCCGACTTGTGCTGATCGTTCTCTGATGGAAAAGGCGAACAGATGGTATATGTGGTGCTGGTTAAGGCGTTGATGAGAACAACAGCAAGGATATGTTCTTGCCAGTCTAACACCTTGAAACCGGCATGTGATACTCGGTAGGGATGTTGTCGTCAGGTCGCCGTCTTTATGTGCATGCTGCTTCAAATCGTCACAGGCGCAGATCTATTGCTCTTAGTGGGGACGAGGCGGGTCGTCGCTTCGATCCTACAACTGCCGGGGGATGAGTCCCATATCGAAAATGACGTTTGCGGCCGCTGGGCATTATTGCATGGCAATTCGGTTCTTGTGTGGTTGGAGATGGCAAACTGATACTAGACGGCATAGGCCCGATTGACTCTTCCTCAGTTCCGACCGTTCGGGGGATTCTAAACGGAGGCTTGCAGTGGTGCAGCCGTACGGACAGCAATATCTTGATATTTGTGCATACGGCCAATAGGACGGACTGCGGACTCTGCAGAAGGAATTTAAGCTAGGATGATTGGGAGCAGTGCACTTGAGCCGGGGAAGATGAGCCGGCGGAAGGTGCCAAGACAAGTTAGAGACGGCGCGAGCAGAGGGGTGATCTTTGCTGCATCCAGATATCGAGTCTGCGACCGGGGAGAAGGTTCGCAGTGGGTCGACAAGCCTGATGCTGCAGGTCCTGGCTCGCGTCCGCGCGTGTGCGTGTGCTCTGCGGGTCTTGATGCAGGCGACGGTATGTTGTTATGCTTTGAGCGCAACCAACATGGGGGTTTCTGCCTACTGAGTGACGATGTGATGGCATCGACAAAGATTGTCTTTGACCTTCTGCCAGTGGCCGCCGACAATGGATGCGATGCGCACTGTTGGCTCTTCCCGTCGTCGAAGGCCATGGGTGGATCGGCTGGGTGAATGCAGTCAGTGCGTGCACGGTACCTCAACATAGGGACCGGGCAAGGGAGAAATGCCGGGGACAAGTCCTGGCCTCGCTCGCCAGCACGGTCTCGCCGTCGCGATTAAGGGTGCTTGCGGGCTATAGTCGAGGTTGGGAGCAGGCCGCATCCCACATGCGCCAACGCTCCGTTAGCCCTGGCTCAACCCCCCTGCAACGCCTGACAGAAGGCCCCTGTCCTGTTCACACGAAGCTTTTCTCGAGTAGGTGGGCGGTAGGATCCTCCATCGGGATGTGATAATAACAGGACCATCCGTCCACTGTGGAGAAAGGCAATGTTGCGCCGTTCCATTGCATCTTGGTCGCCATCCTCTAACCCTCTGCTGGCAGCGTCTGTTTTCTTTTTGGTCGCTCTTTCCCTCGCTTGGGACGCGACTACCTCACGAACCGTTGGAAGGAACCCCACGCTCCCCTGCAGAGACAAGCACGACCCTTGCACGCCTCTAGGTCCATCCTGCTCTGCTATCGCCATTACAAGACAGCGGTCCTTCCCCAGCTGCAGCCCCTCGTTCAAGTTAGCTCTAGAGCTTTCACTCTCAAACACCTGCATACGTCCACGAGAGACAGACGGCGTCTGAGCTTCTACCTTGCTACCGTCTTTGTGTAACGGAAACGGCGCTCGTCCCAGCGTCAGCGAATCCAGTACTGCGTTTCACGACAAACATCACGACGACAGGCCAATTCGTCGGCCTCGAATCCACATCGGGTAATTGCATTCACTGCAGCATCAGTCACTTGCTTCACTATCTAGCATTCACATTACTGTGCGCTAGCCATCGGGTACGTCAGGCTCCGTTTGTCGCATCTTATCCGTTAACATGCAAACAGTACGACCTTTCAACATAGACTTCAATTATCACGCATAATCTTAATCGTGTGCGATTGACCAACCTATCTTACCTTTCTATCAATCTACCTGGGCGACTACCAGATGCTTGGGACGTGTGCTAGCCGAAGTGCAACGTCCAGCTAGACGACTACAAGGAGCATCTCACTTCAACATCTCATCCGCTTCACGTACTTGTCATGGATACCGACATGGCGTCATTCGTTCCCGAGCAAGAAGAGATGGATAAGCGATCCAGCGCACTAGTAGCGCCACTGAACATTCAGAAGTCACCAAGAAGGTCGCGATCGCGTGTCGGCCGGGGCGTTTTCGGTCACAGCAGGCAGTCCTCCTCAAGAGGAACTATATCGAGCCGGTCGCAATCACAGATATCGCCTCCTCTAACACCCAAGACTTCCAGTGAGGCTATGGCTCAACAGCAGCAGCAGGAGCAGCAGCATCCTCAACCCGTCTTCCACAACTACCTCCGCGCATTTTACCATTACAGCCCAAGCTCAACGGTATCCTCGTCGACCGACGAATCTTCCATCACCGTCGCCATCAACCAAGGCGACGTTATCCTTGTTCATTCCGTTCATCCTAATGGTTGGGCTGATGGTACACTCTTAGCTTCAGGGGCCCGCGGGTGGCTGCCCACCAATTACTGCGAACCTTATGACAATCCAATAATCCGGAACCTGTTGACCGCCTTAACGTATCTCTGGGATTTGGTGCGCGATGGAGAGAATGGCGATCTCGGTGCATTTTCGAGACAAGATTATGTAAAGGGCATGATTGTTGGCGTGCGCCTGTTTCTCGTAAGTGGATTCAGTAACGGCGTAGACGAAGCGTGTTTCTAGCTCATTCACTAACTTCTATCAGGAAAGGACTGAATGCTTGCAGAAAGACTCACGCCTCATCCTCACCCATGTAAGCTTACGGCGTATGCGGAAAGCTCTCTTGGGAGATTTGTCCACACTAGTCAAGACAGCCAAGACCTTGCAAGAGGCCTTGCAATCGAACGAACTCCAGGTTCCCGTGTTCGAGCACATGGACGAGCTTGTTTTCAAATCATTTAAGCTGGTCACCCGGGCCGTCCGGTTCCTCGACATCTGGACAACGGACGCGGTGGCGCTGTCGCTTTTCGAGCTTGGCGACGCAAGTAGTCATCGACCACTCACCCCGCCGTCCGACTCAGCCGACGCTGCTGTGGAACCAACAGAAACATCAGCTCCCGCTGGCGACAACAGACTTCCAGCGAACGGCTGCGACTCTCCAGTCACACAAGGTACACCGTCTGTACACGACGACTGGTACAGCGCAACCGCACACCCCTCACGAAACCTGAACCGCCTATCGGTTGCCTTTTCTTTGCCCTCAGAGCCAGACTCTCTTCAATCACCGGTACTGCCTTCGCGCTCATCAGTCCAGTCGAAACGTATTTCCGTGACGCACCGATTGTCGTACACCGGTAAATCAGCAAGTGCACGTAAAGGAAGCTTAGCCACCGAGAAGCTGAACGCCGCACACGACGCTTTTTTGGGCTACATTGGTTCTTTCATCGGGCTGCACCTCCAATCACGGTCTTCTGAAGAGCTCGCCCAGATTACCCAACACTCCGTTATTGCGTGTCGCCAACTACTCAAAGTCGTCGAAGAAGTATGGGAACGAGACTCGCGAAGATCCGAACAGCTGGAAGAAGCACGAGATACCATGTATACCCGTTTGACCGACCTAGTGCAAGCGACCAAGGACATGTTCGTGAATGCCGACACTGATGTTGAAGAGGTGGTAGCGCCCGAGGCAGGGAAGCAGATCGTCGCTGCTGCCACAAGCTGCGTTCGCTCTGCTGGTGACTGTGTCACCAAAGCTAGAGCAGTGATTGAGAGGATTGGTGACTTCGAGTTTGAAGCTGAGCCTGCTGGTCTAGGGCTGCCAGAAACGATGTTCAACGAGCCCGATACGGAGAACCAAGTGTCCACGGTTAGGTCCGCCTCGCCGAAACCTACGGATACCGTTCTAGAGACGAACAAACCACTACCCGCTACGCCAATTGAGCAACGTGAGATGCCTCCACCACTAGTCATCTCAGAATCGAAGCCACTTCCTGAGGTGCCGCAACCCTCACCTCTCGATACCAACAGACTCAGCCTTCAACCATCGACCCAGTCCGTCATTGTCGAGAGCCCAACTGCCGTGTCGTTCAGATCGTCCCGATCATCGTTGCCTCCTCTCAATGCGGTACCAACTCCGTCACTACCTCCGCCTCACGCATCTGACTCCGTCGAGAGTCCCATAAGCACGGCCCAGGAAAGTTTCGCCGGTTCTACCAAAACTGATAGCATCTACGTTTCTGTGAATGACGGAAGCAGCACCTACTTCAGTGCCCAAGGTGATTCTGGAAGCATTCTTTCGCACACGTCGACACGTGCTACTACCCCAGATCATTCGCCTACGAAGAAGGAGAGTTGCCAGACTTTAATCAGCAGTTTCGGCAGTTCCTCCGAGCTTCGATCTTTAGCAAGCGAGGATGTCGCTGCTGGCGAAGAACACTTGTTGGAGACTACCTACGTGCATGAATTGATCTATAACAAGGAAGGTCAAATCTCTGGCGGTTCCCTTCCAGCGCTCGTAGAGCAGCTGACCACTTTCGAGTCTACTCCAGACGTCATCTTCGTCAACGCCTTCTATCTTACTTTCCGTCTCTTCACAACACCGCTCGATCTGGCGCAGTGCCTTATCGACCGTTTTGACTACATCGGCAGCAGTCAGACAGTTGGAGTTCCGGTCCGTCTCCGTGTCTATAATGTCTTCAAGGGTTGGCTAGAAAGCCATTGGTGTGGCGAGAGTGACTCTGCTGCTCTGGGCGTGATCCTTGCGTTTGCAACTGGAAAGCTCCGTGCAGCCATGCCTGCTGCTGGCAAAAGACTTGCCGAACTGACTTCCAAGGTGACAGAAGTAAGGGCCGGAGCTCTTGTACCTCGCTTGGTGTCTTCAATCAGCAAGACGGGTGCTTCAAACTCAGCTTTCACCCTTGCTGATAGCAACGTTCCGTCGCCAATTGTAACCAAGAGCCAACTTAACGCCTTGCGAGGTAGTAAAGAGGGCAGAACGCAGTGCAGCATCCTGGACTTCGATCCTCTAGAGCTTGCCAGACAGTTCACCATTATCGAGTCGAGGCTCTTCTGTGCCATTCAGCCCGAAGAGCTCCTTGCCTTGGAATGGACAAAGAAGAAAGATTCCAAGGCTCGCAACGTCAAAGCGATGTCAACTCTCTCGACCGACCTCGCAAACTTGGTTGCCGATACCATTTTGCAGCTTGAGGATGCAAAGAAACGCGCAGTCGTTATCAAACAATGGGTCAAGGTTGCGGCGAAGTGCTTGGAGCTCAACAACTACGACTCACTAATGGCCATCATCTGCTCGCTCAACTCTTCCATGGTCATGCGTCTCAAGCGTACCTGGGAGCTTGTATCTGCAAAGACCAAGACTCGTTTAGACGAACTCAAAGCGATTACCGACGTGGGACGCAACTATGCGGTGCTCCGACAGCGTCTGCAGAACCACATCGCGCCATGCATTCCGTTCGTCGGCATCTATCTTACCGATCTTACTTTTATTGATGTCGGAAACGGCACCACGCGACAGCTTCCTGGTGACTCTGGTTCTGACAGCGTCTCTGTCATCAACTTCGACAAACACATGAAGACAGCCAAGATCATTGGTCAGCTTCAATCATTCCAAGTCCCTTACCGGCTAGCCGCCATCCCAGAGATGCAGGAATGGATGGAGAGCCAGATCCAGCGAATGCACGCAAGCGATCAGGCCAATGTCCAAAGCTATTACCGTCGATCGCTGCTTCTCGAACCGCGAGAGGCACAGCACTCCGTAAGAGGCTCACCATCTATTGACAACAGTGCGCAAAGCACCTTTTCGGCAGAAAGCCGAACCAATTCGAAAGATAAGTTCGAGTTTCTGAACTTCAACTTCTCCACCGCGAACCTGAAGGGTTCATAGACATGTATACTGCGCTTCATTGCGCCCTTCTTCATCAAACGCCTCTGGATGGCGACTTGCCCGACATACCTTAATGTTTGCGTTTTTACTGCATCTGTTCTTGCCCTTTACGTCACGGACACTTACGATACCAATGCCGGAGTCTCTTTTGTTTGTTCTATACCACTTCAGCGATTTCCTTTCTGGGAGGCACATTCATATTTTGCGACGGCAGCTTACAGATATCTGCACAACATTTGATAGCTTTTGCATAGCTACTGAGGCTTCTAAAAGCCTGCGTCAACCGGTTCTTTGGCGTTGGGAAAAGGAAAGAGGTCGCTGTCACGGCAAACGGTGTGTTGCTGCGATCGAGCGCTAAAAAAGCGTTACAAGAATGAGCATTGGAAGACAAAAGGTGTTTTTGTACTCATAGAACCACATGTAGAGTGGTCCATCGGACTGGCAGCTCTCCTCTGAATGAAAAAAATTCTTCAACTCAAAGATCGCCCGTCCACAGCCATACATGCAAGTTGTGAATGATTTTAGTGTTTATCAAACGGAAGAGTCCTATCAAGGAGCCCGTGCCGGATAAGTTGTAACAAACAATCGAGGTAGAGGAATGGATTTTGCTGTATCTTGTGACTCCAGTGACGAAACATACCATAGATGCCTCAGGTAAATTTCTTATAGTACCATTTAGGGACATATGGGTTCTATCTAGGATGATCACAGAGGGCTGGGCTCTTGCCTTCGGGGTGAGATTTCCATGCGGGGTTAAAGCTAGCGATCGGAACCAATGTGCTACCCCTCTATGCCACCATCGCGTCGCACAACCGCCCGCCCACCTGCAACACTTCCCTACTCGTCCACATATGCGCTCGCACATACTCACGATGTCAACACAAGAACTCTTAGTCGATGTACGCTCCCCCAGTGAGTTCTCCACCGGCTACCTCACCTCCGACATCGCACCTACCGTAAACATCGAGTACCAAATCATCGATCAATTACCCGAAATATACGCTGCAAAAGGCATAGTTGTGGGGAAGGATGATGCAATCACACTGTATTGTCGCAGTGGTAGACGCTCAAACATTGCATTGGGGAGACTGAAGGAGCTAGGGTTCACGAGGCTGAGGGATATTGGGGGGTTTGAAGAAGCGAGGAAGGTTTTGGATCGCGAGCAGGTACGAAGACAGTTAGATGCTGAAATGGAGAAGAGCATGGGACAGACGGCCAAAGAGGCAGGGAAAGAAGACGACCCCAAGAAACATGTTAGGGTTAAGAGCTTCGGCGCATTGGTGGATGGGCTGAAAGCGCTTGAGAACTAAGAAGCGCAGGGCAAGACGGAGAGCTGATAATGCATGGGAACCTTCGAAGAATACGATCACGTCAACACTCACGACTAGGCCTCCAATCGACCGTTACACGAAGCGACAATATGGACAGGTGTGATATGAAAATGCGGATGTCGGAGCATGAGTCCGGTTGATTCGATACGATATACAGGTAAATAAATGCTCCCTCAAACGAGTGTGTCAAAGTTGGCTCCCCCTAATCCTTAAAACTGCTGCGTCTTCCTTAGCACTCCCGCTAACTAGTTATGTAGTTCTACAATAATGGTGTCTCTACACGTCCTCTGATCACCTACACATTGCTTTGGAAAGAGAAGCTGTTAGTACTGTCCTTGAACATGGGTGTTATGTCGGTTCCGCTGGTCCTCTTCGTTGGCATGGTCTTGGTGACCCTTACCACGTCCATGTCCACCCTGAGGAGCGTCAGAAGGCATAGTAACTTCAGCGGCGCCAGGGGTGATCTCACTGGCAACTGAGGACGCGGCTGATGAAGCAACAGCGGTACTCAGTGACGAGACAACCGTGGTACTCATGCCTGACTCTACAGCATTTCCTGAAGGCATGGCTCCCGTAGGCATAACGGTACCAGAAGGCATAGTACCATTTGGAGCACCGCCAGGACCTCCGCCCATACCACCAGAATTCTCGTTCTCAACACCTCCATCTTCAGTCCAGTATGCCGCGGGGGTGATATTGTAAGAGTTGGTCGAGTCCATGCCGAACGCCAACCAGCCAAACAGACCCTCAGAGATGTCATCGCCCAGCATGACGTACTCCACGAATGGATCAACATCCTCAGCTTCTTCAGCGAGGATAGAGTCATCCGAGTTCGAAGTGACTTCCTGTTCGTTGCTAGCATAGGGTTCTACCGTGTCGGCGAGTGTGATAAGGTCCTGGTCGAAGAACATCTGTCCCACGTGTGTGATGTGGCCGCCTGAGAGGGTCGAGTTGGCGTTTACGGTTGCGTTGAGTCTGGACATGACGTGGATATGCGTCTACAACACAGTCGTTAGTTGGTATGAATTATGCAAGAAGAAGATCACGCGGAATGGCGAGGACTTACAGCACGGCCGGTGTAATGTCCTGGGAAGATGGTCTGAAACACAACAACACCGTTTTCGTCGCTCTGCTGGATGCCACGCAATGCAGTGTTCTGCAAGTTTGACTCGTCATCTTCACCAACCCCGTTACCTTGAGCCACAACACCAGAGTACACACCAGTGGCGTTGCAGTGCCACATCTCGAGGTAAGCCTGGGGAACAGGTTCACATGTGTTCACATCGATGATCTGGATGTCCAACGTCATAGGGATGCCCTCTTGGTTTTCGGTAACGTCTTCTCGCACAAGTTCGCCTTCAACCCAGTAAGGACCTTGTGTGACTTCAGGTGTAAGAATGCAGGAGTTGTTTCCTGCAAAGAGAGTGGCGGGATCGGTGTTGGCAGTGACGCCAGTCATGTTCGACTTGTGATCGGTAGCGAGCACAGTATCAAGGTCACGGATGCGCAGGTATGGTTTGTCTGCTCAATACATCAGCTTCCAGTCTAGGGACTTTTTTCGGGAACAAACGTACCTTGGGCGATGGCCCGCTTAGCTCGAAGCTTTTCCACCATGGCGCTGCGACGAGCGTGCATAGTGATATCGTTACCACGCGCCTTGAGTGTATCATCGCAGTGTGAAAGAGACCGCTTGTTATTTGTCAAGTAGGCTCTCCGCTCAGCAGCATCTCGCGCATGCTGTGCAGCACTTTCGCCTGGGTGTGCGAAAGAGCTCTGAGCCAAGAAGGCGACACTGATAAGGGCGGTAAGCTTCATGATAGGCAGTCGCTTAGTGAACTCGTGAACTAATGTAAAGAAGGAAAGCGATGGCGATGGAGACTTAGACTGCTACCGACCACTGACTTTATATCTGCAGCTCCTTAGCCTCCCTGGGGTCTCTAGATCACGATGTCGATGATGGAAACGAAACAGCAACATGGTGTTCGTCCTCCTATCCTTGACCCATACCCATGCCCTGTATGATCCTCTTCGACCTGTACGAGTCGTCACAAGCATACGCAAGACATGCTACTCTTTCGTAGCTTCAGCCGGGCTTGGCGACATGGAGGTCTGGGAGTATGTACGCTTGGACCCACCATTGGATCACTTCCTATCATTGTTGCTTGGTGTTGTATATGACCGTTGCTGTGACACGAAGCGCGCGTGTACATACCCAAGTGAATTCGCCGCAATCACAGCCCATGATGCAGTTTCCATTGTCGTCCAGAACATTATCACGATACAACCGGTCACAAAGCCCGATAGTTCACATCAACATGCCGAGCCTCAATGTCAATTTCAAGCTGCAGAAGAACCCCATCAATTCAAACCACTAGCCTCGCGTCTCCCCATGCCCGTTCTTCCAGCCCTGGACAACACGGCTAGTCAGCCACGTAAGCCTCCAATGATACACCACGCAACTCAAAGCAAATCAGACCTAACTGAATCAAGAGACCAGATCTCATCACTTGTAGTTTGGTCTCCAACATCTCTGTGTATAGTCGACATGCCTTACGTATGTGCGGGTCGAGGATCGGTAGGTTCCGCCGAAGAAGACGCGTAGACATGTCTTGGCAAACACTTCCAGCACCCAACTCTACTACTTTTGAGGTCAAGCGTACTTCGGGAGAGCCGCATACCCAGCGTGAAACTTTAGAGTGACCAATGAGGCGCTTCTTGATTATGTAGGTGACAGTTCTCGTTCAAGGCAAATCCCGGGCATGAGGCTTGGCGGGCTGTGCTTGCGTAGGTGTGCTAGGAGGCTTGCGCGTGGGCAAGAGACGCGTAGCGAGGGCTAAGCATCTTGCATTGGTGCTTGACCTGATGTTTGGGGGCCGAGAGAGTGCAGACAAGGAAGGAGGGGCGTTTTGACCTTCCAGGATTGCGGAGAGTCACCGATGTAATCCTGAGGATGAACTGCTACGTGAATAGATCTGTGATGTTTGTCTTGTTCTTTTATATCATGTACCAGTCACGACGCTGCAATGCAGAGATTTTGGTGAGGCTTGAGAGCATTATTTTTTCATTCGACCTTCTCGTATCCGTTCTCTGTACGCTGAACAATAAATCGACCACCATGTAAACTCACCCTCCATTAGTCGAGATGCAGCTCGCCTTCACTGTCGGCGTAGGGGTAGTACTTCTGCGTCTCGGTCCATAGCGTCTCTTCGTCCATTTGACTTGCATCTAAGCCTGCAATGATGTCCCTGGTAATCTGTTAGTCTCACTCTTCCAATCGCCGAACTCAACTTACTTGTCTTCAGCTAAAACCTCGAAGCCTGGTACACAGTCAATGAGCGCATACATGACGTAGCTTCCAATGAACGACCACGAGAATCCGACGAGGGCTTCCAGAACCTGAATACCAAGCTGCCGTACATTGCCGTCGAAGAACACTCCGCCAACGATTTCGGTGAACCCATCGTAACCAGCGACTTCTTTCTGCGCAAAACAGCCGGTGGAGATTGTTGCTAGAATACCACCAAGGCAGTGTGTTGCGAAGGTGTCGCCGTGGTCAACCCATCTCCAGCGTCGAGCAAAGTCACTGAACTTGATACGAAGCGCTTGACGACAAAACAGCGCACCAAGTATACCAAAGAAGAAGGCTGTTGGAAGGTCGACAAATCCTGCAGAAGGCGTAATCATGATGAGTCCAGAGATGGCACCCATAAAGCATGAGTCTAGACTCCAGCGTCCCACTTCCACGTAGGTGTAAACCATCCACGTGAGCGCCCCACTTGCAGCACAGAGGTTCGTAACACACAAGGCCATTACGGACTTGAAGTTGAATGCTAGAGTCGTCCCAGCATCAAAAGCCAGCCACGAACCCCAAATACTGATCAGAGCGAGAAGTTGGCAAAGTGAGTTGACAGGACGGTGGACGACCAAATGGGATGGCGTTCGGGTCGATGACTTGCGTGAGCGGAACAACGGGTATGAGAGATATACGGACAAGGCCGTCGCTGTCGCTCCAGAATTAATATGTACTGGCGTACCGCCCGCAAAATCCACCACGCCTAGATCCATGAGAAAACCACCACCCCATACCATGTGAGCTAAGGGGTTGTAAACGAAGGTAGACCAGAGCTATTGTTGGTCAGTTGACCTCGTTGGCGCAATCGAGTTGTGTGAACTCACAAATATGAATGGTATCAATGGAAGTATTCTCCCTCTCTCACATGCACCGCCGACAGCGATAGCAGCCACCGTAGCTTGGAAGACCAATTGGAAGAAGCTGAACAACACTGCAGGAATTGTTCCAACGGGTTCTGCTAGGACATTCTTGTGAAATGCGTATTTGAAGTCTCCGAAGACCGCTCCTCCCTCACCGTATGTCAAGGTATATCCAATGAGAAACCATTGGATTGAGCAAACGATTACTGATAGGATAGCTGGCATGATGGCTGCCAGAGAGTTGGAACGTGTTGTATAACCAGAGTAGGCTATACCTACAGCCGGTATGATACCCCAGCCTTGACAAAATCAGCCAACGTGGTGAGTATCTGTGGAAGATATACGTACAAAATACCGAACAGACGAGCACAAAGAGCGTATCAGTTCGATCGCAAGCCTCCCAGGCCTGCAGCACCTCTGTAGGTAATCCCATAGTCAATAACTGTTACACGAAGCCGACCCCTAAGATTGAGCAGGCGGCTCTTTGACAATCCTTGTGAAGATACAATTGAGAATAACGAGTCCGTAAGGTGAAAGACGTCGACATGGGTTTAAGCAGCCCGCAGGAACAAGCAAGCCACCTCGGCTGGACGCAACCCGCTCCCGGTGTCCGCATTCCATCCCAAAGCGCCCAGTATTGAGGCGCTTGATAGGCACCAAGAAAGGATGTCATTGGCTTGACTACAGGTTGATGTCGATCGCGGCGCGACAATAAAGATAAGGAAGCGTCCCGACGGTCAACAACAGGAGAGCTGGTCGAGCAGTGCATTAGTCGACATTCAGCCTAGCATCAACGCGTGGTACCCGTGACTCTATGGTTTGCTTCTGCAACGCGCCATATCCAGATATGGGGGTTCCAACAAGTCGATGAAGGACAAAAGAAAGTTGATGAAGCGTTATGAAAGTCTCGGTCGTTGCACACGGCGGATCCATCTCCACATTTGGTCGCACTAACGTCATTTTGAGCCTGCGCGAACTTTCCAAGGTTGGAAGGCACAACTCCAACTACGAATTGTGAACGCTGTCCCTGACTAACCTACTCGAAATGTCCGATAGCGAAGAGAACGATGTCTTTGGCGTTGGACAGGATTTTGTTCCTCCAGCGCCCATTAAACCTGCTGGCGATTCCGAAATAGATTTCGACGGTCTGCTGGCACCCCCACTCAGGCTTCATGAGGATCTGAAGAACGGTTGCGGCGGGCAGCTATGGCCAGCTGGCATGGTCCTGAGCAAATATATGCTCCGGAAGCATAAAGATGATCTCGCGGGCAAAGAGATAGTTGAACTCGGCGCCGGAGGAGGGCTGGTCGGGTTGGCGGTTGCGATAGGTTGTAAGGTCGATACTACGCTGCATATCACAGATCAAGAACCAATGTTTGAACTCATGAGGCGTAACATTGCGTTAAATTCTCTGCAGTCTCGTGTCAGCGCGTCGATATACGATTGGGGCGAACCGACGCCGTCACACCTACCAAGACACCCGGATATCATCCTAGCAGCAGACTGCGTATATTTCGAGCCCGCATTTCCATTACTGCAACAGACGCTAAAGGATCTGATCGGCGAGACTACTGTGTGCTATTTCTGCTTTAAGAGGAGGAGACGAGCGGATCTGACATTCATGAAGACGGCGCGGAAGATGTTCGATGTGCAGGAGGTGGTCGATGATCCTGATAAGGGGGTATATTCAAGAGAGAAACTGTTCTTGTAAGCGTAAATGAACCGACCATTAGCAGTGGCTAATACATGCAGATATCGCATCACTAAGAGGACTACGTGATGAGAAGGGTTCAAAGAGTAGCACGCCAGCGTCTAAGTGGGTGATTTGATGCGAAAACTCCTAGTGTGTGCTTCCATTGGCCATGGGGTTTAGGTATTCCAAAGTTTGGAAGTCTCGATTCGCAGCTCAACCTTCATTACATCTTTCTTTCCGATTCATGGGGCCTCCTGTTCAGAATGCTCGCTCGTAAGAAGAACATCATCATCATCATCATCATCGTTCATCTGTCAGCCACACTAGGCTATGCTTAGGGGTAGTAGGCTTTGATGAAAGTACTGAGTTATTATTCGACATGATACTCAACCCTTTGATTCTATCTTCAATCGCCCACGCAACTTATGCGCTCTCCTTGTTCTTACGATGACTACTAGCCTCGTGCCGATTCTCAAAGAACTTGGCCGTAATCCCAATGAGCGCAATGACAGTCGAAACCGCTAGGAAATTGACAACCATATTGCCCTTTTCCCATTCCTCTTCCACCTTGATGCCATCCCTACGCAGCTTCCTTCGCCTAGCCCATATATGATCATTTACGTTGTCCTGCGTTTCTTTGTGCCTTATGTCGTCAAAATGGGGAACTTGATTGCCTTGCTTCTGCTGTCCTGGACCAAAGCCGCCCCATTCGCCGTAGGACTCTTGACCGGCATCCTTGCCTGCTTCCCCTCGTTCGTGTGCGTTGGAATATGCGTATTCGGCTCGCTTCGCACCATGGCGTCCATAGCCACCAGATTTGTAGAACGAAGGCGGTGGGCCTCGGAAGGTACTGCGCTTCTTGTTCAGCCCACTAGCTGGTCTTGAGCCATAGGCAGCGGAGCTGTAGCTCCCTTGCGGGTATTCATTCCCGCTCTGTCCCCATCGCGACTGCCGTTGTGAATGCTCCAGTTGAGCGTCGTATTGTGCACGTTTCTCTGGGACGGAGAGAACGTGGTAGGCTTCGCTTATAGCGACGAAACGTGTCGAGGCTTCGGGATCATTGCGGTTGTGGTCCGGGTGGTTTTTCTTGGAGAGGGTATAGAATTGGCGCTTGATTTCAGAGGCAGAAGCCGTCGAGGTCAGATGCAACGTCTCATAGTGGTTGACCAGCCCATCGGCGGGTCGTGGTGCTGTGGCATGCAAGTGTGCGACCTGAATGCGCCGCGGAGGAGCAGGTATTGTGCGACGGAGACATGCGTGACAGACGTATTGCGATGACAGGCTCGGTAGACGCGGGGCCGAGGATGAAGCGATTGATCGCAGGAGAGTAGATGGGCGGGGTGGCATTGCCCATTACCAGTATCTGGGGGTGTAGGTGCCCATGCAGGAAGTATGGGTTTGAGTGAAGGGTGGGCGCGCATGGAGGACGTCATCGCCAAGTTGCCGAGGCTAAGACAAGCATGGCCTAGCTGTGGCTAATCGACCGAATGCGTGGGCGACAGCCCACCGGCGTCTGTTAGCGGGGCGATTCGAGAGGCTCGTAAATTTCAAGATTGTCCACGAGACAAGCACTGAACGATCTCCACGGTCAACATGGCGGCCAAGGTAGCGGACGAAGTCGCCAACTTGAAGTGTACGGCTTTCTGCGACCTCTTCGCGCGCGTTGTAGCCGCTAACAGCATACAGTGGACGACACCAGCAGTAAGCCAACCAACGGCGCAGCACAGGACGGCGACAAGCCCACAGGCGACGTGGACCATGAAGACTCGGACGACGACAATGAGGCCGAGGATGGTGCCCCCGAAGGCGGCGAGGGTGCTGCGAAAAAGAAGAAGAAGAGAAAGCCCCGAAAGAAGAAGAAGGCTGGGGCAGCAGGCGGCGCAGGAGGACCCAAGGTGCAGACATCACCGCCACGAGTCCGCATTGACGAGCTCTTCCCCAACAACTCGTATCCCGAGGGCGAAATCCAGGAATACGTCAACGAGAATGCGTACCGCACCACGTCCGAAGAGAAGCGCCACCTCGACCGCATGAACAACGACTTCCTCACAGAATACCGTAAAGGCTCAGAGATTCACCGTCAAGTCCGGCAATGGGCTCAGAACTGGATCAAGCCTGGTATGTCGCTTACCGAGATTGCCGAGGGCATCGAGGACTCGGTTCGCGCCTTGACAGGACATCAGGGTCTGGAGGACGGTGATGCGCAAATAGCGGGCATGGGCTTCCCAACTGGTCTGAGCATAAACCATTGTGCCGCACATTACACACCCAACGCGGGCAACAAGATGGTCATCAACTACGAGGACGTGATGAAGGTCGATTTTGGTGTACACATCAACGGTCGCATTGTCGACAGCGCCTTCACTCTGACCTTTGACCCTGTATACGACAACTTGATCAACGCCTGCAAGGCCGCTACCAATGCTGGTATCAAGGAGGCCGGTATCGATGTTCGCATGAGCGATATCGGGGCTGCCATCCAAGAAGTCATGGAGAGTTACGAGGTGGAGATCAAGGGACAGATGCTGCCCGTCAAGTGCATAAGGAACCTTAACGGTCATTCCATTGGCCACTACACCATTCATGGCGGCAAGACCGTGCCCATCGTCAAGGGCGGCGACCAAACAAAGATGGAAGAAGGCGAGACATTTGCTATCGAAACGTTCGGTAGCACAGGAAAGGGTTATGTTCGAGACGACGTAAGCCACTCACCCAACCTTCTGCACTCTACTCAACTAACAACCACCTCAGATGGAGACATCACATTACGCCAAGAGGGCGGATGCACCGAAAGTCGCTCTTCGTGTTTCTTCGGCGAAGACACTACTTAACTCCATTACGAAGAATTTCGGTACTCTGCCTTTCTGCAGGCGGTACCTCGATCGATTGGGCCATGACAAGTACCTCTTGGGCTTGAACAACCTGGTCAGTGCGGGTATCGTCGAGGCTTACCCTCCACTGTGCGACATCAAGGGTAGTTACACGGCACAGAGCGAACATGTAAGTAATCCAGGTGGTTGACTAGTCTTTGCAAGAACATTTGCTGACGCATGATAGACATTCGTACTCCGACCCAACTGCAAGGAGATTCTCAGTCGCGGTGACGACTACTAAGCTCCACTTTTATGCTGCACATGACTTATTGTCATACTTGTAGTGGATTATAACAAGTAGAGATGAGGCTTCAGGGTTTCCATTCATGAGGTAATGGCTTCACGTTCGGAGTCAGGCATAGCATACATCAGAAACAACAAACAGTAAACAAACAGCATAGCTCATTGATCAAGGGTCATTTGCTCGGCTTTGCAATTTGCGTGTTGTTGAAGACTGGCGTGTCAGGACCAGTACATATATAAAACAAGTAGGCGTGCCGACGCATCATGTCCTCAAAACCCCGACGAAGACTCCAGTAAATGGCATTAGACATGGTTAGGAGCTGGTCATCATCACCACCACGAAAACGTGCATTTGAGTCTGAAAGTCCAAGTATTGCATTGAGACAAGTCATCGTACGTGTCAGAAAACTATACTACGCTCGCTCTTGAGCACTAGATTGATATGATATCGCTTCGCGAGAACCAAAGGAATCTAAGGCAATTTCCCCCTTCTCCTGTCCACAAATGTCATTTTTGAGGTGCTTAACCCTCGAAGGTGAAGCTGGTGCCGAGCTTGTGGCCGGCCTCGTTCAGCTTCTGGGTATCGAAAGAGCCACCAATACCGAAGGTCAAACCGCTGTTGACCTTGGTGTTGTAGGCGAGGGAAGCAATTCCAAGGTTGTTGATCTTGGCCTATATGGGATTAGCATGAACGCCCTCGTGCATACCAGGGACCACCATACCTTAGCGAAAGACGCAGGGTCAAGCTTGTACTTGGCAGCGAGCTCAAGGCCAACGTTGTTGCCAGACTTTGAGTCCCAGACAGCGCGAGCACCGGCCTCAACAGCGGGGTTGACGCGCTGGTAGTAAGAGGCGGTGAAGACGCTCAGGGAGTTGGTGGCAGTGACGGCAGCGTTGTAGAGAGGGGTGGTGTATCCGACAGCGGCGGAGTACTTGGTGATGGCAGCCTTCTGCACATCGTAACCGACCTCACCACCGACGACCATGCCCTCGTGGCTAACGACAGCATCGGCAGTGGTGCCAATTGCGCCGGCGGCCGAGTAGTCGACGAAAGCACGGCCGTGGAAAGCGGGCTGCTTGAAGTGAAGGTTGACCTTCTGGCCCTTGTTGCCGGCAGCGGGGCTGAAGTTGGAGAGAACCTCGGTCTTCAAGCCGCTGGCGAAGGTGTCGTTGAGCTCGACCTTGGTCGCCAGCATGTTGGCAGTGTTCCATGACTGGGTGATGCTGATGCCTGCGTCGTCGGTTGTCAGCAGGTTGATCCCGTAGCCGCTTACAGAAGCACCCTTTTTGCCTGGGGGCTGCTTCATGTAGAATATATAAGACTGAAAGTTGGAAGACGTATGAATGGGAATTACGAGGCTCGTAGAGCGGGGGAGAAATGAATGGTTTGTCGTACCGTTGGAAAGCGACTTCTTGCCCTCAAGCTGGTTGGTTCGTTAGCAATGGTATTTTTCCGCGTACTGTCGCATACTTACAGAAGAGGTGACTGGCCCATCGTGGGCAGAGGTTCCCTTGGCGGTGAAGTTGACACCGTTGGGGGCCTTAAGCTTGACCTCAAGGGCAGCTGCGGGCGCGTCAGTGCTTGAGCTTGGGAGTCAATTGGTGTCGCGGACCTGCGGCAGTGTGGTAGAAGTCCTTGTTGATAAGCTGGCGGCTCTGTTAGCAATGGCGCCATGCGGGAGCTCGTCGCGGGGAGCCAAAACATACGTCGTTCGAGGCCTTGGCGATGTCGCTGAACGCCGGCGGCGGGAACTTGGGGATGATCTTCTCGACCTTGACGTATTCAGTCATAATGGCGGTTTGGTGGGGGATGCGATGGAGGATAGAGGGGTGTTTTGGGGGTGGTGTTGCTGGCTGGAAGCAAAACTTCTTGAGAAGTCACGGCAAGGGTCCGCGCTAGTAATCCCGGATGATCTTCGTGCTGCCAGTTGGTCGGCAACGTGCGCGGATGGGAGCTCATCTATTCACCCATCTGACTCCATACTGGCCGTTGTTTCATACGCTTTGTTGTCTGGTCTTGGTATGCATCGTCCAGAACCTCTTTCATTCTACTTGACACTGGCTTGATCCGATTGACACCTGCCATCTGTCCTTCTCAACCACGGAAATGCTCTCAGGCGCAGTCACCCTCGCGCGTGCCATCGTCTTCCAGTTGTTCGACCCACTCGCCCACGTATATGTCGTCGCCAGTCCTTCCTTGACCGGAAGCTTTGTACAGCACAAGAACAGCACATGCCATGAGGGGTGGGGTTGTCTGCTTGGGCGACAACGTTGACCCTGCAAGCACATCCCCATGCCACTATAAACCAATCACCATTTCAAGGGCGAAGACTGCCAACCTATTTGCCAATTCCTGCGGTTTCCATGTCGAGTCTAGCAGTCGAACAGGATCGAAGCAGTCTAGATATATGCTTAGTCTGCGTCTGGAGCGAAGCAGCCCCGGAGCTCTTGATCCCTTCTCCTCATGCTCGTTCTTGTTCCCATCGCATAGTGCAAGCCAGTGCCTCCGTCGGCTTTTCTTGGTTACATCTTAGAATCTTAGAGACCCTTTCCTGGGCTGCAGTTCCGATTGTTCAATTCGCATGAAGTGCGTTGAAGCACCGATGGAAGGGAGACATGGGTTGCCTATGTAATCGAATCCAGCCTTACCATCGGTGGCCGATCTCGGGTTCCCAGACGGCTCTACTCCGCGCCCCGCTAAATAAATAAAACTCCTAGAGTGACTCTGACGTTGATTATTCTAGCGCACGCGTCTGGACTTGCAACAATACAACAATTAGTCTTGTACTATTTTTTTTTAAACGTAGAGGCACCTCTGCATACACCGGATACACGTTTCCTTGGCTAGACTCGCTGTTCAGAAGAGAGCCGGATCTCCACAAGCTCGCCAACATCACAACCACAATGTCTACCTTTGGTACGCACTTCAGGGTCACCACGTACGCACCCACCTACCATATGATCTACTATAGTATACTGAACCCCGTAGCTATGGTGAATCCCACTGTCTTTCCGTCGGCGCCATAATCGATGGTTGCCCGCCTGGCATGGCCCTCACTGAGGACGACATCCAACCCCAGATGACGCGCCGTCGACCCGGCCAGTCCGCTATCACAACACCCCGCAATGAGAAGGACCGTGTAGAGATTCAGTCCGGTACAGAGTTTGGCATCACATTAGGCACCCCAATTGGCGTCCGGGTCATGAACGAGAACCAGCGCAAGCAAGATTACGGCAACCAGACCATGGACAAGTACCCGCGACCCAGCCATGCCGACTGGACATACTTGGAAAAGTACGGTGTGAAGGCTAGCTCAGGTGGTGGACGCAGTAGTGCACGAGAGACGATTGGTGCGTGACTTTACGCGCGATCACCACGCGAGTGCTGACAATACCCAGGAAGAGTAGCAGCTGGCGCCATAGCAGAGAAGTACCTGCGCGAAGCCTACGGTATCGAGATCATCGCCTTCACCAACTCCATCGGAAACGAGTTCCTCTTCCCCCCCACACCCGAACACCCCACCGCATCCACGAACCCAGAGTACCTCAAGCTCATCGACTCAATTACACGCAACAAGGTAGACGAGTTTTTGCCTGTGCGATGCCCGAGCGAAGAAGTCACAAAGCGTATGGAGGACTTGATCGCCAAGTACCGCGATGCGCAGGACAGCATAGGTGGCACAGTGACTTGCGTCATAAGAGGCTGCCCAACAGGCTTGGGAGAACCATGCTTTGACAAGCTGGAAGCCAAGTTGGGACATGCCATGCTGTCGATACCGGCGACTAAGGGGTTTGAGATCGGCTCTGGCTTCGGAGGCGCACAAGTGCCTGGTTCAATTCACAATGATGCCTTTGTCAAGGCTCCTGCTGTTCCGGCTGGCGAGAACCCTGATGCAAGTAAATATCGTTCGAAACCAAAGCTCACTACCAAGACGAATAATTCAGGTGGTATTCAAGGCGGTATCACGAACGGCGCGCCCATCTACTTCAACGTAGCGTTCAAGCCCGCAGCAACTATTGGGCAGGCACAGTCGACAGTCACCTACGACCAGGAAGAAGGTATTTTAGAAGCCAAGGGCAGACACGATCCTTGTGTAGTGCCTCGTGCAGTGCCCATCGTTGAGATGATGGCTGCATTGGTCATTATGGATGCTGTACTGGCTCAGCAGGCGAGACAGGGCGCAAGAAGTCTGCTGCCGCCACTGAAGGGTGTTCTGCCCGTCAATGGTGCATGAATAGACTGAAAGGCACTGGTCGGGTATAATGGGAGTTAAGGTGTCAGAGGCTGCGAGTTTTCCAACATTATTACCCCCAAGACAGAAAAGGTTATCAATCTTGATGTACAGATAGACACGTCACCGCTCAACAACTCAAGACCCATGGATAAGCTTGGGAAATTGCTCCAACATGCTCTTTTTCTTCCAATTCGAACTATGAGAACTCGAGCCAGAGACTCCCATTCAAATCGAAAGGTGATTCACCTCGAACAGATCTGGCCACACCATTCGGCCGAACTGACAAACGTGACGAAGAGGCGACAATTTCACATGCGAACAGGCTACGCGGAAAGGTTAGTGGTCGCATCTGGACCTTTGGTGCATGGCAAGTGGTCGGTATGTTGAAGAGTGGTATTGTAGAGTAGTCGAGACAATTCCGGTATAATGGTAAAGGCACCGCCACCTGGTAATACCTTGATCCGTAAACAAGCCGAAGTTCACCGGAGACTAACGGCAATGGATTGGCAGCGGATGCTATCGGGCCTTCCTCTCCACCAAAAGCAAGAACCCTGGAGATCGGTTGCTAGCGCATGACATATGACATACTCCGCCATGACAACCCCTCTTCTTCCAGTTTATCTTCTTGTCCACAAGCAGCGCTTCTCAGGTGCCGCTCCCTCTTGTCTCGCCGACATCGAGATTGCGCACCAGGGCATGTTCCTCCTTGAGCCTATGTGACGCGGCCGTGACAGATCGATCCAGTGCTCGGTGCGCCATGCCGAAGCTAGTCGGTGATGCTCCTGGTGCTCCAGAAAAATCTGTCCTGTCGCAAGCTGATGCTGCGGTACCCGAAACAAGCTCCATTGGTTGAAGCGTCCCAAAGCGCGCCCTGACGTTTGTCGCATCTATCTCCGCAAAAGCCTTTCGCGTCCAGGCACGTCAGCTGATTCATGCCATTTCGGAACTTCGATTCGAAATTCCCATGTGTGGCACACCTGTGAACGCTTTTTTAACCTTTTACCGCCCACCGGCAACTGCAGAAGGCGTCTGAAACCCGATCTAGATCCTGCAACAGACCAATCGAGCCGCTTGGTCGTGGTCGCGCCTTGTCTTTTGGGGTGCCGCTTCTAGTCTTGCCACCCTGCCGAAAATCATCCATGTGTTTTTGTATCTTGCCGAACACAAACTACGGCAGGCACGTTGGATGTCGCGACGACCGCCAACGTCACAACTACCTAAACCGAACCCGCTGTTCTTCTGCTGCGACCGCGGTGGCTAACCCGTATTACTTTCCCGCCCGGCCCAGAGGAATGGCATAACCAACACGTCCATCCTCGGAGCCTGCGCGGATTGTCCCTTCACTCCCCTTGTGATCAACAATGGCCCGCGGCGCTACTGCCACCTCTTTCAACAGGGACGATCAAGACAGCTCGCAGGCCCAGGATACCAAAGCCAGTAAGCGGCGTTGTGTACAGTCGGCCTGCGTGCCCTGCCGGAAACGCAAGTCCAAAGTGAGTATCATTCCTCTCGCTGCATGGCCCAATGCTACATGAAGCTCGTACGTGCGGCCTGATGCTGGACATTCGCCTCTGCGGACGACTCATTGCCCGCTGAATGCAATTTGCAATTCTTGTTTGGGCCACTCTTCGGGGAACCCTTCCGGCCCCTCGCGAATCGCCCTCTTGCTAACACCTCATTCACAGTGTGACGGCAGTACTCCCGTATGCGCAACTTGCACTGCCGTCTACAAGACTGAGTGCTACTACGATGCTGATAGCGAAAGTCGTCGTACCAAGGCAGCCCCCGCAACTACCAACAACACTGGCACCAAACGCGATGCCTCCCTTGTCGCCGCCTCCAGCTCCGAGAATGCGTCCAACGCCGAGTTCATCATCAATTCCCTGAGACGCCTGCCAGAAGAACACGTCCAGGAATTTCTCAATCATATTCGAAGAGACCCCAACCTCGACCTCGCTTCTTTGGCCGATCAATGGCGCAAAAACGTGTTGCTGACACAGAGTGAGCCTGTCGACATTCAGAGTCTCGAGTCGGACTTGAGTGTGTTGCTTGGGAAGCCAGCTGTGACGTCCACCGGCCAAAGCAGACACTTTGGTCATTCTGCTAGCTTGGGCCTGGTCCCGGAGGATGAGAACTTCTCTGGTGGTCGGTTGCGTACCAATAGTGTGATGCCAGAACGTCAAGGTTCTACGTGGACCAACGTGACGGACGACTTGGCTTTCGTTGAGAAGCTACTTGATCTTTACTTCACCTGGAGCCACCCTTTCTATGTTCTCTTCAGCCGAGAGTGCTTTTACAAAGACTTCAGGGCAGGGCGCGACAAGTACTGCTGCTCCTTACTGGTCAACGCAATTTGCGCATACGCATGTCACCTCACAGACGATCCGGCGGGCCGCACCGATCCCGACAACTTCCGCACAGCTGGCGATCACTTCTTCGCTGAGGCCAGGCGACTGTTATTCGACGATGAAACCCCGAGCCTTACGACGGTTCAGGCCCTCTGTATCATGTCCATGCGCGAGCCGAGTACGGGGAGGGAAAGCAACGGCTTTTCCTACATAGGAAGATGTCTTCGCATGTGTGTTGAGCTTGGTCTACATTTGAACTACGGAGCCAATGCTACCCTTGGCTTAACGCCGAGTGA
The DNA here is from genome assembly GCF_004154835.1 of Alternaria arborescens. NCBI lineage: Eukaryota > Fungi > Ascomycota > Dothideomycetes > Pleosporales > Pleosporaceae > Alternaria > Alternaria arborescens. The sequence continues at coordinate 297,021 of NW_021167863.1, read as the reverse complement.
AGTCGAAGTGAGAAAAGTCACCTTTTGGGGCTGCTTTACTGTGGATACGTAGGTCTTATTCTACCTACTTTGCATTGGCTAGGCTAACCTCACACAGGGTCTGGACAATCGTTACTGGTCGCATATCTCAACTTCCTCGAGCCGCTATAACTCTTGACAAGCCCATCCTGGAAGAGACCTCCAACCTCCCTGAGGCTTTCCCCGCACCTTTACAAGTCGCAGCGGGTGGTGTCGTAACCACCCGCATGTTTCTCCAGGAGTTCACCTCACTCTCGGAGCTCGTCAATGACAACAACCACATGTTTTTTGCGCCAAAGGAGCGGCTTACAAGCAGTAAACTACTCGACTGTTATCACAAATACCAGGCGTGGTACCGAAGACTACCACCTTCTTTAGGTATAGAGGGCACGAAGGAACCCGAGCCCCACATCTTGGTACTACAGTACGTCCAAATAATCCATCAATGCTGGGACAAGAACTGACACTAGATGTAGTATGCTATACTGGACAATTATCGTCCATCTCTTTCGCCCGCTGCTCAAAGTCGACCTCATTCACTCTGACATACGCCCTCGCGACATCTGCATCAACGCAGCTAACAAAGTGTCTGAACTCGTCAGGATCTACCGACAGTTCTATAACTTCCGTCAGGCTCACCTGCTCATACCGCACACACTCCTCACCGTCTGCGTCGTGCATCTACTCTATTCGAAAGATAACAGTATCTCTCGACAAAACCTTATTGAGGGCATGCAAGGTTTGGATGATCTTCACGAATGCCATTACTTTGGGGCGAGGAGCTTCCGGATCATATACACCTTGGCGAAAACGTGGAAATTACCTTTCCCAGAGGAGCTTAGCAATTCTGTCCTGATACCAACAAGTGACCCTAACAAGCCCAAAGGCCAAATCAGTCCTCCGGCTGACCCTCTCTTGGTACCGCCCAATACAACGACGATCACTGGTAACCGGATAGGGCCTGGTCGCCTCCACCCACCTATCGCTCAAAGAAGGGAGAGCTTGTCAATGTTTGCCCCTCAACCCCGGTTACAGCTGGCTACACACCCTGCCAATCCGAGACCAAGTAGTGTGGTATCCAGCCAACACCATCTGTCCCCTGTTGTCGGACATACACCTTTACAGAATAATTACAACACAGGGATCCCCATGTCGACATACCAGTACTCACAGCCCATGTCCTCCGCATCTAGCATGTCTACCACAATGACATCGCCCGCCACAGAACCTGCAGAATCCATGTTTTGGAACCCAATTCCTGGTGTGCCAGGTCCAATCGTACCGCGCCATAACTACCAACAAATAAGTCCTATGGGTCTGGAAAGCGTACTCCACAACACTGATATGAGTGATCGTCTTGGTCGCGATGGTTTTAAAATCAGCGAGGATTGGCGATCGAGTCATATTGATGGCTTCGCTACCGGTGTATATGGCAATCCACACAGCCAGGGAGGCCCTGGGTATGCACATCGAGGAAGCTATGCGCAACAAACGGATAACGTCGGTTACTCACAAGACACGCACGAAGGGCACCATCATCACACACAAGAAGAATATGATCCAACATGGTGGCAGAATACGAATGGAAATCAGGGACCGATGAGCTGACAACTCCACGGTATGAAGCATGGAGATTGGAGTATGGCTTTCTTCGGGCAGCAGCTGGTTCGGTGAGCTCTGCAAAGGGGTGACTCCCGCCTAAAAATGTTTACAGTATAGAAAGTGTATCCAGGCATCGTTCAGTGGAGGTATGGCGCACAGCCGCTGGACTATACGCATGTTACTTTTACATGGAGGGTTTAATTCTGGTGGCTACGAGCTGTTATAGACATGGTCATATTCAACATACAAACAACCACTACCAGACAAATCACAATCTGGCTTCCACGAGGCTATTTTCCACTTTCAACCCCTAACAGGGCACCTGTGTGCGCACTTCAGTATTACTATAGTCTCATCGTGATGCTTCCCCCCGACAGATCGAAAAGCCGGACTGATTACGCAGCTGTAACAGTAGAAGCGGGAGTGACAAGGTGTGTATAAGATTTATCGTGATTACATGTATAGATATGCAGGAAAGATAGGTATAGGTGATGAGAGATGTCGAGGGTATAAACATGTGTAAGAAAGAGAAACAATAAGGAGTCCAGTTGAGTAATACAGTGTGAAGCACGCCAGCGACATGTAATCAACACAACACGCCACCTAAAATAACCGTAGACCACTCAAACACCCTTCTGCTTTCCAGCTTGAACAAGAACACTAGCAGTCCCAGCACGCTCCTCATACAACCGCCTCAGATCTTCAACCGATTGCTTTTTCAGATTCATTTTCTTAGGCTTCAGTGTTCTGCCTCTTGCAGCCCCATCTTCAGCTTCCGCACCACCCTTGTTTTGGTCTTTGGCAAAATTCTCGAAGCTGGGCATGCGCTGCATAAGGCTTGGGCTCGGAGTGCGTAGACGGGGCGGCGCGGCCGGAATGGGAAGGGTGCTTGCCTTTGTGGGCACGCTTATAATAGGAACTTGAGGGGTTACCGGGTAAACAGGTCGAGCGAGTGAGTTGATGCTAGGACTGCGGTTCATTTTTGTTGCAGAGAAGGGGATGCTTGGGCGGCGAAAAGCAGATTCTGTCGCTGGTGCTGAGACTGCGCTTTGCGGAGAGGTCATTTGAGGCGATGCTACACCTTCGCTTGATGCGTATGTGGATGACGGACCTCGCTTTACGGCAGAGTTGCTGTAGTAATTACCTGTAAGCCCAGGAAGCGCCATGCCGCCCATGGGTTGTCTATGAGCTTCATCCTGCGCGACGACGGCCTTGGAGACATTGTCAATCTGCGTCGAAGTCAGGGTTTTCCTTTTAGGAATGTTGAGTCTAGGTGCAACAGTAGCAGTAGTAGAAACGTGGGGAAATGAAGCATCTTCTTGTGCACCAATAGATGCTGACATGGGAAGGACTGGAACTGGATTACTCGTACCAGACTTCTTCTCATCCGACTGTCCATTCCATCGTGGTGGTACCTTGGGGGGCTGACCGATGCGATTGTCGTCATTTCGAGGTGGAGCAAAGCCATCAGTGGTCGCAGCGTAGGTCACAGGTGATTCGGCGACGTTTTCAGGGGCATCTGATATGACAGTAGAGTAGCGAGGAGGCACTGAAAGGGGCGGTGCAGGTTTCCGCTGAACAGAATCGGCAGAGGATTTTGCTGACGGTGCGCGAGACCGTGGTGGTAATGGAGGCGGCAATTCCTCACTCTGTGTCTGTTGTGGCTCGTGATAGGTAGGTAACTTTTCGTTGTCAAGTAGCGTTATACCACTCATCTGATCTTCCAGCGAGCCTTTGCTATCTGCAGAATCTCGCTTCGCATCTGCAGGATCTTCCCAGTCGTTCTCGTCTCCAGGTAGCTTGAGCTCTTGGTAGAAAGCTTGCTCAGTCTGCCCACATGCTTCTCTTAGCCCTTCAGTCCACATGTCAATTGCTTGCGTAAAGATTCTCCTAATTATGGAAGACATCTTAGCGTCTTCTAGCTGATCGGGACCACACAGCAATCCTGGTGCGAAACAAACAGCCAAGTTTTCGGCCGTCATCTTGTTTTCCTCTTCACGTGCGGCTATGGCACTCAAGAGAGGCAGGAGATGCCTACATAGGATCTCGCGGGATATGCCAGGTAACAAAGACCACTCTGAGGTTGGCGAGAATAGATCTGTGAGCTTTTCGAGTTCAAGGATTTCTTGGCTATCCCCATAGAGTCGCTTAAGATCTCGATACGAGTCTGTTGGGAAGATGGGCTGTCGCAGAGATGCGTACCATGCTTTGATCATAGCTGCTGCCATAAAGACCGAGTATGCGTCGGTTGGGACCACCTCAGCTAGTATCTCATCTTGGTGTTCTGCATGTGGATATGGCGGCAGGGGAAGTGTTGCGTCGTTGTCCTTCCAGATGATGTATTTCTGGCCCCTATCATATGCCTCCTTCAACGCGTCGCGCAGCCTCGAGTGTGGGGGTACACGGAAGAGACCCTCGGAAGTGATGTTCTGCTCCATGAGCACGAAGCTTGTTGTTTCTCGCAAGACGCGGGGAAAGCGTGTCTTGCCATTAGTGGCTGTAGGGAAGGGAGTGCGGGCACCGAATGCTCGCTTCCCACTGCCATTGAAGGCAGAAATGTGCTCTGACACTCGGCGGTCGGCAAGATAGGTCGAAGGAGGAATCAAGAGGTTTTGGATCTGGATTTCGTGGGCAAGCTGAGTCAAGTTGGATACTGGAAGGAGTCAGCATTGGTGCGCGCTGGGGGGACATGTAGGTACGTACAATGGTAGATCTTTCTCCTGAACTTGGGGCTGACAATGGTAGAGAAGATCTCGGTCAGTATCCTCACCCAAGCTTTCTCGTGCACAATGTATAGTCTTTGTAGCCTCTTTCGCATGGCCCTGGACAGAACATGGTACGCCTGTAGAAACCAGCCCCAGCCAGGCCGGTGCTTCTTGCTGGTCACGGAGCCATCGCCATCTCCTGCAAAGAAGACGACCTCGTACTCGAACCCCTTGAGTAACTCGTCTTCTTCCGGCAGACGCGCAAGAACATAAGGCAACAGGGAGTCGTAGTCTGCTTCGTGCGAGTCTGGGAGAGCGGCGGCGTTGAGGATGAAGACGGGCCTTCCCTCGTGCGAAGGAAGCGGCGAGCGGTAGAGGACGGAAGCCGCGATTTTGGCCAGGTCAGGGGAGTAGTTGGAACTATGCTGTGGTGGAGGTACTGCTGAGAGCGAGGAGCTGCGCAGCCGACTGGCGATGTGAGCACGCACGCCGCTCATGGCGCCGAACTATGGTGGTGGGGAGCTTCAGTCAGGGTTGCGGTTGACGGGGGACGAGAATCGAGGGCGAATCGAGTATATGAGCACGTGTGCAGAGAATACCTAGGTATTTGGAAGAGTTGGCCAAGGGCCTGAGGCGGTGCGGCTTATGCGGAGATGCACCGCTCGAACTATAAACAATCCTTTGGTACGTCACATTCACGAGCGGCAACAGGGTCTCAACTTTCTTAGCGCAGTCGAGCACGGACGTGGCTGGCTCTGATTTGGCTCTCCTACTCTAGAGTCCCATGTGTTTCAGATGCCGCGTCGCCTCTACGAAGAAGCTAGCTGTCTTCCAGCTGGTACCTTTCATATGCCCTGAAGGTACGCGCGCCAACTTCTGTATAGAGGCAAACAGGATAACGCCGACTGTATACTTTTAGCCTACATTATAATTAGCTACAGCCCGACAAAACAAACTATCTCTATCGTAAGATGCTGCTCAGCAATCCAAGGCCCAAGCATTGCTGGCGTGGGGCCAGATTTGGGATCCGCCCTGCAGAAGACGCGCGGGGGGCTGCACATGTAATATCACGCATTACGGTCAAGACAAGATACCCATGACTGAATAGTACTGGGCATCATTTTTCGCCTGGGCAGCAAACTCTACTTCCAAGTATCGATAATCATTCCATGACATGACACGCGTTTGCTGTGAGGCGCTCCCGCTGATCAAGTCGCACATTGCGCAGTATGGCCCTCCAACGCTACTCATCCGTCTCCGAGCCTGTGCCATCGCCTGCACCCTCAGCAGCCTGTCCATCGAATACTAACTGCACGCCTTCTTCTTGCAACCTCCTTCGTAACATCTGGAAGCGGTGTGTTCTCTCGCCAAACTCTTCTATACTGCTGTTCGCTTCCTCCAGCACCCGTGCTAACCCTTCCTGCTCCAGACCTGGCTGCACCAACCTGTCTATTCCTATGCTTTGGAAATATATTTGGAATTGTTCGAGTTCGGCTAGTAGCTCTTCTCGCACCGCAGGACCGCGGGGGCGCCCTGAGAGTGCTCCAGCTACAGAAGCATCGTAGGATTCTATGCTGTCATCAGGAGGCAGTGGGTCAGATACTGATGTGAACTTGGCCTTGACTTTGGGATCGAGAAGAGCCATGAGCGGTTGGTTATCCGAAAGAATGACATGCCTGCCAAGGTCCGTCTCTGGCATTTGCGCAAGCCAGTATGGGTCCTCCCCAGCTCCTAGCTCTTCTTCGAAAGAGTAGCAGATTTCCACAAGCAAAGTCGTTCCTTCGGTGTTGTTCCACAAGTCCTTCGCCTTGGGTACATAAAGCTGGCATAATAGTTCTTGGTACTCGCCGTTTGGTTCTTTTCCCCATACAGGTTTTGGTATTGGGGAAATGTCCAACTCTTTGCACAGGCGCGCCGCTAGCCATGGGTACTCTTTTACTGCGTTACGCAACGTCGAGCGTGCTTTTTGTGGCTGCTTGACACGATCGTGAGCAAGCGCAACACTGAAGGCGAGGTTTGGCGGAACCTTCCACTCTCGCTGTAGATAGTCTGATTCTACCAGGTCAATCAGGGCTCCCGGTTCTCGCCCCCTTAGGGCTAATTGGTCTACAAGTAACCGAAGACAATAAGGATCGTGTTCAGGGTCCATGGCAAGTAGCATCTTAGCCCACTCGAACGACGTGCGCCATGTCGCGCGAACACCCAGTGTGGCTATGTAGCGCCATACAGCAAGCCAAAATTCGCGGTTTTCCGGACGGCGAAAGTCCATACGGGCTTTGCCGGACGCCAGGTTTGCAGAGAAGGTGGAATGTACAGAGCGTCCAAAAGTGAAAAGGGCACGCTCTAACATGTCGGACGCAGCAGCAGCCTCTCTTTGTTGCTTTGCAATTTCGGATACCTGGAGCAGAGTGGAAATGTGGAAGGCTAAGGACAGATTTAGTATTTTGACTTGAATAAAATACGATGGGACTTACGATTGTGATGCAGGAGTTGGATCATACGCTCAGAGTCCATGCTTGCAACGCAAATCTGGAACTGTCGCTGGACATCCTGATACGTTTTGTTGTGAACAAACCTGTACTCGACTGTGCCATCTGGTCGCTTCTCAACAATCTCCATGCCGAGACCACCAGAGGTAGCCCGTGGCCACTCCTCTTTGCCTTGGATAAAAATGTTTCGTCGAAGTCCCAAAGATGCAAGGTTGCGATTGCCAGGGGCGTTACGCCCTGCGATTGCAGCGGCGATGCCACCTTGCTGACCACGTTGTCGAGGCCGCGCCTCGTCTTCGGCACTTTGCACTGCTGCTCGACCAAAGAGCCTCTTCATCTCGTTGGCGGCATGAAGATGTTGTGTGTCCACACTGAGCACGGAAAAGAGCTGTTTTTTCTCTTCACTAATAGTGTCCTGCTGATCGGACCCAGTCTCCGTCCGACCGTTCATGGCCATATTAAGAGCAAGCAATGCCTCATCGATCTCATCGAGATCTGACTTCTTGGCTGAAGCAGCAGTCTTGTCGGCATCTGTAGCCTTGCCTTTAGCTTTTGCCTTCTTTTTTTTCTTCTTGCTCTTCTTTGAGGGCTTTGATGCAGGCATAGACTCGGCCTCGGCGTGTCCATTAGAATCTCCAACCTTGGGTTTGACGTCCTGGTCTGCGTCTTCTTGTTCCTCCTCATCTTCTTCTTCATCTTCTTCACCACCATCGCCTAGCATCGCGAACAAGCTGGGTTTCGCCGTTGTCTTGGGCGCCACGTCAGGCTCCGACTCGTCCTCGTCTTGGTCATCTTGAGCAAGTTTTTCCTGTATCTGCTTCTCTTCAAGTTCTCGCTGCGCCCGGCGCAACGCTCGCGAAGACATTTTGTTGCCTTGAAAATTATGTGGTTGCGGTAACGTGATGACGTCGTAGTGGTGGTTTGGAATGTTAGCCGCAGGCGCAATCGGCTTTGTACGAACAGGGGATAATTGGCCCCGCTTTAGGCGCTTGGATGTAGCGTTCTCCCGAACTGCACCATGATTTCACTGCTGTAGTCCATCGTGCTGGCCTACCTCACTTCAACGATCCTTCACTCCACCTGCCAGATGCGGGCTGCCTTTCAAGTGCTTCGCTCTGCGCGCCGCCCGTGCCTGCGCAAGCTTGCCCGCAGTCGTGTCGGCGTCTTCGCGCCGAGCAATGGCCTAGGCTTCCGGGCTCATCATCACCATCACTACCGCCAGCGCACCTCCCCCAACGTCCTTACCTCGTCCATGCAGTTACGCGCCCTCACAGGTGCGTTAGTGGCCGCCGCCTTCGCCTCGGGTGCCTTCTATGCTTACAGCGAAAAACCCTCGACAGGACATTCGCATTCACCCGCCGATCAAGCGAGGAACCTGACCAACGCCGCGAGTAGCGAGCCTACACGAAAGGCTCTGGTCGTCGGCCCCGGTGAACTTTATACGGGAACAATCACCGGCACTGGCCCAATCTCAAAAGAGACGGATGACTACGGTAGAAAGGTGCTGGAGATGCTGGACCCCGACCAAGCTACTGCCAAGCTGAGGAAAAACGAGGAGTCGTGGCTTGTAGGAAGGGGACAGGGAGTTGTGCGATACGACGTGGTGCAGATCCCCAGCAACTCTCCGATCGAAGATGACCATGCCGAGAAGATTATCGAGGTACCATCAAATCTGGCAGCTACCGACAATGGCGCTCCCGCCAGCGACTGGATGTTCTGGGGTGTTTTCGACGGACACAGGTAGGCTTGCCCTATATCAAGGTTACGCGTCATTTCAATGCTAATGTCCACAGTGGCTGGGTTACTTCAGCCAAACTCCGTCAAACGCTTATTTCCTATGTCGCACGCGAGCTCAACACGACCTACAAGTCCGCCGTCGAGGACCCTGCACTCCACTTCCCGAGCTCTGATGCTATCGACAAAGCCATCAAGACAGGCTTCATCAAGCTAGACAACGAGATCGTACACGAATCTGTCAAAAAGGTTCGGAAGGCTCAGTCAAAGATCGCTGCTGCCGAGCTGCTTGCCCCCGCCTTGTCCGGTTCTTGTGCACTTTTATCCTTCTACGATAGCCAGTCAAAACTGCTGCGAGTTGCCTGCACGGGTGACTCGCGCGCTATCCTAGGTCGACGAGGCCCAAATGGCAAGTGGACAGTGACACCTCTGTCTGAAGACCAAACTGGCGGCACCACAAGCGAGGCAGAGCGATTACGCCGAGAACACCCAGGTGAGCCCAATGTGGTACGTAACGGTCGCATCCTAGGTGGGCTGGAGCCATCTCGTGCTTTTGGCGACGCCTCCTACAAGTGGTCGCTCGAGACGAATGCAGAGCTCAAGAAGTCCTACTTTTCACGGTCACCGTCAACGCTACTCAAAACTCCCCCATATGTCACTGCTGAGCCTGTTATTACCACAACCAAAGTAGAGCCTGAAAAGGGCGACTTTGTGGTCATGGCTACTGACGGTTTGTGGGAAATGCTTACCAACGAAGAGGTCGTTGGCTTAGTTGGGCAATGGCTCGATGCTCAGGGCAACCCGAGCAGTCAAGGTTCACAGGCTCAGTCCTGGCTCAAAAGTTGGTGGTCAACACAAAAGCAACTGCCTGTCGAGCAAAAGCCAGGTGAGAAAGGGGAGGGGCAGCGTGCACCAATCCGCCAGCAGCAGTGGGGTACCAAGACCAGCCTGAACGAGCGTTTCGTAGTCGAAGACAAGAATGCAGCAACTCATCTTGTTCGAAACGCACTTGGCGGAAAGGACCAGGATCAGCTGAGTGCACTGCTCACTCTTCCAAGTCCCTTTTCTCGACGATACAGAGATGATTTGACAGTTGAAGTCATCTTCTTTGGAGAGGGTACAGGCACTGGCAACGTTACCCGGAATCAGGAAGCGAGCGCCGCAGAAGCTGAGGCCAAGGCAAAGCTATAAAGCGACATCTCGTTTCTAAATCTGGAGATATATGTAGTGATATCCTTGAGCGAGCTGACATGCGGCTCACGGCGTTTGTGGGCTCCTTCGAGTATGGCGTTTGGTAAGAGCATGACGCGCCCAGCGAATCTCTTTTTGAGTTACACCGTAGCATAGCATCGCTTTCGATTCCTGAACTGTAGTGAACCAGGTTCTCGACCTGTCTAATTCACCTCTCTGGGTGCACATGATTATTTCTCTGTTGCGTTTGGCTCTTTCTACACGCGCAGATGATACTATCTCTGTGTGCATTCGAATCTTCGTGCGTATGATTATACACTCGCGTGAATCTGATTCTATCACGACGTGCTCGTGTGTCCATTACTCCTTTCTGGTTAGATTCCGCAGCCTCCGCATGATGTCATGGTTGCGACTAGAAGCATCATGAACCGCCCACCATACTGCAAAACTTGGTTAAAGCTCTGGTAATTTAGTACTCCACAACCATTTTACACTTGTCGTACTTTGCTGTCCGAATTTCCAACTTCTTCATTTATCTGAATAAACATAATGGCCGAATCACTAGCAGCATTCCGTGACCGCAGGTCGAAGGATCTCCGCCAGCTTGCAGAAGAACATCTGCAACACGAGTAAGCAGCTTCATACTGCCGCCTAGGACATCAATGTCTAACCGAGAACAGCCTCAACCAACAAGATCGCGACATACTTCAGAAAGCGGGCGGCAAGGTTTCGACGCACACTGGTTTCGCATCAGCAGTCGGGCTAGGTCTAGGACTCTATACGGCATTCCGACTACGAGCTATGCGCCTTGCATACTTCAAAGCTTTCCGAGCCATGGAGAAGCCAGTAGAAGTGCGCTTCGCAGATGGTCGTACTGAGCCTATCCCAGACATCACAGCGAAAATATCTGGGCCTTCGCGCTGGGGCGATGCTGCGACCTACTTCCTGTTTTCTGTTGGCGGCCTCTTCCTTGGTGGTGAACTGGGTCTGTTGACGGGTACAGCCAGCGCAGCGAGAACGGTTACCAAGGACCCGGCGAGTAGGGAGAGGATTGAGAAGGCGTTTAAGAATTACCGAATTGATGTGCTACAGAGAGAGATTGAGCAGCTGAAGGGCAAGAGTAAATTCGAGGAGTTCTTTAGTAGTGGGCCGTCTAGTGCGTAGATTGTCAAGTCTACGGCCTGAGCTGTAGTATCTGGGAAGCTGCATTTCACGTACGTGTATATATAGTTTTATTCAGGCGGCATACTTGCCTATCTTTATCTCTGACAAGCCCTTAGCAGCATACAACTGACATATGACTACAGCAACCACTAACTTAAGTTTTCTCACTATCCAAGTAAACCAAACCATTCAGAACCATGGATGTATACCTTGTATGCATGCGCATCAATATCGATGCTGCTACGTTTTTGACGTGTATGCCATTCTTGTAGCCATCGCAGCCTCGTCGTTCCAGACTCGCGCACATGACGTGTCGCGCTAAAATGGTGGCGCGGCTGTTGCAGATCGTTGGATGAGAGACAAGACCCGCGTGGCTCGCAACCTTAAAACAGAGCTTTACGTCATAGCAGATTGCCTAACTAGGGAGTCCCGGGTGGTCCGTTCGGGGGGGCTTGGAAAACAATCGTCGTCTGGAATTTCTCAACAGCAGCAGCTTCTTTGCAGCAAGTATCGTTTCTTTGACTGCGTATCTCTCTGTGTCCTCTCACTCTCGACGCCGTTTGTGCCCATTGTACGACGTTGTACCCAGCGTACTCATTTACCCCGTACTCGGATCGAACGGCACTGCATAGCAACCAGACCCGCTGGAACTTCCACTGCATACACCTGGACGTCTGTACAGCTCTCGCTATCACTCGAGAAGGATTGACATACCCGATATCTGTTCCCACCTGTGAGCCTATAATCTGGTCGCGAATTTAAACAACAACCACCCCTGTGGCGATCATGAAGGGGGCGATACTTTCCGTGGTGTGGCTTGCGGGCCTCACTGTAGCCCAGAGTAGCTCGGCCTCGGTGACCCCATCAGTCATCACCTTATCTGGATCGCAGCGGAGTCTGACGGGCGATGATGCGGCTCCCAACCCAACCGTTCCTTCGGATTTCGAGGGCAGCACATTTGCGACCATAACCTCGCCTGCGTCTTCTGGACCGTCTGGTAGCATTTTCTCGGCCAATGGCACGGCCTCACTTACAAGCACTCAAGACCCCGTTACAAACATCGGAGGAGGGAACAGGACATTGACACCGACTGGCACTGGGACAGCTCCGGCGCTGCCATCAAACACACAGCCGTGTAATAACTATCTGGAGTTTTGCAGCCGCAAGTACTCCAATATCACCGAAGTAGCTGCGCACAATTCGCCCTACACGCGACAGAATAACATTGCGCGCAATCAAGAGTATGGCGTGACACAACAACTGAACGACGGTATCCGCATGCTGCAGGGCTCAGCCCACTACGTCAATGGCACGCTCTACTATTGCCATTCGTCTTGCGACCTGCTCAACGCTGGTACTGTGGAAGACTACCTCCGTGAAGTCACCGCATGGGTAGAAGCACACCCCTTCGACGTCATCACGATTCTTTTCGGCAACTCCAACTGGGACGAAACAACCGACGATGGCAAGCCACTCGTCACATCCTCCAACTTCGCTGATCCGATCGAGAAGTCTGGCCTGATCGAATACGTCTACCAGCCACCAAAGACCGCCATGGAACTCGATGACTGGCCAACGCTTGGCGAACTTATCCTTCACAATAACCGTGTCATTACATTCATCGACTACAACTTCGATACTAATGCGGTTCCATACATGCTATGGGAGTTTTACAATATGTGGGAAACACCCTTCTCTCCCACCGACCCCGATTTCCCATGTACGCTTGGCAGGCCCGAAGGGATGGCTGAGGAGAAGATGAGAGATATCATGTACATGGCAAACCACAACTTGAATGCCGAGATTTCATTTGCTGGATTGAACCTTCTGGTGCCTAATGTAGCCCAGATCAACCAGACCAACGGTCTGGAAGGAGAGGGCAGCCTGGGTGCTATGACCAACACTTGCACTAGTGCGTATTCCCACACTTCCAGCTCAGTTTCTCCTCTTGCAACTTGCTAACACGTCTCTCGCAGCTAACTGGGACCGCCCACCGAATTTCCTCCTCGTCGACTTCTATAACCAAGGGCCTATCAACGGTTCCGTCTTCGAAGTTGCTGCCCGTGCAAACAACGTTACGTATGACCGTGAGTGCTGCGGTACTACATCTGTCGCCAATGTGTTACTGCGACCTAGTGCTACTTACTTTGGCTTCGTGGTTGCGATTGCTGCCGCATTGGTCCTATGACCTCCTTCGACGGTTGAAGTCGTCTAATTGGGTAATTGATCGCTAATTGGAAGCATGGGTTCCGAGGTACATAAGCATGGGTCAGGCGTTTACCGGTCGAGATAGTTTGTGTTCTTCTTGTATCATGATAGCGATTGTAAGCAATTTTGTGTAGGCCCAGCATGTATTCAACTTTCACGTCGTTTTCATACCCATCACCTTTGTCTACCTTTCTTGTATCATCGCAGTATGGACCCTAGAGAGTAGTGGCCAACTCGGTTACTCACTGCTGAATAGAGATAAAGACAGTAGAGATGGAGCTTCCGTGGGCGAATTTGAGATGAGTGGGTGACGATGAGTGTCCGCAACATGTCGCACTAGTGTACGCTGTTCATTGCGTTTGTTGTTGACTCGCCTTGATTTTTCTACAACCACATCCCTAATACCTCGTTACTCTTTTGCACTACCAAGCTACCTGAACGGAATCGCGCAATGTCTGCTTCCGCGACAGGATTGGCGGATCAATATCGGATCTTGGATGTTAGCCCCGACGCCGCCCATGATACCACTGAGGATGCTTTCCATAGGCTGTCAAGAGAAAACCATCCTGACAAAGCTACCCACGATAAAAACAAACCCGAGCATCAGAAACAGGACATACTCAGAATACATGCGTCTGATAAAGCGCTTGTCAATGCGATGATTCTGCGGGTCCACGTCAACAAATTCCACCAGGGCAGAAAAAGATAGGTAAACCTTGACGACGATATTACAAGGAGCATCAGAATAATGAGCCATGGCCGCCAGCACGGTTCGACCAACGTCTATAAAAAAAAGCTCTAAATCTGGATTTACCATGGGACAGCTTTGTTTGTACCTTTCCACCATAAGAGAGACATAGGATGCGTTCATGGCAATATCATTATGTCAAGCACCAACTGAAAGATGGAATATGGATGAGATCGGCATCACCATTGCGGAACCCCATGCTCAGGACAACTATCGTTGGATAGACTTTGTGCAATGGCTATCCGCGGATGAGAAGTTTGCTGACAAGAGTTACTCTAGAGCGATAGTCTATACCGTCCGTGACACTTTCTATGTCACTTTTGGTGTACACCTAGGGAAGCTCAATAATTTCCGCAATTATTCCGTGTTCATGTTACTAGTCAGCTCGTTGCGCCGGGTTAATCTTTTGCTCCACAATGATCATACTTTATGACGCCGCAGATGATCATGGTTTATGACAACATACATTATATCTAGAGTTGAATCATTCCGTCTTGTGGCACTATGAAGACGCAGAACAGACGAGCTACTAACAGATTCTGTGGTTTCGAAAAAGAAAAAAGGGAATAGGAGATGATTGCCTTGAGTATCAGAAATCACCGCACTGAATGCTGCTCAATCTCGTCGAGACCGAGAGAGTATTGCTTCCTTCGCCACCACCAGACTCGAGTACGTGTTTCGAGTGAGAGGCATTAGGCACTGCAGAATTTTGTTCTATCAGAAAATAGGTACATGTCTCTTTCAACTACGAACAACGCAGCGATGCGTGACTTACATGTGCTACAGGAAAGTCAATATATTTACGGTCTATTGAAGTCCGCAATACAGACAAGCTTGGTGTAGATTTCGAAGATTTGAAGTGGCTTAGGTTGCGATTGCGTTGTCGCAGGACCGACAAGTTGCATTCATCGATGTGGCATTCGTATCTTCCTTTCACATTTCAACAGAAGGGTTCAAAGCGCATAATATTGAGAACATTAGCTAGATAGACATCCTCACAAAAAGGAACACAATCTTACGATATTGGTCGTGACAATGGTGTACTAGCAATGATTGTATTTGGCTACGAAGTTGCCATACGTAAGATGTGAATGAACCATCTATGCTAGGTCGGGTCCCAAATGTAAACAATCCCGTGGTATCTCCCTGTTACGCCATATGCGATATAAAAACCAGTTCTTTCAGCGTAGACACGTCGAACAACGCGCCGAGGTACAAGCTTGTCAACTGCTGCTCATCGAACTTGATGAGCTCGGTGTACGAGTCCGTACAGGTTCGATGGCCAAGCTATCACTCCGCGGCGCTAATCCCTCGGGCCAACTACGCCTTTCTCTGTGTTCAACAGAGGGCAGTCTCTCATCTTCCTTATTTAAACTTAACCTCTTCTTGACTTTACTCCATGTCCTCAGTTTCTCGCCTGTGGAATCCCGTCGCTTCTCCCCAGCCTCCGATTCTTTCCTCGTCTTTTCGTCGCGCACAGGGTCGGAGAGATTCCGGGATGCAGGTAGTAAGTTGAGGTAGATAGGATACAATGCACCACCAGCATAGGCTGCCGTGATGACGCAGAAAGCGTATTGTGCATTGTTGATCTTGAGTGCGGCGTACATAATTGGAGGGATGACGGCTCCTCCGCCAATAGCTGCCGTCAGAAGTACGGAAGCATCTTTCGTATGCTTGCCCATACCTCGTATCCCCTGTGCAAAAATCTGAGGGAATAGCGGGCCTTCGAAGAACATGACGATGACAATGACTGCTGCACTAGCACTGCCCGAAGCATGCATGGCCGCAGCAGCGGAGGCAATCGCGCCCAGAAAGAAGACTAAGAGACTGAAGCGCGGTTTCACCCAAATGTCGATGAAAGCTGCCAGGAATCGAGAGACTGCAAACGCTGTGTGTCCATAGGCTTGCTGTGATACGTAATCCACTGAAGGCGAGACGCGATTGACGTACTCCTTGTACGAGGTGGAAGTGGACTCTTGACCGCCGACATAGCAGAACTGTGACAAGACCGCCATACCCAGACCAATCCAGAGAATTTTTACTGGCTTGGATCCAATATTGATGGTCGCCTCGCGGGCAAAGGGTACAGTACGTTGACTGGCAAGTTCCAGTTCTTCGTCGTTAGCTTCGGGAAGCGGTACGTAGAAGTAGACAATCGCAAGGACGATGTTGAAAAAGGATATGCCGAGGTATGTCCACTGCACGTCGATCAGGCTCGCAGCGTTGGCAGGGAAGAGTACTTTCTTCGCCAAAAGTGGGGAGACGATTGTGCCAACAGCCTGAACAGCTTGTGATAGATTGAGTCGCACTTCAGCATACTCAGGTGGCCCGCAGAGGGCTATGAATGGGTTTGCGCCGAGTTCCAAGGTTGACAGCCCTGCACCAGTGATGAAATTTGAGATAAGGAACGCTGGAAAAGAGTTGAGTACGGCGGAAGGCCAGAAGACGAGTGTTCCACAAGCATAGACCGAGAGACCGACCATGTAGCATGCTTTGAAACCCCAAGTCTTGAAGACGATCCGTCCGAAAGTTAAAGGTCCCACAATATAGCCAACATAGTAGGCGCTATGTTGACCGACCGTCTCCCATTCGCTTGTGCGGGCTACTTCTTGAAAGCGGGAATTAAGAACGTCCAAGAAGCCATAGGCGAAACCCCAAATGAAGAACAGTATAGTCACCATTATCACAGGGTATACGCTCTCGCGGTTGCTCCGTAAGGTAATATTCTTTTTCTGTCCAGTGTTGACGAAGTCGAAGAAAGTTGGTTGGCGCTGAGTGCGAGCGGTCGTTGCGTATGTAACATTGGTGTTCGATGGCCTCAGTTGAGGTAGCTCAGTCATGTCAGGCGTAGTCAAAAAATCCATCATGCCCATAGGCTCGTCACCGCCGCTTCTGCGAGCAAGAGGAGGTTTGCTGAGCGGAGAGGCGGGAGGTGTCAGCGGATCTGACCGCCGTCGAGAGTCAAGAATGTCGGGGTGAAGTACGGCCTCATCGCTTGTATGCGTCGTGTTGTCGCGCATGGTATGATCGATAACCCAACTAGGGAGGAATCTTCTGACGAGCGGCTTCAGAGCAGGAACACATCCACACATGATGCCCAGGTTGATCTCCACAGTGCTCCACATGAAGGATAAAGATGAAAACCAGGCAAAATCGCTAGTGTTTCTCTGTTCGTTGCCAGTTTCAGAAGACTGACGTTGAGCGGCTTCGAGTGTGTCGCGTTGAGCGTTTTGCAGGTATGCAATACGGATAACATCGACGACTGCGACAAAGATACCGAAACCGAACGTGATGACCAGTATTATCTTCTGCTTTTTCGGCAACCGCATACTAGTGAGTATGGGCATGGGTAGAAATAGAATGGCTATGTCGGTGATGATGTTGAGCGGTGCCGAGGAAAGATATATCGTGACTATGTTAGTGCAGTGAGCTGTATCGGGAACTGGAGAATCCCAAGCAGCACCAATAGGGCGACATTGAAGTAGGTTTAGAATAGTCAAAGCCAATCCACCAACATTGACAACGACAAGAGTCGTGATGGTGGCCCAACGAAAAACTTTATGCGTCCTGGACAGCGTGAGGTAGAAGAGGAGAATTGAGGTTTTGGTGGCCATCAAAGCTGGGTTCTATGGGGTCTTAGTGGGGGCGACTTGTGTATAGAGCATGATATACGTACATAGAGGACCGAGAAGACGAATGACGACTGCTTCATGGGCTCCCGCCATTGTGGGGGTATGTTCTCCTGCTTTCGTCCCAAACCTTTCGTTGTGCCATAGCATATAGAGAAGGATGCGCCAAATGCGAGAACCCATGCAAGGATCATTGTGTAGTCGTCCCATCCTGGTTTTCTGACGACGAGAAATCTGGAAATTAGACGGAAGCCAACGAAGACGGAGCATATCGCAAGCGTGGCAGCCGAAACTCCCAGCACCACGGGCCCTCTCGTAGGAAAATCGCCATTTCTGAAGTCATAATCCGCCATTTCGTGCGCCGCGCTATGATATGTATGCCGATGCCATAGAGGGAAGCGACCAGTGGGTACGGAAAAGTGTTCTATCGCTATCGCGGTCGCGGTCGTCTCGGGATCTGATGTTCAGGCCACGGCATTATCTGGCGCCAGCCTCGTCGAGTCTCAGTGTACAGGCGACGTGTATAGTCTGGAAAGGAAGCGAGAGACGATGTGCAGATGGGTGGTCGCGAAGGAGACGGCTGCGTTGAGTCGAACAGTGCGCAAGACCACGCGGGTTGATGCGGTGAAGGGACTACCGACCCCAGGAAAGGCGGGCAGTTGAGCTGCGGCGCGCGATGTGGAGTGTGCATCGCTAAATGCGCGACTTGTAAACGTATTAGACGGCCTTGGGCCGGCGTTTGAATCCTTGCATCGTCATTGGGAGGAGCATCTGTCCACTTTGTGGGGAGAGAAACGCCATTTCGTCACAGCGCCTATCCCGGTCGAACCTCACCGAAATGCCGGCTCTGTCGCTGCTGACTGGGCGGCGCCGTTTAGCCTTGGCGATCGCCCCATGGCCTGACTGATGTTTGTACGCTCAAGTCCTGAAATCTCGCTGGTCTTTCTTGTATGAAAAGTAGTGGATGTTGCGGCATGAGTGTGTTTGGGCGCAATAGGTGGAACATGCAACAGCGGCCACCGTCATGTCGAACGAAGCTGTTTCACACAAGCTTGCGACTAGAGCATCATTCTAACAAAGTTAAGGAAACGCCAGTATGCACGTTGACTCGAGGAACCAGCCGTGACCTGCTTCCCCGGACGCCTTGTACGTACACAGTAAACCCTGTCAGGAGAAGGTGCGCAGCCTTCGAGCGATCACTGCACCTAACAACTTCATTCCACATTGCGGGGAAGTCCCTTCCACAGATCAGGACCTCAGCCGGCCTCTAATCGGCCTGGAACCGGCGAGCGCTGAACCGTTCGTACGGATATGGGGAAGTCATGTGTACAGACCCACATAGACGCAGTAGAGCCTCATCATTGGGCTTCGGTCACCCTCGCTTGGCCTTGTCAATGGGTTTCGAAAAGCGAAGATAATAAGCCGAAGACTGTTGCACTTCACCTTCGCCAGACTGTCCAACTAGGTACGCGTGTAGCCAGCGGCACAACACGAGGTGGCACCGGTCTTCGCCCCGTGTCGTTGCATTGAAAGCGACCCTCCAGTAGCCGAAGGAGCTAAACCAGAATACAGGCTATTGAACGATGATCAACGTCTAAAATAGTAGATCATGTTCGCGTAAGGCACGATCAACGGCATGCGCAGTTTTTTTCTTCGAGGTATCCTTTGGACCAGCCACCCCTCACTCACGCCACGGAGCCGTCAATGTCGTTTCAATGTAGATCGCTAGAGTTATGCGACCAAGAGTAAACAGTAAATGTAAACAACGATACTTCGATGGTTGTCACTTCTCTCGTGCCTGTTGCCTATTGCCTCGGTACACGGGTACCCTGGAATCTACCACACGTGACCTGATCACCTGGATAAGCCAAGTTTTTCAAGCGTAGAGGCGTAGAGGCAGCCATGTCTAGCTTATAGGCACGAAGTGTCCTTGCATATCAAGTTCACCACGTTCTTCGATCGATTGACATTTCCTAGGTATTAATGAGGCTAGTAAGCGGAGTGGACGACCTGGTCTTTGATCATACCAAGGTATTCATGAGTACACAACTATGGCTATTCCCATCTACGGCATGTGTTGTCACACTCAAGCAGTAATCATGTTGCAAAACTCCTACAACAAAGGAAAGTGAATAACTCGGATTAGGTGATTGTAGCAGTCTGAACACGGTAAGCGCGCTTCGGTGCACCGTCGGCCCGCGCTGTCTTAGCGCAGAATTCTTACTTTTCTTCCTCGCGAACTTTTGATGT
This sequence comes from Alternaria arborescens, assembly GCF_004154835.1. Classification (NCBI taxonomy): domain Eukaryota; kingdom Fungi; phylum Ascomycota; class Dothideomycetes; order Pleosporales; family Pleosporaceae; genus Alternaria; species Alternaria arborescens. The sequence goes on along the minus strand of NW_021167863.1, from coordinate 277,283 downwards.
GAGCATTCCACACCAAACAATACCCTTCGCTCTCAGCAAAACCACGCGCATGTTGTCACAACACGTAGCCTTATGTCGGCTACCATGCATCGCGTCGCTTTTCCGTCTATGGGGAAGGAGTATAGATTAGAACATGGCTCTTTCGAAGACTCGGTGATTCGCTACTCTCCACGATCACGAGTTCAATTTGTAGCCTAGAAGAAGCCAAAGGATCTGCCAAGATCATCCCACTCGTGTTGCAGTGTCTGAGCGAAAGCCACGACGACTTTGCGTCTTTTGTTGGGAGACATACCCGTTCCACATCAACCGGTGTGTGACGCGAATCAGTGCGAATGCGTGTTTGATTGATGATTGATAATTGATGTTGTACATATGTGTCCTGAAGCAAAGGACGTACTCACGCGATTCTCTCACAATTCTTTCTTCTCTGTAGGTTTCTGGTTCGCACTAAATGCCATGGCCTCCTGCTTCTCGCGTTGCTTCTCTGCAGCCACAGGGGTCGGTTTGTTCATGACAAGTACCCAGAGCGCCGCTACTGCCTCTGCTGCCAGTGCTATCATACTGGCACATGCAACACCCCAAATGTTTATGCTCACGCTTCCAAGTGGTGCGCGCGGGAAACTCAGTATCCACTCAACATAGTATGGCACCCAACCAGCGGGAATCCAGAACATGGGCGACTTGGAGAACCAGAACTGGAGGACGAAGCGAAGGCCTTGGGTGCCGAGCCAGCGGAGGGTCGAGACGGCGGATGTAAAGGTGGACTGATGTGAGCGCAAGGAGCCATCTAGACAAAAAGTCGTTAGCGATTATAGCTTGCAAAGATATCCAAAGCATCTGTCAGAAGAGATACACACCCAGCTTTTGGAACTCAGCCATAGCCTTGTTGTGTTGCCTGTCCAGTTTCGCCCATTTTGAGAAATTGTCCTGAGGCGACGTGTTGCCCAGCTCGCGCTTCAAACGAACAATGTCTGCCTTGAGAACCTGGCATCTCTGCGCAGATCCAGAGGTAGGCGTCGGTAGCTTGTTGTAGAGGATCCATAACTGCAATGTGTCAATCCGACGTCCTTGCGCATCTGCAACTTGATGCGGGGCTTACCAGTTCATTAACCGTGGTTGCGCCCACCGTGTTGATGATGTGGAGCAGCAGCTGCAGGGTGAAGACTACCAGTAGAAGGGACGGCATGTTCGGGGACGTTGGACCAGTGTCGCGATGCAGCGTGTTCTCATTGCATCGTGTTTTCAGACGGGGTGGAAGCGTCCTTGGGCTATGTCATAAGGCAATTTGGCAGCTGCAGCAAGCTAAGGCGGGGGCCGTGCGCGAAGGCTTCTATCTATTCGCTACACTGTTGCTCCTTCACACACGTCTACCAGTCTTCACTCTGTATCCGTACCATCAAAGCGCCCGGGTTGTCCGCCATGGCAATTAAAGATGGTCAGAGTAACGAGTTTCAGAAGCTGGCATACAAGTCTTTGAGCAACTACTTCCAGGAGCACGCGGATGAAGTTATTGAGATTGAGATTCTGCCTCCTGCTATACAGCCGCCGGATGGTATTACCATGCAAGACGGATCGAGCCTAGGAATCCCGAAAAAGGTACTCGCCTTGGCTTATGTGGAAGCTCGGCACCTGTTCTTCATGAAGGACCAGGGGACCCAGGACCTACTGGCTAGTTCATGGGCATTGCAAGCGACAAAGATCATACTTCTGTTCGATCCTGAGCATCTTACTGCAGCAAATTACCGGAAGCGCACACTGTCGCTGCTAAGAAATGAGCACGGCCCTCATGTTGGGACCCCATATCACAGAGCACTACGTCAAGAGCTTTGCTTTCTGAACAGTATCCTCACATCTCCACTTCATCGTCAGTCTAAGTCGCCTACGTTATGGTATCACCGCTCGAATATCGTGGAATCTTTGAGACTCATCGAACTGAACGATGCGCCGCAAGACCGCATAGCAGAATTTTGGCACAGTGAACTCGCTGCTGTTTGCAAGTCTGGAGAGCAGCATCCTAAGAATTACCACGCTTGGCAGTATGCTCGTAAGCTTGTACACAAGATTGAGAGCCATGGATTGGCCGATGATGTCGCTCGTCGTGTTAAGGACTGGTGTTGCAGACACCCAAGCGATATTTCTGGTTGGTCTTTCATGCTGTGTTTGATGCCTATCACAGCTGCGTCGTTACAGCAAGAGCTAGTGGGAGATGTCATCAACTACGCGATCAGTCTCGACTGTACACAAGAGTCACTTTGGATATTCATACGTACAAGTCTAGCGCTAAGCAGCACTACGTTTTTAACGTCCTACCAATCGCTACAAGCCTATAAAAAGGATCTGGAGGAAACCGATAGGCACCCAGTGGCAATGGAACGCGTGTGCAATGCTATAACCTGGATTGACACCCATCGACAGTCAGGCACGTGAACAAGATACTTCATCGTTGAGCAGTAATCTCATCCTCTATACTGAAGCTATAGCCACAGCCACCACCCCTTTTGTGTTTGTCCAAAATTGGGCCATCGGACGCCTAACGACAATTCGCTTGGTCATGGTCCTCCGCTCAAATGCCGCACTGATGCGCTTCAACACACGATCAATTGGCTGCCATACATCCCATGGAATGGAGTTGCGGGCCGCGGATGATGCTATAATACTCGAAGATGCTTGTCGAGGTAGGCTACATGTATTCTGCTCAATGGCACCAGGTGCTGCGAAACCAGATTGAGGAGAGCTAGTCGTCTGGGAACATTCATCCAATACTCTGAAGGCTGTATCCGGGACCAAGTACCTCCTGGCTTCGACTTCCTGTGTGACATGTGTCAAAAAAAGAGTAGCGTCAGACCCTCGTCGATACAACGTAGGCTTCTGTCGTTCCAGCCCAGGCTCGACTTGAATCCCTATTGAGCTCGCAGAAACATGCCTTAGGAGTAGCACACCTCCTCTTTGCTTGTCGAAAACACGATTCTTATCCGACGATCGCGCTCTAAACAACCGACCGAAGTAAATGTGTCGCGTATCGGGGGTTGCCAGGTTTTTGTATACCATGTAGCTGCCTTCAAATGGACCCCAGACCACAACGATAGAGTCCTGGTTATATTGTTCAGAAACGCCTTTTCCACTGTCTTGGTCCACCGATCGTCTAGATAGTCCTTCCTTTGCTGGCAGCCAGAATACGAAACTGTGGTCATATTTCGCATTTTCTAGTTCTGTTCGAACATATTGCAATATTGGTTGCACATTTGATTTCCACTCGAACTCGCGGTCGATACTGGAGAGAAAAGGCTCATGAAAAACAAGCATGATAAGAATATGATGTTACGATACCTGCATCGATACTAGTTGCATCTCTACTTATAAGGTCTTACGGGACGCAGGTATTAGCCAAGCTAAACCGCCATCCACCCCACAACGTCACTCATGCCGATCCCGCATTCAATGGGTCGGACCAGTCGTATAGACTTGCTTCGACTGTTCAGCCTCAACGGACGTGATGCGCCGCAGACTTGACACGTAAATGCTCGCGTCATCCGCTCAGCCAATGATAATTATAGAGCCAGATGTGGCGGTGCTGAGAGTGGCGGAGTTAACCAACAAGCAATACGATTGGACGGTCCAGAACTTTGGTCAGGATAATATCAGAAGAATCGCTGTAACTCATCTTGCAAGCACATCCGAAGGATCCAACAAAGTAAAAAGCTAGCGATACTACTAAGAGGGTGACGCTCGAGGCTTTTGGTGGTAAATGGAACGAAACCAAATTGCGAACCCAAGTGCTTTGCAACATCTGATCCAAGTGCGTATCGAGGTATTTTAGCTGTTATAAAAGTATAGAATCTCTGGGTACGGGGCTAACTGCTAATCGAAGTAAACAGAACGAGGACACTACCTAAGTAGGTATTATGGCTTTCCATCGAACCCGATTTTAACTTTCCCAAGCCGTCTTCCATTCCCAGCGTCTAACAAGTCGCATCCTTTTACCCTGCATGGACTTTGCCAAGAGGGGGTGATTGGTGTAGATATCTTTTTTGGGTTCAAGAGCTTCGTCGTCTGCATGGTCTGCTCTCTTAATATGTCCGTTAGTGGAGGACTTTACATGCTTGGTGGCCTCAGGGCTACCAACTTCACTTTGGCCTCTCAATTCCCTTGGGTAGCTTGATAAGAACCAGCAAACCTGCTGCAGTCATCAGCTGTACACATACCACTGAACTTCCGTAGCGCAATATATTTGCTTATCTACTGGTTAATCCTTCAGATACCATTCGTCATGTGGTAACACCCAACTTTTCAACAGGGCTCAAGACATGGCAGATTCTGGGGGTAAGATAACATGGTACACAAGAAGCTTGAAGTGTATAATGAGGGATATGTTGCTCAACGAAGATTACGAATTACTCAAAGATTATGGTTAGTAAACTCTTACTATCACTGATCGGTTCTGGGCTCCTTGGTTTACAACGCTTTCCAGATACTGTTATTTTGTATCCGATACTCTCAGGCGAAATCATCTTTTGAAGAACCAAGGACAACTACTCATTTCATACTGTACTCGCGCATATCTGGTTCAACAACTGCAGCGGAAGAGAAGGCAAGACTAGTCAAAGAGCAATTAAAATGTATTTCGTGATCTCATAAGCCCGAGCACTTCGCGCTAGACCCTTCCATTTCAGTCCCAAGAAATCCAAAATCATCCCCCTAGTACCCATGCCTAGACCCACACGATAGCCATCGGAAGTCCGGTGCAATCCGGAACCCATGTTACCCATGTCAAGACGGCCGTTCGCCAACAGGATCCGTTGCAAGATATTTACACCACGCCTAGACCTTATTGGGCCCACGCTTTGAGCCATTCGCAAGATCAGCGAGATCCTCCATGAGATCATTCCAGATCTGCTTCACCATTCCTTCTCCCTCCTGGCGGGTCGCAGTGAATTTACTGGCAACAGCCTCAGCCATACCCTGGTAGGCGGACTGGTTTGAGTCGGTCACCTCAGACATTGCGGAGGGGGAGTGGATGTGGGTGCCGTCAGCAGAGACGGTGTAGATGGTGGGTTGCATGGGGATCTAGGAACTCTCTCGTTAGTACTCTTGCGCAATGAGCAGAGAATTAAGACTAGGGTAAGACTCACGGAATCCTCGCTCTCAGCACTCCGGCTAGCAACATTGGCCCATGGTAAGATGGGGACTCTAATTCCCAAGGGGGCACTTCGGGTCTCCGGGTTGAAGTCCGGAAAGTGCATAAAGTCCAGTGTGCTGGAATCGCCGACGGACTTCAAACTCCTCGATGTGTTGAAGCGTCGGACTTTGTTGCCGGTCTCGGTGGCTTCGGGAACTGGGATGGTTTGCTCGCCGTGAAGGCGGATAGGCCCAGCTGGGCGATTTGAAGCATACGGCTTGTCGGTTGTGAGGAGGGATGACGACGAAGTCGAACCTGTCATTGACAGCTGGCGAACTGTGAGACGAGGACCCAAAAGGCGAGGGCCAGCGAGGGCACTGATGATGCGAACGCTGGGTTTTGAGGCTGCCATTGCGAAGATGTGTGTGGTGTTGAGGTTTGTGGGCACTGTTGTGAGTGGAAAGCAGCTGGGCGCGAAGAAGTAGTAGGACTTGAAAGAAGCAAGACGAGCGATTAGTAGTGGCTTATAAGACGATAAGGTTTCAGTGACGCAGGTATGCGGTTCGGAAGGCGTCGGAGAATGGGAAGCGCTATCAGATGCACCGGTAGACAGGAACAGGTGTTGAGAGGACAGGAATGACAAGCTGAGCTCGCGACACAGTGAGGGGAAGCAGTCCTTTTTCTAAGCCCTCCAGCCTCACACATGGCAGCTGCGACCACGTTAGACTCCTTGGCCAGCGTTCTGGAATCTTTACGGAGAGCGGTCAGTGAGCTGTACAGCGATTCAGGACACCCTCGTGGATTGTTCACTTCATAACGACAGGCCACATCGGGGATGCAGCGTTGGACTCCGTGGTGCTCAGTGGGTGGGAGCTTGCAGAGAGGGAGCTTGGGCCAGATGCTATGCTCGATGTGGCACAAGGGCTGGCCCGAGCCAATGGAAGAGATCCACTCTCGCATGCCCAGCACGTCTCCCCCGCACTTTTGATCATGGTCGCAGCGTGCTCAAATGAACCGTCTCACGTCTTGAACACTCGTACAGCATCCGATTCAAGCAAAAAGAAGATGGCCACGGACAGACGACCCAAAGCATGTCTGTCGCGATGTTGCTTGACTTGCAAACAATGGCGCCAAAATGTCGGTGTAGCAGTTGTTGAGCGCACAGTTGCAGGGGGGATCACCATAGGTTTAGCGATGTCGGCTCCCTCCCGTCACCATGCACAGTACGTATTTGTGCCTGTATGATCGGCTCTCCACCCAGTGCGCACAAGCTTTCGGTGACACTTGACTGGGCAAATGAGGCGGGCGATAAGGAGATTGGAACCAGCCTATAGTAATTTACCAAGACGTCAAGATCGGGATCGTGTGATGCATATATGCCTACCTTGCCTGTAAGCATGATATAATCTGGTAGTGGTGGTGTTGCGCCTGGTAGTTCGCATCTTGGAGCTGTGGAGGGTCAGCGGCTTCAGCTCGGTGTCCTATCGACAAACCTCTGTAGCACAGACGGCCACTCTCGACCATGACTTTGAGATTCCATTCGCAAAGTCTTCCCAATAGGGTAAAGTGAGGCTGTGAGGCTGTGGAGTCCATGAATAGATGCGTCCCACCGCCCTGACTAAGACACACAACTGCCCCGCTATGAGCTGCCTTGTCTCCGTAGCGAATCCGGCTGCAATCACTGCAAACCAACATGCTCCACAGCACCGCTTGCAGTCGTCTGGCCTCTGTAATACAAACCATCAACAACTAGTACTACAGACCCCAAAAATTTGCCATCCAACAGCAAAATCGGCCTGATGGTCTAGTGGTATGATTGTCGCTTCGTAAGCCAGCCCACCAGCCATCTCCTCTCTGTTCCCCCATCTAACAATCCTCTCAGGGGTTTCCTACCTGGATACAGTGTATCTGTTATGTGACAGGCCCCGGGTTCGAATCCCGGTCAGGCCCATCCGATCTTTTTGTCTTTTTTTACCTTCTTTTCGCCACTATATGCTGTTGAGGTGGTCGTCGGATCAGTTTTGGTGTTGAGGGGGGAAAAAGAATATTTTTTTTTGCTTCGATAAGATCGCCAGACGTCGAGTGTTAGCCGCATGCAGTAGCGAATGGTTTGCAGGAGATCGCAGCGTCGTTGTGGACATGTGGTGCGCAAGGTCTAGGGGTCACGCGAACGGTCGTAAAAAGGCAGTAGCAGTTTGTTGCGAACCTAGTCTGTGCATCCAGACCGAGCACAAGCCTCACCAAGGTCGCAAGTAACGAACCAGTCAGCAGCAGTCTGGGCATGCTTGCTTCTAGATACGTGCGGCACAGAAAGTAAAGGAAAACACATCTCCTAGCAACCAACGCCCCGGGAAGATCAAGTTCAAGCTCAAAGCTGCATTTCGTGTGGTATCTACTCTCGTCTAAACCAGGCACTACAACGCCAAAAGGTAAAAAACCACAACAAACAGGCCTCAAAGCCCATTGTCTCCAAAGCAAAACTCCCTCGTGTTCTCCAATCCGGGGGTATCAATGACCCTGAGGTGCGAAGCAATGAAAGTGGTATCCAAACGAATCGTGAAATGAAGTCGTGAAAGCATTCGAAAATCGTAAAGGCAGCAAGGACCGCCAGAGCAAAAGAAGAGGACGGACAAGCAACATCACCGCCCGTCGTAGGAGTCGCTTACCCAGCCGCTGTTGTTGCCGCCAGCGTACATGGGCTGCTGATTCCCCTGCTGGTAATCGCTCTCTTCCTCAAAGTATTCGCCTCCACTAGACGCATCAAAGCTGCTGCGACCGCTAGCGTCGCCATCTTCATCGGGTGGCCCAGCCGGGAGCTGGTCCCACTGGATGCCCGCAAGTGCAGGGTACTGAGCTAGAAGTGCGGCAGGCAGGAACGGCTGTGGAGCTTGCATGCCGCCCGCCTGAGGGAACGGTTCGAAGCCAGATTGCCCGGGCATCATGCCGTTGAAGTTTTGAGCTGGCATGGGCGCGAACATGCCGTTGCCATTGTTCAGCTGCTGATTCTGGCCATCCCATTCGCCCTTCTCACGCGCCTCCTCTTCGAGCAAGGGCCGGATGCACACGCGGCCTGCCTCAGATCGAAAGTGGCGTCCGAGGGCATCTGCACGAGCAAAGCGCCTGCCGCAGCCCCAGTTGTTGCCGTTCTTAAGGTTACCACGGCATACAAACTTCTTCTCGCCCGAGTGAAGGCCTTCGTGTCGCTTGCGGTCATGTTGGCGGGCAAAGGCTTTGCCACAGACACTGCAAACAAACGGACGTTCGTCTGTATGTGTTCGCAGATGCGAACGGAGGTTGTACGCCCGCGTAAAGCGCTTCGGACACAGTGTACACTGGAAGGTTGCAGGGTGCTTCTGTGTGCGCTTTGGGTTCGACCCATCGGCTGGCGCAGGTCGCGATGGATCTGCAAGATCCAGTATGTAGTCGCGGTTCGGCACGCTAGATGTAGACGAACGGCGCGAGGATTTGTTCGAGGGCGAAGGAGAACGAGACTTTGCTGCGTTGGGAGACAGTGAACGGTGCACTTCTGAGCCTGGCGTGGATGCGCGCGAGCTGGCACTACTGAAGGGATCAGATCTGGCGCGAGTTCTGTTCCGGCTGCGTGCTAATACGGTGTTAGGAATGCTTGCACGACTTCGTCGGAATGCTTACATCTGTCTGGTGGGCTCAGCGCATCTACCTGATGCTCTGGCTTCGGCGGCTCAAAGCTCGCTTGTCGCGACGGCGGTGCAAAGTCAATGTTGATTTCTGGCGGTGACATGGCGTCGGCCTGACCAAACTCAGGCACAGGCTGGTTCAGTGAGGGAAACGGCTCGGCTTGACCTGGGTAGCCATTCATGTCTGGAGGCGCGTATGGGTTCATGGTCTGGTTGAGCCCAAAAGTGTCAGGCTGGAATGGCGGAAGGACTTGTTGGTTCTGCGGGAGCAAACGAGGCGAGATATGCGGGCTGTTACCCGCGCTGATATGCGCATTACTGCCGTTCAGATTGAATCGGTCAAATCCTGGGACAGGGTCCTGGAACAGCTGAGGATCGTTCTGCGCATGGAGGAGGGGTGACGGCTGATCGTTATCCAGGCTATCCTGGTGGTGCAGGTATGGGGAGTTGTGTACCGAGGACGCATGTACCGAGGACGCAGCATCGCTATTGCCCCTAGACCTAGACCTATGTTGGCCAAATCCGCCTGCCATCTGCCCCCATTCTGTAATCTGTCCGTATGCTGCGCTGGGATCCAACGACGTGTGTCGCGAGTGCCCTGGTGATCTGAACGGACCCTGGTTGATGTTTGGCGACGCATGTGGACTTGGAGTTTGGTGGCTGTTCATGCTGGGCAAAAGGTGCGGCGGCGTAGGCGCGTTGTGTTGTGTGGCTGCCATTTGGGGCATAAGATCTGAGGGGTTGATGGACTGGCTGTGTTGCGACTGAGCGTCGAGCATGTGTGGATCAAGCGTATTCCCAAGATACGACGGGAGCGATTGGTTCTGGCCAAGGTCGTTGCCCTGGAAGAAGTTGTTGAAGTCGGGGTTGTTAGAGTTCGCAATGTCAAGTGGGTCGGGCGAAATGTTGTTGTTGCCTTGGGGGCCAAATTGCGGCGTATTATGCTGCGAGATAGACTGAGTAGCCTGGAAGAAGCTTGGGTCGGCAAAGTTGTTCTGCTGAGGGAATTGCTGTCCTTGGGTAGTGGTAAGAAACTGGGTGCTGTTCAGCCCCGCGCTTGTGACTGCGTACGAGGATGGGTCTTGAATAGAATCGAAGCCCAAGCCGACGTTATGCTGGTGCTGGAAAGGCGCATGTGGGCTAGGCGAGGGAGAGTGCGCCTTATGAATGCGCTGGCCTACTGAGGGAGAGCGCCCTCGCTGTTGGATATCCATGATGTAGGTATTCGCGTGTTCCCAAGAATAGGTGGGATGTGGAGGAGTGAGCCCTGGAGGCCGCGCTTGGGCCAGCGTGGAGAGCTTCGTAAACACCAAGAATCAAGGGCGAGCTGTGAATGGTCCGATGCCCTCCAGGAACACGCAATGTCCTCTGTTTACTGGCTTCTCTGCTGAGGCTGGTGAGTGTGAAGGAGGCGCAGTGTTGTCGTCGGTCGCAGAACACAGCCCACCTCACGAAGAGCGACGACGCTGGAAGCGGCCTAGTCCGCTATTATTAGCCCCGCAATGGGAGAGCCCGCTGCAAAGCTCCCTTGTGTATTCCTCTGTTTCAGAGTCTCGAGAGACGTGAAACGATAAGCTAGGGGACGTGTTATGCGTTGCTGTTCTGCTTGCTGCTTGTGACGTTCAGTGAAGCTTGAGGAGGTAGCTCGACGTTGGCCGTAGCAATGGCGACAAGGAAGCGCGGGTAGGAGTCCCTGAGAGATTACGCGCTGGTCGAAGTTGATGGTCGGCGCGTGATAATCGCAAAGCGACTCAGGACTGTTAGGTTCGGTGGAATCGAGCTGACCGCTACTGTCACTCGAGGTCTTGGGAATAACAGTGCAACTCGCCCCTCAGCCCCCAGCCTTATACAACAAGATCGCTCGCCTGCAAGACAAGCGCAGGTTCACGCGAGCCCGTCCATTGGTGAAGCGTCTAATAACCGGGCTGTCAAAGACACCGCTGAGGAACACCAAAATGATGCCGAGCCGTCACAAAACGTTCGATATCACACCCTCGGCGATCAATCCCACTGCAAAACTACTGGTCCAATCTCACAGACCGCGCGATTCTTGCGCGCGGAGGCCATCCAGCGAGCCGTCGCGTCCGTGAGGTCATTACCCGGGGCCCACAGCAGCGTTGTTTGCACTGCCTCACTCGAACCAATGTCGCAAGGCACACTTCCTCAAGGCGGACTTCCATCTCCCCACATGCCAAGCCCTTATTCCCATTCTCGACAATTTTGTGAGATGCATTGCTACCATCGATAATAATAGTATATTTGGTCCCAGGGAAACGTTTTCGCGGAGCCGCATACGTGCATATACATCGAGTCTAAACCTTGGCTTTCCCCTCCATGTGCTAAACAATGTGCTGTACAGAGCCCATGTGCAAAACACGCCACCAGTGACTTGGAAAAAGAAATCCACAGGTCAGTGCATTTGCGACCACGTTGGTTCTGCCAGCGTCCCGTGTTCTCTATGCATCCTAGTAGCTCGCATGCGCTACGCATCTGTCACAGCAACAGAAAGTCTAGAAACATAGTCGGAGCAATGTAATGCTTCTGTTCTTACAATGGGTATCCTAGAGAATAATGTCCAAAGAAATGAATTGCCGCCTCAGGCCCGCAATTAACCAAATTTCAGACCTTGCGCAGGATCCCATCGCCCATCCTGCGGAGGACCAGCCGAAGGTCGAGCATTGCCAGACGATGTAGGCACACCACCAAATCGAATTCCAACCTCTGGTGTCCACATACCGGACGGTGGAGGTACGTTTGCTCTGGTCGGCGTTGGAGCTGCTAATGGCTCCTCTGCATGTGCAGTGGCACCATAATTTGGGTTTTGTGCGTCTGCCTGTTTCTGCTGATGCAGCGAATTCGTCGTCGCTTGCTGAAGGCCGAGAGAGCTCATTCGTGTAGTAAGATCGCTAGCAACATTAGCATATGTTTTGGAACTGACCATGACATTCACGTACCCCTCCAGGTGTGACGCCTCTGACTTGCGGTTGTAAGCAAAAGTCCGCGCTTCATCTCTAAATCGGTTCACGATCTTAGCGAGGTCGTTGTAGAACTTTCGTCCAACGTCGAGATTGGAGATGATCTCCTTGTACTTGAAATATGCATTCTCCAGGTTCTGTAACGCTTGCTCACGCTTCTTCGTTGATTGGTCGCCGCGACGAGCGATTAAGAATGCTGCGTTTGCATCTTGCAGTCGCTTGATGGCCTCTGTTTGCTCATTCTCTTCGTCTTTGATCATGTCTTGGTCAGCATCGTACATCTGGAGACGCTTGTCGAAAAGCCCTTCGAACTGCACAGCCTCGATTGTCTGCATAGGGTACTCCCGCTCTAAGCGAGCAGCTTCACGCAGCAATTCCGGATCTAGCTCACTGTTAGGATATGGCGTGTGTGAAGATGCGTGACACTCACTTATGTCATCCTGCTTTGCCTTTGTTCGCAATGCCTCGATCTTTCGTCTTCGCCTGCTTTCGAGCCTACTGACCTCGTTGAAGCTACCACGAAGCTTGCCAGCTTCGCGTTCGACATCTCCAGTGATTGCGGGTCTCCTACCGCTTGGTACATAGTTTTCAAGCTCGTGATCCGGTCCGCTGAGTAGGCGTATGAAGTGCTCATTCTCCTTCAACTTTGTCTTCACAATATTATCGCTGTTAGTGGCGGCCTTGAAGTAGCCATCAATTTCGTTGATCTGGGCATAGAGCTTGGGTGCGGCTTGTTCTGCGGGGGGTCGGGTCCAACGTTCTGTGCCAAACTTGCGTCGTGCGCCTTCGTCCTCTGCGGCTTCCGACCTGAGTATGTCGACGCCTTCTTGATAGATAGCCTGATCCGTGTACATGAGCTTCTTCGTATCCTCCATCGAGCGTAAGAGACGATTGATGCCATCTTGCTGGCGAATTTCTTCGGCGTGTGCTACAAGACCTGGCGGTAGTCCTAGTGGCTTCTCAAGAGCCTGCAAGGAGCCAGGTAGATTCAGGCTGCGGAGTACCTCATGGATCTTGTTGGTCAATGCCTCTAGCTCTTCAACAATGGTAGCATTGACCAATCGATCACGGCGATCCACATAGATACTAGCTGCCAGGTGCACGGAATAAGGTACCAACTTGGAGAAAAGCGCTGGGCCAAGCTCACCGCGCTCTCCTAACATGGAGTTGGACTCAGCTATCTCCTTTGGAACTCTTGACACAACCATGTTGGCTCGATCGAGGATTTTGAGCTCTGCTTTTGGCGGTACGGGTAGCAGGTAGATCATATCGTTGTCTTTCTCGGCCCGCTTCAGGTCTTCCGTGATGCGGTTCTTCAAGCCGTTCAGGTCTGCAAGTACGACCTTGTTGATGTAGCGCTGCTCCTTGAGAGCCTCGTTCACGCAAGTCAGACTATCACGTAGTCGTGCCACTTCCTCGCCGTACTTGCGCTTTTCGAGGGAATCGCAGGCTGCACGGTATTGAGCAGCAGCAGCAAAGTGGTGGTGCTTTGCCGTCATGTGGTGTATCCACTCGCTGCTTATAGCGTCCGATTGTATCCCAGCGTCTCCCGCCTCGTTGTAAAGATCAGATACACGAGCGGCTAGTTTGGCGATAGTCGCGTCTTTCATTCCATCCTTGACAGCCTTCTGCCAGAAACATTCTTGCCCTTGTGCCAACATCAGCTTTTCCAAACACTCGAGTGTCATCAAATCCATATCCTCTGGCGGCTCTGTCCGTATCTCGGGCAAGATGGTATTCCTCAAATGCGACAAGACTCCAGCGGCGAGGCAGAAGTTGTTGGCTGCCATCTTCAGTCCGTCGGGCGTGCTTCGGTTCGACGACATGGCTAGCTGCGAGTACATGGCCGCAAGGTTGAACATGATGTTGGCGAGTTCGAAGCGAAGGTTGTTGCGCGATGTCGGCCGGCTCGTATTGTATCCCAGCGCAGGATACCATGGGAACTCTACGCCAATGTCGATGGGAAACTTCCCACTCAGCCATATCAGCTGCGCCGCGTATTGTTGAAGCTTCGGGATGTTGCTGGGATGCGGTTCTTGGGCGTGTGTTGCAACCGAACGTAGCTTCTCGATCGTCTCCAGGTCTTTGGTGAACATGTCTGGATGTTGGTCATATTTGGAGGATATGTACTGCTTGATCGCGTCGGTGAGATTTACCGAGTGTGACCGTCGGAACGGGAGGAACAGGATGTTGCTGGCCATTTGGTAAATTTTATCGTGTTCTGCCTGGCTATTTTTTACTCACAAGGCCATAGGAAAGAGGTGTTCGGCGTTGTTTACACAAGTCCAGTGGGAAGACGTCACCGCCCGCAGCAAGGTCCAAGCTGTTGGGCATAGGTGAGCGATGCAGCTTGAGCCCCGCGCTAGCTAACGTGGGGCGGGCGCCTTCTCAGGGTTCATTCACCTGCAGGAACAGGGCCCAGCACATGCGACATTTCCTATACCAGCATCGATATTGTATGAATCTGATGCGTGTTCTGCCATCTCAGGCGGCGCCTTCGTCTTAGAGAACGTGCGCTGATACGACGACACCCGGGGCGGAGACGAGTTCGGTTTTTCCCGCCGTGGAAACCGAACCATTCGAAGCCTCGCGCCAGCCAAGTATTGAACACTCAGCGCGTTGAAGTATGCGCGACTTGTAAAACCGAACGCGGCAATTTACGAGTCACAGGATCAAGGACACAGTGTCCTGACGCGAGGGCATCAGCGATCAAACCAAATCGTCCGCTCCCGGACCCTCAATGAGCATGTTTCATGCCACCAAATTGTCGGCACGTCAAACGAGATGCGGTCAGTGTACATGGCTGAGGCGCGCCGGGTTCCACAACCCGGAATGTCGTGATGGAAGCTCGATATGTCAGCGGGGCGCGACCACAATCTATAACAATCTAGCCGAATTACAACACCATCTTGAAACCTGCGCTTCCGTTGTTCGTCAGGTCCATCCGCTAGTGAGTCCTATATATACCAGTCACCACTGCTCTTCACAGTTATCGACCAAATCCAACTACTACGCCACATAAAAGCCCCACGACCCGCACTACGCTTCGGACATACTACTAGCAACATCATTCTATAACTTCGCACCACATCTACAACCTACAAAATGACGCACACCTACAAGTTCAACGTTGCCATGAGCTGTGGCGGCTGCTCCGGCGCCATCGAGCGCGTGCTCAAGAAGCTCGATGGTCAGTCTTCCTTGCATTATCTGTGCGCTGCGATATGCAGCATGTGCCAAAACCCATGCGAAATTTGCTCTAATCATGTCGCAGGTGTTGAGTCCTACAATGTATCGCTCGAGACTCAGACCGCCGAGATTCAGGCAGCCGACTCGCTATCCTACGACACCGTCCTCGAGAAGATCAAGAAGACTGGCAAGACCATCAAGTCTGGCGAGGCTGATGGTGAGGCCAAGGACATCTAGGCAGCGCAACGTACCGATCCACGTACGACGACTTTCTGATACAATTCTTTTTGGGGGAACGAGCGATGGACATCACGGTCGTGTTTACGAGCAAGCTCTGTGCTGCCGCCACGGCCCTCTACATCTGGAGCGATTTTACAAATACCGCGATTGAATGAAGGATACCCTTACCACATACATCTGCCTTGCTATGTGACGTGAACTGAGCTTGCTTTCTGGCTCGATTAGACCTGTTGCATCATTGTTGCAAGACTGTTTGATCTAACTAGGAGATAATACCAACCTATCAACAGTGATGCACATGCGCCATCATAGTCCTACAGCGTCGCGGCATCTCGGTGTTCCACCAGATTGCTACTGCCACAAGCGGTGCGCAGACGTCACATGCCACGAGTTGAAGCCGGGTCGCCGCTCCCTTGTCGAGAAGCCACCGTGTCCAAGCTCACCCATCGCTATTCCATTTGCTATCTTTGTCGCAGTCAAATTTCCGGCACTGATGTAATCCCACGACATCTGACCAGCAGAGTCCAGTTCCTTAGCTCTAAGGCGCTTCGCCGAACCTCTTAGCCTCAAGCTCCCTCCAAACATCTCCGACATTTCCCTTTAACTCCGCTCACAGCCACCGCCTAATCATCTTTGAGATGATTGAATGCGTTCAAGTGCTTACTCACATCTCGGCGCACCCGTTGCTCGTGCCGTCTACCGAATGCGTTCATCCGCTGGTATGGAAGCGAGTTGCGATGCCTGGCAGCCTCTGCACGCCAGTATACGCAATGGCAACAGACAACCACATTTCAAGTTGAGCAACTATCATCACCCAAAGACATGTTCAACTCATCTTGAATGAAAAGCGATGCATCAAAACCGTCATACGCCCACGTGACGCCTTGTTATACGAGAGCATGGGTGTGGTCGGGAACAGTCGGTTCGCGAGCGGCTTCTAACCGGACTAAGTCAGCAAGCCTCCAAGGGGCTGAGCTCCGGGCCTCACCAATGCAGATCGGCAGTACAGCGAAGATGTTCCAAGTAAGCGCGGGATGCGTATCCGTATGACGCTTGAGTATAGCATCCACTACCCTTGTCACTGCTACCTTGGATTCAGTCATGCAGAAGGGCCTACAGGAAAGGTCATATAAAAGCCGTCCTGAGGCCACATGGTGAGAACATCGCACACTGCCAGCTCGCCCGATCAGGAACAAATCTATCTGTTTATTTCTAATCTCCACTCATTCATACTATCTGTTATATATCCTCATGCCGTCTCCACCTAGAAGCTCAATATCGTTTCCGAGTTCGGCGGATCTGTTCTACTTCTGCACGACATCGTCGACCTCTGAAGAAGACCTCAACATCCACTACGCACCTCCGTCAAGCTCCTCGTTACGCATTGGTGTCATTGTTCTCGGTAACGATCAAGTCCAACTAGCCGATCTAGCCGCTCTCGACCTGCTCGCCATGGTCGGAAGGAACAGAATCTGCAGAACGAACGCCACAGCAGTAGCCATGGAAAACGCCGTGGACGAAGTCGACATTCGATATGTCAGTGTGACCGGGGAGGGGAGTTTTCCTGTCACGGCTGGCACGCGAATGCCGGTGACGGTGAGCTAAGCTTCGAATTGCTCCACATCGAAACACGAACAACACGACACCCATACATCCCCCCGTACAGCCAACTCCTTTGGCCAAGAAGAGCCAACTTTTTGGTCGTGCTGGATTCGCCTGGTCTTGGCTGCCTTTCACAAGTAGTCATCTCTGACAGTCTGGCAGGGAGGTAAAGGTTAACACACGCCCCTGTTCCTACCCATCATTCGCACTAACATCCTCTCGGGTACTGTGACTGACGTCTACCCAGAACTCATTTGCAAACGCGCCTCAATTCGACATTCTCTTCATCCCTGGATCCTTCTCGTCAAGCGAGTTGCCGGTGGAGGCGACCTCATTTCTCACCTCACAATGTCTGAACCCCAATCTCATTGCCATCATGAGCATTGCTTCAGGCATATGTCACCTCGTACAATCGGGTATCTTACGTGGAACACGAGCTGCAGCACCTAAGCCTTTGCTTCCCGTTCTCCAGCAGCAATATCCCGAAACGCTCTGGCAGCGCTCAGCCTGGGCTCGACACGAGAAAGTGTGGACAAGCAATTCGTCTGTCTCAGCGCTTGATATGGTTTCGACATGGATGCGCGAGTACTTTTGGGATAGAAGCCAGGCTGTTGAGTATGTTCTTACAGCCGCGGGCTTGGGATCGCTCTACGATTATGATCATTGCGACTACTGATGATTTCATGACATGGTATGGGCATTACAAGGCGTTTTGTGTGGTACGATCTCAACTCTGTATAACAAAGTCCTTTGTTTGGCGTATATAAGGTACTTCCAGATTTTATACAGATATATGAGAAATTTTGACTTCAGATGGAACTCGTATGTTCATGGCCCAGCTCACATGTAAGCTTTCTGATAGCCATCTAGAGCCAGATTCGACTGGCCTTCCCCTTGCGCATAGCCCTCGCTACATTTGAAAAACTCAATTTTACTCCATCTTTCTCCTACACAAGATGCACATCCCTGTAGACCCCAAGTATTCCTACCCAATAGAATGCATAGCCATCGCCATCGCCCTAGCCTGGTCTTCATTCCGCCATATATTCTTCTTAGCTTTCATCTTCAGCCTAAGCTCAATAGTAGAGTCAGTACTGAAACTATACCGAACATTGGCTTCGTACAAGTAGGGTCCAATATCGTCCTCGCTAATGCCGTTGGCTGGCGTAATGGCCACGTCGGTGATTTGATCGATGTTGAGATGTGTAGTCGACACAAGCAAGGCGTCTATGTTCGAGCCATCGATCGTGTCGTTGTCACTGTTTAAACTCATTGCCTCTGAGGTTAGGGAGAGATAATGCGATGATAGACTGCTTGCTTCTCCCATCGTAAATAGAACGTCACCCCCTCTCATATTGACGACAGGCTCGGCAATTACTTCAGTCTGTGCGTGTATTCCTTCTAGCCATTTCAGCGTCGCAGCATCTGGGTTATCGAATTCGTAGCATGTGTTCAGTCTATCTTGATATGGGGATCCGGGCGTAGGGCTTAGTGGGAGTACCTCTCCGTCGTCGCGGCGGACGAAGCATCTACCTTCACTGTCTGGCAGATCAAACCGTGTTTGCGGCGCGCCTACTGCACCACTGGTCTAAATGCAAACGCGCGAGATTAGTATATGTCTCACATGCAGTTTATAGAGGTATGCTTACAATGGCGAAAGTATGTTCCGGTTGTTGGCTCACGGGAAGGAGAACTGTTGACGCTTTAGGTGACAATGAACGTGCACGAGGTCCGCTTCTAGCGAACCCCGGATGTTGAAGCCGTGTCGCACCTCTTAACCGAGTAGGGTGAAGGTTCGTGTCTGCAGTTGATGTAGCGGAGGATCCACCTCCGCGCAGGCCTGTAGGTGCGATGTCTCCCGGAATTGCAATTTCTTTCAACCTTCTTCCCCACCTTCCACCCCATTGCTTGTGCTTCGATTCCTTGACTTTGTTTACTCTTCTGCCTCTCGGGTGCTCCCAGCCCCTGTTATCACGCTGTGTCTGACCACCTCTGCTACTCGGTGGCTGAACGCCAGCAAAAGTCGTCTCCGAGCGGGGTACTTGAGTCGATATGAGCATCCCTTTTGCCGCTGTAGAGAACGATTTACCATTTCTGGGCCATCCAGTAGCATCTGCTCCCAATCCTGGTGGTTTCTTCTCTTGGTACTCCATCAGAGGATGCCGTTTCGAATACGTCTTGTATCTCGAGCCTGAAGGCGCAGCGAGAATCGAACGACTGATTTCCCCTGCTTTCGAAAGAACTGTCTGCAAAGGGCTCTGACTTATGACAGGAGCTGATTCAGCAACTCCTGGTGTAGATACGATAGAAGGGTAGCCGATGGTAAGGTACTGCGCGTTCCGCTGTTGGGGTGCAACCTGAGCTTTAGCTGTGATATGGCCATAGCGAGGGAGATATCGCGATGGCGTAGGTGATCCAGAAGGGCGACGCTCACCCGAGACTGCCATACGCTCTAGGTCGTGCCGTCTGTCGGTTGATTCGCGTCTCATGACCGCAGTAAAGCTATCGTCCAGCACTGTTGTGCTCAGATCAGGCTCTCGCCGTCGCAGTTCCTCTTGTAGTCTTACGTTCACATCACATAGCAATGATGATGCTCGGCAACTGTCATCGTCAGAACTTTCGAACACGTCGGCTTCGGATGAATCGGCTCGCTGGCATCTGGGTGGGTTTGGCATTGGGAGTATAGGCGGCGGAGGAGGACGTTTTCTGGCCCACCTCTTGTTGTCCCTTGGGTTTACCACATGACTTCGCAGTGTAGCATCAGTACCTTGATGTTCTTTTGACTCCACGTTGTTCCATAAAGCGAACTTTCTACTCGCAACTGGATACGAAGGGCTCATGGAGTGACACGTCTCATTCTCACCTGTCGTCGCACTTTGAATATTCGGTGGTGCCAAGATTTTGTCGATTCGAGGTGACCGCGGTCCATCTCTTATTGGTAGAGACATTTGAGGTCCAAAATACTGATCAAAGACTGCCTCGGTACAAGCCCTACGGATAGAGCTATCGTTCGTATCTTCAGAGTCCGGAGTATCCGAGCCTTGCCTTGTGCCTATCTCTTTGAAGAGTTGGCCATCTCGCCTTGTGTCAACGGTAAATGATCTCCCTGGCGTCTCTTCTGTTATCTTGTCAATCTTGCCAGCACGAATGATCGGGAACTGCGATCGCACACTTTGCGGTGCTCGACTTTCCGGAAGTTCAATATAGTGGATCGGAGAAACAACTCGAAGAATACCCTCCTTGTCGACAGATTCTTGTAAAGAAGTAGAACCAAAGGGTTGACCAATCTCATTGGTGTCAGTTGTCTTCCAGAACGATTTGGAGTCGTTCCAGCCTCCACCACGAAGATGTACGATAGGTGACGAGATATCCGGTTCAGAGTATTCCTGACTGTCCGATACGACCCGTTTAATAGATGATGTTGGTGGGGAATGTGTCGTCAAATAGTCCCGCTTGTTCGAAGCTATGTAATTGCCATAAGCATCCCTCCCATTGCTCAACGGAGACATTGGACATATAGGCCGAGAGAAAGGGCTTCCTGGTGGTGTATATTCTCTGTTTCCAGTCGACGGAGACATTGGTGGAAAGAGCGAGAGATTGACATGTCTCGAAGGGAAGGGGCGATCAGAATTGCTGGTGGCCTGCCTAGGGGAGCCTGGCTCATCAGAACGAGGGCTGAGAAGCCCTTGTGCGAGGCAACCCGACGCATTTGTATCCATCTTCTCGGCACTGTAGTCGGAGGGTGGTAATGTGTTGTTGGAGCAGATGGCGTGGTTCGTGCGGGTCACAGAAGTTGTGCCGTCGTAACTTCCTCGTAGAGAAGGCACGCATTCCCGCACCCCAACTTGCCCGAAAAGCCCCTCACTTGGATCTCCCGTAGCGTTTCGACTATAATTAGTTGAAGCTGTCGAGGATATCTTTAATGGATCTGATCGTAATATCTTTGGGTAACCATCGCAGTAGCTCACTTTGGACTCAACTTCACTGGAGCACATGTCTCCCAGAGTATTACCTGTTTGCCTTCTCTCGGTCGTCGTATCGGTCTTTTTCCCACTATCCCAGCATGAAGATTCTTTCTTGTCATTCATGTTCTTGCCGTCCAGAACTGCACTGACTAAACTCTGTGTTTCCGTCAACTCATGATCAAACTCTTCGAGGAGATTCAGAGAAAATGGAAACGATGGGGCGCCCTTATAGTTTGTGGATATAGAACGAATAGCGTGCAACCTTTTCTGATATGCTGATCCATTTCGTAGGTGGCTGCGGATGGGAATAGGCGGGGGCATTATATGTGGCTCTGCAGGAGCTGTACAATGGGCCATGACGGTGGGATGTCGACAAAAACGCCAGGATCGTCAATGCGAGTCACATAAAAAGGATATAGCCTGGCAAAGGGTGTGAAGTTTAGGACGTGAAGCATGGACAATTCAGAGAGGGATGACCTGCATGACTGTGGGAAGCACGGTTTGTGGCATGGGCGTTTGTCACTTCAACATATGTGAATCCGGCCTCGGTGATCTGCGTGTAGACACGTCGACTCACCGTCATTGGTGGTGATCAAGACTCGAATGTATGCAGTGCTGCGTTTGCGACGTTGACCGCCATGTTGACATGCTTTGCGCAAGGGTCTGATAAAAGTATACATGTTAGGGGCGTTGTCATAGGTAGTGGTATATTTACACAGTCATATAGTTGGTTACCTCGATCAAGTGTTAAATGAGCTTGTACTTGCGAGAACCTATAGAAAATCAACCGTATTGTCCTACAAACGCCAAAGCTTTAATGCTGACAATGCCCGAAGATGCTGTCGTGTATGTACAGACGTATAAACAAGCAGAACAGGAGTGCTCACTAGGATATCTCCACTCCTAACCCACGACTAAACGCCACGTAATATGCCCATCGGTTCATGTGAAGTGGAAGCCAAGACCCAGCTGTCCGCCATCACTCGGCTTCATGTTCTAGTTTCTTACCCTCGTTCTTGAGTTTCTGGTGTACGGCCTTGAGCGACTCGAATGTTAACATGGTCGTGACCGCCGCAGGTACAGCGCGGACCATGTTAGTACCCATTCCGTTGTAAAAGGCTCTCCATCCCTCTTCTTGGAGGATGACGGTGCATGTTCGCAAGATACCGCGATACCTCGGTAAGTTTATCATACCATCCGACGAAGCTGTGCCTGGTGGGCGAGTGTGAAATCGGTCGTGTTGGCCTCCCCGGAACGATACATGGTTGTCCGAGTGCGAGGGTAGCGACCGTTGCTGTGTCTGCAGCCGAGTGCGTAAGACCTCGTGTGGGTACGTCGCAGAAGTCGCAGTCATTTTGCTCAAGACTGTTGCCAATGCAATAGCAAACCAGTGCACGTCTTCTGTCTTGGCGTCTGTCTGGCCCATCTCCAGACCGGTAAACTTCATCTTGAGAAACTCATATAGCGGGAATTGAATAGCGACGTGGGTGAGGCCAAGCAGTGCAGGTGTAAGGCCTGAGTAGAAGGACATGATGCCTTCCTTGAGGTACATCTTGCGAAAGGCATCAAAGGTGCTTGTGTAGTGCCACGGCGGCCGGTGTTCGGGCGAGGCGCGGGCGCTGACTTGGGACATGAGCCTTGTCTTGATGACCCATATGGGATTTGTGACTAGCGTCGAGCAACCACCAGCGAACAAAGAGGCGATGGTCCTGGCCAGCCATTTATTTTCTGTAGATTGAATCTTGTCAGCAACTGGAACTCGGACGCCGAGTGCACTACTAACCCATCTGAGGATAGAGGACGTTTTTGGTAGATTCATAAGTGCTCATGTAGACAGCCCAGGTTGGAATGTATCCGAGCAGCATGGGGCCGAGTCCTCGGTACAGGCCGCGCATGCCATCCTCGATCCATATGACTCGTGCGGTGCCGGTCAGGCCTTTATAAACTGCGCGCGTTGGGCCAGTATATGTCCTGGGGCGAAAAGAGCCCTGCGCCTGCAGGCGGGTCTTGATGACATCGAGCGGGCACGTTACAATGCCCGAGGCAACTCCAGCAGAAGCTCCGCACAGTGCATTGACGGAGCTATCGGGGAGTTTGGAGACCCTGACGGCGAGAGCGGTAATGGGCGAACTCCACGTACTGTGCGTGTTTGAGGATGACATATCTCGCGGTTCAACTGTCGCGGCGGATGGCGCATACCGATCGGGAACTTTAGTCGGGGACGGCGGCTCGGAATCAGTGGTGGACATTAGGGATACTGCAGTCGTCGACTTGTTAGGGCCATTCGCGCCAAGTGCGGAGACAGAGGGTGCATGCATACAGGCCGTCGTCCCCTTTGCGGTGCCTCAGTGTTGCGGAAACCCCGCAGCACTTGAGTAACACGATGACTAGCGATTGTTCGGCTCCATTGACAGGCGGACGGAGTGTGAGGAAGTCGCGGAGGGGATGGTCGTCGGTCAGCCTTTGCCCGGTGCGTGTGTGTGTGCGCGAGGAAGGCTGAGGGGTTGCGTTGCGGTGCAGAGCTGGGTTCGTGGATCAGACGTCAGAGCTAGCGTGGAGCACGAGTGAAGTTGCTTTGGTGGGTGGAGACCAGGCGCTGATTAAGGCGAAGGCCTTCTGCGGGCCAAGCGCTGCCCGCCGGCCTATTGGCTTTCGCTTCTTTCGCATTACGACCTCACCACCTCCGACCGTCAAAACTGCAATTGACGACAGCACCCGCCTGCGACTACTCGAATCCGCCGTCGAACAACCGCAACCATGTCTGCCCCGTCTCTCGCCCCCTACATCATGAAGCGGCCGTGGCTGCAGAAGTGGATGAAGCCGCTGGCCAACTGGTACTGCAACGCCGCCGGCTACAGGCAGCTCGGTCTGAGGTACGGAGCCCCCGATACGCATACGGCGTACAGAGCAGGATATACGGATGCTGTGGAGAGAACAGCGGGCTGCGAACCGATGGGCTGACGGGATCCATGATGCAGGGCCGATGACTTGCTCCCCGAGGAGAACGATGTCGTGCAGACTGCCCTGAAGCGTCTCCGACCACAGGAAGCCTACGACCGTGTCTTCCGTCTGCGCCGAGCTTTCCAGGTACTGCCGAACCAGATATTCAGGACACGGCAAGCGTCGCTAATCTACGGCAGCTCTCCATGTCCCACCAGCTCCTGCCCAAGGAGGAGTGGACCAAGGCTGAGGATGTACGAGTACCGCCACTACCATCAACACCAGACGCTGACAATGCACAAGGACACACCATACCTTTCCGAGCTCATCACCGACATCGAAGCTGAGATGCACGAGCGCGAGGACCTCGAGGCTATGGTTATCCAGAAGAGGCAGAAGAATGCCGCCGCCAGCAGTGGACACTAGACTGTACATATCGAGTCTGGCATGATCAATTTGAAGCTTGGTGGATCGAGTCTGAGGGCTGCGCGATAGAGTGTACCATACCAACTTTTTTTGTACAGGACTCATCTCCATCAGAGTATACTTGTTCGTTTTCTCTCTATGCGCTTTCATGCGCTTCTACAAGCCTTGGCACAATCGCAAGTTGGTTTGTCTTATTATGTGCTAACAATGACTTCTTTTGGACGGTAACGGCATGACTCCAGTGTATGCGCCTGGCAAGCGTTGACAAAGCGCAACAAGCTCGGCATATGTGGTGCTTCTTCATCTATCCATTGTAGCAAGAGAAATGAAAGGCCAAGTCTGTATACGTTACAGCCACATGTGTTCATGCGTCCCTTTCTTATGTCATGCAATTTCTCGATACCCAATTATCAGGGACAGGAGGTACCAAGTGCGCGGCCAAAAAGAACAGAGATGGAATGGGTGTAACATGCAGTGCACATCATACGAGACGGATTTACTACAGGCCGTTATGAGAAGCGGACCGTGTGTCGATCGCTTCAAACGAGAATGCCGAGTGTCAGGGTTCCGGATATGTCAGCGCCACGCTATCATGTGCTCAGGCGTCAGCTCAAGCGCATCGCGTCAGTCTCTCAATCCACGCAACCAACAACACTCTACATGATTCACCAAATTGTATCAACAGCAACAGTATTAAAGCAGACGGTACGTTGTCGCAACCTTGTTCCCATCATATATCCTAACCAGATGACGTCAGACCTCCCTATTCACGAGAACGACTAACATTCTGTACAAACCTCAAAACATGTCTCTGAGACGCTCAGCTCGCGTTGCAAGTAATATCACGCCAGTACCATTGGATGTCAAAGCCCAGGACAGTGTTGCGAAATACGAGAAAGTCAGCAAAGCGAGTGTACCTGCGAAGAAGCGCAAAACCACAAAGGCGCCTGCCAAAACATTACCCGATGCAACCAAGAGCGAAAGTACTACCAACGGAGCAGAAAGCTCGGATTCAGTGAATCCAGCGTCATTCCTACCAGCAACGCCCCTACGCAAGAAGCGCAAAGCGGTATCGAAGTCAACATCAGAACCAGAATCGCCACTAAAACCACCATCGTTCACACCAACACCTGCTGGTGCCAGCATCTACTCCTCTACGTCTTCATTCTCTCCCCCTAACCCCACCACTCGACCAGCAGCTCCTCATACCACAAACGCCAATTTGGCCACTCCAAATGGCTCGCACGTGGTGCAAGCCTACGCCTCGTCTCCTGCAAAACCCGCTGACCCTTCGCCTGCCAAGAAGCGAAAAGCAAAAGAGATTGTCCCGCCGGATGTTGGTGCCATCCCCCCCGCGAGCACGGACATAGATAATCTGTTGAAAGACGCAGAGGAGTTTCTTATCAAGACAGATTCTAAATTAGAAAGAGTTGTAAGAGGACACAAGTGTGAGATTTTTAGTCCAGATGGATTGAGAGAAGTAGTGAGGCCGTTCGAGTCGCTGGGAAAGGGGATTATTGGACAGCAAGTAAGTACGGCTTGGTAATACTGTTTTTCATTAGGAAAATTGAGGAGAAATATGCAGAACGAATCGCTGCAGACCATTATAAAGAAGAAGAGTCTGGACGTATGTGTATGACTAACAATCTACCTATAGGTATCAGGCCAAGCAGCCGCATCAATTCGTGCAAAGTTTACTGCTCTCTTCCCTGAGACACACCCTTCTTTTCCTTCTCCCGCCCAGGTTCTCACCAAAGATATCCCTACATTGCGTACAGCAGGTCTCTCCCAACGCAAAGCAGAATATATCTATGGAATCGCCGAGAAATTCTCTTCCGGTGAGCTCTCCGCTGAGATGCTGGTTAGTGCTAGCGATGAAGAGCTCATCGAGAAGCTAGTAGCGGTGAGAGGATTGGGACGATGGAGTGTAGAGATGTTTGCTTGTTTTGGGTTGAAGAGAATGGATGTTTTCTCGACTGGAGATCTTGGTGTACAGTGAGTTATTTCCCTGTTTTGGAGAATTCGTTGAACAAGATGATTGACGTGTTTGCAGACGAGGCATGGCCGTATACGCAGGCCGTGATGTAAACAAGCTCAAGAACAAGGGTGGGAAGTGGAAGTATGTACTCTTCATGTAGTTTCATGTATCGGGCAGTCCACTAAACGCAAAACAGATATATGACCGAGCAAGAGATGCTCGATATGGCTTCCAAGTTCAAGCCATACAGGTGCGTTTATCTCTACCGCAAACTCTTCTTTACACACACACGTTAACCCATCTCCTTGCTGCTAGGTCGCTCTTCATGTGGTACATGTGGCGGATTGCCGATGTGGATCTTACTGTTCTGCAGAAGACTTGATCAACAGGAAGTGACCATTGTGCTGGGTCACATTGGTCCTTGCGGTAGGACAAGCATGTACATCATGTGGTCTATGTGTGGTGGTGGGGTGATGTACTGCTGGGTAGAGGTGGGGCGTGGGTCGCGGGCGGTACAGGCCGTTTCCCCGCTGGGCATAGAATACTTGGTTTATGGATCAAACATCTCGTAGAGTGCCCGTCAACACTTGTGGTTTATTCGATGCACAAGGGTTTGTTGCTCAAATGAAATACCCAGACAAGAGGTTGTTATGGCTCGTAGGCGCATGGAAATTGTCATTCGATATCTTTCTGGTTGAATATCGATAACATGTCATACTATTCTGGTATGCTTGGCCTCGAATGTCCACAGCAAGTTGGCTTCAGAAGCAGACAATGCCAAATGCATGCTGCCATTGTGTTCCTCTGTTTGGTTGTTTCCGTTCGTAATGGCAATTCATGCTTGCACCCAGCCAAGCGGGACGGCGTTTGCATGACAGCAGCCATCGCTGGCAGCCTGCAACGATCTTAGTGCACCATAATAGTGGTAAGACGACCATATGCGCTGAATAGTTCGTCTTCGGTCTGGATTGTGTTCCTCTCTTGCCATTGAGAAGCGCTTTGCCTGACGCTGTGTACAAAGTACTTGTATGTTGGTTTGCATACGACAAGAGAAGAGAACACTCAACGACAAAGGTGTATACAGGTCAGGGGGCGAACGGTGGTTAGATGTAAGTTGTGACTGCACGAAATATACGTGGGACATGTGTTGACTTCTTATCCCTACCTCTGCAGTGATACAGAGCACAGGATTGCAAAGCTAAAGTAGCCTTCTCGGCAACATCGGATCAGTTTTGATATGTACGAGATGCATACAGCACCCATGTGCACTTCATGGTCTATAGCTTGGCTCATCGCGCTATGGGTGAAGTTTATAGTGAAGCGACTTCGTTAGGTAGTAGGTCAGTTGTTGACCACTAGAGTTTGCGGCTGAACTTACTCAGTTTTCTAAATTCTCCCGGTTGCGGATCTACGACGCTGGAATTCCCGATGTTCTTCCAGCCGTCATCTGTGGAGGCACATGAAACGGACCCACCAATCGGCCGGATAGTTTTGTACCAGTGACGCCGCGCAATGAGATGAACAACAAAACGACACGGATCAGGGAAGGTTGCAGCGAATATCTCATTTTGGAAGAAGTAACCTGACAAGCGATGTCGACCACACTGACGTTGAAATGATAATAAGTTGGGTTGGTCTACAGAGTTGCTCGATTTGAGCGTCGCGCCTGGGTAGCTGCAAGCATTAGAAGAATGGCAATGTCGATAAGCAATGGGTAATTCTGGAAAAATCCGGGCACTGAAACAGTAGCAAATGCCGACGTCATATTAGCTGATGGCAGCGACACATGAAGCTGGGTGCGTGCCGCGTGGGTGGAGAACAGAAGCCTGAGGCTGGAAATGAGAGACTAATCAATGCGCGTCAAGCAAATAGCTTGGCCGGATGGATCAATGGTGAGGCTGTTCCTCGGGGGGACGGTCGATAAGCGAGCCGGTTCATCGCAGGAGGATGCGGAGAGCTGGAATAGCGAAATGAGTCAACAATGCAGGTCTGCTGGGCGATATGGACATAAAGGGGAGACGGGTAGACGAGGCTCAAAGCAGTCAGCAAGCTCGACTAGGCAAGCTCGAGAGGTAAATATAACAGTTGCTTTTATTGTTCGGCGTTGGGGTTGGGGCTCGAGAGATTGCAACGGCTGCGCTTTGCCTAAAGCGGATCGGATGTAACCGCATTGAAACCATTGGGTAGGAGCTCGTGCCAGGGTGGGCAGGGGTGGGGGACATGGTCAGAGGCCGCGCAATTCACGGTTGCTTGTTGTGTTTCGAGTCGGCCAGACGGTGGCAAAAGAAGAGCTTTGGATGCGCGGACATGGAGCGAAGGTGCCGCATTGCCGTTTGGTGAGCGGTTACCAGCAAACACTAAAAGGTCCGTCGACAATGGACAGAGACGTTGACGAGCAACGGATTGCTGCGGGCAGTCTAGCGGATGGTCGTCTCCTAGGGTGACGGAGCGGCGATCCAAACGCCATAGGCTGTTTGCATGTGGTGCATGTGCTGTGCATGGAGCTTATCAGGGCAGGCAGCGCGTTCAGAGCTTGAAATTGGGAGCAGCGCGCTCGGCATGTGAAGCTAAGATTTACAAGCAGCGGGAGAGAAGGGATCATGGATGGGGGAGCATGGCGAAGAAATGGTAGCCCTCGCCTGTCAAACCACACTGTGGCACTCCGCACGCGCGGGACAGGCCCTGGGTGGTGCAGTCACGGCGACACATTATGCGGGTAGCCACGAGCGTGAGCGCGACCGCGAGCACGAACAAGTGCGCTCGTCGACGACTTGCCCAGCTGTCCGTTGGCGGCAGGACAACCAGCAGCCAGGGCAGCAGCTTTCACTGAGCGAGCTTGCTTGCTTGCTTGCTTGATCGATGATGGTGGGCACGCTCTGGCCGCCTATGATCTCCACCCGGCCCTACTAGCGTAATTAGCGCCTGCCTGGCCTGGCACCACCGCGCTCCCCTTTTCTCGCGCCGCACCCCATTTGAATGACTTTCTGCCCTTCCTCCCTCAGTCTTCACCCACTTTCGCTCGCTACAGACGAACGCGCCTTCTCCATTGCGCCTCTGGGACTACTCCATTTAATACTGCCTGCTTTACTTGTTAATTCTTCCTCTCGCTCCAGCATCTTTCCACCACGACCAAACAGCCCGCCGAACCCACGCAACTGAAACCGAGCGAGTAGTCTTAATATCCCAGGTCCGTGTTGCCCAGTCCACATTTCTCAATCGCCTCTGTCGACGCGTCCGCTGACTTTTCCTCCCAGTTACCAACCCACGCCAACTACACAAAATGCCTTCCATGATGAAGATCGCCCTCCCTGCCCTGGCTGCTGCCAGCGGTGCCTATGGTACGCTCTACGAGACTCAATTAACTGCCTCGTTGCTTGCTAACAAGTCCGCCAGCTGCCTGCAGTACGTCTGCCACCATGACCATCCAGAACGCCGGTGACGCCAGCGCCATCGCCTCGTGCTCCACCTTCTCTGGTAACATCGCCATCGCGACTGGCACCACCGACGACATCTCCCTCAACGGCGTCAAGAAGATCGACGGCAACCTCGTTGCCACCGACAACTCCGACATGAAGCAGATCAGCGCCAGCGACCTCGAGGAGCTCGACGGAGAGATGCAGCTCGATGGCCTCACCCGTCTCTACGCTGTCAACTTCCCCAAGCTCAAGAGCGTCGACTCCATCAAGTGGAACGCTCTGCCCAACCTCCAGGAGATCGGCTTCACCGCCGAGGTCACCAAGGCCAACAAGGTCGACATCCAGAACACCGCTCTTCGCTCGCTCAAGGGCATCAACATCGAGGAGGTCGACACTGTTTTCATCGCCAACAACGGTTACATTGATGAGATCTCTATGCAGCTTGGCAACGTCTCGACCTCGCTGACTCTTGCCGACAACAACGAGGCCGTCAAGGTCGACCTGCCCAACCTCATCTGGGCTAGCAACCTGACCTTCCGATTCTGTGCTTCAGTCTCAGTCCCCTCCCTCGAGCGCTTGAACGGCTCTCTCGGTCTCTACAACAACGGTTTCGAGTCATTCGCTGCTCCTAACCTTACTTCCGTCGGCGAGGCTGTTGCCCTTGTCGCCAACGAGAACCTGTCCAACGTCTCTTTCCCCATGCTCGGCAAGATCTCTGGCAACCTCCAGGTCGCCAACAACTCCAAGCTCATCGAGGTGGATGGCTTCCCCGCTCTTAAGAGCATCGGCGGAGCTTTCGACATGAGCGGTAACTTCACTGAGTAAGTCTTGTTTGAATCGACTGTGTCGTACAATTTACTGACCCTTTGTAGCGTCTCTACCCCCAAGCTCAACAGCGTTTCAGGTGCCTTCAACCTCCAGTCCACCGACAACGTCACTGAGACTTGCGCTACCTACAAGCCCCTGAAGGAGAAGAAGCTCATCGAGGGTGGCTACAAGTGCGAGGGCAAGCTCATCGACCCCGCTGGTGAGGGCCACAAGGGCACCAAGCAGGGTGGCTCAGACGACTCCACTGGCGCCGCCTCGACTCTCAGCGCCGCCACTGGTGCTCTTAGCCTTGCTGCCATGGCCGCTGTTCTCCTTTTCTAAAAAGCTCATGACGCTGGCGTTCCTTAATTGCATAGACTACCCCTACCATCTGACTTTCTTTGATAGCGTATAGCATCAAGCGAGCAAGCGCTGACGTTGGAGTTCAGCATCTGAGGACTGAAGGGCTTCTGGGGACGGTTTCATGGTTCAGCATGTAACAATTGTATGTATCACTTGGCTACGAGGGTCGAGCAGACTGTTAATCCGCGGTACACTTAAGTCTGCTCCGCGATATGGAGTGCAGAATTGCAAAAGGAGTTGCTTTATTTGGGATAGTGGCATGCAGTCTTTCTCTTGAACCTTGCTCGTATTCTTCGTGATATGTGTCCAATTCTTGGTGCTTCGATATTTGCCAGTCATTGTAAACTTGTGTCTACTAAAATAAAATAAAAAAGACTTCCTTTAACTCTCACAATAGATCAGTAGCACTGAAACATGGCCATGTATCATATGTGACTGAGATGTTATCTTGAACGTTGTAGTCCCTTCGCCGTGATCGCCGTCTAAATATGAGTGTTTGATAGGAACACTCTAGACTACCGGACTCCATACAAACCTCACATCAGTTTCACCTTTGTCGAGGTCTCAACGAACCCGCAGTGGCTGGCGGCTCTGCTCTGGCGGTCAAAGTCACGCATGCGAGAAGGACAGTCCCATAAAGGCTCAAATCAAGGTTTGTCATGGCGAGTAGCTGCTTTCCAGGCGTCCTGAGGCGTATCACATGCGTAGTAAGACGGAAAGCGGGCTCTAACGTGCGGGCCGCAGTGGCTAAGTTCGTATAACAGATGACGTGGGTAAACAAATGGGCCTCTTTTGTAAGTATCACAGACTGCCCAAGGCCAATCACGCTGCAATGATCCCATGTACCGGCGGCCTGTATAATGCAGCCTCGCTCTTGACAACCGCGGCGCGATAGATGTTGATGTTACCGACCCATGTTTTCACGTGCGCATTTTAGGATGCAGCTGGTGTCGCGCATTGGACGCAAGACAACTTGCCAGAGTACACCAAGCAGTAATAGTGGCCAGAGAAGCATTGTTGCCGGCTCACCAAGTCTTTCGGCGAATTATGAAAGAATCACAGACTACTATATTTCCGAAGCGTCGTCATCGGCGGCACTATCGCGATTGATCTGCACTTAGCGTCATTTGCATGCTCGTCGCGCTCAACGGTAATCTGTACTGAACGAGTTGCTCCTGTAACGCAATTGCGCCTCTCCTTCACCCCATCGCTGCTTTCCTGCTCTGTACCACCGTGCAGCCAGTCAGGACCCTGCTTTCACTAGTCATTACTGTCTGTCGCTTCCGCTCTTGCTAGCCCGCCTTCGCTGCGACGTCACCCGCAACATTTAGTTCCCACCCTAAACGTCGCGCGCCCCGGCGCTCCCAACCGCCAAACTGGAGAGGCCACAGTCGCAATCGCCGCCACTTCATTCACAGAGGGAAACCAGTAATACAGACAGCGTCCGAGCGCGTAGCTCATCGATACGCATATCTCAGGCTAGAGGGGAAGAGGTGGAGAAAGAACACGCGGGACCATTCCGACTCAACATGCTTGCAGGAAAAGGATACTCGTGGAAGGCCGCTAAAGCACGGCTGCCACCATCACGGCAGGTCATACACACGGTGCGGAACCCAAGGTTTCTGGTGTCAGTCGGTCTGGTTACCGCGATTTTGCTGCTATGGCGGTCAATGGGGTCCGCAGCACAAGAGGTGCAGAGGTACGTCACACGATTCGTATTTACAGAGCTCCAGCAGAGGCCTCGTCATGATTCGCATCGTGCTGATGCTAATCTTTTCATACCAGATTCTACTGCTTCGGCCCCTCAAAACCTCCAATGCACATGACAGCGAACGAGAACGAGGACTGGCATGCGCATCTAAACACACCTGTGATATTCAACCACCACAAGCCAGTAGAGGTCAACTCCACCGATATCGAGCATGTAGATCTAAACAAGATCACATCGACCGTCGACGCAGCGAAGAACAAGGAGCGCGTCCTGATCCTTACTCCGCTTCGCGATGCCTCATACTACCTTGCGAAACACTTCGACCTCCTCACCTCGCTCACTTATCCCCACGAGCTGATCGATTTGGCTTTTTTGGTCGGCGATTCGACCGACGATACTATGGCTGCGTTGGCAAAGGAGCTGGAGAGAGTGCAAAACAACCCTGAAGTTGCTTTCAGGTCGACGATGATCATTGAGAAGGACTTTGGTGTCACACTCTCGCAAAGTGTCGAGGACAGACATAGCTTCGAAGCACAAGGCCCGCGGAGAAAGGCACTAGGTAAAGCCAGGAACTACCTGCTATACACTGCGTTGAAACCAGAGCACAGCTGGGTTTACTGGAGGGATGTGGACATTGTCGATAGTCCGTCCAAGATCATCGAGGACTTCGTGGCACATGACCGGGATGTCCTTGTCCCTAGTATGTGTTGCAATACCATCTTGGGGCGCTAGCGCTAACAATACACAGATATCTGGTTCCACCGCTACAAGGAGGAGAACGGCAAGATGGTCGATATCGAAGGGCGCTGTAGGTTTTCCACAACTTAGCACTACGGTCTTCACTAACGGGATTCAGTCGATTACAATTCCTGGCAGGAATCTCCCGAAGGTCTCAAACTCGCTTCCACCCTCAACAAAGATGTAGTCCTTGCAGAAGGTATCACTCTCTTCATCTCCCTCCCCACTATTTCTATTCGTTAATTCATCTTTATAGGCTATAAACAATACCCCACGAACCGCAAGTACATGGCCAAGATGGGCGATTGGCGCGCCGACAAGGATGAAGAAATACCCCTAGACGGCATCGGTGGCGTTAACATCATTGTAAAAGCAGACGTGCACCGTTCTGGCATAAACTTCCCAAGCTACGCATTTGAAAACCAGGCCGAGACAGAAGGGTTTGCGAAGATGGCTAAGAGAGCAGGCTATGGCGTTTATGGGTTACCGAATTATGTCGTATGGCATATCGATACCGATGAAAAACCTGGCAATGCTTAGTTGGGAGAGGAGAGTGAGGTAGGACAAGTGAAGGAGAGTATATACCTTGGAGTCGGGCGCACCTCGCATTAGAAACACGGTTTAGTTGCAGGCGAACCTTGGAGTCTCTTTTAGATGGGTGGATATGTAATACTTTGTACGGGTATGAGTATAGAGACCGCGGCGCAGCTGCCCTTAGACGATACGATAACGATCTCCTGTTTGCAACCACACAAGGTTCTATCCCCTGACATTGTCGTATAAACAAGCCAGCGTGTAGGTCGCGTTAAAGACAAGATACATTCATGTGATGGAATCATGGTGGACGCACAGTATTACGTGGGCTCTGTATCTTATGGTGGTTGATTTCAGGTGCATAGTAATAGGCTTCTAGTATATCACCCTCCTTGAACCATACCGTTGTACACGTCTTCCCCCTCAAGCATATCCGAATCGTGACAGACGTGCCACTTCCTTCAACTTCTCGTCCCTTGCCAGATTCTATGTCTCCAAGCACAGCAACCATAAAGTCAAACACCCCGATAGTTCTTCAAAAGCTAATAACCAAAGCACGCGTACTCAACCGGCCGGCAACAGTAGGAGTGGATCCTAGTGATCGTAAATGCCAGAGTGAAACTTGCGCTCGTCGTAGAACTTGGCAGTGATCTTCCTGCCTCTGAATTCCCATCCTTCATCGAAGCGGTTGACGGCGTTGAGGGCACTGAGAACTGACTGGAAGTGGATATAAACTACGCCGTCCTGGTTGTTCTCATCTAATTGAACATGCTCAACTGGACCAAACTGGTTCTGTTAGCATGTGTACCTTCGTAACTTTCGAATGGAATTTACCTTGTTGCTGAACGCTTCACCCATGTCTTGTCGGATACCACCGTCGTTGCGTTCGGCATTGGCTTCCCAGTCGACACCGTCCACACAGCCCCAAGTGACCACAACAGCGGACTCGGCACCAAACTTGCCAGGCTCGTCTTTCTGAGTGCGCATACCACCACTGACATCCCAGACCTGTTGTGACTTGACCTTGCCGTTTTCGTCGTCGAGAGTGCTTGCACCCTGTGGAACCTTGCGTTTTTTCACTTCTAGATGGGTAATAACACCATCGTTGTTTTTTCCGAGACCTTGGCCCTTCTTATAACCCATTTTAGCCATCATTGCTTCCGCCTTGCTAATCTTAGCGCGCTTGGCAGGGCGTTCTTCGCGGGATGGCTCGTTGTCTGCATCTTCCATTTGAACGTCGGGGCGCTCGAACCGGACTGGTGGTGCAGATATAGTCGCATTTGCATAGCGTACCGGCGGTGCAGAGATAGTCGCGCCTTGATAGCTCGGCGGAGGTGGGGGCGGAGGGTTATCGTCGGTGACTGATGGAGGCGGAGGCGGTACGACATCAGGCTGTTGCTGGGATAGGCGCATGCGACGGGCATAAGCGTCTTCTCCTGACAGGTCAGACGAGGGAATTGCAGAGCTATCTTCGTAAGATGCAGGCGGGGCGAAAGACGGTTTGGTAAACGTAGCAGGCATTGGGCTCGAAGAAGACGCTGAATGGGAACCGTTGATCTCCTCACTGCCGTCACGAGACTTGTACTGAGCGGCAGCTCCCCGTAAGAAAGCTGTGAAGCCTTCCTTCTTGCGCCGGTAGCCGCCACTGGCCTTGTATGCTCGAAGGTTGGAGTACCGCTCGGGTTTGTGGGGAGCTTGAGGATTCCACTGTCCGAATATCTTGTTGAACTTCTTCTGCTCTTTCTTCCTTTGCTTCTCCTCATAATTGCGGATCCTCTTTTCTTCCATAATCGACAAGTCGTCCTCTACGGTGCTGCGGTAATAGTCGATGCCATGCTGCTGGTTGTTGGCCGGACCAGAACCCGAAGAAGAGAGGGGTACAGCTACAGGCATGGTGGCCTTCTTGATGGTTGGGCCAGCTTTCTTGGCCTGGGGACGCTTGATATTGTGTGGGTTATGGAAAGCTACACAATCACATGAGTGATGCTTCAGGACAATGGTACGGAGCAGTTCAGATAGATACCAGGTGCTTTCTTCTGTTGCTCGGCCTTGGCCTGTTCCTCTGTATATTTGACAGGCGCAGCGGAGATGGTAGCCGAAGCATACGGATTTGGAAGGCCTTTCTGGGCGTAGGGGTTTGGAAGACCATAGGGGTTGGGCAGGCCTTGCGCCTTCTGCGGCTGCTGAGACGCCATGCTGATATCGATGTGCGCGCAGGCGCGACTTGGGGTAATGCGAATGTGGCTGCCCACGTCAATAGGTGAAAGGCAGCGGGGGAAGCTAGAGTGCAGGAAAATGGCTAGATTAGTAACTGTTTTGTGGATGCACACTACATGGAGCAGAGGCGGCGGTTGGGGTTTGTGGTTGTGGTTGTAAGGCTGTTGTGAGGGTGGTGGAGTGGCAGGCGCAATGTCAAAGGCCCGCCAAGCACCCCAGCCCGCGCGTATCGGCGTCGGTTCCCCACGCTAAGGCGTTAGCCGCATTACGTGTGCATACATGCAGGAACGCCCATTGCTATCCTGTCATACCAAATCCTTATCCTTGATAAGTCATTTCCATATCTCTCGATACATCTGAGCAGGCTCCGGTGTCCGCATTAGACCTTAGATTTTCCTTGCGCGTCATAGAAGCATCAAGGTACCATGGCCCTGAACCCCAGCGTTATGAGTGTCCATCTAATCGCAACCGCCAGATCCCCTATCTAGTAATCATCATGTCTCCAACCACTTTAGAACACGCCTTCTCCAAGGACTCGACATCGACCGCTGTCATCGTCCCCGGCAGCCCTGCCTTGACTGTCACGTACAAGAAGCTTGCCACCGACGTGAAGGCTTTCCAACAACAATTGGCAAAGGTCGGCGTTTCTGCCGAGGCAGCTGTGTCCATCGCACTGCCCAACACGTATGAGTTCATCGTGTCCTTCATCGCTGCATCATGGCAGAGAGCTATCGCAGCGCCACTGAACCCGGCGTACAAGCAATCCGAGTTCGAGTTCTACATCGACGACCTGAGCTCAGCAATTGCTCTGGTACCAAAGGGTGCATTTGCGCAAGATGCGGCAGCTGTCCGCGCAGCAAGGAAATACAATGCCGCCATCGCCGAATGCTATTACAATGGCAGCGAGGTCGTCCTGGATGTGAAGGAGGCTGGAAAGCTTGCGGGTAAAACCGCGCCCGTCCAGTCTGCGCAGCCCGACGATGTCGCTCTCGTGCTGCACACGAGCGGTACTACTGGACGACCCAAGGCTGTACCTCTGACGCATCGCAATTTGTTGCGCACCATGAAGAACATCCAGGGAACCTATGAGTTAACACCCAACGATCGTACCATGCTGGTTATGCCTCTCTTTCACGTGCACGGTCTGCTCGCTGGGTTTCTGGCTCCCTTGGCGTCGGGAGGCTCAGTCATTGTGCCGCCCAAGTTCTCCGCCTCCGAGTTCTGGAAAGACTTCAATGAGCACAAGGCAAACTGGTATACCGCCGTCCCTACTATCCACCAGATTCTGCTGAAGAGTCCCCTTCCGAGCCCGATGCCCAAAATCCGCTTTATCCGATCTTGTTCCAGTCCCCTTTCGCCCAAAACGTTCCACGAACTTGAGAAGGCGTTCGGGGCCCCAGTGTTGGAGGCATACGCCATGACAGAGGCTGCGCATCAGATGACTAGTAACCCCCTTCCTCCCAACCAACGTAAGCCCGGCAGTGTGGGACTTGGCCAGGGTGTCGAAGTTAAGATCCTTGATGATGCTGGCAAGGAGGTACCACAAGGAAGAGAGGCAGAGATCTGTATCCGTGGTGAAAACGTCACCAAGGGATATCTCAATAACCCAGCTGCCAACGCCTCATCTTTCACCAAAGACGGTTTCTTCCGTACTGGAGATCAGGGCAAGCAGGATGCTGAAGGATATGTCATCATTACTGGTCGCATCAAGGAGCTGATCAACAAAGGTGGTGAGAAAATTAGCCCGATCGAACTGGACAACGTCATTGCACAGAATCCCGCAGTATCTGAAGCCGTGAGCTTCGCCATCGAAGACGAGATGTATGGCCAAGATGTTGGTCTTGCGGTCGTGGTCAAAGAGGGCCATGCGCTGACTGCGGGAGAGCTGAAGACATGGCTGACGGATCGCGTTGCTAAATTTAAGCTACCGAAAAAGGTATGTCGACGTCCAATCGAACCCAGCGGTGTGAGACATAATCTAACAAATGGCAGATTTTCTTCACCGATATCATGTACGTCAACAACAAGAACAACAATGGAGATGAAACATGCACTGACTACGCACTCACAGGCCCAAGACTGCAACAGGAAAGATCCAGCGACGCCTTGTTGCCGAAGCGATGCTCAAGCAAGAACAGCCCAAGGCCAAACTATAGACACTTTACTAGAACTATTCCAAATTGCCATGTGCCATACAATTATACCATTCCGGGACAATCGACAGTCTCTTGGCCTAGATGTAACATACTTGTTCGACACCTCATCGCGTGGATAGATTGGACAGAACGATGTCAGATTTCTTCTCTATGTCTTTCGCCCCTCTCCAAAATTGCGTGAATCGGTCAACCTTACTCAAACTATCTTTCACGGTGCGGAGGCGGTTCGCGTGTATTGTTCCCAATAAGATAGCGTGTTCGCGAGGCCGACTGGGACTGGACTCCGCCTCTCTCGCCGCTGCGGATCTCATCCATAACTCTTCAAACTCAACAATGTGAGATCCTTGGATATTCAAATCTCATTCTGACTCTACAGAGCAATGATGCGGCTGGTGAGTGTTCAATAGTATAGGCGCGACGTGTTAGGCGGCGTCTGTCAACGCAGATAAATAGGCTGAGTCCACAGCACCTTTCCGACACAAATGCTGTGTTTCTTCGTTTTTGTTTGCTTTCCCATCTGCGGAATACTTTTCAACGACTCAACCGCTTTGAAGCAGGCTGTACTGCCCCTATCTTGATTCGTACTTTTCCCGATGTTTACTTTTCAACCACCTGTCTGCAATACTCACGTCGCCCTTTAACTTTTTATCTGACCACTCCGGAGACTACTGTTTTCCTCCTGGACCACAGGATGTCCACTAGATCTCCTTTTCGTCCCATCGATAAGCCCTGCATGTAAGGCTCGATTTGGCAGGTTGCTGGCATCATCCCTGCCCGTCATGTCTCAGGTTATACATCTAGGGACTGGCACTATGCGACCCACCCAGCAATCAAAGAGTACACAAAACTCGACAGCCAGCCATATTCCCTTGGTCAGCACTTCAACGAGTCGCTCCCCAACAGTCACTACCGATACTCCAACAATAGCAGACCTAACATCTCCTAATATGCCTTTCGTCGATACAGCTTCCAGCGCCCCCTCAACACCACGCTCATCTCAATCGTCGTTGAATGATCAATACAACACATCGCCATCTTCCACCTCATCACCACTGAGACCTCAAAGATCGAGCCTAAAGCCCAGTCTTAAATCTTCCGAATCGGTGACTATGATCTCTAATAGAAGATCGTCACCACCGGCGGTGCGGTTCGCGGAGCCAGATCCTCTGCCAAAGCCACAGACCTGGCCAAGAGCAAGACCGAAGACTATTCAGCTACCAGAACCTTTGGTCAACAAGATACCGAATCCTCTCACAAAGACTCAATATCATCATATACCATCGTTTACAAGTCCAACTACGACCTTGATGGAACAGATCGATAATTTCCAAGCGTGGGGAACACCAATATCGCCAACTCCCAAACGCCCAGTCTCTCTTCCCGTACGCTCAGCTGGATCGCTTAAGGTTGTTAGGAAAAGAGTAAGCAGTCTCAAAGCCAGATCGGTTTCTTGTCAAGAGCCCGATTCAAGATGGGAAGGAATTCCACTACCAGCTCATTTTACACCGCCAAACGTAGACTTGAAGTCGCGAGTGGCTTCCTACCAGTCTACCAAGTCCACCAAGTCCATCAGGTCTACCAGGTCTACCAAGTCCACCAACCTACGTATCTCTACTCAGTCGGCTCCAGTGGTCTTAGAGCCTTCGGTGTCCCCGCCGCCAGGTCAATACAACCCTCTAGACCACTACATACCTTGCCTGTATCCTTCATGTACCTTGCATTATACGCCTGCTCGTACGGGATCGAATTACTACCTACCTCAGAGCCCGTATAACATGTCCCGTCTTCACGGCTATTGCCCACGCCATGCCAACCAAGATTTGAATCAGGCCAACGTATCGTGCAAGCGCAAGTACGAGGATCTACGTCAGAGCGCCGGGCGGAAGACTCTGGGCGTCATAGCTGCAGAGTTTGAAATACTGAAAGAGGGCTTCAGACGAGAACGCCGACACAAGGATGCCGCACTAGTACAAGAGCAAAAGCAAAGAGTGTTGGGTGTCCGTCCGATATCCCTAAATCAGAAAAGTAATGGGACAAAAGGAAAACCAGGAGCCCAAGAAGATGCATGGGACTGGCGCTATACACTCCGTCCTTGCACATCTTCACACTGCAAAGCCTACTACACCCCTTATTCGAACCATTACACCTACTACCGTACACCGATTTCTGGCTTTCTCCCACAGGAGACTCTTTGCTCTGCTTGCGCGAAGACTGAGCTTGAAGGCTTTGTTGAGAAGATCAAAGAGAAATGGGGGAGTAGGTGTGAGTGGGATCATAAGGAATGGCACGACTGGTACGCCAATGCTTGTAATGATCGCACTATGGAGCAAGAATATTGGATCAAGGCACAAGAAAAATGCGTTAGAGAGAGGGGGCCTCCAAAATGGGTTGGCAGATTGAGGGATAGTGTTGTAGTGGAGGAGAATGCTATCGAACTGAAGAGAGAGAGGAAGAGCCTGATGAGGAAGTGGTTTGGGAGCATGTCTGCGTAACGCGATATCTTGTCAGTAGGGTATAATGATAACCGGGCTTGAGTTTGGATCGAGGCGTAGTTCACAAGCATGCCAATTGGCATTATGTTCCCCCAGAATTTACATAAGAATAGTCCCGTAGTCATACATCCAGGGATATCTCTGCATTGTCTTGGCACCAATACGCACTCTATTGCAGTAGATTAGAGGAACGACCTGAAAGTGATGTGCAACTATGAACGTGTAATGATGGTATGTTGTTCGATTTGAATCAAGTCGAGTCAGTTGGCTGAGGGTCTTGACATCTAGTGCGGGTCGCGAAGATACTTGGGTTGGCCAGTCGCCTAACCTCATGCTCAGCAGATGCACACAAATGTTGGTAATAGACATTATACGTATCGCCCAACATCATACTCTCCAAAGGGAGGATACGTCGCATACTCCGACAGATTCCCTTGCCATAGATATGAAACATGGTTCCGAGCAGTTCATGTCCTCCCCTGCACTATTCTTTGAGTTGCTTGGAACACATCCTTCTCAGCTCTTATTTCACTCTCAATGCATAGGTCAGAGGTGATCCATATCCTCGTCGACCAGAAGTACATGCATCAGCTGCCAGAAACCTCCCAAAGGAAATTACCCCATCATAGCTCAATACTTTCACATATTCTCTCCAGCTATTACGACAACAGATACGTCAGTACTTGTTTGCGACTGGTTTATGAAGCTTCGGAGATGGTACTTGATAGTTTTGGGATGTTCTCTATGAGAAGGTACGCAAGTACAACCAGTGGGTGCGTTGATGCTGGTATAGGTGAGAGGGAATATTAACCGAATTCGAGTCAGGAGTCCCAAGACAGTTGTGAGGCTTGTGGAGATATTGGAGAAACAAGAGCTTTCGATTGAGTAATTTACGACATGTTACGTAGGTCTGGAACAACCTGATGAGCGAGTGTCTCTTCCAGATTGTTCGATCGCTAGATTTGGTCTTCGGCTCAGTGTACAAGCCAAGGCTTCCCAATAATATCCACCGTGTTCTGGCGAGAAGAGTAGGAGATGATTTCGGTCTATGACCAGCACATATACTTAGTGAAAAGCAAAGTAACTGTGTTTCTAAACTGCGAAGCAGTCGTGGGTATCTCAATAGTACAGAAAGCTCGTCAATCGTAGGTACAATACTGTTTTGATAACAAAAGACGAAAGCTTACAAACTTAACCTATAGTCTATTACAAATCTAAACCAGAAGCGCATCCGTATCGCAGTTTTCGACCTGCTTTTGCCCCATAAATCGTATAAAAGGATACCGAGACACTTTTCTGGGCCACTCAACGTGGTGCCTCAAATGACATGGTACATTCCAATATATCCCTTCGATCCAGCCCAGCACCGCAGTCGGGGCATGTACACCCTGAAAGTCGACTCTTTCAAGATAAAGAATTGGTGTAAGGATAGCTTGGATCGCGATGAAGTGAGCCAGGAGAATTTGTGCAACGCTGTTATTGGGATTTATGAAGGCTTGAAACTCATCATGGGTCCAGTGGGATGGTGTGTTGTAGAGCATGACGAAGGTGGTGTATGTCTCTACCGGACTGTCATATGCATGACTGACTGTGCATACTAGTATTTCCCAATATGAAAGCTCCCAGTCCGACATGCTTAGAGCCTTGATGAGGTTGAGAGATAACGCGGCCATGTTGAGATCTTCGTGGTTAACGCAAGTCGGCGGCGACGTCCCGACGCGCATTCGCATTGTGTGGAGGTGGCCATCGTCACGGAATGCCTATATATCGTCAGTATGAGCTTCGGAACCATTCGATACGAGTGTATTTACACTGAAGATTGAGTCATCTCTCAACGACGTCTCGTCGCCTCCAATTAGATTGCACCCACGGACCATCGTGAGGAATTCTGCCATACCATCCTGTAAGTGGCTTGATTGGAAAGCAAGTGCTAGGGCTGCGGCCATTCTTGCATCTCGTTCGCAACTGGTCTTTGGAGGTACCGAGAGGGCTTCATTGAGAGACTTCATAGCTAAGATTCTATGCTGTATGGCCTGTTCGGCTACACCGGAATGCGTAACAGCATCCAAGTGCGACGCGGCTAGCGCTAGGATCGAGTGCATGAGATACTCATACTGAAATATTCAGCACTTCGGTTACCTCTTGGAGGCGTGGAGGAAAGTACATACCCTGTGTGCAAAGCCAGGAATCGCTGTGATCCAGATCTTGTCGGCTCCAACAGGGAGGTGCGGGTACGCTGTAATGAGAAAATGATGGAACAAACGCATATCCGCCATAGACTTCGATTGTTAGGTGTTGTGATGTTGAATGTAAGCCCAAGAATACACTCACGAAAATACCCAACGCTGATCGCGGATTGCCTACTTCCTGAGCCTGTGGCGATGGTCGAGGTCGCTGCATCGCTTGAATGATGTTTGCTGGATACTCGCACTGCAATCCCGCCTTGATACAATGGCTGCATTCAGGGTGCCTTTCGTTGCATTTGATCCTTCTGTGCTAGTGTCA
Organism: Alternaria arborescens; assembly: GCF_004154835.1. Taxonomy (NCBI): domain Eukaryota; kingdom Fungi; phylum Ascomycota; class Dothideomycetes; order Pleosporales; family Pleosporaceae; genus Alternaria; species Alternaria arborescens. Next base: position 234,257 of record NW_021167863.1, on the reverse strand, counting down.
GAACGTATGTACACACACACATACATACACCTGCGCTTGATCTTCTCCAAAAGTACCTCTTCTTGCAGTTGAAACAACCACGGCGTGACTTGGTATGTCCCTTCCTTGGAATTGGTTTGCGAGGCAGTGGCGGCGTACCCCCATTACCGCCGTCCGACAAAGTTGGCGAGTCACTCGAAGAGCTTTCGACCACACCGCCGCGATCTTGAGGCGACGACATTAACAATAAAGATACCAGAGGTACAAGAAAGATTTAGCATGTGTGATTCGCGGGTACGCTTCCCCTGTAGCAGTATATATTCTGCTGTGCTATGCAATAACCCCTAGATATGAACTTCGAGATCTGGGGGCTTAGACTGTGAGCGTGAAGCGACCCCGCGGATGGGGGTGGTTCATGTTAATCAGGGGACGCCAGGTGTACGGCTGAGCCCTACCTGGCTTGCAGCACTATACTGTAAAACAAACAGCTCCGACTAATAGGATTACGATCTCGCTTAAGAGCTCGATGACCGAGGCCTCCAAAAGGGTCTAGCATGCGAGGGCTCCAGATGTCTCCGGTTACTAGCCCGCTCACCGGTATGCAACCATACCGTTGGATGGCTTTGAGGGCTGTGTTACTCTCATGCGTTAACCTGCTGAGCATCTGTGATATGCAACCACTGCGGGCATACTTGCGAGCGTAAATCATAAATCGACAGACAACTTCGCCTTGATGGCCTCCAGGCCATCCCGGTTGCGTCGAGATGGCGTCGCAGGACCACCACTAGAATGCGACAACATATAAATATGGCTTTCACTGTTGCCTGTAGATGTTTGACAGACTATTTTTGCATCACGAGATGGGGACAAGCATTACAAGAGAGATCTGCGCTGATAGGTTGGCTTCTTGCTGTCGGCGTCCAAAAGACCGGTTATTGGAAGGGCCCAGAAGATTGCATGGTGTCGCCTTGACTCACCAAGCAAACGTGTACCAGGATACCTATTAACAATAGTTGGAGCTGCATGCAACTATCTCTGAGAGGTGATGTAACGCAATGGCCACGGTAGTCGAAGAGGCGGACTGCGAGTCCGTGGGAGACCAATAGAATGGTATCGATCAACCGAGGCAGAAAGGTTTCGCGTAATCTTGTTGTCTGTAGCATGCGAGGCGTACCAGGCACAAATGATGTTCAGGCAGCGAATATGCCAAAGGAAACGCTGGCTGGCCTTAAGCTAATCGCACAGCGGACAGTGGAATGCCAAGGCGCTATCGAAGCGACCATATTGGCGGCCGTCGTTCCAGGGTTCTCCCGAGTGCCATCCCCGCTGTGCTCCTCTTCTTACATGGTTCCCCTTTACGAGGTTGGTCCACGGCACAAAGTTTTGCGTTATCTACATTCATGGTGAAGCATGGCGGTCCTCGAAATCACCCAACTGCGTCTCAGGAAGGTGGCGGCAGACGATCCAGCACTGATACAAAGCCTGTCATCCGTCCGAGAAAAGCTGCGTACAAATTCACAGTTCTACAATTGTATCAAGGACCCCGCTTTGATCTACATTCTAGGCATATGGCCAAATTTAGATGCGCACCAAAAATTCCTGGATTCTCCAGCTCGAGACGAGGTTCTTGGCCCCCAAGAAGACATGCTTCAATTCTGTTGGACTATGCACGTGGAATTAGATGGCATGCACACACTTCCTCTAGAGGCCCCGATACTGGCAATAGAAAGGCTTATTTTTAAGAAAGAATGCATGGAGTCTGTCGAGAAGGTCATCGCCAGATATACGCAACAGCTTCAAAGAACGAATTCGTTCAAAACGGTATACGGCTGGCGATGTGATGCCGCACAAGAAACGCACGAAGCCCTCGTGTTCACTGGACATGGGAGTGCACAAATTCACAGCACCTTCGCAGCAAAGGGAATTGATGACAACAATACCGCCATGTTGAACGAACAATTCGAAACTGTGCAAGTCATACTTGGTAGAAATTTGGAGCGGAAAGATATTGGAATTTAACAGTTCGAGATGGATGTCTTTCTGCTTGAGTTCTGCAATTGTTCACTTCTCACATGAGCGGTAGGGTCTTCCAATACTGCCAAGGTGGCAAAGGAACTTAAGATCATGTCTGGTTGAAAAAGCACAACCGTGTCTGTTGTTTCTCCAAGGGTCCGGCTAGCCGGGTACACGACCCGGACAATACTAGCTAGCCTATGGATCGCTGGGCTCCAAACCATGCATCGAAGATTATGCTCCACACGAGAAACCATTCCTTTCAGAACCAGCAATAGAGTCTGTAGTAAGCACACCTGGAATTACGATTGCATACTCACCGGCATGTTCTTACATCTTTCGGTGGTATCCATTTTAGGACAATGGTCTTGGACTCGACACACAACCAATGGGATTCGAGTGCACTTTTCTTATTGCCGTATAAGACCTACGGGTGCTGTGGTTGCCTCGTAAGTTGCACAGCAGTACAAGAAGCCGATTGTGGGGCAGGCAGCACTGGGCGTGTTCTTGGCCTGCAACAAGGCGAGACGCTACGGCGAGACCGCTGTGCAAGGCTGAAGATAAGCTCAGAATCTTAACCCCATGTCCTATTGCTAGCGCTCTGGAGTCACCGACAATGATCAACAGATGCTACAATGCAGATGAGTCTGAGGTTACAATACCGGACAGCCGGTTTCTCTACCCCGCAATACACCCCGCTCAGACAGGGAGGAACCATCAACCTCCTAGTACAAGTAAACCTTACTATGACGATACTCGTCAGACACTTAACAAAGTCAGTGTCAGCACGCGTCGCAACCTTCGTTCGCTGTGTACCCCATCCGTTCAACTTCCAAACCGTAGGAGCGAGCACACGTACCGTTGACCTGTTCAAAGGGCATCGAGGTTGAAATTGCCCACCAAGATACACGCTCTTCTGCTCCAGCACAGGTGTATAGGCGGCCGCGAGCACCAAGCTTCAACATGAAAACCTTGATTCTTTGTATCCGGACTTTCACATATCTTGTAACACTGTCAAAGACAGGAACACATGCGAAGCAAATCCAAGGCTTGGATGCCCTGCGATGGATCGATCCGTTGATCGGCAGTAGGGATGGGGGAAATGTCTTCGCAGGTGCAACACTACCTTACAGCATGGCAAAAGGTTAGCAGCACGAGACAAATACCAACATCCAATGCTAAAACAAACAAAGCCGTTGCAGATGTAGATGGCGAGAATACTGGAGGGTTCTCCACCGATGGTAGCAACATCACTGGCTTCTCGGCTTTGCATGATTCTGGAACCGGAGGAAATCCAAGCTTAGGCAACTTCCCTATCTTTCCTCAAGTCTGCTCAGGCACTGATATCAACACATGCGAGTTCTCAATCGCAGCACGCGCAACTCATTATCGAAACGAATCAGTCGAAGCACGTCCAGGCTACTTTGGGGTAACACTGAAAAACGGGATACGCGCTGATATGACCGTCTCTGAACACGCTGCGCTCTTTCGCTTTAATTTCTCAGCAGCATCTATTCGAAAAGAAAGTTACGATCCGCTTGTAATGCTTGATCTGACAGATTTATGGGCGAGTCGCCAGAATGCTTCCATCACTATAGAGGCGGACGGAGGCCAGAAGGTGGGCAGAATGAAAGGCAATGCCACTTTTCTGCCAAGCTTCGGGGCAGGTTCTTATATGGCCTACTTTTGCCTGGATATATCTGGAGGGTCCGTCAAAGACTCTGGAGTGTGGGTCAACGATAGGGCTGGTGAACAACCAAAAGAGCTGCATGTTACGCGTGGGTTCAACAATTTCTATGTTCAAGCTGGTGGCTTCATACGCTTCAATGGCCCACTTTCTGGACCACTACTTGCGCGGGTAAAGTCTCTTCTGTATGAACTACACGTGAAACATACACTGACTTTTTTGGTTGACAACTTAGATGGGATTGAGTTTTATTAGCACTGACCAGGCTTGCCAGAGTGCTGAGAGCGAAATTCCAAGGCCCGATGCAGACTTCGATACACTCGTCACATCGGCCCAGAACGTATGGCGTGAGAAACTCACTCCAATAGTCATCGAAACTGGCGACATGGAAGACAACATACAGACCAGTTTTTGGAGTGCGGTCTACCGTACCATGATTTCACCTCAGAACTACACTGGCGAGAACCCACACTGGCAAAGCAACGAACCATATTTTGATAGTTTCTACTGTCTTTGGGATATGTGGCGCGTGCAACTACCTTTTCTCAGCGTCTTGGAACCACTGCTCATGTCTGGTTTGATACGAAGTCTTCTTGATACATACAAATACCGCGGTTGGTTACCAGACTGCATGATGAGCACCTGCAAAGGTTGGACACAGGGCGGTTCAAACGCCGACAATGTTTTAGTTGATGCCTACGTTAAAAACATAAGCGGTATAGACTGGGAACTCGCCTACGAAGCTATCGTCAACGACGCGGAGAACGAGCCTTTGGAGTGGAGTAAAGAGGGTCGTGGTGGCCTAACTAGTTGGAAAAACTTGAACTACATCCCAGTATCTGACTTTGACCCTTATGGCTTTGGCACAAACTCGAGGAGTATATCTCGATCACTGGAGTATGCTTACAACGACTATAACCTCGCCGCCCTGGCAAAAGGTCTTGGTAAGAATACGACAGCAAAGTATTTCTCTCGTGCGACAAACTGGCGAAACCTTTTCAAGACTGATCAAACTTCTTCCATCAATGGTGTCGATACGGGCTTTACGGGCTTTTTTCAACCGAAGAATCTAAACGGAACCTGGGGCTACCAAGACCCTATTGCCTGTAGTCCTTTGACGGACTTCTGTTCGCTGACGTCCAACCCTTCCGAGACATTTGAAAGCAGTGTATGGGAGTACATGTTTTTCGTACCTCACGATATCAGGGGAGTTATCGAGTTACTCGGTGGCGATGAGACATTCCAGCGCAGACTAGACTACTTCCATACGAGTGGTCTAGCGGATATTGGAAATGAACCAGTTTTTCTCACCGTATACCTATCGCACTTTGCAGGGAGACCGGCACTCAGTGCCGAGAGAGCGCATTACTGTAAGTCTTCCCCGAAGGAAGAGACAAAGTCATGTGAGATGGTCTATGGCCACTAAACTGAAGCACAGACATTCCATCACGATTCAACGCCACACCCGCCGGACTTCCAGGCAACGACGATTCCGGTAGCATGGCATCCTTCACGCTCTTCAGCATGCTTGGTCTCTTCCCAAACCCAGGCCAAAATGTCTACTTTATTATTCCTCCCTTCTTCCCTTCCATATCCATTACCAATAAGCTTACAAACGCCACTGCTACTATACATAACACCAATTTCGACAAAGAGTACAAGAACATCTACATTCAGAGCGCTAAGTTGAATGGCATGGTGTATACAAAGAATTGGATTGGACATGAGTTCTTCACACAGGGTTGGACGTTGGAGCTCGTGCTGGGGGATACGGAGAGTGATTGGGGTACGAAGATGGAGGATAGACCACCGAGTATGTCAGACGGGCAAGAGGCGGTGGATAATGGTCTGAAGGTTGGGTAGGACAAGTTGGACGGACGAGCTTGATGCGCTGTGAACAAATGTCGGCGGGAAGAATTCCTTCTCTCGAGCACTCACAGTTTTCTGTAGTGCGATTATAATCATGGATTGTTTAAGTGATCGTAATCAGAACAAAGCTTTAGAAGCAACGCTTAGTAGCCATGCAGCATCTTGCCAACCGCCGACCTCTTCTTTAGCCGCAGTACGTTGAGATTCCCCAGTGGTTGGTCTGCTATCTGTATCCGTAGTGGTCGCATCGCCTTGTCCACGCAGAGCTGACGCAGCAATGATCGCTTCTCGTTCGAGCTTGCGTCGCTTGGCTTCGACTTCGCGACGTAGTTTCAGCTCCTCTGTGGTGAGGTTATCCAGTCGCAAGCTTCTATCCTCTTCCACGTCCTCGTCGTCGGAGCCTTCTCTATCTTCTTCAACCGAAAACAGTGTCCAACCAATGAGACGATCCATCCAACTTCCAAGCCCAAACCCGCGTTCGCGCGCCAGACGAGCGACTTCTTCTTCATCGCCGTCGCTCTCCTCATCTGCTTCGATGAAATCAGGTTCAATAAAGCGCTCATCTAGCTCTGAGATCTCGAAGCTGGCTGTTCCCGATTGCGGTTTCGATCCCGCCGACATGATTAGATCGACTCGACTACCTGCTCTACTACCTCGTCGACTCTGCCGTGCGCTGGGTACGCGAGAGCCTACGCGACTTCCTACTCTAGACATGCGTGGCGAGAAGAAGGTGGGTAAATCCGAGTCACCAAGGTGTTCGCCAGAGAGTAGAGCCATACGGCGATCGTCGTGTGAAGCATGTTGTTCGTATTGGTCACTCTGTCCAACCAGACTGGTAGAGCTTTCTCGTCTCACAAGCCAACCCTGACCCTTGCTATCCCTTGTCTCGCCAGCGATTGCTAAGCCAGCGCGGTGCAGCCACTCTTCGTTTGACTCTCTGGTATGGTGCTTCACGAGAGGAGAGTGTAAGGGCAAGGGTGCTGTGCCTTTCCGTGTATGATGTCTCTTCTTCTCAGTATCTACACCTAGTACATCGTCTGCAAAACTGACACCCGGATGCAGAACGCTTGTACTCTTTGCTTTTGGTATGTCTCCGACTTCGCGAACCTCGGAATGGGGATTGACGAAATAACTCTCGTATGCATATGCTTTCTTGGGACGCTGCCGCGAACTGCTGCGGCTCTGACTAAGACTTAATACACCCGGTGTTGCCGGCGCTGACTTTTGCGCGATGTATGATGTTCGAGGGGTGCGCGTCCCTGGTTCGTCGGGTGAAGGCGGTACGGATGCATCGAGAGGGTATTTGGCGCTGAGAGGGGCTATGGAGAGATTGTGGAGGTTCGGATAGGAGCGACGTGAGCGCGAGGTTGATCGCAGTGGCTCCATATTGTTGAAATTCAGAGCAAGAAACAATGAGTTGTAATGAGGATCTAGAAATGTTACGATGCTTACCGTGTTTGGTGGAGTGACCGAGGTTCGACGGCCTGACACATGGACTCTGGGGAAGAGATAACTAGCCCTTTATGGTTAGCGGATCATCGCATGGGTTTTCACGTGAAAGTGGTGAGATGCAAAATTCGACTTGGAGAAGTGTGAAAGAAGGAAGCTGCAGCCGAAGGCACCGATGCGCGATCGATGTCTGAGAGGATGTTTGTCCGCACGAGATGCCATGCAATCGTGGGAAAGGGTTCTCGATGCTTTTCCGGCATATTTCCCCGAGCTTCAGACTCTGAGGTTATGTGGATGCGAACAATGGCGATGGCCAAGCACCTGAAGGAAATAGCAGGAGAAGTCGGAAGTGGCGGTAGTGACTATCAGCATGATTGTGGCACGGAAGCTGAGCTAAGGCAAATTATGAGATGGTTGTATATGAGTAGTCGGCCTGCTTTGTGGGCGAGTAGCCTGCTAAGCCTCACCAACTGGCCTTTGCCGTGTACAGTAATGCTCTGACGCGCCTACTGTATTATTCACGTCTCTTATGTGCCGGTTGTTCCGTGGAGTTCTTGAGAAGATTTCTTGGTTCTACCAAGAAACCAGATCCACGGCTCCATATCGTACGAGTGGAGCGATGACGGAGCCGACGGGGTTAGGAGGGCATCAAACCTGTCGCTGAGGCTCGGGGGCGAGACGGTGTTGAGACGCGCCGTCCAAGTCCGAACCATGCGACAGACGGTGGTGGGGCGGTCGCCTTGGAGCAGAAGCGAAGCAGGCCCAGGGGCTACTGGCGCTTGCTTTGTGCTTGCCGTCATTTGGCAAGGCATGGCAAGACAAGTGCGGGGTTCGCGTCCTGTTTGCTGGTCGCTGGAGAGGGTTGCTATCACGCAGGCGACAAATTCACATGGATGAGTTATATGCTCTGCGTTCCTGCATGCAAAAAGTACCGTTGGAGAGGTGCGGCAAGTGACGTACGGAGCTTGGCGGACCCTGAGATTCGTCGACCAGGCAAGCGGATTTATTCCGACGCATCTTACTCGAACCGTGAAAGGCGCGCTAGGACGACCCGATTTCTTCCACTGTCCACAACACCAGCCTTTGTTATAATCACACTACTTCTCACCCCCCGCGAACTACGGCTGCCGTTCCTTCGCTACCGCCCCGACTTGTCACTACACAAATATCCGAACACTGCCCACACCACCTCGCCCACAGTACACACCCCTGCCTTTGAACCACAATGAACCTCGCCGCCTCTTCGCATCACCGCAAGACGCTCCCAACATGTGTCCTGTAACCAGCCGGTAACAGCGAGGTATGTTCCTGCTCTTCCATTCGCGCTGCACCTTTTGTCACCCTCGCCCCGTGAACAGCCCCGAGAATTCCAAAGCGTGCCCTTCCATTCGCCGCTGCGCACACGACCACTCCATCCGTGGTTCACAGCGCGATTGCCTACCGAGCACCCCTCAAAAGCGAGCCTCAAAAGCGAGCCAGTTACCGCGCATGATCAAATCTAACAGTGAAAAAGGCTGCCCGCGTCGGCTTCTGCCCCCGTGTCTCCTGTCTTCGAACGACTTCACATCCAGGACACTCGCACCTACTACCGAGCATATCCAGCTACTGCGACCGACACTGTGAAAGTTTGACCAAAACCTGTTCAGGCACAACACAGGCAGGGCTTGAGCATATACCTTTAATACCCTTGATACTATTCTCACACACTCCGACTCGAAGCTCTGCAGCGCTTCCAACATGTCTGTACCAAATCGAGACTCCGCGACGTCTACCAGCCACGACCAAAACGCTCAGGAAAGCGTATTATTCGAAAGGATCAGGGAATTTGTCGCCTCTCTTGGGCTCACTGCGAGTGATGGGCTTATCCAACATGCTGGCGAGACCAAGCACGAGGACTTGAAGGTTATCGTGGATCCTCAAAACCACGAGTGCTCTGTGACCTGCACAGCAGAGTCTCATGGTACTCTCACACCCGCCGTTTCCATTCGTTCGGTACCCGATCGGCTGCAGTCTCTAATTCCTCCCTCCAACTACGGTGCCGTTCTTCCAGGTTGCATATACCGCAGCAGCTACCCCGAGGAGAAAAACTACGGATTCCTCAAAGATGTTGGAATCAAAACAATTCTGACTCTGGTCCCAGAGCCACTCTCATCAGAGTATCAGGGCTTCATGAAGGAGGCTGGTATACAGCACTTCCACGCCCATATCAAGGCCAACAAGGGCGAAGTTCGCGTTGAATCGTGCGAAATGTCACGAGCTCTGCGCCTGATCATGGATCGCACCAACCATCCGATCCTCGTCCACTGTAACAAGGGCAAGCACCGCACAGGATGCACCATTGCCTGCTTTCGAAGGATTCTTGGAGTTGACCCAGAGACTGTTCGCGAAGAGTACCACACCTACGCTGGTGTCAAGGCTCGCTTCCTTGATGAAGTCTTCTTCGAAAATTTTGACCTTAACTTGGTCATGTGGATAGCCCGCCAGGAGGGCTGGGTTGCGCCTGCAATCGATGTTGCACCACCCACACCACCAGCTTCGGTCACATCAAGCGCTAGCGCAAAAGCTGTCGCTCTCGCTTGATACTTTCCTTGGTCACATTGCATTCTCAGGCGTTCCAAAAAGGTCTTTGGGTATGTCGGATCACATTGGCAAATGTTGAGGTTTTGGCGCGGCGTTCTAGGCTCGGAAGGCATACTTGGACCAGTAGGCATTGGGTACAGGATCGTGGCGTTTGAATTAACATGCTGTTGATTGGAGGACCAGAAAATTGTCTATATCTTCAAGCGGGATCTGTTTCTTTGGTCTGCATCCGGATGGTCTTTTCGTTGGTTTTTGTTTTGGCACTAAATGTGTCCGTGTTGATCCCGGAAGAGGCGAGAAACCGTCAGAGGCAAAAGAATGGCTATTTCTTATGTTCCATATGAAGTAATACATCTTAGCTGTGAAGCCTCGAAGCGAAAGCTCCAGTCGACTCGTCTATCTAGGCTTTCCCTGAAACCTATCTCGCTACCACCAAATCTCTTATGCCCACTATATTTTCTTTTTCTTTCTCTCTCTGCCACATTTATCTCGGTACCGTTGAAAATGGTATGCCCATTGGTCTTTCTTTTGCTCGTAACGTCGTCAAGGGTGCTCGGGTCCCCACCTTAGCACCAATATGTTTCTTCTTCCCCACAAACCTTTTTTTTCTAAAATTCCCGAAACTACAGATCCTAAACTGACCCTGAAGATCATGGGATCCTAGACCTATGGACCTGACGATGACCTGTCAGGTACGAGGATCCGGTATCCTGGGATCAAGGGTACAACTACAGTTTGTGAATATGCGAGGCTAATGAGGTCATGGTGTGGACGCTAGGAGTGATGACGATGGCATTGTTCTAAGCAACTGAGAAGATGGGTACTGTGTCTTTGGTCTGTTATCTTGCAGAATAGGTCTGTGGCATAACTGTGACGTGAGAAAGAGGTTACGTGGGTGTCGTCAAATGCTACTAGTATCAGCTGATAGTGTCTCTGAAGATGTATCACAAGGAGTGTAGGCTTTCGGCTCGATGGTGTATACAAAAGAGCGATTATGTGAGATTAAATCATCCAATCGACTGCTGGACGTATGCTTGGACAGCTGCTATGTAGTATTGATTCACGATAGACCTCACACGCCATCCAAACACCAAACGACCACATCACCAGTCCTCCTCGAATCATCGTGGAAGTGGCTATTGAACCCCCTCCAACACTCCTGATACCTAGTCCCCTCAAGATACTCCTCCAGGGTTGCTTCGAGCTGCTCAAAGAAAACAAGGTTTTGCGGCCACTGACGCCGATACTTGCGCTTAAATTTTGGATCCTGGCGCGTCCAGTGCTGGCCGGATCTACTTCCACTCGCCTTAATCGTCTGTACATCTTCCATATTACCACGGAGCCAGGCCACCGGACCAGGCTTGATGTAGAATTCATCCGCCTCATCGAGATAGGTCGAGCGCTCGGAGAGGGGAATGTTGATGGGCGGTTCGCAGGTCAAAGCCCATGCGGAGATTTCAGGGTAGACGAGGTGGGAGCGCCATGGTGTGGAGTGGCAGGGCATGAGAAAGCCGACTGTCGTATTGGACACGGCAGGACTGTTGCTACCAGTACTGCTACGAGTATTCAACAGGCTGTTACGTGTTTCGTGTTTATGACGGAGGTAGGCGAGTACGTCAATGACCCCCCGCTGATGGACCTGAGATGCATAGCTAGCAAGTAGGACATTTGAAGCTAGAAGAAACAGAATAACTGCTTTGTGCGACAGTGCAGCATGGGGAGGGAGAAACCTGCTGAGTGGCCTGGCGGAGATGATGTGGAGGAAGGGTAAGATCGGGTAAAGAAAACGAACTTCTTTGTGCGATATCAAACTCAATGTCACAGTCATGGCAGTCACCGTCCATGATAGACGGGCAAGTATCCGACCGCCTGTAGCATCTTGACTTGAAGCTGTTGTGTTATCCGGTCTGTCACTTTTGGCTGAGCCAAATGGCTCTGGCTCTGGCTCTGGGCCCTGCAGCGACTGCCATAAGCCGATCACGGCAAAAGGCAACGACGTCGTGAGGAGTAACGGCAAACCCTCGGTGAAATAGTAGTCGCCGCGGTTCCTCCCGTAGAAGACGGCTAACGACTGGGCGATGTTGAAATAGAGAAATCTAAGCGGCGGAAGAGTCCAGACCCTGTAATAGAGCCGATCGGTCGCGACTGAGCATACCAGTACGGCGGAGCTAGCGTCGTCAGTTGGAAAGGTCTGGTGACCTCCGGGGATGCAGAAAAGATAGACCCGACAATGGATCTTTGCACTATGGGAACGAGAAACGTGCAGCGGATGCAAGGAGAGCAAGAGCTTACCCGCAAATCAGGATTTCACGGGCCAACACATAGCGCAGCCGCTGTGAGGCTTGCCATAGGGTTGGGATAGATATGGATAACCAGATGAGAGCATTGGTTGGCCGGAGAATACACGCAAGCGCTGCCAGAAGTAGTGACAGGCGCAACCTGCAGGAGCATGAGCCTAAAGTGGTGGCGGAGCAGGCAAAGGGTGTTTTGGTTTCATGACTTACTCTGAGAGAGAGCCGAGGTTCTGGTGTGCAATATGCGTTTTACAATCACCCCGCCAAGGCCAATAATAGATAGCAACCGAAGTGATGGTAGTCTCAAGACAATTAGATAGTGTCCGTGTCGCGCAGAACCATTGCCATGGGCTGCAAACAGACAATGCAAGCTAGAAGTAGGGAGGATCAAATATCAGAGAATGCTGCATCATGATTACGGGTGTCGCGTACAGTAGTGAGAGCAGTGCGACTGCCACGACCGTAAACCTTTTCCGCAAGTTTCCAAGTGTAGCAATCAAGCAAGGCTGCAAAGACGGCTTGGGTAACTTTCGGGGCAGCTAGGAGTAGTTCGGCTTTAGCAGGCAAGCGCAAGCCGCAGAGGTCAGCAACATGTGCCGCGACTCGATAGACGGCTGCGAATAGCGCTGGATGCAGGGACGACCTCAATTGGGATCTCCACTCCTGCCCACGGTGAGCTAACTGGTGATGATGGAGCACTTGAAGGCAAAATTACCCAGGTGATCCAGGCATGGGTGGCGGGGCCAAAAGCCAGCTGCCATGCAGGCTCGAGCGACTGGAAGAACTCGTCGGGCTGGAAGAAGGTGCGCAGGGTTAGTGCGTTCACGATGCGGAAAGCAAGCAGCAATGCGAAGATGCCTAGCGTCGAGTCACGATAGCTGTTGGACTGCGCTCGTGGTGGAGCACCAGTCCCGCTCGGATTCGTGTCCCTCGCAGCGTTGGTGCGGGTCGGCATTGGATAGTAGGGAAGAAGCAACGAGCACAAGCGGAAGGCCGGGGCAATGGTTGGCGAGCAGAGTGAGATGAGATTCGCAGCAGAGGTGAGGATGCGAAGCCGGTGGTCTAGCTCCTTGGCGCGATGCACAAGCAGTCACGGTTTGTCATGCATCCGTGCTCAAGCGTGTCAAGGTGCAGAAAATTGATGCTGCGTGCCTTACCGTATTAGGACTTTCACGATGATTGCTGAGGAGACGGGCTGCGCCTAGACTCGGCTTCATCTGTGCTGGCCCTTTGCAGCATGCGCCGCCGTGCGACTGTGCACATACGGGGCCGCGAATCTCACGATAGTTGATTATTGATAATTTGCCCGTGTCTGCAGGCGGTCTGGAGCGGGTGTCGTGGCATCAGAGGGGGGGAGTTTGCAAAGGAAAAAGTACCTAGGTATACTAGAGGTACTCGCTGTGGTCAACAGCAGCCGCTTGCAGAATGCGACCTAGTGCATACGGCCTTGAAGGGTTGGATACTGGACACAATTCAGAGAGGGTAAGATGGAGGCGATTGTTGCAGTCGTCGTCGCACGATGGCTGTGGCAGTGTATGTGTGGGTGTGTGCGTGTGCCGGCCCAACAACAACGGGCAGTGACGCAGAGATAGCGTGAGATTTGACGTAGCATGTTGAGTATGCACGGGAACGAAGAAGCAAAAAAGGTCGAGTACCCGAGCATCAACGAGGGTAAATCTGGGGAAAGGCTTGTGTGCTAGAGAGGGTCCGTTAAGAGACGACGTGCTATGATGGTTTGGCCAGGGTGCTTATCGCGCTTCATCATGTAATGCGTATGCCGACCGAAGCGGAGGCGGCAGAGGCAGCCCCTGCGCGGCCACAGCTGGGATACAGGCACATGGTGCTGAGCAGAGGGAGTTTGGTTGAACAAACGAACCACACCCCTCACGCAGTCGAACGCCACCTGTTGTTGAGGGCAAGGGCTCGAGCTCGCCAGGAGGCACTAATGTATGCAGCCATACCCGTTCTTGTCACCTGCATATCTTAGTCGGTTGCCGTCCAGAGGCAGCTGTCCCAAGACAAAAAGATGGCCATATCGCAGCTGGCCTGCTCAACAAGAAATCGGTCCACCGGGCGCATTGTGGCCTCTGGTCGCCGTCGCCGTCTCGTCTGTGAGCGCGCCGTGGGTACGTTTGACGGCCTCCACCTGCGTCTTCGCCTATGCTCTGCGCGATAGAATAGCGTCCCCACCTTTTGCTGCCAGCCCCGGCGTGTCTCTCCCGCTTCAGAGCGTCATCTAATGGGCCCCGAAATACTCACGACTATCATCGCCGCTTAGGGAAAAGCGCAAGTGAGCCGATCGTGTCTCTCAACCAAATCCATATCGAGCCGTTGAGCCCACCCCCCGGCCCACTGCTACCATCACAACCTGCCCTGCCACGCCCATCGCCGCCGACCGTGAACCTCAGCCCAGTCCACGCGGCCGCCATTGTCCTCGCTGTGACACCGCCGCCGCCGTCTAGCCCGCCGCGATATGAGACTATCCGCCCACGCACTGCGCCTCGACAAACCGTAGAAGGGCTGGCATGTTTGCACGCCGCTGCTGAGCTGACACGTCCTGAGCTGTGTGGTTGCCATGGTCGACCCCAATGCAGACGTGACAGCCGAAGGGGACCGGCGCGACGAGCAGGCGCAATCGTCGCCAGCGTCACCTGCCTGCCACCGGGCCCCAGACGCCGCAGCACCAGAGGCAGCTGCAGACCAAAGAGAAGAGCACCAAGTGCACCATGGCGAGGAGCCCAAGCCGATTCGAGGCCTTGCAGACGGCGCGGCCACGCTCCCCGTCGACGACGAGAACGACTGCACGCCCCGCTCCGAGGTGCCTTCGATGCCAGACGCCCTCAACGCCAGTCTCTTGTCGCAGATTCACACCCTCGACCCGGAGCCCTCCTACTTCTCTCCACAACCCCTTCGAGTCTACTCGTCGCCCCTTCCCCGCGACTCGCCCGCCTCGACCAACCCCTCGCCCAGCACCAGCGCACATGCCTCACAGGCCTCCCTCACCACCGTCAACGAGGCCCCTCACTCGTCGACTCCGCACCCCGACCGCCCTGCCTTTATGCGAGACCTCTCGAGTGCATCCACGGCCAGCAACGCGACTGTACGAGCCAACTCGGTAGACCCCATCCACCCCTACGCCTACCCTCACGCCCTCCCTCCACGCCAGCGCGATGGGCCAGTCTACCCCAACCAGTCCTATGCCGCTCTTCACCTGCAGCAGTACCCCCAGCCCTATGTCCCGCCCATCATCCGCTCCCGCAGCTCCCACCCCTCGCACTCGGCCGCAAACTCGCTGTCCAGCCTGGCCGCCTTCGGTCTCTCCCACGAGCACTACAGAGACATCATGGAGTCGGCTCCACGCACTGTTGGCAATTCTCCCGTGAGTAGCCCCGGCCTCTTCAACCCTACCAACCGCCGCCCCTCCCAGGAGCCCGATCAGCCCGACGATGGCACCTATTCCACGCCCTGGCTCCACCATACCCACAGACAAGCGCCCAAGGAGACCCACATTGCCGATGTCCAGGCCGACCCCGTTTCCGGACGCAAGATTGTGAACCAGTACGAGATTATCGACGAGCTCGGCCGGGGCGTCCACGGTAAGGTCAAGCTGGGCAAGGACCTGGTCCACGGCCGATACGTCGCCATCAAGATTGTCGACCGCTACTCCAAGCGTCGACGCCTCGGCAAGAACAACAGCCACGAAGACAAGATCAAGCGCGAGATAGCCATTCTCAAAAAGGCTCGTCACCCCAATATTGTCAGCTTGCTCGAGGTCATTGACGACCCAGCTAAGAAGAAGGTCTACATCGTACTTGAGCACGTTGAGCTGGGCGAGGTCAAGTGGAGGACCGAGGGCGCTAGGGAGATCTGTCTTGTCGAATGGCGTCGCTTCAAGCGTGAGTCCGAAGGCATCTTCGACAACGACAGTGCAACACTAGAAGATGAACGCATCATCCGTATCGCCCACCAGAAGCTTGCTCGGCAGCAACGTCGCATGGCTAGGGAGGCACACCTTCGTCGGAAGGACGGCTCCTCTAACCAGCCATGGAGCCTGGAATTTGCAACCGACTCGGAAGACGAGTATTCTGAGAACGGGCGTAGCTCGGTAGCATCTTGCCGTGAAGACGATCGTCCACTCAATCGTGTCCATTTCCGCGAGCGACCAGACCCTGTGAGCCACCACGATGACCACATGGAGACCGCTTTCCGATCGCCTGAGCCTGTGAACAACTCCTGGGCTGATGGGCTTGAGGGAACCATGTACGGGCCATACGACACGGAGCTTAGCAGAGGTCGCGTACCAAGCGTTGCTGGCAGCTCCTCGTCTCGTGTGACTGACCCCGGTGAAGAAATCCCTGAACACTTCAACTACGTCCCCTTGATGACCATACACGCTGCCTGGGAAGCCTTCAAAGATACTGTGCTAGGCATAGAATACCTGCACTATCAGAACGTCATTCATCGTGACATTAAGCCCGCCAACCTTCTTGTTACCAGGGAGCATCGTATCAAGATATCCGATTTTGGTGTATCCTATCTGGGACGGCAAAAGACAGATGAAAGTAACGGCGAGCATTCCGAGTCTGACTACCAAGAAGTTGACGAAGCCATTGAACTAGCGAAGACGGTAGGCACTCCAGCCTTCTACGCCCCTGAGTTATGTCGTACAGAGATCGACGCCGAGACCCCCCTCATTGATGGCGGAATCGACATCTGGGCCCTCGGCGTCACGCTATACTGCCTTATCTATGGTCGCGTGCCTTTTCACGACACCAACACCTTCACTTTGATGAAAGTCATTAGCGAAGATGAACCCTATATCCCCAGGTACCGGTTGAAGCCTGTTGCTGAGCAATCAAACTCGCGGCCCAACTCACACGGACGTAACAGTCAGCCGATGATGAGTAGCAAGCGGGCACCGCATGACCTCGAGTACGAAGAAGTCGACGAAAACCTACGCGATCTACTCCGACGACTGCTGATCAAGGATGCAAGACGACGCATAACTATACCAGAGATCAAGCGCCACCCATGGCTACTGTCTGGTATTCCTAACCACGTCTCGTGGGCTGAAGAGACGGACCCCAGCAAGTCTTACGATGGAAGAAGGATTCAGATTTCCAAGGAAGATGTTGAAGAGGCTGTCGTCCCAATTGGCTTCGTTGACCGCCTCCGCTCCGCTGCTAAGAAGACATCTGAGTTTGTCAAAGGTTTCACAACCCGCAGTTCAGGTTCAAGACGGCGCGCACAGAGCTCAGCCACCAACCAGGACGCTCCTCCAAGCATCAGCGCGAACTCTTCGAGCAGTACTATCAGTCAAGATGCTCGCCCGTACGAAGGTCGACGTGGCAGCCTAGCACCTGGCGCTATCTTAGAGATTTTGACTCGCTCGCGTGAAGCAGAGCACCCGCTCTCTCATAGTGTTACAGCAAGTCCGGAAGCAAGAGAACGGTCAAAATACTTCGATAGCCCCAACTCCCGTACTGCATCGCCCGCGCAGATCCTCGAAGGCCTGCAGCGACCTCAGATGCAAGACCGCGCCCTGTCTTCGATAAGCACTATCCGCCAAGCAGACCTGCACCACCCAGGTCGATCGGCGTCCCCTGGTTTCCCTCCAGCTCTGCCAGGTACTCCCACAGCCCTAGACACACCTGGTGGCTCACAGTTAGGTGGTCTCTTCGGAGGGTTGCCTCGGCGTGTCGTCAACAGCATGAGGAGCAAAGACAAATTGAAGCCCCCAAAAGAGCATAGCCGCGCGAGGTCAATCGACAGGCTTGTTGGCGCAGACGACGATGCTCATGGCGTCCCAAGCCTGGCAATCAGCACCACATGTGCTTCTGGTCAGGTCAATCAACCGGACGCCCTAAAAGACCTATCGCCCATTGCTCGAAGCTCATCGCCTAGTCATTCGGACGCTCCATCTTTTGGACGTCTTGATCCCTCGTCGCGGCAATCTTCGTTGTCGTCACTGTCGTCACGCCTCCACAGAAATTGGGCAACTGCTAATAACCTCGAGGCTGGTCCCACTCTTGCTATGGCGCCCGACTCCAGGCGATCATCGCAATTGCTTGACCAAAGACCTTCCAGGCCTACCAGCCCTAGTTTGATTGCAAGAGAAAAGTCAGAGGACCGATTTGACCGTGCCAAGGATGAGTATCGTCGTAGACTTGGGGTAGAACAATCAGCAGCTCGTGAGAGGTCCAGTTCTATTACACAACGACCTCCTTCTTCTCTCGCCCAGACTGCCTGTCCTCCAAGTCCAGATGACGAGATAGCCTTCCGTCAGCAAAACGATCAAGAAGGCTGGCACCGAAACGATCAGTCCTCCGAGAATAGTCCTCTCGGTGGATCAAGCCGCGGCTTGGCTCTTTCTTCCTCCGAAGACCAATTCTCCGCCATGTCTCAGTCTGAGTCGAACCCATCAATTCCATCAGTTGCGTCGGCTGGTTCCCCTAATCAAGGTGCATGCGGATCGTTTGATGAACATTCCTGGATCTCCCCTGTTTCTGGCAGTCGATTCGAAGCCTCTATCGACGACGCTGATGGCTACGACGGCGATCACGCTATCGAGAGCGAAGAAGAAGACGAGGACAGTGAAGACGAGTTGGTCATGAGCTTTGCTAAGAAGAAGACGCCAGCCGCGCCTTCTTCACATCGGAGCAATTCAGTATCCAATGGAGAACTAGCTCGCGCCAACTTTCACGCAGGAATTAACAGCCGCCGTCGATCGACTCGGAGTGGGAGCAACGGGACAGTCAAGAAGGTTCCTCCACCCGAGCTAGAGCCAGCGCACGACGACCGGACAGCCGAATCACAATAACAACACCTACATACCGTACACTGACAACTTTACTGTCATCTCCGTCATCAATTACACGATACCCAAGATCTACCACTGTACGAATACACATACACTGGATTCCCGTTTCACGCGTGTGTATATATACGAATTACAAAGCAACAACATGACTTTACCACTGCTGCGAAGGGCAGGCGCAGGGCGTTCTCACACAGCTTGGATCTCGGTTGCATGCATCGGCGAACGTTATCAAAAGACGGCGTTTATTACTTTCTCTTCTCTCCATCTACTGTTACCATTCTGTATCTATTGTCGCGTATCTTAGTGTGGCTTGGGCCTTTTTTTTTCCTGGTTGAGGATGAAGGACGACTTGTTGATGATCGTTGATGAACATAACCTTCTGAGGCGACGCGCGCAACAAGGGGCTTTGGCCTTCTTGGAAGTGGCGGCGCATCTGCAATAGGAACTGGCAGCATTTTCTCGCATGATAGATGGAGTGGTTTGGATTGCTGTGCTATAGGCTACTACCTACTACTCTTCGCTTCTTCTCGAATTGTCTTTGATAGCATGTTTGGCTGTTTCATCAGGCCGTGTAGTATAATGCATCAACAGGCATAATGCCTGGTCTTGTTGAACTTGACTAATGTGAGGATGATCTTCGCCTTGTTTAGTGATGTCCGCTTTCTCCACACCTCGGTTGCCATGCATCGCATCTCCACCATATTGACAAAGCACGTCTGTGGTTCCGGCAACCCCAGTAAGGGCCATAGTAAAAGGTCAATTTCCGACATCGCCCCCTCTTTGAATGTCTGCATGTGCTTCATCTCCCAACAAAAATCCCACCAGATTGGTACAGAGTTGGTAATACAGAAACATGGCTTACGACAGCCGCCTTACCGGTAGTCTATTATTGTGCTCAGACGCCGGAATGGTCATCAAATTCCCACACCAAAACTTTACCGAACTTGAGATATCGTTAAGAAAACAGATCGCCGATCACGAACCTGCATGCATGCACGTGTATGGATCGGGGTCCTTCTTACCCGCATAATTACTCCAAGCTTTTCTTTTCGCAATTGTACAGTATGCAGCTATCGGTGTTACTCCAGCATGCGGAGTTTTCTGGAAGAAGCGACCTGCAGACTTCTCACCGATCATGACAAAGCTAGCAAAAGATTCACATGCAGATGTTGTTAGCGATATGCGATTTTCCGCGACTGGCAGCATGGGAAAGTAAGCTGAGAAGGAAATGAGCAAATGCGATATGACTGGGGCAGCAGCGGGCTTTCTTTCGTGGCTAACGCGGAGGATGCTGGGGACGGAAGGGGGCTCGATTGGGATTAAGACTATATTGACGTGCAGGGTCGCACTAGCTAGTCTTGTTGATTGCATGGAACTTGGAGTCCGTGGTAAGCGAGGTGAGGTGCAGTGCAGTATCGCTCGTGGATGGCGCGCAATAATGTATTCACGGGACTTAGAGTGTCTGGTGGATAGGCTTCAGAAATGAGTATTCTAGAGGTTGGTGTTCGATATCGTCTTTGATATGCTGTGCATACACCATAGAGCGACCAGCGGGACCACTTCCTAGTGTATTGGTAGGCACAGGTCGAAGTGCAATCCATCACATACACACACAATCGCATCCTCCACCCATACCAAGGTGTTGGGTTCGGAGTTGTCTCCCTTGTTTCCTACTCGCTTCGGTTGCCGGATCCGAGATTGACCCTTTGTCGGGAAAGGTGTGGATGAGAGACAGGTTGACGTACATAGATTTCTGTATCTCGAGATAAGTGCAGAACGGTCAATTTAAGAAATGCTAGGTGAGGTGAGCAGCAGGTAAATATGCGAAAACAATGGAACTACCTAGGTAAGTGAGAAGACGTGGATCACAAATCACGGGCGGGGGCTGTCCTATCTGAGGCTGACGATGGATACAGGTCGGTTTGGATACGAGGAATAGGGCTCCATCGATATGATAGGTGTTACAACTTCATATTACCATAACTGAACCACTATGAGCTTTACTTCTAGGGTGCTTGTTTGATGGACGTCTCGCACGTAAATGGCATACACGCAGTCCTAATATGTAAGCGTGAATTAGGATTTTCTGTAGCCGCTGCAGTCCAGCGCCACGAAAGGTCTTCCTTCGTTAGGAAAAAGAGCGCACGATCTTCAGCATATCGTGCCCAAGTGTCATCAACTATAGTTCCGCATTCACTGCATGGCATCCAAGTCAGCAACCTCCAAATTACATAGCGTGATTGCTTTGCCGACTCAACCCAGTAACGTATGTTCGGTACGCTCCGAACTCCGACTCTACCAAGGCACTAAGGTAGACTCATGTCACCGTCTAATCTCATCACATCACATCACAATCTCTCAACTTTACTGCAAATCCTTGCCCCTTCTGCTGAAGACTCTTCTTCCCCGCAATTCCTCGCGTGGCAGAAACCCTCTTAATGCATGACATACTTTGATATCTCACGTCACATATCAACAAACATAACGTCTCACGTAAACCTAACACAATTCTACACCCCTCCATTGTCATGTCCAGCATACGAGATCCTCCTAATTGCCAGGCCGTGTTAGGAGCTCCTTCTTACGTCACATCAAACGATGACATCTGTTTCTTGATTCGCTAGGCGGAACTCCCGTTGATGCAAATTCCAAGTCGCTTATCTTCTCCTTTCTCATTGTTTTGGATGTTACGGCGCCGATCTTTCTCATGCATGACATACGGGTATCACACCGATCAGAACAGCGCATCACGGTTGCAGTAGACAGGGACGTGCTTTGAAAGTGAATAGTGAAGTTACAAGGCTGAATGAGAGCTAAGTGAACGGTGTGAGATGCAGTGACCGGAATCGAGTTGCAGAGTCGGGCGTGGGTAGAAATATCCTAGTGACGGTTAGAGAAGGATGAAGACCGATAGTAAGCGGCATCGGTATGATGCGTTAGCGAAAAATTGTTGAGAACAGGTGACGATAGTAAGGGAAATTTGGCATACGTACACTAACAGCAGAACGTTGAGATGGAAACAATGGTCCACAGTGCGCGCGATTCTTATTCGATTCCAAGATTTACTGCAGTGATGAGGTTTGGAACATTGGCCTGCAGACCTGCTCCATTGGAAAGCGAGTGCTGTACACCGACGTTATACTACTTTCTCGTCCGTGTACTTTTGCGAGTACCTTCAGTAGGCTGTTTTGCGTCAGACGCCTTGCGCTTGGTGCCCTTGTTTGCCGCAGATTTCTCTGCTCTTTCCTCGTCGTCATGCTCTCCTTCCTTCTTGTCATCCTGCTCCTGCTCCTGCTCCTTCTCACCCGCTTCTATTGTAGCATCCCTGCTTTCCTCTTCCTGCAGTGTTACATCTACACCTTCTTTTCCTAAGACCCAAGCTACTCTCTCGATATCCGTTGCCCCCGCCATAGTATCTTTTCTTCCAAGCCCTTTACGCAGTGTTAGTCTCAGCGCATCCACGCGCTCGAGCAGCATCTCGTATTCTTTGAGATTGTACTTGATCTTCCTTTGCCAACCCTTCCCTTCCTTTCCGTTTACCACCTGCTCGTCCCACATGCACCATCTGAAGAGCTCATCCGAAAAGAATGGTATCTCCACAGGTTGAAGTACCGAGAGAAGCAGGGATGCAGTTGCTGGTCCTACACCTCTCAGCTTCACAAGAATCTTCAGCGCGGGAATGGCGTCAAGATGAGCTGACCTGCCTTTCGATAATGCTGCATAGGCCTGTTTGGTCGTCTCCTCAATCGCCTCGGGCTCGTTACTTTGAACCAGACCTAACAAGGCGGGACGAAACGTTCCGTGTTTCCTGCCTTATCATTAGTGTAATCACTCTCACACGAATTTGGTATGCGTACAGTTTCCATTCCACGATTTTTTCAACTTGGTCCTTGGTCAAGTGTTTCTCGCTTTCTTCCATTGCAGCTACCGCTGCAGGAATGATGTCGTAGCGTTGCGCGTCTAGGTCGCGTAGCTTCTCGGGCACCATTGCAGGGTATCGCGACAAAACATCTCTAAAGGCATCAAGAGTGATGCTCTTGATGTGAAGTGGCATCATTGCTGGTGATGTGTTGAAACTGGTTGTAGATGGAGGCGGAACTAGGACAGAGTTAGTACGACGCGATTGGGACGCTGAGACTGGATCACGTGAAATAATGATGAACCGGATCACAAGTTCACTCATAGCGCAATACGTTTGGATGTTTTTGAAATGCTTGTCTTATTGTTCATATGCCCTAAGAAATGCTTTCAGGCCATATGGCGTACCGCAGCTACTGTACAATTCTCAACTTCAGATCTAGAATCTGATGTCCCGTCTCTAAACATGAAAAACGAATCATCGAAATCTCCATCCTAGCCGGCAACCCCAAGAAAATGCATAGTCACCAACAACGCCTTGCTAAAAAAAAACTACTAAAAAAACTGGTATATGGGCAAACATGAATAGCACCGTAAGATACGAGGACCAAACGCCTTGCTAATTTGCATTTACATTGTTTTTCTTGGACGTCCACGACCACGCTTTCCAGAACTAGAGCCTCGTGTAGGGATCATCGAAGGGCGGCCTGATGGTCTACCGAGAGGCTTCTTGGGGGCTGGTGCGCTTGCCGGAATCTCATCCTCGCTCTCAGTATCTGATACATCTATAGCCTGAGGCTTCCTATTGACACTAGAAGACTTCGGTGCTGGCGCAGAAGGGGTTGTCGCTGTGACCTTGCTTGTTCTGTTGCCGTTCTTTCGAGAGGCTGGTCCAACAATTTTGATTTTCTTTCCGTTGAGTCTGCTCAAGATGGAATTGGTCGATGGGGGTGGCCCTGTATGAACAGGCTCTGGTGTCTTGTCCACAGGTCCCGACTCTCCTTGCAACGGCTCATCGTCAGCAGACAGATCAGCGAGGAAGTTATCCATCAGCTGGTCATCGTCTGATTCAGGAAACAGCGCCATCTTCGCTCGCAAGTTCTCTTCGGCTTCCCTAGCTTCAGCTTCAGCACGAGCCTTTGCCCTCTCCTCTTGACGCTGAGCTTCCAGGGCAGCGGCAGCGGCTTGTTGTGAAAGGATGAACGCTTCGCTGGAACAGTTATCCTCCTCATAAATGTCGTCTTGCTTAGAAATATGGTCAGACACATCGCCAGTGCTGTTTGACTCTGGGTCCTTTGATGATGACTCCGTAGGCCTGATCCCAGCTTTCGATTTTATTGGCGAAGATCTTCGACGCTCGTTGTACAAGCGGCTTCGCTGTCGGTCTTTCTCCCGGTTGGGCCTTATAGCTCCGTCTCTGAAGTCGGATGGCAGTTCAGTGGGCAGGGCGTCCTCGTCTTCATTCCTCCGGGCCAACCAGTTTGACGTGCGACCACGTGGGCGACCAATGTATTCAGGCTCATCGTTATCACCGCCAAACTCTTCGTCCGAATCGAGTGTGATCTCTTCGAAACGTTTAGAGCCACGAGGCCTTCCAGGTTTCGCGGAGCCATTAGTTTCTGGATTGCGCTTGCGTGTGGAGTACGCCTCGTCCTCTTCTACACGAACACGATATGTCTTCGCGTCCTTATCCTTCTCGGCCCCACTCTTTAGGGCGTTAGGCTTCGGTACAACATCGGATTGTAAGATAGACTGCATGTCACCAGACGCATCGGCTTCCTCTGGAGTACCTTGTCGTACGGTTGGTGCGCGCGTGGGAACTAGTCTTTGACGAATCCGGTCAAGATGGCTAGTAGCCAAAGATAGCTTCACCACTTTTGATTTGCCTTTCATCTTTGCGGCAACCAAGGTGAATCTGTCTTCGCGTTTAGCGTCTTCGAGCAGTTTCCTCTGGACCTCTTTCTGATATTGCTTGCCAGATGCGTTCTTTGGTTGTAAGGGCGAAGCATCATCGTCCTTCTTCTTCTTTTGCTTGTTTGCCTTGGTCTTTTTCCGGTGGCTACTCTCTGCTTCTTCATGTTCTTCACGACCACGCTTCTGACCCAAACGAGGAATTTCTCCAGCCATGCCGGGATCGTGATAGTATGGAGCACCGCTCACACCCCCATCACCGTTTTCATCAGCAACACCATTAGCATCCTCCATAGGAGAATACGTGATGCCGTATCGGGTGTAGTTCTGGTCATCGTCTTCGACAAATCTCGCATCGAGGGAAGGATCCGCCATCTTGTCTATCTCCGCCTGCTGCATTCGTCGTTGCATTGCATTCTGTACCATGCCTTCTTCTTCTCTTAGCCAGTTCAGGTTAGAGACACTAAAGTCGACGAGACACTCTACTGAGCGTGGATCTGCCACTTTTTTGGTATCGTGACCTAGCAAAGTTCCTTTAGGCTCGTATGGATGTTGTCGGGGATCACGTCGGCAAGCACCTGTATTGCAAACTCTCATACAATGAGGGCACTTCCAATTGAAAGCCTCCATGATATTTACCGGCATTGTATCGTGCGCTCGGAATAGCGTGCCGTAGCAATAGGCCAGATCACAGCTTGAGCAGAATGCCATCTTCCATTTCGGATGTCGATGAAGACAAAAATGGCAGGATTTGTGCTTTGAGAGCCACTGCTTCGATTTCTTGTTCGTACTCTTCTTGACATTGCCGTATTTGTCAACAACAGGTTCCTCGTCGTCAGATACGGCCTCAGGCTGCGGGTTCTTGATATCCACAAACGGCCGAACTCGTAATTCTTCTTGACAGACCTGGGCCAAGGTCTTCTTGCCGAGATATCTTCGCTCTTCCTGTAACGGAAGCGGAGTTTTCTCATGGACATAGCCATCGATGTCAATGATCTGAGCGCGCCACTCCTCATATTTATGAACAAGGTCCTTCCACTTCCATTGCTCAACCCATGTGTACCCCGATTGACATCCACAGCTTCGACCCATACAGTAACAGTCCATGCAAACGTCGTATGGCTCCTCGATCTCGGAACTAAACAGGTTCTTGCACGATTTGCAGCTAAGGAAGCGATTGAAGATGTTGCATCTACAATACGCGCAAGTTACGTTGCTGTCGTAAGGGAGAAATTCAGGGTGTTCTCGTGAATCTTGTATGAACATTTCGGACAGCAGTACAATCTTGTAGAGGTCGAAGAGCTTCTTGAAGTCTTTCTGGACTTGCTTTATTCTGATAGAGCATTGGATCGCAACTGCTTGTTCACCTCCTGCTTCAACTTGTGCGCGGGCAGACTTGATGAGACTGGAGTACTTTAAGAGAGTGTAGTAGATAATGGCCTTGTTCTTGTATTGCTCATCTCTACAAACGACTCGGGAGTTGGGCAATGCTTCGTTCAGCGCGAGTTCTAGGGTCTCGACGGTTGTGCGGTTCCAGGCGATCTTCATAGTACGGGTACCCCGATTCCATACTTGATGAGGCGCCAGTGGTGGGATGAGAATGAAGTCGCCCGGCCGTTGCTCCACGACATAAGTCTGGAACGGAGCCTTCTTCCAGGCGATGAGCTGTGCGAAGTGGTTCTCCACTTCTATGTCATGGCCCAGCACCGAAAGCCAATACTCGGAAACCACATGGCGGTCTTTGCTTTCAGTCATGAACCATATAGATGACCCGGGACGCTCCTGCTTGCCGTCTTCACTGATAGTGCCTGAAGCGTTCACCATGATATTCTGACCCAGAGAAGCGCACATCTCTCGGTGAGACGGGGTGTAGGTGCCTTCGTGGCCGATGTAGCACATGAGGTTCTCGGCGCGCATGTCCGGTGGTAGGCTGCTCATGAGGTCTCCAGCCCGCCCAATGCCTCGCCCTTTGCGACCGCCCAACTCGTCCATGGCACCGGGACCACCAGGTTCACCTGTGCTCTCGTTGAGGTAGAAAAGCCCCGAAGGGATGTGCTCTTTCAGCTTATCATGCCATACTTGAGGGCAGTCGATATCTTTGAGATAGATTCGCTGCCTCGCTCTGTCGCGGTATACGTCTGGGCCGTCGAAGAATTGCTCGGTGAGCTTCGTCATATGCTTGAGGTAGTGCTTCATGGTAAGAGGGATATTCTCCTTGGTCGATAGATTTCGCGCATTCTCGACTATCCATCTGTTAGGTGTGCGTGTCGATTGTTGCGCAGGGGCGCACTTACCCTTGTCGCCATGGTTGTCACGCAGCCACGAAGGCGTAAAAGTCCAAGGATCCAGCACCTCCTCGAAGCCGTCGATTACCAGAGGTTTACCGCCTATGACGACGTGTAGCAAAACAAGCTTCTCGAAGGCTTCGATGCCGTTGTTGGCGATCATTTCATACGAAATGCGGTCGACATATTGGAAATTGTCCGCATTCTCTACAAAGGTGCGCACATCGAAGTCTGGTGGTATCGGCTCGAAGGAGGCCCTGGGGCGCGCAGCCGGCATCGTGCGCGCCACCAGTTACCATCCGCAGTCGCGTATGAGGTGTGGGGTCGCGAGAGCAGGAAACACCTCCGCGGCGGCGTCGTGATTGCAAACAGCTGGTATTGCAGAAAGTAAGCTCGCACGTACGATCGCGATCGTCCAGGGAGCGAGCGTCACCGCAAAAGGTGAGCCGCAATCGATCCGGCGACGGCATGGTGAGAGCTATCGGGATGTGGACGCGACCGAGGAACCATGTTCTGAGCGGCGCGGAAGCTGTCACGTGCTGTCGGGAGTTAGCGCGAACGCTGCAACTTTCACTTTCCCCACTCACTCTCACCAATCTGGATGATCGAAATGAACGCCCGGCTGTGACCAGGCTGACTTTCCAAGTTGGGCGCCCAAATTCTCACTTACATGCATGTCTTCATGCTGAAGGTAGCACCTTAAAAATCGGGATCCCAAACGATACTACAGCAAACGAGGAACAAGTGACTGACTTGCGTATCTCTGTATGCGAACCCACATACGCTTTTAACCGGCAAAACACCAAACATGGCGTTACCACGTCATGCAGCACGGCCCTTGGCCATGTGTCGGCAGTTTGCTAGGAAGCATTCCACTTTTCACTCTACTCACAGACAAAGGCAGTTGTCGACATATCTATCACTTGCTGGCTCCCGTCCACAATCTGTTCAGCTCGTCAAGCCGTTTACACAACATCGGGCATCTTTGCAATCAAGACTGGCGACGGTGGTAGCACAACACAATGGACCGTCGAGGTCACTTCCCGAGTACAAGCCACCCACTACTGGCTTCCTATCTTACCTGCCTCAAAAAGCCGTTCCATATGGTGAGCTGATGAGGTTGCACAACCCGGTCGGCACATATTACCTCTTCTTTCCTTGCATGTTCAGCACACTCCTCGCTGCAACTATGGCGACCCCCCTTGCTGCACCATCCGCCATCATCAGTACAACCGCCCTTTTCTTCACAGGAGCTCTTGTTATGAGAGGTGCTGGCTGTACTATCAATGACCTTTGGGACCGAAACCTCGATCCACATGTCGAACGAACGCGGTTACGTCCACTTGCTAGACGAGCAATTACACCTCAGCAGGCTATTGTCTTCCTTGGGGGACAGCTTACAACGGGTCTGGCTGTCCTCCTGTCGCTACCCTTCGAGTGCTTCTGGTACGCGACACCGTCCCTTGTATTGGTCACTCTTTATCCTCTAGCGAAAAGAGTAACCTACTATCCTCAATTCGTTCTCGGACTCACCTTCTCCTGGGGTGCGATGATGGGTTTCCCAGCTCTTGGAGTCGACCTACTGGCGAACCAAGCAGCACTTACAGCGGCAGCTTGCCTCTACGCTAGTAACGTTGCATGGACCGTTCTGTACGATATGATTTACGCACACATGGACATAAAGGATGATGCCAAAGCTGGTATCAAGAGCATCGCGCTCAAGCACGAAAAGGAAACAAAAGTGGTTTTGTCGGGTCTCGCTGTTGTCCAGCTTGGCTTACTATCCGCTACAGGAGTCGCGGCAGGGTTAGGGCCTGTCTTCTTTGTCGGAACTGTTGGGGGAGCCGCAGTCACATTGGGCACCATGATTCGACGAGTGAAGCTGAAGGAGGTCAAGAACTGTTGGTGGTGGTTCGTGAATGGTGCATGGTTCACTGGCGGTGCCATCAGCCTGGGCCTGGCTGGAGAGTATGCCGCGCATCTTTTCGGCTGGTATGGCGATGTGGTAGAGGATGGAGACGACTGGAGGTCTGTTGCTGCTTGAAATTATACATGTATATTGGTGATATTGTACATATCCTCATGTACGATGACAGCAAAGTGATATTTCTACATGGTGGCGGTGTTAGGCGTTCCTGCCAAGGCTGTGGTTCTGCCACTGGAGCCCGCCCAGTGACAGCATAGGTAGCTTCCCCAACACCCACCTCCAGCTTGCGCAACACCCCCGTAAGTCTCCGCTGTATCCCCGTCGTACCTTGGGAGTCGCTCTGTCCTGCTCCGCATACAACTGAGCTATCCTGTAGCACGTGTTGCGCGCACAAAGATACAACCGCGCCGCTGCAATGGCTTCGCGACTGGTGCTGGTCCTGGGCGACCTCTTCATACCAGACCGAGCTTCAGTATGTTTCGACACCTAACCTGCACGACGCTAGACCTCACAAACTTACAGGCTACATAGGATATACCGGCAAAGGTACGCTTTGCTCTGTCTCTGTCACGCGCAACCACCGTCAAGACCTGCTACAACCGCACCTTTTGTCTAGTAGACTTCGCGCATGCGCTTACACGGCCCTATAGTTCAAGAAACTGCTCGCGCCTGGAAAGATCGGCCAAATCCTTTGCCTGGGCAACATTACCGACCGCGAAACCTACGAATTCCTGCGCGCCATCGCGCCCGACCTACAAATCGTGAAGGGTGACTTCGACGTCGAAGCACCTAATCTCGCCTTGTCAAAAGTAGTCACGCACGGCAGTCTACGCATAGGCTTCACACATGGCCACACCATCATACCACCCGGCGATGGCGACAGTCTGCTGATAGCGGCGCGGCAGATGGATGTCGATGTCTTGCTATGGGGCGGCACACACAAGTTCGAGGCGTATGAAATGGAGGGCAAGTTCTTCGTCAATCCAGGAAGTGCGACGGGGGCCATGTGTACGGGATGGTGGACTGAGGATGAGGAACCTACACCGAGTTTTGTATTGATGGATGTCAGTTTACCCACAGCTGGTCAGACAAAGAGCAGCAAACAGCACAAGAGTCACTAGGCTATCAGGCTAACAAAAAATCAGGTTCAGGGCGATGTTCTCGTACTGTACGTGTACCAACTACGCAAGGATGCCGAAGGCAACGAAAATGTCGCAGTGGAGAAAGTGTCATTCCGGAAGAACGGCGGCGGCGCATCATAGACCAAGCTTATTACGAACAGCGGCTGGAGACGGCTTGTGGACGGACGAGTGCATGAAACGGAGTGGTTATACAAGCATAGATGCGCGTGCATGCATTCACTATGAGGAGTGCAAGTATTACACAACATGAACAATGAACATGAACTCCCTTTTCGCAATCGAGCTGATTCAGTTGGCTTCGGACTTGATTCCGCTGTGGTACCACCACCTATACCAAGGATGTTTATATGATAAACCGCATACTGTACACATTGTCCATTACGGCTAGACACACCATGTTAGTCTCGCAGATCCCATAAATCAAAACACTCGCAAGCATGCATAATGTGTTCAGGCATGTTCCTTGTTCATTATTTTATACGTACAGCCCCTCAAAGAGCGTGCAGCAGACGATGAACACCCGAACCCAGTTCTTCTCAGCTGAGACTCATGTCATCATGTCGTCGTTTCTTACTCCGCTTTTTGTTTTTGTGGGGTGGTCTTTGTGCTTTACCCCACCTTTCTATGAACCCATGGTGTGTTACTGTCCGGTGAGGCTGCTTGAGTCTTTTGTGTATCATTACACTACGCGATCAAGGTTTCCTGTTCGACGTCAGGCCGGGTTATCATGTTCTTCCCGAATGATATGCCGACCGACATGATCGCGCCGATATGCTGCGGACACGATATGATAATGTCCGAATAACTACGCAACCAGCATGTCGACGTCGAGGTCGTCGCCCCACACTTCGTTCGCTTAGCTATCTCTCTTTTTCAGTACCTCCATTACCGCCTTTCCAACCTCTTCAAACAATCCAGGCATACAGGCAATCATACCCCAGTTCCGCTCTCCCTTGATCTTCCGTCCGTTTGCAAAGTCAATTTGTTCACCCTTGAAGTCGCTAATAACTCCGCCTGCTTCTTGGAAAAGGAGATGGCCACCAGCGTGATCCCAAACATAAGTAAAGCGGTCCAGGGTCTTAGGGATGCGCACCATGACATCTGTAGCACCAAGGGTAAGAGCCACGTATTTCATTTGCTGAGACCAAAGAATCGTGCCTGGCCATTGGGCACCAAGTGACGTAGCAACAGCGTTGTGCTCAGGTTGCGACAGCGATGTTTTGCCTAGTGTTGCTTCGACAAAATTTAGCTCGGAAGGCTTCTTTTGAGGTAGAGTGGTCAAATCTACGTGCCGGGGTTCTCCTAGTCCCGCAGAAGCAGATGCGTTCATAGAGCGGATAAAGGTGCCTTGTCCTTTGACGGCAGATAGTACTACGCCAAAGCCATCCGTGTCGACACGATCTTCGTGGATTGAAGTTTGGCCGAGAGTTTCTTGAATAGGAAATGCGAGGTTGGGGCAAGCAATCACTCCAACTTGTTGCACGCCATCAACCAGCAGGCAAAGGCAAACGGCGTACTGTTGGCCTTGCATGAACGTCGCTGTGCCATCCACAGGATCCATGACCCATACTCGGCCTCTTCTGGTGATTTCTCCTTTACCTCCCCGATCAATAAGCTCAAACATCTCTTCTTTACTCTTCGGAGAAGCCAGCTCCTCAACCTGTACCGAGTTTCCGTCTCCTTTACCACTCTCGGTGCCGCCTACATGAAACTCGCTCCCCGCCTGTTGCACAAGCTGCCAAACGCGGTCAGCCAGTGCCTCGTTCTGACGCAATGCATCAGCGCTCTCCTCGCCCAAAAACGCATCTGTAGGGTAGGCAGCATGCAAAGCGGAGATTAGGAGAGCTTGAGCGGCGAAATCCGCGATTGTAACGGGACTGTCGTCTGCTTTGGTCTCCGCAGACACGTTGTTGGAGAGACTGCGGAGAACGGATTTGGTGAGCAGAGACGCCCGGTGTACGGCGCGCAAGGCGAGGCGAAGTTCGGCGGAGTAGGCCATGGCAGATACCGTGTGATTTTAGGTTACGATTGCGTGATGTACGGCGTATTGTCGCTCTCTGTTGATGGTTAATGCAGAGTATTAGTTTAGATGAGGTGATTAAGTATTTGGCAAGCTACTAGCAAGTGCATAGTAAGCGAGACTAGAGGAGCGCTCAACGCGCGTTGTGTGCGCAGTACCATCGCTGCAAAATATGAAGCTCGACGATGTCAACAACACCACAATGTCACTGAGATGCCTTGAGTCTTCCACCGGGGCGCAGATTACGCAAGAGTCATTCGTGACTGATTGTGAACGAGATACATGACGGCGTTCGAGTCATGCGACTAGTTCGGTTCTGCTTGATTTGAGATACTCGGAGATCTGACGGTCCGAACCAAAACTTGGTGAGGCGACTGAAGCTCGCTTTTCCCTGTTTATACCTACGGGAATTGTACCCTAGTGGCATTTACTGTGTTCATGGCTACCGTGCTAACAAGATAGGAGATAGTGCATACCTCTGAAGCTAGTTTACAACTTAGAAAGAACGAGCTTCTTGGTAAGCGCAAGTGTCGAGTATCACCAGACACATGGAAAGTTTGGTAGCTTCGACGGCGCCTCTCCGACTCCTCCCGCAGAGCTTCTCCCGCGAAGGGAGGCCCTTACAGTATCGGCGACGGGAAATCAACGGGAAACACAGTTATTGGGAAAGCCCACTCGCAGTCCACCCGCCAGCAAAAACGGGCCGATGTCTCGGGAGAGTGCCAAACTCGGGAGATAACCACCAGGTTCAAGCGAGTAAAGAGGCGAGGCTGCTCTTTGTTGTCTCTTGAGACGGTTGGCGCTCCGTGCCGCGTTCACGATAGATTGCTGGCGCCTGTTTTCGAGTTATACAGCATGTATTCATCTGCTACTTGGGACACGTTGCCTGCTTGAAGGTGCAGTTCGCACTCTGCAAGGTTCCTCGAGTGACCTGGGGCTCTACATCCTGAAGCTCCCCATAGTGGCGCAGATGTTGGTGATGATGAGGGACGTGAGACGCACGAATATTGAACAGCCCGCGTCCTGCATCATCTTGCAGTGGAGCGCGTAAGCGATTCGCTGCATGGCCTTGAGGGAATCGAGTGGTGCCATACTTTAGCATATATGAAGTCTGGATGCCTTCGATGCATTACGTTGTGTTATATGAATGATCAGAGTTGCTGTTACATAGAGGCTGCATGATCGATGCACATTTGTTGAGAATTGTTTGTACCGATGTATTGTTTCTTGGGGCTGACAGCCGTTTCGAAAGCATTGGCGATACAGCGCATGGCCCGCTCCCTGGCAATGTCGCCATCTTTCGCAATTAGAAAGTGTCCGCATCTTTTGTGGGGAAGATAATCTTTCACGGGCCACATCTGTTTTTGGGTATCGCATTGGTCGCGCTGCTGTGATTGCACCCGTGATTGCATTATCATGAATCGCGCGACATGGTAAAGGAGGGGGACTATAGAAGTTGAATATCAAGGGACCTCGTTAACCGCGAGGATCTCGCGATAAGACCAAACCGTTCCTGCAGATAGCCTGTACGCATCAGATGGTTCGCTTGGTGGCTTGTCTAGGGCCATGTCGTACAGGAACCTTGGAAAAAGCACCGTGGGGGCTGTCTCTCTGTCAGGTCATGCAGGCTGTTCGTGTTGGAGCACGCCGACCAAGTGACTTGCAGCTGGGGGCGGCTCGATCATTCGTCCGTCTGGACATGGCCTCCATGAAGCCTTGAGCCACTTGCAGGACGTATGCTTTAGCAGGAACGCAGTCACCTGAACCGAGCGTCTTATCTCGCTTGCTGGGAGGCAGAGTACTCGAACTGGAGGAAAATGCTCTGCACAGATTGCGCAAGCCATGAACAGTTAGATGGACAAGCGAACATGCGTTCTTACCACCGTTCGATACTTGTTTCGCCCTCGCCGACCCCCGATGGGGGCAGCAAGCCATGACCAAGAGTCCAGGTCGGTCTGCTCCTGACTGTTTGGGAAAAAGAGGCTTGAGGCGCTCAGCAAGAAGCGAAGCACTGAGTTCCTCCAGGCGCGTGTCTAGACACCGGAAAACGCATAGAGCCGCGCGGAAATAGAAGAAAAAAAAAATGTGTTGAGAAATTGTGAAAAGGTTCAGGAGGCGGCAGTTCAGAGCATGGTGTGTCCTGCATCCTGTGTTGAAGATCGTCGCTGCAGCGCAGAGCCGGAATCCCGCAAGTGGAAGACAGCGCGTTGGATGCGAAAGACAACGTCTTGCAGAGTTGCCATCTGTGATCAAGTATGTGTATCTAGACGTTATCGACAGAATTTAAACCAGGAGAGCTGGACAGAGTGGATTGCGTGATCGAGAGTGGTGTGCTTGCATTACAGATACTCGCTACGAGGCTCAATATCATCGCTCAGCATTCAGTGTGTGCAGATAGTCGGCTTACGGAAGACGGCTGGCGTAAGAGTATGGAATTGACTTAGCTGCAGGGCTGAGAGTGAGACAGAATGCTAGCGCGTGCAAAATGATGCCTCTGCAGAGCAGTCCGTTATCACCGAAGATAGCGAAAACCGGGCCTAACGCTGGGGCAAGCGGTTCGTTCGGTTATTGAAAGGTGGAACTGGATGGGATTGGAGAGAGAGGAGACGAGCAGGGTTGCGTGGGAGGGTGCTCATGACTGCTGAAACCGATAACTGCCATTCCGCTTCTTTGCGCCATCAAACTGGAATAGGAAGCCTTGTACCTAGATTTGCACGTCAGTCATCTGCCCGTCCGGCGCAGGGCCGCGCAGATGACTAGCGAGGGAATTCGTCATGGAGGGACGTTGTCGCGTCGCGCTGCTATCACGCAACTCTCGGACGGTGGTGTCACCAGATAGAGCGCCCATCACTACGCAAATGGGCTACGACTGCCCCCCCCCCCCCCGCGGCCGAAAATTCTACGCTCTGCTGGCTGCAGCATCGACAAACGTGCCGCGAAGTCGTTCGCTGCAAGAGGGTGAAAATCTCTCTGGACGAGCGAATGGCGAGGGCAGAGGGCGAGGGCATGCTGGCAGCACAGCACCCCGGTGGCCAAAACGCAGCCTGCTGGGTAGGGTAGGCGCATGGAGCGAATGGACAGGCGCTCGCTCTGCACCTGTTCGCCGGAACGCACAGTGGACGAGCTAGAGCCGGATTAGTGTGGTGGTGGTGAGGGGTGCGGGCTTACAGCGCTTGTTCGAAATTCAATTCCCTTGGCTGCATCTCAGTGCATGGTCAGCCATGCGGAGACTACGGCGTGGACCCTGCCACCCACCATCCCTGTCAGCCGTAGTGCCTGAGCGCGACTTAAGTATACTATGTGTGCCCCATCATCCTCCCGTAGCTCCACACGGTCCCTCCGCTCACGAACTCATAACTACCTCATGACTCCTACCTGAGAGATCTTCATAAGACCCCCTTCGTCCCTCTTCAGTCCAACTACCACCCACCAACACTACTACCCCTCCGATATCATCTCGTCGGCGGCTATATACACCATCACCACCACCACCACCTCCTCTACCACTACTGCTCTACACCACCACATTACCTTCACAATGACTTCCCAAATGGAGTGCTTCAACGACTTTTGCCTGTCCTGCGATCGTCAAATTGCCGAGAACGGTGTCTACTGCTCGCAATCGTGTCGGTTAGCCGACCTTGAGAAGGCTGGCAGCACAGCACAAGCGCCCTCGCAACTGTCATCATCCGCTTCGTCATCGTCATCATCCAACAGCGGCTTCTACCTCGCCCCTGCAATCAACTTCTCGGCATACAAAGGAGCCTCGAGTTCACAAGTACCACCCTCGAGCCCGTACCACTACTACCCAACCGCAAATGGCAGTTACTTCGCACCACCAACCGCAACAAGGCAATCCCCACAACGCAGCCTCACGCCCTCGTCATCACGCTCGTCCCTAGCTTCGCAGTCTTCCCAGACCCAGTCAGGCATCTCGCAGCAAGCAGCAACCCAACTCAACAGCTACATGCGATCCTTTGACCAAACACGGGACGTAAAGAGGCGGTACACACAGTACTAGCCTTGCTCTCACATGTGTTGCTTTTGGAGTTTGGTTTAACGACAATCACGACAACCGACCAAGATGCTCTGCCCTCGTCTCGGTTTCTCATTGTTCTCTAGTATTTTGCATCCGTCTCTGGCCTTGGACAGCGGAGACTGGCGTGGGTCCACGGAGTACACCTGCATATCGATCACCGCTGCTCTGCGTTCTAGTCTTGTATCATTTCCTTTGTTGCCATACGTGGACGCGGTGTACGATTAAAAGTATTTATATATCCCCTTGGTGCATGTAGCATCTTTGTTTCGAACTGCCCCGGCGAGGGTTGGTGACTGGGGGTTGTCCAGCACATGCGTTTGCATCACGACCACGGCGGTCAGGACGGTTGGGTATTCCTCTCACTCGGGCGACGTTGGACGCGGCGCCTGCTTTCCGCTCTAGCTATAGTTTAGTAGTAGCTGTCTCAAATGGACACAACGGTCATGAGCATAGACTCGTGGCGACAAGACACGTCAAACATTTTCATCTGCTCCACTTGTCTCGGTGATACTCAGATGACAGCCTCGCGCAACCGCCTGTCCAACCCGGCCATGTCTCACCACGGCTGTAGATCACGCCAACCCCTCACCGTCACGTGACGGGGCACCCTTTGGTACGGTGTTTGGCTTAGAGATAAGCACAAGCCCTCACAGATGAGCACAGATGAGACACGCCCAGGCCCAATGCGCCGTCTCGTTATATTCCCGTGGCGCTTTAGAGTTTGCATGCTGCGCAGTGCGTGGTCAGAGTGGTAAGACGAGGCACAGCTGGTCTCTCCACCGGTATTCCTTCTGCCTGTGCTACATTCGCCAGGAAGAATTTTTCGCGCAATCAGGCATGATCCAGAAGCCAGCCACGCCCAACAGCGTTCGCAGCAAGTCATGTTCCGGTGGCGATAAGCAGACACACTTGGACGTTGTTGAGGGGTTCCAGCGAGCAGGACGCACCCACTTAGTTGCAGCCTCCCCTTGCCTTGGGAATAGGCAGTGTGCCCTTGAAAACACCAACCTTGGGCCTGCGCCTGCATGCCCTCCACACATTGGTCCGCCGTCGCCGCACGCCCTGGTCCGGCGGCTGCGATTGGCCATGTCTGCTGCAGGTGGGCCTCTCCTGCTTGGCTTCTCCGCACTTTTGTATGAACGGCCCGTACTTTGTCTGGGTTGCCGGCGACAGGGCTCATCCCGCCAGTCGCTATGCGAGCTGCGAGCAAGAAAAAAGCAACTCGATCCCACGCTTCGTCATGCGGCATTTGCACGCATCCATGAGGGGAAGTCGCCATGGCGCAACGCTGCCAGCCGTCGTCGAGTTGCCCTTTTTGTCATGCGCGCAAAACGGCGCGCTTTCGTCATTGCCATGGGCCGGCTGCTGCCTCAACGCACAAATTCTCCCTTCTGCTGCTCACTCGCGCCTTGACTCTCTCACGGTCCTCTTCCGCAATGCCAGCTCATCCGGCTCCACTTCGCAAGCGAGCCCCAGGATTAGCTGGCAATGTTTTGCGCAGCTTCGCCTTTCAACAGGCGTCCCAGCCATGGCGAGACGGCGGCTTCCTGCTACTCCCCATCATTAGGTCATCGCTGCATGTGCGACGCTTGCCCGTCCTCGTGTGACATGTATCAACGCGGCCGTGTCGTCTTCACACCACCCGCAGCTCACCTCGCTTGCAGTTAGGGCCTGGTGAACTGTTCCGAGATCCGATCACCTCCAAGGATCGATATCCTGTTAACCGCCACGGGCCGCTTCAAGCATTCCAGAGCCTCTCATACTCCCGCAAAGGACCGACACAGAATACACTTTGCATCCATACACCCTCGCTGGGCCCTGGCTCCGGTCGCGATATCAGCCAAGGGTGCAGCCACTACGGCAAAATTAGGTCCGGAACTTCAGGCATCCTGCAAGGACCACGAATTGAGAAGGCTCGGAGAGTACCAACAACTCCCCGACGCTGGATCAAGAGTCACACCGGGCGTGTTGAGCCTCATCGAGGCCCCCTGAACCTGCTTCGGTACCAAAGTGTGACAAAAAGCAAGCTCTACTTTACCAACCACAGCGACTGGTTTTCCTCGCTGGCTTGCATCTCGCTCGCCATCTCCGAGGATCGTCGCGGAAAAGCGTCACGATACACTCAATACGGCCCCTCGCTTCCCACGATACCTCGCTTAAAAGTTATCGATTCCATCTCGCTATTGCGCAAGCTTTCACAAGCTCTTCGCCAGGCTCTCGAACTGATAGGATTGTTGTAGTAGTACGCTGATCTCCAATAACGTGCAGAGAACTTATCGTTTAGCTGGTCGACGAACACCATCAGTCGCTGCATCCAAAGGGCATCCAAAGGGCATCCAGAACTTGATCGCCCGGTGTAAAAGTCCAGCCGCTCACACTGCCATGGCACACATCCGAACCCACACAAATAATCCAGAAATTGACTTTCAATACAATGCAGGCACCCGTCAACGCACATGTTGCCCCGAACGGCAGGCACGCGGGACAGCGTGTGCAATCTATCAGTGTTAGGCGTCATCAATAATGTCAAGATCTTGCGGAATACTATTCCAACCTATCATGGATTTTCGCTTATCGAAATATCGTTGATCGGCGCAATCGAGATTCAGGAACACAGATCCTTCACGACCCTTCGGATCGTGTGCCAGATTTGGGTTCAGATTCGGCCCTCGTCTTCTGCAGGTATATTTCGGCCAAGCTTGGCTTAGTAAAATTACTGACTCGACGTTGGGCATTCGCAAAGCGCACGATGGCGTCACACAAAAAAACTCACAAAGGGCCGTGGGATGATACGCGGCGAGGAACATGCTTGACTCGTACTTACAAGATCCGGCGGCGTCTAGCTTTCTTCTGTGGGGTTGCTCGGTACGCGCCGACACGATCAGATCTCAATATGTCAAGGTTTGCCTTGTGGTATCAGTGCAGTTGGCAAGTACCAACTATCTGAAAGTCTCTTAACTCACAGAGCTGCATTCGCAAGAGCTAGTGATTTCATTAGGTTGTAACGTCTCCCATATTCTCTTTCACTTTCTGGAGACACTGGACAGCAACGGTGCGGCTGAAAGAGCCGCTTCAACCCACGCGGATGTCAGGACGAAGGGAGCGCACAACACTACCTTACTCTCGGACAGGCCGATCCCGTTGGCATCATCACTCATTTGTGATGTGCCTGATTGCCCTGCGCGGAAAAGACCCACATCAGAAGCGTGCCGAGTCAGCTCATCTGTCACGGCAGTTGTTCCCGCAACGAATCCTCTTTTTTCTTTTGACAATCCCACGTTGTCCCGAAGAGACATGTCTAATTTCCCCAGTGATCGATTCGATGACGCTAAAGAAGAAACGCTCGTTGCGACACCTGATTGTGGTATACACCTAAGGAAGGAAGGAGGCTCCACTTCATACCAGAGCATCGGGCAGCATGCGTGGCAGTGAGCCATGCCCAACGATAGTAATATGGGACGCATGCATCATTGTGTAGTGATGATGCATCGACGCCAGATTCCAATCACAAGAAACTTGAAAGTAATTTTGCTGCTAATATCGCGTGGGATGGTAAGGCCCGACTCACTGCCGCTAAAACAAAACCCAAAGAGCAAGATGCAGATGCGAATGCCCATGTGCCGAGCCAAGCGCCGCAATAGAGTGGGATATTCCTCGAGGCTGTTGCAGAGCCCCATCGTCAGCTAAGGCTTGTTCGCGCTTTCACCGGAAACAGGTCAAGTAATCAAGACGAGGATTTGAGGTTGCAAACTTGAGTCATAAGGTGATGGGACAAACCAGAAGGCTAACGATGATACTTTCCCAGATAAGCAGGCACCGAGCCTAAATGTAAAAAAAGGTCAGATGAATCGCCGTACCAACGACCAAAACAAACCTCCAGTCGACCATGGGAAGACGAGGTGATGACAGTATAACACCAGACACCAGACCAACCCTAGTAGAAGTAAGAGAAGACCTAATGGGTATATCAGTACCTCATGTACCCGAGACACTAAATATGGTCCTTGAACGAGAAGACTTTGGTGCAAAAACAAAACACAGCTCGCAATACACTCAAGCACCCATCATCTTCTTCCTTTGTCTCTCAGCCCACTCCCTACTGGCAATCCTCCCACGCTCAGCTGCCTCCGCTCGTGCCCGTTTGGCAGCTTCTTCTTTCTCCTTCCTCTCACGTTCCCGCGCTTCCTTCTCCATGCGATCACGATTGAAGACCTCTCTGCCCTTCAGCTTCTGTTGCGCAGCATCAACAGGTGTGACAACAGCCTTAGGAACGATGACACTATTGCGGTTTGCCGAAGACGTCGACGTAGAACGTGACTGAGACAGTGGTTGCGAGAGAGACATACTACTGCGCTTGCTAGCCAGAGAAGAAGAACGCTGAGACTCTTGCTGTGGTTGCGGTGGCGCAATAGTGACGCCTGGTTGCGAGAGAGACGTGCTGCTGTGCTTGCTTGCAAGTGAAGACACCCGTTGGATCTGTGGTTGTGGTGGCGCAATGGTAATGCCTGGTTGCTGTCTGATAGGGACGGCCACTGGCTTCCGGACTGGTGCCTGTCGTGCCTTGAGGGCGGCTTCTTTCTTTGCTGCTTCCGCTTCTTCCATGCGCTTTAAGCGCTCTTCCCTCTTTATTCTTAACTTTTCTGCAACGGCTGAGCCGGGGAGCTCGAAAGTGGCCTTTGTTGGTGCTTTCGTCGACTTGGCGTGAGGAGCCATGCTGATGCTGACAGGACGCTGCTTTGGTGCTTGTTGCTGAGGTACTTCAGCTTCTCTCCTTTGCCGCTCCTCCTTCTGTGCCTTGAGTTTCTCAGCAATTCTTTCGCCAGGGAGTTGGAAAGCTGGCTTGGTGAGAGGCTTGGTAGATTTTGGTGGAGGAGGCATGCTGACGGGCCGTATTTTGGAAACTCCGCCCTCTGCCTCCCTCTTTTGTCTATCCTCCTTTTGGGCCTTCAATCTGGCGACCGTATCGTTGCTTGACAGCTGGAAAGTAGGCTTTGTAGGTGCGCGACCCTTTGGTGGTGGCGCAGGTGTGGGAAATGACATGCTGATTGGCCGGCGTTTTAAGGCAAGATAATCTACGGTCTCTGTAGAACCTACTCTACCGTCTTTACCAGGTGCTGTGCGGACACTAGACGCGCGAGCTATCGAAGACTTGACTGGCTTCATGCTCTTAGGCGCAGCAACACTCGGTGTTCTGGATATCTTCGCAGCGGGAGCTTGTGTGGGCACTGGCGCTTTGATGGGTGTCTTGGACCGCATGATCTGCGTGGTAGCTGTCTTGGGAAACTCTGCTTTCTGAGGCGACATGACTTCATTCGCATGGTCGAATCGAGTGACGGACGTGACATTCTCGAGCGCTTCCTCAAGCGCATCGATGGCTTCGAAAGACTCTTCCAAACGCATTGGTGATTTTGACGGGCTTCGCGATGTTCGTCGACTTGAAGTATGGCTTTTGAGTGGTGTCACAGCGTCTTCGCTGGGCCTCTCGGCTGCGAGCGTCTTGGGTTCAGGTTCTGAACTTACTTGAACGGAGGGTGCGGGGGGTTCAGCTTCAGACACGGGCGATTGATTTTCGGATATTGCTTCAGTCACTGTTGCTTCGACGACGGGCTCCTCGCTTTGAGGCTCCTCAATTTGCGGCACCGGCGCAGCATGTGTTGCTTCTACCGTCTCAGTCACCTCCTGAGGCGTTTCTTCTTCTATTGGCACTTTTTGTGTTTCTTCTACAGCCTCTGCTGCAGCTGGCAATTGAGCTCCTTGTATGGGCTCTTCTGACAGGCTCTCAGCCTGGACCTGTTCCGCCCCCGCCGTTGTATCTTCAGAAGATGTATCCACAGCCTTGTGTTCGTCTAGAGTCTTTTCTATCGTCGCAGGCACTTCTGCTACAGGCTCTGGCTCTTGTGACTGGGCACTGAGCTGCGCCTGTTTTGCTTCCTCTTGCAGCATAGCTAGCTGTCGGCGTGTTCGTCGCACTGTGGGTGGTGGAGTCACGGGTCGTTCATCGTTTGTGGGGACTTGAGTGGCTCCTATACATGATTAGCCTGTGTTCGCTGGCGTAGGGCGGCTGCGCACTCACCGTCGGGAGCGTTGTTGGAAACTTGGTCGCCAGTCGCCTTGTCCGTGGGCGCTTCATCTGCGGCTTGTTCCTCTTCATGTGCGGCTCCGGTCTGCTCCTCTTCTTCCTCCTCCTCAGCTGCTCTGCCCTTCTTTCCCTTTTGGGCACGGCCTTTTCCTTTGGTCTTCCGCCCTGGAGTCTTCGCCGGGGTTTTGGCGGGTGTTTTCGGAGGCAGATCCTCTTGTTCGTAGTGGGCATGTTTGGGCGACGCATTGGACGAGATTTGTTCCAAGGGCACACGCTCGGTCGCGTCCGGCGTATCATCGCTGGCCTGCTGGGCGCGGGCGCGTGTGACACGCATTGTCGTTGTCAATGTCAACTGGGCTGTGTTGTATGACTGTGTCGGGTTGCGTATGCGCTGCTAGGATGCATTCGAGAGCGGGCTGGTGTGGTGTTGACGCTCGAGTGTTTTGGTCTCCACTCTCGTGCAGCATCAACAAACACCCTTGCCGAGTAAAGCTCGCGCCAGGCGTTTCTCGCACCCACGTGACACGCGCAAGTTCACCAGCACGCGCCCGCGTCGCGGAACCGTCGTAGCACCCCACGATTCAGAAACCCGGGTCCGCATCCGTGCGTGTAGGAGCGTCTTTTTATCCCGTAATTTTGGAGCGGCGATTGATAGACTCCTTATTTTACCAATTGCATCGCCAAACTCCGTCACGTCTCTCGTTACTACAAATAACTCATTTCTTTTCTCTGGCGCGTCCTTGTCTCCTAGATACCAACAAGCCAATCGCACATGGTCGCAATTGGCATAACGCAATACTGAACGTGTCCATCACAGCCATATTCATCCATCGCGCTCGCCTCCGAAGACCGGATGTTTGCAGCCCCGCGGTTGCGTCTCCTTGCCGTGAACAGCCGCCTTCAACCCCGCCCAAGCATGTCGTCACCTCGTTCTCGGGCTGGCTCCCGACTGAAACAGATCTCCAAGCATATAGACTCCAAGCCCTTCCTCGAATTGAACACTCCCTTCTCCACTGAACGCACCGCCCGCATCGAGGACGAACAAGGCAATCGCATACTTCCCGATAAAGTCGAACCAGCCAAGCTCAAGGAAGCCAAGCAAGAATTCAAGAGGGAAGTAGAGGAAGTCAAGAAGCTTGCGCCGGAACCACCCAAGAACATGTCGAGCCAAGCACCACACCCTGCGCTGCTCATTCCTGGGCCCATTGAGTTTGACGATGCCGTCCTCTCGTCTATGAGCCATTACAGGTAACATGTCCAGAGTACTGTGTGCATCATCTTCATCAGTACTGACCGTCTCCAGTGAATCGCATGTCGGCCAACCCTTTGTAAACACCTTCAGCCAAGTCCTTGGAAATCTACGCAAGCTATTCCTCACCAGCGACCCGGCCGCGCAACCCTTCGTCATCTCCGGCTCTGGTACACTCGGCTGGGATCAGGTAGCGGCCAATTTGGTAGAGCCTGGCGATGAAGTGCTTGTCCTACATACTGGCTACTTCGCCGACTCGTTCGCCGACTGCTTCGAAACCTACGGTGTCAAGGCCACACAGCTCAAGGCGCCCATTGGCGATCGACCGCAACTCGATGAAGTCGAGAAGGCGCTGAAGGAAAAAGACTACAAGATCCTGACCGTTACACACGTCGACACTTCAACTGGTGTGCTCAGTGAGATCAAGGCATTGAGCGAGCTGGTTCACAGAGTCAGTCCTGAGACATTGGTCGTCGTCGACGGT
This sequence comes from Alternaria arborescens, assembly GCF_004154835.1. Lineage (NCBI taxonomy): Eukaryota > Fungi > Ascomycota > Dothideomycetes > Pleosporales > Pleosporaceae > Alternaria > Alternaria arborescens. Next base: position 190,572 of record NW_021167863.1, on the reverse strand, counting down.
GTCTGCAGTGTTGGCTCTGAAGAGATCCGCTTTGACGAGTGGAAGCTCGATGCTGTAATTACAGCTTCACAAAAGGGCATCGGCTGCCCAGCTGGTCTGAGCATCATGATGGTATCAGGTCGTGCGATTGAGAGATTCGAGGCGAGGAAGACGCGTCCAACTTCTTACTTTGGGTCATGGAAGAACTGGCTACCAAGTAAGTCACCTTGATTTTCCCCGCGAGCCGATGCAGGAAACTAACACAGTTACAGTCATGCAAAACTATGAAGCAAAGAAGGCATCCTACTTCGCTACGCCGTCCCCACAACTGATTCACGCGCTCGACACGGCGCTCAAGCAGATTCTCTCCCGACCTGTTGAAGACTACTGGGCCGCACACAAGGCTGCGTCACAAAAGGTCAAGAAGGCTGTGGCAGATCTCGGTCTGAAGCAGCTTGCTTCCAAGCCAGAGAACCAGGCCACCGGCATGACTGCTATTTACCTACCCGAGGGTATGACACCTCCGGATGTTCTGCCCAACCTCTTGAAGAAGGGCGTCATCTTTGCTGGTGGTCTGCACAAGGAGATCGCAACCAAGTACATTCGATTCGGACACATGGGTGTCAGTGTAACCGACCCAAACCGACCAGATATCACCAAGGCCATTGAGAGCTTGAAGGAAGGTCTGGTGGAGGCTGGCTACAAGGCGCCAGCCTAGTTGGTGGGTTCTTTCTTGTTTGAGATTGAATTCACTGAATATACAACATACCCGAACAATCCGGTGGAAATAAGACTTTTGCAGCCACTGGTTGTAGAGCAAATCTCAAGAATAGAATATAAATCCACTACCATGTCGTTGGTGCAGCATGATGATGAATACCGTGGCTATGTCAAATCCTTCGCATCCCACCAAAATTCAAAACTAACGGCTCTCCACCAACAGCAACGACGCAACCTCTACATGCCCAAGGCAAATATCAAACACTAGGTCTACGAGATCAACAAATCTAGCCTACCCAAGGCTAGATCGCCAAGAATGCCCAGAGGCAACGACCTGTTATACGAATTGCCGACCCGTTGCCACCGAATGAAATCATCCAAGTCTCTCCACATCTCGATAACCCAGAATGCGGTAAGTGGGTCTGGCAAGGCTGTGTTCCTGGTGATGTATTCCGATGATGGGCTTTGACATTACTGTACTTAATTCCCCCGACCAACGGCGAGTCTTCGGAGTTTCCTGAAATTGCTGTGAGATCCCTTGTGCTTCGTTAATTCTCGTGTTCCTGTTCTCCTATCGATCCCTAGCTTCATTGTCGTAGCTAGCGACATTATTGCGCAGCATACGCGCATAGTTGGAGATTGCCCAGGTACTCTTCCCGAAATGACGTCCACATCACGAAGTCTACAACACGCTTGGGACACAGCATGGACGACTGCACCACCTCAAGCATGCGAAACTCTCCGCAACCTCAATGGCGCCGTCGCTTGGGGCCAAACATGTGTCTTTACCGAAGAAGATAACGACCCGATACCATTTAGCATAAATACCGCTTGCATGCCCTGGGTGACATCGAATGTCTATCCATCCCCATCCGCTTTCTACTCGCCTGCTACCGCATGCCCAGCAAAATGGACGGCAGTCGCCACACAAACAGCAGCAAACGGAGAAGGCAGCGATAATAGATGGATAGATGGGGAAATTGGGCTGCAGTGCTGTCCCGATGGATTCCAGGCAGACGGAAGAGACGGATGTAGACCGGAAGGTAGTGGCAGGTTTCCGGTTGTTGAATGTGGGGAGGCGGACGCGGAGGAGAACGAATTGAGAACGTACGACGGAGGTGCCTGGCCAGCAACCGCAACGCCGAGTATCACGGCATTGCACTTGAGATATCAACCTAGTGATACTGGGGGCACGAACAGCCCAACAGCTTCGAGCACAGAGGCTACCAGTACCGGAGCTACTAGCAGTCAGAGTCCAGGAGGAGGTAGTGGCGGCGACAGTGGCAATGGTATCTCGACTGGTGCTATAGCAGCGATAGCCACAATCATTCCTTTGGTCATAATCATCGGAGCGTTGGCAATGTTTCTTTTGTGGAGGAGAAAGAAGAAGAACGGCAAAGCAGCGATTGCGTTGAAGAACCTAGGAGACGAGAAAGACGACTACCCGTTACGATCCGTCGACGACACAGCCAACCAAGCAGCATCCACTCGCCACGACATGCCCAAAGGCACTACTGCAGCAGCATACTACACTGGCTCGTCCCAGCACCCACACGAAACACCCGAATGGAATGTGGAAATGGATGCTGTAGAGGCCGAGCGTCTGAAGGTCACTGGGACATCTGCACAACAATCTTCTAGTCCAGTGAGTCCAGAGAGCGGAGTTGAAGCAACAGAACTTGCTGGGTTGGCCAGGGTACCGAGAAAACCTATTGCGCCCATTGAGCTTGATAGTACACCTGTGATACCAGAGGTTGGGGATGCGTATATACCGTATCGACCTGGTAGAGAGTAGAGTTTGTACTTTGGTACCCAATAATCAATTTCTCATAGTTGTTTAATTACACGTCTGTGTTCGATGTTGAATGTGCCCTTTCTCTGTTCCTGGTGTAATGTCGTTTCGTGTTAGCCTCTAGGCCTCGCTTGGCTTGTTCTGAAATATGCCTTGGAGTGCGCGCTTTCTCTGCAGATTGAGTTGCAGGTTCTTTTTTTCTGTATTACGCCTTATGTTTTTCTTGTTCATACCGGTCTGTGTGGATGTTGAAGGTTCTGACATGAGGGATTCATACACATCGAAGTCACACTGGCTCCATCACGTCCAGTCTTCCTGCAAGACTGGATCCAGTAAGTAGTTTTATGAGTTTTCTGGAAGTTGAGTGCGTGAGGCCAAAAGTCAATATTTGTCTATTTGTCTTTCTCGATGTATAAGCATCATCTGAGGACCAAATCTGACGCCGCTTGAACTTGATACCGAATGGTGTAAATAAAACCTCCGCACCGGTGAGTGCCTCATCTGTATTGTTGCAAGTAATTTGCCTCCTCAGAGACCACATAGAATGGATATGGCCTAATAGCTCTTCTCGCAAAAAGTCTTTGCGATCGCCCAGGGTGTACCTGTAATCATCGAGCGCTTTACCTTAAAAAAAGTGCCCTATGTATTTTCCAACCCTGAGGCTAGGTTTGTCATGCAATGAACCAGCCCACACCATCATTACCTAGGTAAGGAGTGTCTTGTGCGAAACACGAAGGAACCGGGCTCAAGGGCCTGAAGACCGGTTTTGTTTGTACATGTATACATATGTATGCATCTGTCAGCACCGTACCTTGAAACTCACTGACTCTGAAGCACCATGCAATGTCAGTGCCGGTAGTGATAATGTGTTCGTGCCTCCAAAAAAAAAGCTCTTGTAAGAGCCCTCAGGTACAAATCTGCGATAATGATAGCCTTCATCCTGACAGCAGGGTTTTTGATGAGTTTAGAGTTGGAAGTTCGAACAATAGTCAACATGTACCAAAACCTGGAAATGTATTCGATGTAGCAATACCAAATGCTTTTCCTAAGCTCTGATGACGCCAACCCCAGGACAAGGATGAAGAGAAGGTTTGTGTGCTGCGTACGCTTTTTACAGGACCTCTATCAAGCCTCGTTGCTATCCACCTTGGCCGCACTATCAGCGACCTCATCAGCCGTCTCCGCCATCTCGTGGTCTTCCTTCTTCTCAGCCTTTTCGGCGTCTTCTTTACTCGGCACGCCCTCCTTGTTGCCCACAAGGTCCCTTACGACATCGACGGTAGCTGCTGGGCCACCAGGCTCAGCGGCAAGTACCTTGCCCTCCTTGTCAACAACAAAGACACCACGCGTGGTGCTCTTCGGTGGCTTCTTGAATCCAATAGCCGAGATGAGGCTCTGTGAGGGATCGCAAAGCAGGGTGTAGGGGAGCTTCTGCTTGGTCTTGAAGGTTGTGTTGGCCTTGGGGCTATCAGCGGAGAGACCGTAGATGGAGTATCCGGTTGCGGTGAGGGGATCGTAGGAGTCACGGAAGAGGCAAGCTTGTTTTGTGCCTGCAATCGTACGCATTAGAACCAGTCGGCGAAATGGAGGGGGCTGTCAGGGGTGTGCGACTTACATCCTGGTGTCGAAGCCTTGGGGTAGGTAAATAGTACAACGCCGCCCTTGCTCTCCTCGACAAGCTTCGCAAGTGTCGTCTTGTCTCCATCATTTGTCTCAATCTCTCCGCCGAAGGAGGCGAGGTCCATCTTGTCGCCGACTTTGGGTGGGCCGCTCTTCGCAGGCGCCGCCGCCGCCGTAGACTTGCCGTTGCTCTTACCGACAACAGCTTCCTTGACAGCTTCAACCTGCTCTGTGACGGCTTCCTGGACCTTTTCGACGACCGTTTTCTCCTCTTCAGGCTTCTTGTCCTTAGCAGGTGCCTTCTTCTTGGCCGCGCGCACTGGCGCTGGGGGCGCTTCTTTGCGCTTACGAAGCTCGACTGGCATGTTGAGATTGGAGTCGCGAGATGATATCGCGGCCGAGTTGGTGTCGCAAGAGAGGATCAAACTCGATCAGGGGGGAATTGGGCAGCGAAAAGGTCGGGATCTGACGCTTGAACGTTCGTGGAAAGCAGGGTAGGACGGTTGGCTAAGGGTAAGAGTACAAAACCAGCGGTCAGTAATACAACCTCGCAGAATCAACAGCCACCAATTCGCGGTAATAAATCCTCAGCCCGAATCACCAAGTACTTTGAGCGCGTCGTCTAGTCAACGGAAATAGGGTAAGCATGGTGGTGAGGCCGAGCGGAGCCAGGTCGTCCAGCCTCCTCACTTGGCGTTTCTGTCCATATCCATATTAGCCAGATTACCTGAGCCTGCGTCGTTTCTTCGGGAACAGCTTGTTTCGGACGGGCACTGGGGATAGGTAGGCTTGTTATTGGCTGATGAAGTGAGGAGTCGTGACATGCACAACGCTCGGTTGCGCGTGTCCCGGGCGCGTCATAGCTTCCGTTCCCCAATCCCACGGCCTCCCAGTGGGTTTGCATCTGATATCAAACTGCGCTCAGAACTACTCGTCCATACAATGCATAAGTCTGCTTATGACATCTACAGCTTGAACCTTCGGCTCTTCCCCCACGCCCATCAACAACCCTAAATTAGCACGACCTCGAGGGACTATGCTGTCGACGCTTGCGCTCCATCTATCGCGTTATAATCTATGCGTCTTCTGTACCTCCTACTACCCAACTAACAGGATGCCAGTTATTCTCACAAGAGAATACCTTGCTGCCCGATCCGTAGTTCAACGCCCATCCAGAAGACCACATACCAAGCCCAAACTGTCACGACGAGTCAGTAATCATCCAGAGACAATCAAGGAACGCGACCTACAATAAGTACGCCTAGAATCACGATAAAAAGGTTCAGCATTGTAAAAGCCGTTTGCGACTTGGAAGAAAACAGCTTACGGTTCTTCCTGTTGTGCCACAGCCACATCAACGGAGGAAGTGCATCTGCACGCGTCAGCTAACACCCCTATCTTCATCCTCCCAGGTCGTGTCAGTAGTGACTCACAGTTAAACCAGCTTCCAAACAACGCGCCCATCAGGCTCAGAAGAAGGGCGAAGTTTGGCACTGCTTCTGCCAAGATGCAACTTATCAGCCACGCGCCTGTGCAAATAGCACTCCAGCTTCCCAAACTGAGCCAACTGTTGGCGTGAGCTACACTCGTGCCCTTCCATACACGAAAGTAGATATACTTGGTTGCCACAGACCCATTCACAACGCCTGCGACGATGATTATAGGTAGCGCAATACCGAAGCATACCTTACTGACCAGTGGGGATGCGGAACCAAGGGCGGGTGAGGCAACCGAAGGTCCAGCGTGATAGTATATAATGACGGAAATGAGCATGTAGAAGGTAACTGCGATACCTTGTTCAAGAATGAGGGCTTTGCGGAAGTCGCGAGGATCCTCGAGTTCAGACTGGAACGAAAAGAAAGCGACGTGGCCGGCTATGCGAGATCAGTATGAGTTGCTGCAAGGACAGACACAGGAGAGAGCATACTGAAGGCCAAGACGATGTTCATGACCGGCGCTAGACCCTTCACCAATGTTACGTCGGGTCATACGGCGACGATGTTGCCCGTGTCCGGTTTCTGGATACTGACGGCGATCATAGTTGTCGTAACTGCTATGATTACAGAACTACAAGCTGAGGTCATTAGCTAACGGGGCCACGTCCAGTGACCGAAATCCCAACCCACAGAAGTAGCTAAAATAACTAATGTTCTTGAATGTTCTTGGTAATCCAAATAGAAAAGAGATGATCAAGCCGATAACATTGAAGATGATCGTGCAAGCGCCATGGTCTGTCATTGCGTTCAACGCGACGCCGAATGTCAAGATATGCGCGCCCATGATAAAGATCAAGACTAGTTCCTGCCCAACGGCAAGCACCTCGCGACCTATGGGGCCTCCAATCAACATACCGCAGTCAGCGTAACAGGTTACGGATGGATGAGCCAGCTTGAATTCATCAATCAAATAGCCTGTGTATGTAGCAATGATGCCCAGGAAGCATATGCAAAGGAGGCCAAGGACGAGACCGAGGATTGCGAGAGCTTGTGGAAGGGCAAGGACGCCTAAGGAAACGTTCTCTGCAAGCATCACTAGACTACGTCAGTGAGATACATGAATCGAGAAATGAGAGGCTTACGAGCACCAATATTCCTAGAAGTGTGAAGTCAGCTGTAGCTCACAGATAGAGTTGTCACATACACCAAGCAAAGGCATGTCTTATGTGGGAAAGCAGCAACAACTTGACAGCTTCCGTTTCAAAGCACTATAAACAGCAGGAGCGCAAGGCTTGAGCACTTACCACCATTTACAAGTCTTATACTGTATCTCAGCGCTTTCCTCGTTACCGAAGGTGTTATCTTCTACTGCTGGTGCAACTTGGCCTCCAAGATCTGCTGATGATGTCAATTGAGGCCGAATAGCATGCTCTTTTTGCATCGTGCTCTTGTTGGTGTGCTTGGCCATGGCTTCGTTTTGCAGAGCCTATCTCCGTAGATGCGTAGATGTTATGGTTAGGAAGCTTGTCTAGCTCGTTGTTCCATGTGTACTGAGATCTGTGACCGGTCCCTCGTAAGACGCAATTATGGCGGCTAGTTGAAGACTGCTATGCGAAATAGATATTGGAGATCGATAGGAACCGCTCATTTGTGCTAGCTAGCCGTACCACAGCATGATTCTACGTTTGACTGCTGTAGATGTAGGCGTGTTTGCAAGCTCCTTCGGGTCGGGAGACACGGAGAAAGTCTGTTTGATTCCAAGATTGGAACGAAGCGGACCACATTCGTGTCCAAATTGCAAAGCACGTTATCAAGTATGATAGGATCCTCCATTCTACCGCGAATCTCCATAAGATAGAAGACTCAAAAGGCGTATCTGAATCAAGCAGATGCTGCCACATACTTGGTTCATGACTATACGAGGGATATGGTGAGATCCTGCCACTGATTATACAGGCTTGACATCGGGTAGCAAGGGGATGACACCCAAGCTTGGGGCACGATTCGCCGCCGTCCAAAGAACCATTTGCGAATGCAGGTTATCTGAGAAGCCGTGGGGAAAGAGAGATGGTGATACAATGGAGATACAACAATGGAACCTTGTCGGTCTACGATCCGGGGCTACATGCGTGGCATCATGCATAGGATGTATCATGCCGGTAAGCATCTGAATCTTATGGTACCATAAAATCATCACTAGGGATGTAGGTGTAATGGTAGAGGATGAGGCGGGGGAGAAGCCTCCCTGATTGAATGACCATGGAGGAGTAAAATACGTCATCACGTGCGTTCGCGGGCAAAGCGCGAATTGCCACTTTCCCCATCGCTCCCCGCAACCCATTGTCCCCACAATTGCATCCGACCGTCACACCTGTGTCATCTCATTCGCCTTGCGACAATATCTTCGCTCCTCGCGCGCCATGGAATCCGACCTGGGCCTCCCGCCGACACGGGCGAGACGCAAGCGCAAGAGTACGGCATATGCCGACCATGACGGCGACGACAATGACGATGCGTCCTTCAATTACCAGTCTACGCCGCGAAAAGCCAAAAAGATCGAAAGCGCTCCTGAAGTGATCGACCTTACCGGGGATTCTCCAAAGAAGATTCTCCCCAGCAAGAGAGGCAAGCGCGATGCTGATGCGCCTACCGAAGAGAAGCGTGCGAGGGTCTTTCGCAAGAAGGCGCCCCAAAGCTATATTGTTATAAAGGAAAGAGCTCTAACCCAGCGTCTGACAGTCCTTTCGCGCGACCGCTGCGGAAGCGATGATGTGCCTGAGGAGAAGGTTATTGTGGCAGGGTCAACGGGAAATGTCTACACGGTCTCGATCGGTCTCGTCCCAAGCTGTGACTGTCCACACGCGAAGAAGGGCAATCAATGCAAGCACATTATCTATGTCATGCTACGTGTGTTGAAAGCACGGGAGGAGGTGGCATACCAACTGGCCCTCATCAGCGCTGAGCTGCGCGAAGTCATCAAAAACGCGCCACCCATTCCAGGTGTGGAGATCGACGGCAAGAACGGCACCGAACAAGAAGGCCAGGTCGGGAATCGCAAGCCTATCGAGGGCGAATGCCCTATTTGTTACGATGAGCTCGGCAAGAACGAGGCCATTGTATACTGCAAGTCCAGCTGTGGAAACAACGTGCACAAGGCTTGCATGCAGAATTGGATCGCCGTATCAAAGGGCAAAGCGACCTGTCCATACTGTCGCGCCAAATGGGAGGCCGATATAGACTTCCAAGGCAAGCTGGGTGATGTCGATACCATGAATTTGGAGAGAAACGAGGACGGCTACGTCAACGTCGCAGGCCAACTCGGCCTCAGTGGCGAACGAGACTACTCAACCTATAACCAATACTGGGTGCGGCAACACCTGGGTCAAGGTAGGACAAGGGGCGGTTACGATTTCGAGGATGACTACTAGTCTGAGAGACTTTGCGGCACAAGGACGGAATCATCGAGCAGACAAGTGCATTTGGCGTTTAGGATACTGATACCCGGTAGTAGCAGGCACAAGGTTCAGCTCAACACTGACTCCACAACGTGCATTATACACCACATGTTTTGTGTATTCTGATCGATACATTCTCTCGCTTTCCTTGCTTTTCTCGCTTATGCCCATGTCCCGGCTTCGGCTTCGACCAGCCCATCTTGGAAATTACCAACCTTCAAGAATAGCACAAATAGTGATCGGCCACCACTGACGCGGCGAGACTCCCCCAACAAGCCCCACTCCTTCGGCCATCGCATAAGCAACAAACCCATCATGCTGACCTGAACACGTACCTGCATCCGCTCGCCTCGTAAATCGAGTCGCTGCAGCTCCACATCTCTCCCAACTACGTCAACACAATCACGACATACGGACTTCTTCGGCAAGACTAATCCCGCCCATCTGGTCAGTAGTTATTTGCGGTTCGTCCGAAGTCAAATACGAGATGAATGACGCGTCCACGGATACCACTATTCTCACGACGAGGCATCCCGGACAGCAAGTATTGATATCAAGAATGCACTATAGATCTACAAGACTGGAATGTGCTCGAGCCACCAAAGATCAACAACAACAACGCACGTCCTCTATCCAACAGATCTTGGACATCGGTGGAAAAGGTTTGCTGGAATGTCAAAGCAAGTTAGCTGTGCTGTAGTAATTCAGCCTGCGCAGCGGTAAGTTCAAGCGATTCTAAGAGGTGGCGGAGTTAGAAGTACGGGGCTGGTTCTCCTGCGTGGTTGCGCGACCCGGAGACAAGGTATCGGTTGGCTGCAGGTTAGTTGATTAAACGTTGTACTTGTGCTACTGCAACCATGGCACGACAAGGTGCAAGCTTTGGTACGACCATGTGCAAGGATAGCGTTTGGGTGATATGCAGGTACAGTCACAGAGCTTGAAGATTAAGTTTGTATCGCGGTGGACCCAGCTTTGTCTTGGGTGGGAGACTAGTTGTCGAAAGTGGCCAAGATAATATCACAAAGACAAGGCAAGGCATGAGTAAGTCGCAGAAATTGAATTTGAAGAAAACTAGTTAACGCCTGGTCATTTGATAACCACAACAAAGGAAAGGTCTATGAAAAAGTCGAGTATCATCAAACATTGCACCGTCCGGATCCAGATACCAGTCCAACAAGCATAGCGTTCTCGAAGAGTGGTTTTGAGAGTAGACAGTCAATATATTGTCCAATGTACATATCAACTGCCTAATCCAAAATTTTACGTGAACAATCCATCACAAAGGAAACCACCCAACGCTCTGCCCCTGCCTGAGGGAACTTGGTACAGTAGACAGACAAGACATGCGAGAATGCGGATCAAGCGATCCTACCAAATATTCACAAACAAACGCGAAGGTCATCTACAAGAAATGCACTTCAGCGCTTAGTAGGTGCCGTAGCCGGAACCGTAACCGCTGCCAGAGCCGTAGCTGTTGTCAGGGGTAGGGGTGGCGGCAGGAGGAGTGTAAGCCTCGGTGGAGGAAGAGACGGCAGCCTCAGGGGTCTTGGAGGAGGCAGGAGCGGAGGAGGCACCGCCGTAGCCACCACCAACGGGGTAGGCAGCGCTGGACTCAGCACCGGCAGGGACGGTGGAAGAGGGGATAGCAGTCTCGCCGGTAGGGGTGGCTACCTCAGAGACGAAAGAGAAGCTGGGGAGGACAGAGGTGGCGCTGCTGGGAACGGGAACGGCACCGGTGCCAGTGGGGTAAGCAGGCTTGGTGGAGGTCTTGAAGCCAGTTGGGCCAGCAGGGTAGGGGTTGGTGCCGTTACCGGGGACGGGGTACATGCCAGTAGGAACAGAGGGCATGCCGGAGGAAGCAGTCTGCTCAGAGGGAACCTCAGGAGCGGGGGTCTCGGGGGTAGCAGCAGGGTAGTCACCACCCTTGGTAACAGTGACAGTCTCCTTGGCAGTTACGGTGACAGTGACGGGAGCAGCGCAGTCCTCACCACCCTCGCTTCCAGCAGGAACGGAAGGAGTGGCGTTACCACCGGCAGGGCCGGTAGGGTAGGCGTTCTCACCACCAGCAGGGCCAGTGGGGTAAGCACCGTTGCCACCAGCGGGTCCAGAGGGGTTGGACTCGGAGTCGGCGGGAACGTCACCCTCACCAGTGGGAGTGGGCTTGACGGTGACGTACTTGGTGGAGGTGGAGGTAGACTTGATGGTGGAAGTGACATCCTCACCGCCCTCGGGGTAGGCAGACTCGCCACCAGCAGGGCCAGTGGGGTAGGAGTTCTCGCCGCCAGCGGGGCCAGTGGCCTCAGAGGGAACCTCACCAGTAGGAGTGGGCTTGCCGACAGTGATGACGACAGTGGAGTACTGGGTAGAGGTGGAGGTGGAGGTAACCTCAGTGGTGACTGGGTGAGCAGTCGAGCCAACACCGACAGTGTAGACGAGGGTCTCGGTGTAGGTCTGGACGACCTCAGAGACGGGGTAGGAGCTGGTCACACCGGCGGTGGGGGGGGCCTGGGGAAGTTCACCCTCGGGGCAGACAGTGGTGCCGACGGCAACAACGCTGGTGACGAGCTCGGTGGAGTGAGCCGGGCAGTCAGTGACGGTAGGGGGGCAGGCAGTCTTGGTGAAGATCTGAGTGCTGTAGATGGTGGAGGTCACCATGTCGCTGACAGGGGTGGAAGAGACACCAGCGGGGCGGGATCCAGTGCCAGTGGGGTAGAGAGGGTAGCCAGTTCCGGCCATGCTGCTGGTGGCAGCCTCAGGGACGACTGAGGAGGGAACACCACCGTAGCCGCCACCGACGGGGTAAGAGCCGGAGGGGATAGCGGAGCTCATGCTGACGCCGGGAACGACGGAGCTGCTGGTGGCAGCCTCGGGGACAGCGGAAGATGGGACGCCACCGTAACCGCCACCGACGGGGTAAGAGCCGGAGGGAATAGCGGAGCTCATGCTAACACCTGGAACGGAGCTGGAGCTGGCGCCAGAGGGGACAACGGCGGAGTAGCCAGTTCCGTAGGCGGAGCTGGCAGCAGCGGTGGAGCTGATGGTGGGGATGACAGCAGAGCTGGAGGTAGCAGCCTCAGGGACGGCAGAAGAGGGGACACCTCCGTAGCCGCCACCAACTGGGTAACCAGAGCTGGCAGCAGAGCTGGTAGCAGCCTCAGGGACGGGAGAGCTGGAGCTGGCACCACCGGCAGGGGGGACGGCTCCGTAGCCACCAGCAGAGGTGGAAGGAGTGTAGGTGGCATCAGCAGGGGTGCTGGAAGTCTCGAAAGCTGGGGAAGAGGTCTGGACGTATGGGACCGAGGAGACAACGGGGGTTGCGGAGGTGGAGGCCTCGGGGGTCTCTACGGGAGTAGCAGAGCTAACGACCGGGACGGCAGAGCTGACGATGGGAGTAGCAGAGCTGACAACGGGCACGGCAGAGCTGGATCCAGCAGGGGGCTGGGCGCCGTATCCGCCGTTGTTGGAGCCGTAGCTGTTGCCACCACCGTAGCTGTTTCCTCCACCGTAGGAGTCGGTGGCACCGTATTGGCGACGGGCCTGGCGATGGCTGCGAGCCTCAGCGGCATCGGCGGCAGCGAGAGCGGCCAAGAAGGCAACGGTAAGCTTCATCATGATGAAAATTCAAAAAATCCTAGCTCTTAAAACTGAATGGGTATTGACGAGGTAATTCGAAGGTCCAGGCGAAACGTTGATGATCCAGGAAAGAGTGACTGGATGTTCAAAGAATGTGATGTCCGAAGACAGTGTATAGCGAGTGTGGTAAGGAAAAGTTGCCTTGGGTGAGGAGAAAAAAACACAGCGAGGGAGGGCGGTATATGAAGGCTCTGGCTGACAGTTGCAGGAAGCGGTCTAAGCACCTGGGTGGCTGCTAACGGCAGCACAGATGCGCCCAAGATGGTCGGCCCCTGGCGGGTGTTAATTTCGTTCAGGAACAACCGGCGGCAGGGGCCAGTCAGCGGCGTCGCTAGCCAGGAACAACTTCAGGGGAATGCATGAAGCTAGCCAGTCAGGAGGGCCAACGAGCAACCTCGATGCATGGCAGCCGCTGGGGAATACGCCGGTCGCGAGCTGTCGTCTTTGAGAGGTGAGCCTTGATTTTGCCGTCGTTTTCGCAGCCGACGAAGCCGCTGAAAGAGGTCACGATGATTTACCTGCTCGCCCCCCCCCGTCGCGCTGGCCATGTGCGCTGGGATGGCCCTCGCATAACCTTGTGAATCCATCTCTCTGCTTGCCGGCCGTCCCCATAGATTGCGTTTCATGGCGCTTGGCCAAAATAGAAAGCGACCATGCCGCAGATCCTCCCTGCTAGAAGCATCGACAGGAGCGGGTACCTGGCAGATGCGCGCTGTCGGTGAGCACACAACCGTGCCGAGATTCAGCGCAGACTACGCTGCTGGGCGAGACAAAATTGGACTTGCGCGAGCATGAGTGAGATTCGGCCCATTCCCCACTGCCAGCACACGGTGCGACAGGAGAGACACTGTGCCACAGACGACATCAGCTCGTGTTGAGCGCGTTCTCGTGTTTGCGGAGACGCTTGTCGATAGGCGTGGATAAGGGAGCGGTGGAGCGTTCCATGGTGTATTGGCCGTCTTTGTCCAAGCGTGGGCCATGGTGCGACGCGCGACTTGGGCCTGCCGCTTCACATCTCTGCACAAAGAGCCCCGATGTGACTTCATCGCCGTGGAGCCTGAATCGTCGACGCGCAATCTAGGCTATCGCATTCTGAAGCTTCTAGTCGACATCGCGATCCTTCGTCAAGTCGTATCGACTTCAACGGTCCGCCAAACGTCAAGCCATTGTGCCACATATTCTTTCTTCGGCGGGCCGCGCTCGTCTGTCCTGCTTCGGCGTATAGCAAGGCCACGCCCATGCCATGTGCACTTGAGACATGCCACCGCTGTCAGTGCATTTCCGCATAATACACAGCCACAATCACGTTCGAATCAGTAATCGCGACTACTTCCTCCGTCTCAGTCTGTCGCAAGTCTTCCATTTGCCTGAATGCCTTCAACACAATGAATTTGGTCCTCACCGCCGGGATTCCAGTACCGTGTCCACAGCATGTACGACGCTGGACTGACGTGGAACTGGCGACCGGCTCGTAAGATTGATGAGCTTCCCCGCCTAGTCCCTGCAAAAGCTTGTGCCCTCGAAACGAGCGACACGAGCATGTTCTCGACTCTCGACGAACGTCGACTGATCTCTCGGAAATGAGGTCCCATCGTTCAACTGTTTCCGGTTCGTTTCTCTCGTCTGTGTCGATGTTGCGTGTGGCTGGCCACCCGTCCGCAATGTCATTGTTGAGGCTTGTCTTGTGCCGAGGCGTGGGAAGTAAATGAAGCAATATTGCTGAAGCTGAACATGAAAGTTGTCAAACACAAAGCGGCGCACACAATGCCCAACTGTGAAATGTGCGAGCGCGATCAAGTGCTAAAAGAAAGTCCAGAGAAGGAAACGACAATCGTAGTCTGACGCCTACCAGTTGATATGCCTAGCAGCATCCGCGGAACGGGCTCTCTACTACACGTTGTCCTCGAGGCAAGCACCACTGACTGCGGCCGCATGTTTTCGCGACTTCTGTATACCATCTCAGAATGAATGCCGCACGCTTCTGCCCCGCAGCGCCACATGAAACATGCATTCTCCTCCATTCCTTCTCTCGCCCGTATCCCATCACATCATACCCATCTACTCGGATTACAAACCCGTCGCCCGCATCAACAGCCCATACTAAGCCTTCTTATCAAACTTCTTACATGGCCCGTCTTCATCAATCTGCATTGGCGGATCGTGCCGTGATTCGAAACCATCGCTTGCTTGAAACGAAACGTCAGCCCTACCAGGCTATCCCAACGGCTACCTAGGCACATCTGCGACTCCAACTTCACCTGTTCTTTTCGTGCCTCAGGCTGTTCAAGGCATTAAAGTGCCAAGATATAGTGGGTATGAGGGGTGCAGGTATCCACGATGTTACAACTTCTACTGCTTCTAGTAGATGGAGTCTGGGTCTTCCACCGGCTTAATGGCTAATGTGCGGGGTCGATGACGAGGTCAACATCCCAAGGTGCGCTTCGAGGTAAAGTCTACATTGCAATCTTGAAGTCATGGTACGAGCCGATTGTTTTGTTAAGATTGCTTCATGAAGTCAACTTGTTTCACGGAGCACTGACAGTGAGTCACGCAGTTGCTGAGCTTATGACGTTGAACACGAGGTGCTAGATTGGGTAGTCCACAGATACGTCCTACTTGGTTCCGCTTCGCAAAGCCTGCCATTTTTTCGTACCGTCTTTTCCACTGCAAGGCACTATCACCAATGTGTCGAGAGTCGTCTCGACCAGTATCACGCAAACGTACGGCCCAGAGTCCATACACAAGATATCTTCCTCCAGTGACATACAGGTCTAAGAGTGTACATTAGACTCTTGTCCCTAATGCTGCCCGTTTCCATTCAGACACTTGCGCCGACCTGCCTTTGCCCGCGTATGCGCGCCATCCTTGCCCGGGTTCTTTTTTGCTCAAGGAAAAGAAAATATAAGCCACCGTAATCGATAACATAACATGGGAGAAGAATATCTAGCACCGAGGTTTCAGTATCACGTTCAGCTACGAAATTACTGATTCTGTTGTTGCTTTAGTGAACTACTGCTGCTGTGCATTTGGTGCTTGTGATCAAAGAGTAAGACTTTTGTCCATCGTTTTCTACAGTCGCACCACGGAATGCCTCACTGCCATCATTTTCCTCAATGCCGCTACATCATAGCACACCGGTCAGGATAACGCAATTTCAAACAAATCGCACAAAGTTGCGTTTTAGATCTACTGTCACACATCCGTGCGAACTTGACCATGGTTAGGTGCTGCGCAGTAGTTGTGTGTATCTGAGTACTTTATCGCGAAATGATGATGATAATGATGTCTGGTTCAACACTAGAGACAATTGCGTCAAAGGAAAGTTACAATCCAAAGAAAGGCAAGTGTAGAGACTGTATTTATCGTAGTTCGGGGTAATAATTGACTAGTAAGATGCCTATCTGGCCTTCAGACGGGGGGCTCACGCTTAGCGCTTTCAAGTGAGCTGAACGCCGCAATCCGTGTTGGAAGGAGGGCTAATGCGAGCACGTTTATGGGTGAATGATCCATCATTATTGTCAATTCATCATGTGTCTGTTCCGTAACCCCTGACTATATCTACGTATATAGGACCATTAGCAAAACGTACTGTGCATCCGCGATTGGAGTTGTCAGTAGAAAGACAGTACTTGCAATTGAAACCGTTCCATACATTAACAGGTGAGCTGGGGATGACAACGCTACTACATGAGTTGTCACTGTAGATCCACATTACTGCTGATTGTCAACACGTTCGTCGAGGAGAATCTATCGAGGCTGTTAATTTGCAGATGTTATTGGCATTGTTGCCCAAGGCGATCGTGGCTGTGACTTGCGAGGCGAGAGGCCCGAAGGCTACGACAATGGTAGAGATGGATTGTATGTTTGTAATTGAGAGGTGGAGAGCTTGGCTTGCGTCGAAGATGAGATTGCTTAAAGTGATGAAACTGATTTGAGTTTGCGACCGGGCACGTTTTGATACGGCTTTCCGTCATCGGGTTGCACATGCTGGTACCGTACAGCGTACTTGAATCTTAACAAGGCCGCTTCATGCTGCTTATGTAGACAAGAGAGTAAAACCTTCCTGCAGTCGAAGAATTTGGGCTATGAAACAAAGCAAGAAAGATTTCGTTGAAAGTACTTGTAGCAGGTAAATGCTTGGACAGTAAGAGGTCAATATCCCTTGAAACTCACGCGTACCCCCATGACTGGTAGACGAGGCAGGTGCTAGACGATTGGCGCCAGCAGTTGTGGGCTTTCCGTGGTTGATCAGTGTCATCTACGAAGAAGAAACCTGTTAGTCAGTGGTGTGCTAAAAGAGGACCTCTGGAGCTCTGAACGCCTGTACTACTTGCAGCACTCTCAATCATTTGCACATGATGATGGATGGAGATATAGTTTCCATCTTGGATATGCGATTCGTATCCAGACAAATAGTGCCTAGGTAATAGGCACACTTGTCACGAGCCACAACAAGTAGGTAGGCAAATACGTTACCTAGGTATCCTGTCTCTTGCTTGCCTTTCTACTAGCATGTCGGTGAGTACTTCTAGAGTGATTGGTGGTAAGTGTAATGTGCAGTAAAGAGAGCTTTGTGGCAAGCATTCACTCTATCAAAGATGAAATCTAAATATCTCTTTAGAGCATATGCAGGTAGTACTATTTCCCAATACATCAAAGCGTATTAGGATATTTGTAGACATATAAAGATTGATAGTATTATAGGCTTCTAAGTCTTCTTTTTAAGCTCTTTTGTCAGGGACTACCTCGGTAGTAGGGCTGCTTATTTCTATACCTGTTTGATTTTCCCTAGTATGTGGTGCACTCAAGGTTCCGTTCAGCGTTGCCCCACCATGGACGCACAGATCCGACATCACGGCAGGGCCGCCCCATATTCGAAAACAACGTTCAGACACCAAGATTACATCTTCTTCCTCAAGCGACTGGGCTAAGCCAGAAGACTTAATGAAAAAGGTAGGTTCGCGTCGGCTCCCGATAGTGCGGATAGGAGCGACACTGTGCCGACAAGTATGAGCAAGCCCAGTGACTTGCCAGCTGGTTTCAAAAATAAGAATAATCTTGAATTGGTCCGTAGACCAGTTTCAGAGATTAAACTGAAAAGAACAGATACTACACTTGATCTAAGCCAAAAGGCAAAGAGAGCTGCCGAATAAACGAAGGGCAGGAGGAAGGCCAGTTTATATAGACTCTGGAAAGCTCTGAAAGACGCTAGTGTTCTAGTCTCGCACCAGGCGTTGCCGGGCCAATCATGACGTAAAGAGCCGTAAAGAATCGAAAAGCTGGACTGGATAATGTGGAACGGTAGGCGGTAACGGCGAAATTCTACGTTGTGTGGGTCAGGCAGAGGCACAATGACTCTGATTCGATAGGGAGGGTCCGCAAGGAGCCGAAATTCCGGTGTGCATTGAGCCGTATTGCACAACGTGTGCATAATTATGTTACCCTGGGCTATTCTAGTGATCGACGAGTAACTTGCAACTAGAACAGCACTGGAGCACCTCGTATCTTGCCGGCTGAGTGAACGTACCATTGCTCTGCTGTGAGATGACCTTCTTGTTGTTTTCGCTTGGGTGTCTTTCGATATCTCACACACTTCTCGGCAAGCCTTTGGCTGGCATGATTTTGGCGCACATCGTAACCTGGGCAGCCTGCTGATAAAAACACAACCTCTCCGTCAACCTTCCTGTGTGCCACTACTCGCAAGTTCAAGCTGAAAGAACAAGTAAAATGCCGGGTTGGGGATGTAGCATAGTGCATGTAGGTATCTGCCTAAGCACGCAGGGCAAAAGAGCTTTTGTGGTAGAACAGCTACCGTTCTACATAGGCACCTTTGTGGATAGCATTGGCATGGTTATCTCCCTCGCGCGAGCGTATTGCAACACCGTATTGGGTTTTTATCAGATTGGCGTACTACAGTCAGTAAAGAGACCCTAATCAATACCCACGGATAGTTCGTAATATATGGAAGTTACATGTAGGCGACGCTACGACCTGCCAAATTCGTAATCTTCGCGCGGAAACAGTACCTAGGTACGCTGCGAGAATTACGCACTTGATCAGAGAATCCATAACGAGTGGAAGCTTTGGAGGACATACCTGGTAATCTTTTAGTTACCGTATAATATGTAATGGCTGACCTCGGGAAGCTGGTCATTGGTATCTAAGTAAGACCAGAAGAAGCCCCTATGGTCGTGGTCCAAACCCCATAATAGGCATTACTTGTCTATCAGAGATGTCACATCACTTGCTAGAGGTACTCCTCTAATAGGTACTTTATTAAAATTTACATTTGTTGCTCGTCTTAGCTTACTAAAAGCTAACTAATTGTACCAAGTTGTTTGTATTAGCAGGCAAACGGAGGCGCGCTTTTCTTCGTGTTCGTAAATTACTACATTGGGACAGGCCGACGCACAACGCCTGCCCACTCTCTGACTAGTGAGGTTCGATGTATGGCTCACGGAGGGATACGTAACCCTATGGCATGGTGTATCGCATTTGGTAGATTCCTACAGCCATACAGAGACCCAGTCTTGCACGTACCGAGAGCGTTAGCATCGGCGTTCCTACAGTCAATCTGGACTTCACTGCTCTTAGAGTGGTCACATACACATTCTAATGCGTGCCGAGGCCATGGAACCGCCCCGTGGTCAAGACGTATGACCAGCCTGATCAATGTAACGCTAACGGTATGCCGTCTACTGTAGATGACAAGCGGCTCACGACCGACAAGCATCTCCTCACGTCCTCGTTGGAGACATGCAGGAACGAAAACAACCTTGGAACTTTAAAATCGATATGATTGCAAGGCTAAATCCAAAGATGCCTCAGCTGTGGCCCCCAATGACATCAGGACCAATACTCCGTGGTTTGAGTGACTGCGGGGTTGAGCATAGTGTATACCTAGGTAGCTGGTAGGGTTATAACACAAATGGATAGCATCAGGTGCAGATGTCGTAGATATAGACGCCCCCTTTTTTTTGGACTATGAACACAACCTTATTAGCAAGAGTGCGGGCACAACCTGTCCACTTTAGACAATAACATCGCCTGGTGGTAGTCGGATGATCTCTAATCCAGTAACGGGGTATGTGGTCAAGCACATCAAGTGGTCTGCGCACTGGTCTTTTTGTCTCGCGAGCTCTTTCCTGGACCACGGTATAATAGTGGTCACTTCTTCGTTCTGTTCTGGAAGCTCCTTTCCTATTCGCCATGTTTCCTTAGGTCCTTCTCGAACCATGGTTGCGTAGGCAACTGTCTAGTATAGAAAGATCACAACGCACTCTTCCACACTTCTTCTTTATCCACCACAGCTAGTAAGTTTTACTCCCCTATTAATAACATTTTTATGAAAGCTGTGCGATCACCCAAGACAGGTACACACAAGCAAACGACCCCATGGATACTGTCGCCCAAGGTTGGACCAACGTGAGGCCAGAGGAGGATGGCCAACGCTTCACAGAGCGCTCCGCTGAGCGCCGGCAACTCTTTCTGAAACTCCAATCACTCCAACCCCAACCGGTATTTCCTTCGATTACCTGGGCGTTTCTCCAGATCGCCGATATCGAAGTAATCCGGGAGGCGGTTCAGAGCCATCGGATCAGGCAATTATTCGCAGACCGCGATCATGGCCTCGTCACAGAAAGAAATGCGTTGGACACAATTCTACTCTGGTCTCAGAAACAACCCAGGAAAGACCCGACAGCAGCAAGTGCAACGTCGACACACTCGCAATCCAAGACAGTCTCCAACCAACCACCCTCGAAATCTCGCCTTCTCAATGCCAATATACTAGCCGGATCTAAGCGAACTCGATCCGGACATATAATTAGTGGCCCAGAATACAGTGTTGGCCGATACGATGGCGTTCGGTCAAACTGTAAGAAGCGGGATGGATACCTTTGCGCGGTCTCGAGGATGGCGGAAATCGACGCCGCCCATATTTACCCATGGTGCGGTCTTGGAGGCCAGAATGAGGAGCGAATGGTGAGATTCTGGGACACTCTGAAGATGTTCTGGAATGCAGAACTAGTGGAGAGTTGTCGTAGTAAGTTGTTTGTGGACGCTAATAATCCAAATCGAGGAACGGAGACAGTGGAGAACATGATCTCCCTCTCGGCCCTCCTGCACCGGTATCACTCCGCTGCTCGATTTGCGCTCCGACCGATACAACTGTCAGACGATAAGACAAAACTCGAACTCGAGTTCCATTGGCTTGTTGTTGAAGGGCGCAAACGCCAGGATGGGGTGAACATCATGGATGAACCTTTGTCTTCGGCCGACCGACTTTCGGCTGGCAGGGGTTACGGCCCACTCGATCGGATTGATCCCAACGACGACACTATCCACATTCCACTAGTCAGCGGAACTAGATTCACCATGTCGACCGATGATCCAGTCCAGCGACCCCTCCCAGATACAGGCCTCTTGACGTTGCAGTGGCACCTTCAACGTGTCCTTGCCATGTCCGGAGCGGCTGAGTGGACGGAGGAGGATTTCGGCAACGACGATGATGACGACCAGGACGGACAAGGCGTTACATCTTGCGATAACGTGGAAAACTGGCTCCAGAACGTCGAGCCTCCGGAGAATCATTGTCCGAGCCAAATCTCTCGAGAAAGCCATTCGGAAGACGGCGTAGATGGTTCGTTTGAATAAACGATATCTGCCCTAAGCATCTTTAATCACAAATCTCAAACTCCCTTCATATGTTAAACGGAATGTGCAGGAGCCCCTCCGCATAAGCAAGCCAAACGTCGAGATCTGGGCCTTCCTTCCCCTCCGAGCTCAGATACGAACTTCTCTGAACGCCCCGACTGCGCGAGCAAGATAAGCTTGACGACTTTGCCTCAACTCGGGCCCACGGCCACGAAGTTATCAAGCGAGTTCTGCCGAGTCGGTGGTGAAGAGAATAAGGAGCCTAGTCTGCGACACTTGCGAGGGGTTCCGACACTTCAGAGATCCCGCCGGCGTAGCATATGAAGTAAGTCCTTGGGGCCGTTTGCTTACTTTGTACATGTTTTGTCTCGCGCGGGGTTTTTGGCTTCGGCTGTTTCCCCGTAGAAAAAAAAACTGGGAGCCAAAACCCTACTCTTACCTCCCCGAGTCACGTCGTCAGCTCACACTGATTGGCGTGCGGTGGCTCCTGGAAACTAGTGTGGCTTGTACACCTAGGCTGACAAGAGGGGTGATGTTTGTGTTCTATGGGTCTACTGTGAGTCGGCATAGAGCTATCTCAAAGACTCTTGCTATCAGCTGACACCGGGTACTTGAATTTTTGCTACTGGTGGTTTTACGACAACAGTAGGCAATCATTTCTCGCTTCGCTACTAAAACGAACAGCGTTCAATCAGCTTTTCCGGCACGAATAAACACCGGCTGGATACGTACAGTGGAGGAGGCATGGATTCAGAAAAAGGCTCGCAGTCTCTCACGGTATCAGCTCTAGATCATTATAAATTCACACTCATTTTCACTCACATCTTCTCTAAGTCTCCTCTTGTATCCATCTTCTGCTACCACCACACACCACGCCTTGATCCCTCCTCAATCTCAAACCCAACCCTCACTCACGAACTACAACCCTGACGCCCCACCAGCACTTTATTCTCCCCCTCACCTGCGCAACGCCCAACTCCACTTCCGCGATCCTAAAACACATTCTCATTCCCACACCGAAGCTCTCTCGTCCACTCTATACCCTCTTTGCCGTCCTCGCTCGTAACAGCCGTGTGTTCGACTTCTCCCACTTGAAAGAGAAACACCTGGCCATGCATATTTTTGCGAACTGCATGTCTGGTCAGGAATTTTACTATCGTCAACTGAAAAGTCTTACCTCGCTACCCACTCCACTTCTAGTTCAGGAACGACTTTCGAAATCTAGAACTCTGAGATCTCTGCAATGAGATGATGCCGATGTGTCTGAATGCACTAACCGATTTGTACCTTCCTTTGCTTCGGTGAACAAGTGCCTTCTATGTTCCCAAAATTGACACTGAGGTCATATGATAGCGGTGATGGAACTATTTCCTACTTTTTCATGATCTAAGAAAGCTCCCGCGGCAAAATGTCCATGCAGATAGATGAACCAGCATATCTCCTGACACACTAGATTTGAATAAGGACTTCATACCACAATTGGAGAACAAGCATTTAGCGCTTCGAAGCTTTGTCAGGGCGTGATCGCTCTCCTTTATGACGATGCATTGCGATTCACTCCCTCACGTCTTAAGAGTTGCGAGCCACTTGTCGTAAATCTTCACGGACTTCCCACCCTTCAACACCAGCCTACCGTTCTTCTTCGTTGAACTCTCTTCTTCAGCCGCCTCGAGCTTCTCGCGAAATTCTGCAGTCTTTCTCTCATCAAATGCACCCTGAAGATCCTCGCTGTCTATGTAAGACTGTGCAAATGACCAAGCTTTATTGTATACATCTGACTTGCTGTGTACTGTCAGAGATAACTAGCAGGACTGCCCATGATAGTAATCACGGTGAGATTGGCTGGCGACTTGATGTGCTTACTTATGTACGCACGAAGAACAAGATTTCAGGCGAGATGATACGTGATCCATTGCATTACCATGATGCTGGGTACCAACATCTCAACGTTCCAGCATCTCAGCATCCCTCACACTAATATACCCAACGCCACTATCGCTATGCATAATCTCGTACCACGACACAAACGCCTTACCAATGCTACCATCAATAATTATATATTACAGATCCCATGGACTACCAAAGAGATAAGACCTGCCGGTTTGTACGCTCCTTCACGAAGACGTAGAGCACATTGCTCACTATCTTCCCAATAGCCCTGAAAACCAATTCGCAAGGTTCTTCCCACCCATACTGGGGGTAAATGAAAGTACGCTATCTGCATCTCTATCTCTATCGCTGCCACTCTCCTGAAGACTGTCTGTACTGCTGTTTTCAGGCGTATGCGGATTGGCGTCTAACGTCTTATGCGAGCCAGATTTGATCACCCTGGAAGAAACGTGTGGGAAGGTCATGCCGCGTGAGCGAGGCGACGATGCATCTAGGCT
Source organism: Alternaria arborescens (assembly GCF_004154835.1). Lineage (NCBI taxonomy): Eukaryota > Fungi > Ascomycota > Dothideomycetes > Pleosporales > Pleosporaceae > Alternaria > Alternaria arborescens. The sequence continues at coordinate 166,895 of NW_021167863.1, read as the reverse complement.
GAGCTTTCCTCGATCACCAAAGCTGTGGGAAGTTTTAGGTGTTCGGTGCGACTGAAAGGTTCTGGGCGTTCCACCTCGTGAGATTGAGAGTCGTGGCTCAAAGACCGAAGAGTGGATAGGGGAGGACGTATCCGTATCACACGATGTGAATGGTGATGTGATAGCTATTGGTATATTGCGATGGGTCCCAGACGTAATGCTTAGTAGCGTAGACGTTGGGACATGGTCTGTCTCGGATATTGAAGGGGTTTCATCAGCTCGTGCATCGTTGTTGACCACTCTAATGGTTGAAGTAAGAGGGCTGTCACTCTCCGTAATTGTAGACGTCGTCATCACTGCTGTTAGATCCAACCCCGTTGCCGCTACAAGTTTGGTTTGCATCGACAAGGGAACACCAGCGGTCTTAACGCAAGGACGGACTGTGAACTGTCTTTTGGGGAGATCTAAGACGAGAGATCAGCTCAAACACAAAAGGGAAGGCTAAGAATAGATGGCAGGTGTCTAGGCAGCACCACCTTCATCTGCCTTGGCCTCCTCTGGGTTTTCTGCTGGGGCTTCAGCCTCTCCATTCTGGCCTTCAGCACCGTCGCCGTTGGTCGCTGCCGCGGCGGCGGCAGCGGCAGCGGCTTCAGCCTCTCTCTGCTGTTTCTCCGCTTTGGCTCGTTGTCTTGCAGCTTCCCGCTCAAAGTTCTCCTTTCGCGCGCGCTCGTCTTTCGCTTTGCGGAGGCGCTCTGCCTCCTCGACGCCGCCACTCTTCTTGAGCTTGCCCTCCTCGACAAAGTTTCCAAGCTCGCGCTTGAACTCATCATCGTTCCTAGTCTCAAGATCACGCTGTCGCGCCTTCTCAGCCCGCTCAATGGCCTCAAGCCTGCCTTCGTGGTTCGGCTGCAGGGCTTTGACTTCGCCAAGCACACCATCTCGAGCCTGACGTGGATCCACGGCTTTGTCAAGAGCAACCGCATTGAGCATGTTGCGGCCACTAGCGGAGCGCATACCCTTTCCAGCCTCTTTCTCACTTTCAAGATTCTGCTGTTTGGTCGCCTGCTCAACCAGTTCAAGTGTTTGTGCTGCTTTTTCGAGATCGTCCTGCAAATCGGCCGCCAATTCTTCCTGCATGGTGAGCATGTCTCGCTCTTCGCATACAGTCTGTAATTCCTGTTCCCAGATCTTGGTCCAGAGGGGTTTCTCTTTAGCGAGGAGATCCTGCAATTTCTTGAGCTCTGCAGTAGCAGTCGAAAGATCCTTCGCAGTAGTCTCCAGCTGACGGGGAAGAGGTCGCACACCACGTAGGACCACGTCCTTTCTGAGATCCTCAACAAGATCTTGCAGGTCGTCCACCCTGTTAACAATCTTCTCTGAGTCGTCCTGCAGGGCCTTCTTCCCGGTGTTGATGTACGCGCGACCGCTGTCTCCATCAAGCGAGGGCAAGGCAGCCTTTATAGCAGTCGATTTAACAGCACTGGCTTTTGTGCGTATCGTTGACATGCTAGCCTGTATGTCCGACACAAATGATGAATAGGTCTGTCGGACGACTGCCAGATCACGACGCAGCGACTGGACCTCGCTAAGTTGGGTGGCCGAAGTAACATTGTCAGGGGAAGGCGCGCCTATTGCAATAGGGCGAGAAGGAAGTAGTGCAGAGTTGCGAGCTGAAGAGAGAGGCGCTGCGGAAATCCCAGCGATCTCCTTCGTTGTTTGTTGTTGACGTTCGGCCACTCGTTGTATGGTTGCCTGCTGATCTTCGACTACTGTCTTTATGCTCTCGACAAGTTTGCTGAGTCCGCCAAACTTATCGTCGATGTGACTTTTTACTTCGTCGAGTTGTTCTACGTTTAGGACGAGCACAGATCGATCTTTGATGTCGTGGATATCCTCGAGCTCGTACCGTACGCCAGAAACAGGATCCTGGATGTGGATCTCAGGCAGATCGCCGTAACGGTGGGTATCCCAGGCAAACTTCTCGATGAAAGCAAGCTGTAGCCGAGCGGAGGAGAGCTCAGCACCGTCTGTGAAGACATATTTCTTGATTTTGCTTTTATATTGAAGGAACAAGGTAAGCTCTTTTCCTTGCTGAGGCGATTGCTCTGGGATGAACTGTGAAGGTTGTGGAGATGGTGTCTTGGCTCTGTAAGAGCTGTTGCGGCTGGCTGTAGGTCTGGATGGTTCTTCTTTCACTGGCGATGCAGATCCAAGCTCAGCCGGCTCTGATAATGGACCGTTCAAAGTAGCACCTAGTGAAAGCTGGTCGCTTTCCGGGAATCGTGGCTGTGCGAGCTTGTCGTCTGGTGTCTTTTGAACGGGACTGTCTTCGGGCCCATTCTCTCTAGGTGGTAGAATGCTCGGTGCGGTGCTCTGAGAACTTTCCTCGGATATGCGTCTTTCGTTGGGCTGATCGAAAGAAAACTTGGTTTCCACAGCAGGTCTCTGTTGCGTTAAACTCTGATTCGACCGCTGGCGGTTGTGCATCATGGATGCTCTCGTTCGAACTGCATTCATGGATTCACGTACATCCCGTCCCCTATTCGGTATGGGCGAATTTTGCACTGGTGGAAGTGGAATGCCATTTGTTCCAAGATGCTTCTGGATCTGGTATGCTGAAAATCGTCGTGAAGCCCTGCGTTCAAGCTCACCACCTCTTTGCAATGCTGCCAGCGCATCTTCCTGTTTCGGTGGGGGTGGAGGTGGAGGGAAGTCGACGGGGTAGTTGGGTCGCGGGGGGTCGGGTGTCTTGGGCATGGCATCGTCTGCTGGATACGGAGCAACGACAGGCGTCTGCTGAGCAGTGCTGCTCGATATGGACGAGTCTGTGGAGAGCTGGCTTGCGGCGGTCGAGCGGTTCGCTTTCGGGTTCGAAGGGAGAGCATCGTACTTGCTTGGAGAGGCCCGCCCTCCAGCTACCGAAGATGAACGTGGTGGAAGATCAGGGCCCCCAAACGCTGGGCTGTCACCTCTCGAGGGGAGCCTTTGGCTTGCTGATCTTGGCTGTTGATGTTCCTCAACCTCACCACTGCTCCCAACGCTGCCCTGACGCGGGCTACCACCACCGTTGAGAGAGCCATCTCTTCCTGTGCGCTGCCGTAACCGCTGTTGCTTCTTCTTCAGGCCGTGGAGCAGGTTTATTATGATGTCTCGTATCCGCGGGAGGAAATTGTCGAGGCTGGCTTGTGATGCTTCCTGGCTCAGCGTCTCCTCTAGTATGCCACGCAGTAACTCTGGGACGTTTCCGAGGTCGTTGGTATCGACGCCGATTGCGTTAAAGGCGCGTGACGCGATGTTGAATTCATAGCCCAGACGCACGTAGACGTCGGAGACCTCGCTCTCGGTGGCTGTCCCGCGCGACCATAGCGTCAACGTCTCTGCAGCGTGTTAGCAGGTGTTGTATGCGGGGCTGCATGCGCCGTGGACGGACCGAGGAGCTGCTTTGTGGCGACGAGCAGATGTGTGACGGACTTTTCTATCTGCGAGAGCTGCTGCTGGGGCTGCATTTCATCTGTGGTCAGTGGCTGTTGTTTGGTGTTGGGCGCGGAGAGAGAGAGAGAGAGAGCGAGGGAGAGCCCATGTTGCTGCACGTACATTCTTGGGCGCACGGCGTGAAGACCCCTGAGACGAGCGGACAGAAGACGACTCCTCTGTCATGTTGCCGGGTTGGTGTGGCGCAGGTGTGCGGCGTCAACAGCAGAGTGAAGGGCCGGACTGGAAGCGCGAAGGCACGACGACACTCTATCCCGGGCAGCAGTGTTGGCGACCACGTTGGGTGCACCGACGTCTGAGATGTCTGGGGCGAGCTAACACGAGAGTGGCTGGGCGGCACGTGGAGCAGTCTCACCTCCAACCTCGTAGAATTGTTTATTCCATGTGCCAAACGTCTCTACGTCATGGGCGGCGACAAGAGGTTTGTTGTGGGAAATGGTGCAGCGTGGCTTTGGTGTTGGCCGTCTGCGTCTTGGGCATGTGTGGCTAAGGGCGAGTAACCCACCATGGAACATGTCATGCTCCGTCGCCCAGCATACGCTTCTGACATGAGTCTGCCATGTAGCCACCACGGCAGCTGCAGACCAGCGCAGACTACGGCCGGCGTCCGGCCTATCTTCGCGCTACTCGATCAAGCTGCTGCTGGGTGCGTGGTTGACTGGGGTAACCATTGTGTGCATGCACCTCTAGTATGCTTGGAGCGCAACGAACAGGTGTTGCCCCGTAATTGTAGATGCCCTCTCTGCGTCTTCTGCTCGACGTGGGCGCGCCTCGGACGCCAAAACCATGTGCAGAGCAGAGTGAGGCGCGACGTCTAGCCTACGACAACGACGCTCTTGGCGACGAGCGCAGCCCTGAACAGGCCACGATCAATTGTCACTGCTGTCGTCTGCTCGACTGGCCCGGCTGTCTCGCTCCCACCGTCTCCTCTATTCATCTCGCGCGCCATCCTGCGGCCATCCTGACCGTTGCGCTCTCGTGCCGTCAACCGAGCATTCACGGCTACTGCCTGAGGCTGGCCTAGTTCCCGCACCTTGCACTTGTGTTTCATCCAGGCGATCCGCTTGGCGTTGCACCTCACTCTCGACCTCTGGCTGCTGTTCGGGCACAGCCTCCTATACCAAGTCACCACCGCAACTCCGCCGTCCGGCTGCCCCCTTCCAAAGCTCGTCGACTCTGCGCCTGCTGCCGCATTGAGCGTCTTGCGCTACTCTCACCCTAGAGTTGGAGCTCCTTCCTCCCCCGCCCATCGCTCCTTCTCCCGCAACCACAAACCGAACCACCGACCCACGCTACTGAGCTCGCCCGCGTTTCCCTCTCCCCATCCATGTCCGCTGCCGCTGCGACTCCGAATACCTCCTCCAATGCTCTAAACCCCGCCTCCAATTCCGCCAGGCAACTGAAGATGAGCACTGCGGCCAAAGGCATCGACGCACAGCGAAAGCCCGGAAGCCCCATCGACGGCGGTCACAAGTAAGCTCATGCTCCTTACACCTTCCACATGAACATTTCCCCTGCCTCCTTGCCTCGCTTGCTCCTTGTCCAAGAGCCTGCTTGCATGCCATGAGTGCTTCCACAATGCGGCATATTCTCGTGTGACGTGCCGTCGGTCACATGGAGTCACGGCGCGACTACCCTGTCCACTAGACGGCTCCCTCCTCGTACATTGTGCTCAATTGCCTTACATCACCATGTTCTTTCTTCCACACCACTCCATCCACCTGCACCTGGCCCAATGCTGACTTCGCGACTTGCAGAAAACCTCCCGCCAAATCGGCATGGACCCAGGGCACCAATCCCATCACCCAGCGCCCGACTCACTCTCCCACCCCCAACGGTGCTGTCAACTCACCTAAGCCCCCACAGAGCTCGACGGCTGCCTCCGCCGACAACGCTTCCGCCATGAGGCACCTCAGCGACCGCATGATGTATCTGCTGGCCAACCTGACTGTAAGTGCCAGCTGGCTCTCAATGCAGCACGAGTGCGCAAGACTGACCATCACAAACAGGGGCTCCCGGGCATCATCACACTTAAGAATGGTGACAAGTACTCCGGTGTGCTCTCAGGCACCTCACTAGATCCTAGCGAGTTACGATATGTCTTCAAGATGGTCAAGAAGCTCTTGCCCGCGAGCAACGCTCAGACCAACGGTGCCAGCCAGTCATCCGACGACTACGTTGGCTCAGGGGACTACCACGTAATGTCATTTGACATGAGCGACGTGGCTGATTTCAATGTCAACAACGTGGTTCTCGACAAGTCCCAACTGAAGGGCCCAAATGGTAAGTGCCAGATTCCAAAACTAATCCGCATGCCACGACTAACAAAGAAGGCGCTTCTGGCTTCCGCACTGACACCGACATTTCTGGCAAGCTCGAGCTCCGCGAGCGCAACCTCCAGAAATGGGAACCGTCCGAGGTAGCTCCCAACATGACTCTTGAATCCACTGGACGGACCGGCGATTGGGATCAGTTCGCCACTAATGAGCGCATGTTCGGCGTGAAGAGCAACTACGACGAAAACCTGTACACGACTACAATCAACAAGAACGACCCACAGTATGCGGAACGGGCCGCCCGCGCTGAGAAGATCGCTCGAGAGATTGAGGGCAGTAGCGCAACCAACTCACACGTTCGCGAAGAGCGAGGAGGATACACTGCGGCCGACGACAACGGCGACGAAGAGGACAAATACAGTGGAGTACGACGAGACTTTCCAAATTTGTCAAGCGGCCAGTCCAACCGATACACCCCACCCGCACGACGTGCCCCCGCCCCTGAAGCGACAGTGCCTGGCGCGCCAGTAGACCCTGCGATAATCTCATCCTCTGTTGCACGACCTGTCTCGCAGTCGACACAACGTGCTGCAAGTCCCGCAAAGCCAGCAGCTGGTACACCTGAGCCTACGAAAGTCCCGGAAGCCGTTAATGATGCTTCCAAGGCGCCATCAAAACCCACTGATGCGCACAAGGCTATCACGGAGCAATTGCAGAAGCCAACTAATATGATCAAGTCGGGCGTCGCTGCCATCCCTCCTAGGAAAGCTGGACGGCCACATGATGCCACTACAAACGTTGAGCACGATCTTCTCGATTCGTTCAAGCAATTTTCGGCTGCTGAAAAATTACGCATTTCCGACCGCCAGAGGCAGTTTGCTCGAGAGAACAAGGCTGTAAAGCTTAACGATCTCAAGAAGTTTGCGCTCAATTTCAAGTTGAGCACGCCTGTACCGTCAGATCTTGTGCCCATACTCGCTAAGGACGAGACGAAGCAGCAAGCCATCGTTGACAAGGCCAACCGACAAGCTCAAGAGATGAAGACTACATCTCCGAAAGCATCAAGCAGTATTGCTGACCCAAAGGCTGCTGCACGCTCTGTTGTGAAGCCTGAAACCACTCAAGCCTCTCCTAGCGCCAACGTAGACCGTCAACAAAACCAACGTCCCCGACCAGGGCAGCCAGCCTATACATCTGCTAGTATGCGGGGCTCTCACCAGAACATGAACCAGGTTCCTCCTCGTAACCAGGGACTTCTCAGCACTCGTTTGCAGATGAACCACCAGCAGCACAAGCAGCAAGGTGCTGTGCCCTATAACGGTGTTCCTCAACCGATACCAGCTCAGGACATGCGCATCCCACCTACTGGTCCTTCGCAACCTTCGAGCGGTGCCCAGACACCTTCTTCCAGTGTATCTACGAGGTTCAACGTCCGCGCTCATGAGTTCAAGCCGAACCCGGCTGCCAGTACCTTCCAGCCTGGCGGAACTCCCAGTGCAACCTCTAGCCCTAGGCCGAACTCTTCAAGACAAGAAGTACGCAAGCCTCCTGTCACAAACTTCTTCACTGGCCAACGGCCCACTGTGAAAGCGCTGGATGGACCGACAACCTTCAATGCCATCGGACGCCTCGAGAAGGAAGCCCAATCGAGTGATAAGCCCCATCACTCCGATATTGCGCCTCCGTATAAGACACCTCCTACCTGGGACTTCCCTTCTTCGAACACACATAAGGGATACGAGCAGCTGTTCGACCATGCCCCTCCACCCGCACCGTTGTCGGTACCACAACACTTTATGACCAATGGTCCTATGCCCCATCAGCATCAATTACCACCTCATCTTCAGGGCACCCAAGGTATGGCACAAGGGCCGGTAGCTCAACACACGCCTCGCGGACCACCAATACAGCCGCATCTTGGCCAGGACCAGCATCACTTCGGGGGTCAACACATGCAGTATTCGCATTCGACGTCATCGGTTCAACCTTCACCACGCCCTATGGCGCCATACATGTATGGCGCGCAGCCACAACCGATGCCAGGCTATCCTCAGCAAGTCCCGCAGTATGGTATGAGTCCCGGCATGCAGCACGCCACCATGCGGAACCCACAAGGCGGCCAGTTCATGAATGGCCCAGGGCCGGCGATGGGTGGCCAAATGATGACACAACAGCCGTCAAACGGACCTTTCATGGGAATGCCTGGCAATCCGCAGATGCAGATGTACTCTCCCGCTCCCGCTCCTGCGTACCCCCAATACGGTGCTCACATGCCTGGTCCTGGCGCTAGCGGATTTCCTAGCCCTAGGCCGGGTGCGCCAATGATGAGCCATCAAGGATCACAACAAGGACACCACCAACAACCGCCCATGATGTATATGCAACCTGGTGCACCAGCTCCTCAGATGTACCAAATGCAGCCAGCAAACAGTAGGTAGCACGTCAGTGACTGACCCGGCATGACTAACATCACTCCAGTGACTCCAATGCGAGGACCTTTCCCACAGCCATACCAGGGCGGCCACTATGGCTCACCGCAGCAGCATCACCAGTTTCCCCAGCAACATCGTGGTACACCCAGTGGAAGCTACTCGCAGCCTATGATGCAACAGCACTCGACGGGTCCCCAGGCTCCGCCCACTGGTCCCGCTAACCATGCACCGGACGGCAGCAACGAACCTAAATGAGAGCCTTCAAAGTAAGCTGGCCGTAGATGAGCGGTGTCCGCAGCGGCCTGCTTCCTAAGTTTCGCGACATGCTCTCCGTGTCTGTTTACCAGATTTTGCTATGCGCTTAGCGTGGATGGGTTGATTAGTCACCGTGATGAGTGGCTTGAGGCATAGCGACAGGCGTTGGCTGGGCATGATAGGTGCATAAGGGATTACGGTATGGACCATTGAGTCATGGACATGCAAGATACGACAAGGGAGAGAAGGAGCTGCCACGTTCGCTACGCTACACGCGATCGCAACGTGCCACGGAGGAGCAAGTCATGAGAATTGCTTTGGCGTTCTCCGACCACGAGCAAGCGTTGAAGGGGGCAAGTGGAAAACTACAAGCAAGAAGAGCACGTTCATGCGAGCGCATGCTTCTCTACCACTATCAATACTATCAAGTTCAAAATCCACGTTCATGTTCTCGTGCCAGTGAAGACCCACCCCTGCTTATTATGCAGGTGACATGGATCACCAGGCACAGATCTGACCCACCTGCTAGCGTGCAGCCAGCATTCCGCGCTCCCGCAGCCATTCCGACACTACCCCAGAAGACAGCTACTCCCAGCTTCCCCTTCCGTACACGCTTCTTATGTCTGTGTATACTGTATGCCGACTTCAGATGAAGACTTGGAACTACACAGCATGAGTGACGCTGCCGCAGAGCCCCTGATTTCCAACGACCGCGGCGTTCCGCATGATGTACGCGACCGCTACGATGAAGGCGACAATGAGAGTATAGGAGAGGATGAGGTCGACGAGAGTGCACTCTTATCTCCAGGGCTATTTATATGGTGTCTGACTATATGTGCTGGGGTTTCTGGGCTGCTGTTTGGATATGAGTATGTATCCATGCATGGTTGCGATTCTTTGTGCCATGTTTCAGGGCATCTACACCGGTGGAAGCAAACACATACTGACAAGGTCGCAGCACTGGTGTAATTTCCTCCACGCTCATATCTATAAATACCGACCTCTCCTCCCGACCTCTTACCACCCTCGACAAGAGCTTGATCACGTCTTGCACCTCGTTCTTTGCGCTTCTGGCGTCGCCTTTAACGGGTATTCTCGCTGATACATACGGTCGTAAAACTGTGATCCTCGTCGCGGATATACTCTTCATACTTGGTGCACTGTTGCAGGCATGGACAAGCACTGTTGGAGGTATGATCGCAGGTCGGTCCATCGTCGGCGCGGCAGTCGGAAGCGCGTCGTTCGTTGTACCTTTGTATATTTCTGAGCTGAGTCCCAGTCCTTTCAGGGGGCGACTGGTAGTGGTGAGCAGTCTTTTCATTACTGGAGGTCAGGTTGTCGCTTATATCGTTGGGTGGCTTTTCTCGGAGAAACTGCATGGCTGGAGATGGATGGTTGGTCTGGGGGCCTTACCAGCTGCCATACAATTCGTCATGCTGTTCCTCCTCCCTGAGACACCGCGATATCTTGTCAAGGCTGGACAAATTCAACAAGCGAGGAAGGTGCTGGGCAGAGTGTACAAAACCGACGAAAATGGGACAAAGTTGGTCAATGCCGTACTGAGGCGTGTGGAGAAGGAGATTGAAGAGGAAGAGGATGTTGCGGGATTGCGAGGTACTCATGATATGACTAAGAGTGGTTGGAGAGCCAAAATGGACAGGATTCAAGACAACTTCTCCCAGCTAGTTGCGATTGGGGGCAATCGTAGAGCGCTGATTATCGCATGTATGTTACAGGCCTTTCAGCAACTATGTGGATTTGTAAGTCTCTTCTTCTCGAGTTCTCTAACGGTGTACATGTGTACCCTCGCCAACAGATCATTCTTTGATGACTGCTAACATGGCATCAGAACTCCTTAATGTACTTCTCCGCCACAATCTTCCGGCTCGTCGGTTTCGAATCCCCAACGCTCACCTCGCTCTCCATCGCCATAACAAATTTTCTCTTCACACTGGTGGCATTCCATTATATCGACCGCATTGGGCGCCGTCGTATCCTCCTCTGGTCCATACCCATTATGATCATCGGTCTTGCCCTCTGCGCCATCGCATTTCTCTTTATCAACCTCCCCACTGAAGAAGCGTCTGCCACGGCCATTGCTGGAAACAACAAGATTTGGCCTCTCATTATCCTTTTTTCAATGATAACCTACGTCGCTGGCTATGCTATAGGTATGGGAAATGTCCCCTGGCAGCAGTCAGAGCTTTTCCCTCTGTCGGTTCGATCTTTGGGTTCTGCAATGTCTACGGCTACAAACTGGGGATCCAACACTTTTATCGGGATCACGTTTCTGCCCATGATGAACGTCTTCACTCCAGTCGGCACATTCGCCCTCTATGCAGGGGTTTGTATGATTGCTGAAATTTTGATTTGGAGGATTTATCCTGAAACAGCGGGGCTCGGGTTGGAGGATGTGGGTGGGCTGTTGAAGGATGGGTTTGGGGTTGGAAATAGTGTGAGGAAATTCAGGGAGAGGAACAAGAAAATGTGATGGGCAAGAGGACTTTAGAGGTACGTACATGAGAAGAGGGTGTGTGTGTATGGGAATAGAAGCGGATGTGATGTCCAAGTTGTCAATGAGATTTGAACATGACAACTGTTCGTGTGAATGATAAGAGCTGACATCTGAGCATAAATACCACTCTTTCCACTTCGCACTTTCCCCCCTCGTTCTTTAGACTCGTAGCCACACCCACGCATCTACATAATCAACTTCATCACATCGACGAACTCATAATCATGAAATCCACGACCCTTCTAGCCACGACCCTCAGCGCTCTAGTAGCGTCCGTTCCAGTCCATGTTTCTTCCTCACTTCTTCCCCTTCCTTCAACTCCTGTATTCGGATCTGGCATGATGTTAGATAACATGCCTCTCGATAACAACCTCCCAGGCGGCGGTATCGGCTCTTTGTCTCCTAAGGCCATACACGATAAGCGTGCCCTCGTAAAGGAGGTTTCAGATACACTCGACTCTTCTACATACTACGACGCAGCTGCTGAGAAAGAAGCAGAAGAGTTGGCTCTCGTGTTGGATGCTGCAAGTGAGAATGTAGCGGAGATTGAAGGTGCTGACGACGATGTCAAGGTGAACAGGTGACACACAAGTCGAGGAAGGTGGAACAGAGGAAGATGCAAGATAAACACTCCAGCTACATGTGGAGAATGCCAAGAAAGATGGAAGATGTACCAGGCATGCTTGTGTGAGGGGAGATGCCTGGACAGGTATGTGCAGGGCGAGCGTCAGAACTGTGTAAGCGAAAGTCTCTGCAAACGAAAAGTGAGGACACTAACATGTCAAAAGGAGGTTCGTGCGAATAAAGAGTGCCTAGCTTAGGATAGGTCAGACTACGACGAACATCCTTTCCAGTAGCTGTGCTTGAATTGGTGTACCCTGAAGGGGGCAGCATGGTTTATCTCAGTAATCTCTTGCCAGAACTCACTCACTGTGTACGCGTTTAGCGTATCGTGGGTATAGTAGTTATCTCAATCCACTATATGGTATTCTTGGATGTAAATTTTGGTTTTCAGATTCTTGACCTCATTGTTAGACGTGTTCTACACATTTCGCTCCTTGCGTTGATGCGAGACGAGAAGCTACCACATTCGCCGTAAACACCAGATGTCATTAACCCATTACCCTTTCCATCCCATGCCAGAACGCCAACGCTGATGCAAATGCCGGAAACCCTTTGTCCGTCGTTTCCCAGACGCTATCAATGACTGCAGATATCGTCTTATGTTCATTGATGGTGCGTCGAGAGTGAAGCTCTAGTTGCCAACGGCCGTGTCGTTGAGCGCAACACACACAGCACCACGATGATGTCCGTTGTACTGCCGAATGATGCTCTGGCTACCAAGTTCCCATAGCCTCGCGTAATGATCTGAGCAGCTGGTGACTAGGTAGGCGCTGTCCGCTGAGAAGGCGCAGTCCCATACCCAGCGCTGATGACCGTGTAGTGTAGTCTCCAACGGGAAAGCAGCAGGATCGCGCTCGCTAGCTGATGGCAAGTTGTCGTTGGGCGTGACGTTGTGAGGGGCAGTAGGATCAACAGACCATATGCGTGCGGTGTGGTCGGCGGAACAGGTGGCTAGGTGACGGACGTCTGGGGAAAGAAGGACACGGGTGATGTAGGTAGTATGTGCGACAAACTTGCAGATGGGGAGGATGGAGGTGGTATCGCTACGCTGTATCATGCGCCAGACGTAGACGTTGCCCTGAAAACTCGATGTTAGCAGACATTGTCAAGACTACTATCTGGCAAGACTTACGGCGTTGTTGCCCGCACACACCATGCTGCCATCACTAGCAACCGTAACACTAGCCACGCTCACATCGTCCTCAGGGATGAGCTGGTGAGAACACTTATTCTCTCCCAAGTCCCAGATTCTTACGTTGCCACCACGGTCGCAGCTGATGAGTTCGCCCTGGTTTGGATGGATAACCACATCGTTGACGGGAACACCGTGGGTGTAGTTACGCTGGACATTGCCTGATCGCGTATCCCAGATCTTGACTGTGCCGTCTTCGGACGAGGTGACGAGCCACTTTGACTCGCAGTGGAAGGCGACACCAGTGATATTTGACGTGTGGCCATCGAAGGTGAGGATCGCGTTCGGATTGGTTGACTTGATATCGTAAAGCTTGACCGTGTGGTGGCCAGCGGCGGCGAGATATCGCTTGTCAGGCGATATGCATAGACGGTTGACTTGGGAGTCTGGGTGCGGGATAGTTCGGGAGCATATACCAGAGAGTGCTTCCCAGAATCTGGAGCCCTAGGTGTCAGCACGCGCTACCACCAATTGAGGGTGAGAAGTATGCGAACCTGATCGTGTGGTCGTAGCCGGCTGCGATTGTATGTTAGCTGTTTGCCTGTCAAGTGTGGGGTAGGCAGCTCCACGTACCAGTGCACAGAATGACCGACATCTTGATTATAGGGTGTCTTTCTTAGTGCGAATCAGGAGTGAACTTTTGTATATGTTAAAGACTGTTTTAGTACAACTAATGCGACGATGTTAGTAGGCGCGAGAAATCTGGACCATGACGCGTGCGAGGTTGCGATCACAATTGAAAAAGCGTGTCGCGTTGAGGAGTTGGAGTTGGTCTTGTTCGGGAGTGCTTGGACCACTCTCAGCCCTACGGCGGTCAGCCTATAGCGGCCTAGTGCTATGTAAGCTCCTCATTGGCCAACGAGCACGAAGAGGGTGACGGTGAGCGTGACACCTGCCGACGCGTTAAATCTCATGAGTAGTGGCCAGAAGAAGTGGAAAGCATTCGATACTGAGAATTATTAGAAGGTGTAATATGCTGGCGGAAGCCTTGAGTTATCCCCACGCGCCCCTGATACTCAAACAGAAGACTTTCCAAGAGCTGTTCTGCTTTGTCGAAGCTGACTCTAGAAGCATCCGCTGAATGCTAAGTTGACAAACGAAAAATATAGATATTAACATACATGTCTAGCCATCTCATTAAACTTTATTTATCTACAACAAGCTCCTTGGTATATACGAGAGAAGTCTCCGGAGCGCAATGCCTCGGCAGGGAAAAGGGACATGAGCCATGGGCCATGAGGAAGCTCTAATGGCCTACAGTTTGCTAGCAGTATGCATAAGCGGGTAACTCTTCGGCCCACTTTCCAGTGAATCTTTTGTGATCTCCCCAATGTTCCTGAACTCTCCAACACTCATCAGAATATCGAGGTCAGCTAGTAGCCCGCGCATAACATGGTTTACTCCCGTCTCGCCCATTATTGAGAGACCCCAGATCCATAAGCGGCCGACGAATACAAACTTTGCACCCAGAGCAAGCGCTTTAAAGACGTCAGATGCAGACCGGACGCCCGAGTCGAACATGATGTATGTCTTGTCACCGACAGCTAGAGGCTTATTAGTAATGCACGACCAAGCGAGAAGCAGACATGGAACATACCATCGACAATCTTTTCAAGTGAATCAAGACTGGCAACCGCGCCATCAACTTACCTTCCTGCATGGTTGCTGACTACGATGCCGTCAAAACCCAGATCAGCAGCCTTCTTTGCATCTTCCACGCTCTGGATACCCTTCAGAGAGAATGGCTTGTGGCCACTGAGCTCTTTCCACAGCTTCATCGCCCATTCAGCCTTTTCCCAGGTGTGCGCACGTCCGTGCCATACATTGTCTATCCATAGCGCACCAGCTTCGTTGGGCTGTGTCTTCGGATCAATGCCTTTTTCCTTCAACCTCTTTTGGAAGACAGGGTCAGTCAATCCCAGGTCTGCACCGATTCCATGGTAGAACGCATAGTTTGAATTTGCGACATCGTCATGTCGCCACCCCAGCTGCCAAGTGTCAAGTGTCAGGATTCAAGCTGTAAAGCCGCTGTCCACAGCACGTTGAAGAAGCGAGCGAGTGAGCTCGTCATCGTGCGGCGTGTAGAGTTGGAAGAATCTCACACCCTTCTCTCCACCACCAGCAGCGATTCCAATATCTCCCCGACCTTTTTTCACACCCTCATCGTTGGCTTGGTCAACATCTTCTATGCTTTGTGACCCCGCGGTCGAGAGACAGTATGGTAGTCCCAACGCGCCGGCAGCTCTTGCCACAGGGAGCTCGCCTTGTGGATTGTAAATTTTGTTGATGCCAACAGGGGCAAATTCAATCGGCGCAGGAACCTTATGTCCAAAGATCTCCGTCGCAGTGTCGCGCTGGTTGGTGTCTACTAGCATACGTGGGATGATTCGATGTCGGTAGAATGCTTGTCTGTTTGTGGTATGGGTGTGCGACTGACCAGCATTGGAAGAGGCTGCAGAAGTGAAGATGCGAAGTTAGTGTAGGTCTCATATGCATTCCTTATAGTGACGACTTATCATAAAACCAGCCACCCTGGCTGAGCTTCTCCTTCGCTAATTCTTCGAGTTTACCAGGCTCTGTTCTGCACTTTAGCCATGTGTAATGAAAGTTCGCACCAAATACGTATCATACTCACCAGTATTGAACAATGGCACTTTGCCCTCGTTGGATTTCCAGAAGTTCTCCCGTTGGTATAGCGCATACTGTGGTGTAGATCGAACCTTCTGGTTAGGATTTACAGGGTCCATGATGCCAACTGTGTCAGTCAGGCGCAACCTCGGAGTAATTACTTGAAGAGAACTGGTGGGCTGTATACTGAAGGAAAACGCTGATAGTTTTTATATAGGAAAAGAAGCATTCAATTCGCTGTTAGCCAAATACCACCGGTACCCTCGGATCCACGCCATAATTGTGACGGGTGCACGGCCGATGCAAGCTATGACGAAAGGTGATGATGCTCGGGAATGGACCCTGAACACTAACCACTATCTCCGGCCTCGTTCACGGTAATGCAGACGGTAGTTAAACACAGCAGACAAAATGATTGAAACAGAGGCTCCACTGTCGATCGACATAGTTGATCATGTGTTACTTTTCCCGAAACTGAAGGTTGACGTGTAGTCGCTGACGCGAGAGTATCAAGATGAAATGTCAAGACAAGGCGCGAGTCGAAGATCGCCCGAGGAGCGGGAGAGTGGGGCACATAGAAAGCTTGTTTGCATACATAGGCATGCATTTGCGTGAGAAGCAGCACCCATAAGGAGGCTGGGATTCGACAGAGTACGCGATCTCAGGGCGAGGCTGGTACATATGACGTCACGAAGCAGCCGCTGCCCAGCCTAACGTTGGAAACACAGTTGAACAGGTCACAATAAACGCCCCTCTTGATAGGACCACTGTATCGTGAACAAAGTGATAGCTTATAGAGTAGGCGAAGATCGAATCCGCCAGGTATCATTTCGTGATTCTGCCCGCTTGCGATCCATCAGGCTTGTTCCATGACCCGTTTGATCCTGCAGGAAACCAAGACATCCATCATCGCTTGCAAAACATCCATAAGAGAGACATTGCATATCATCATGCATCGAATTTAACCCCTTCGAGCCAAACGTTATTAGTCGCGACCAAATCAAGTGGGGACAAGCTATTTCTCGCTCGTCTTGATTGTGCTTGCCTCAGGCTTCTTGTCAGCCTGGGCCGCTTCAAGGGCGTCGGACTTCTCCGTCTGTACAGACGATGGTGACTCGGTCACTTGGACCTTGCTCTCGTGCTGAGGTCCAGGGGTTCCTTCACGGTCTTGACGGGACTTGTCGTTGGCTTCCTGGTTGTACTTGTTGACTTGCGAATCCAGATCCTTGTCTTCGTCCTCGTTGTCGAACATCTCGCCGTCATGGTCTCCAGTCGAAACTTCGGTACCGTCGCCGAGAAGGATGATGCGGCCGCCGTTGCCGTTGTTCGGTCGGAATCGACTGTCCAAATCCATGTCGATATCATCAGGAGAATCGTCAATGCGGTGATGAACGCCGGGACCGCGGAACTCGGCTACACGATTGTATTAGAACTGAACTACTCGCCCTCTGAGGCAGATTTGACTGGATCTTCTGACTTGCCGTACTCTGGCGGCGCACATGGACCCTCTCCATTCGCAACCCGCTTTGCGATGTCCTCGTACCACTGCTCCTTTGTCCTTCCCTGTAGGAGACCAATGACAATCATCGTCATGTTGTCACAGCCAACACCTCCCGTGTCGCTGTTCGAAGCCAAGCAGTTGTCCATCATGTTCTCGCAGATAGAGGCAAGATCCTGCTTTGCGACAATCCCGCGCCTAACGAACTCGACGACGGCTTGAGAAGACTGACAATCCCAGATACCTGTAACTAGTCAGTGACAGCGCGGAGTTGTAGCGAATCGAATAACCTTACCATCGCAGGCGACGATCAAGAACTCGTCGTCTTGGTTGATGTCATGTATCTCAACATCCGGGAAGGCAGTGACGATCTGCTGTTCGGGAGGAAGGTCGGCGCTTTTCTTGAACTCGAAGTCACCGATTGCGCGTGATAGAGCCAGGTTGCCGTTGACGCGGCCGAAGTCAACAAAACCACCCGCTGCTTGGATACGTGCTTTCTCGGCTAGTACATGTCAGTGCTGTTTTTGGCAGTGGGGTCATGTGTCTTACCCTCGTTCTGCGGCTTGTGGTCGAAAGAGAGCGGCTTTGCCCTGCCCTTGACACCTAGGACGGTACGCGAGTCACCTGCATTGGCCTGTTTCCGTAAGCGTCCGTCATGGAGTATTGTAGGGGGTCAACGTACAACGTAGATTTTGTCTTTTGACAAGACACCGACCGATGCAGTGCAGCCAGAAACCTCCTCTTCGTACTTGGGGTCTGTTCGCGTGAGTCAGCAACTTGTCGAGGAGCGGGTGTAAGGGCTTCAAAGGGCTCACCACTCAATATCGCGCGGTCTGTGGCGAGGAAACCGTCTTGTAGAGCCTTCTTGATGTCTCCCTCCTTGAAAGCCTCTTGCTTCGCGACAATCTGATGTAGCTGTTCGCCGGCATACAGTGCCACCTTGTCACCGCCGTGTCCGTCATATACGCCGAAGAAGGCGAGTCGCTTATCGTTGCCTGTGGGCTTGCCTTCTTCACCGGCAAAGTCTAGTACGGTGGCATGCGCGTCCTCCATGCTGATCCGCCAGCCCTGCATCGATGACACACCGTAGATGAGTGATTCGCCATCGCCGTTTTCGGATTTCTATACGAGTAATGTGTCAGTATGGCAGCCTTTGAGCAGCTAAACGGCATGGCCTCGCAGGACAGAGCAGGCGACGGTTGCCATGGGGAGGATGCAAGTAGCGCAGGTGCGGGGGCGGGGGCCAGCATTGGGAGGCAATTACCTTGTCGACGACGGGTTCTGAGAGTGTCTGACCCATCTTGTCCGGTACCTAGGAGGACCTGTGGGAGAGGAGGAGAGGAAGTCTGAGGCTGATCGCGAGTCTCCCTAGGGGCATAGAATTCCAAACTGCGATGTTGGTGTGTGGGGGGTATTACAGATTTGGACAGGCGCAGGGGCGGCTGTGTAGAGGGCCAGTCGCGTTTGTAAGTATGGTGTAGGTCCTAGGGAAGAGGACAGAGGAAGAGAATTGCGTGCTCTAGCTCGCGGGGGTAAACAGGCCGATGGTGTTGTAGGCAAAGAGTGACGCTGCTCTACCTGTCAGGTTCAAGGCCCGTGCTGCTTGCTAGTGGGTTGTGGCTAGGTCGAGGCCAGAAGCGACCTGATGACGGCACGCATTTTCTGCAGTCCCGTTTCCCCCACCAGCTCCTGTCTCCGAAATCTCCGTTGATTCATGGTTTCCTGCTGCGAAGACGCCCTCGGCCTACCCAGCGAGCCCCTTGTCGTGCACCGAGTGAGGCGGTGCAGTGCCATGCCAAGGCAGCAGCCGCCAGCATGCTGCTTTCCTTCTGCACGAGCTCGCGTGCCACGCACAAACGAGAAGAGCGAGCACCCCCTTATCGTCTCAGCCTCTTCACGGGAGCCGCCTGCCCTCAATGGCGCAGCCTGGCCCATCACTCCAACCTGACAAAGACTAAAGCACCTGCCCAGCCGTGTTTCGGCTGACAATGCAGTACGACAAATCAGTACTGCCTGAAGAGATTCGCATATAAACGCGTCTATCTTGTTGCTTTACAATGTTGATGGTCCGTACAGATGGCTGCATTGATGACTTGACGTACGAGACACCTCGGCTGAGTGGACTGAACATACCCCATATCTCTCACCTCAAAAGCCCTATTTTTGAACTCGTCTAGAGATATCCATATCCAGCTTCCGTATTACTTCCGAAGTCATGTTGCAGCCATACGATCCCGGACACACCGTGTCTTCTTCTGATGCTAACTGGTGACGCGCGCATGAGCCCTCTTACGGTAAGGCATGGTTAGCGGAATTGCATGTCGCGAACTTCACTCCTCATCTGCTCGGGATTCTGGCTTCGGCACTTTCATGGGATTATCTATCAGAAGCGCGCATGAGCCCTCGGAAGGCTATGGTATGGTGGCCAGTGCGAGCCCCAGACCAACGCGTGTTACCGTTTTGGCCGTGGACCTCGGCTCGAAGCTCTTAGTGCATCTGACGATCCGACAACCTACTTAATCATCATTCTAAACAGCCCTCAATCTCCTCCATCATCTCAATCATCAATCTGCTATCACAATGAAGCCAACACCAGACTGGGTCAAGCAGCTGAAGCCTTCAGGCGTTCAAGGCCATGAATTGCTCAAGGCTGAACGCGCCAACTCCAATGTCCCCGTCCAAGAGCTAGAAGTGCTTCTACACACTCAAGATGTCATCGACAGAAGGAATAAGATTCTTGACATACTCAAATCCGAGAAAGTCTTCGATAAATCACAGAACTACTTCATGGGGAGGATCGATAGGTTCGAACGCGCGCTTGCAAGGGAGAAGAGGTTGAGGATATTAAAGAAGCAACACAACTGGTCCTTCGAGGAGTTCCGGGCTGCCACAGAGCTCGTTGGAGAACCAGGACCATACGGACTTCACGACAGCATGTTCAAGGTACCCATCACTACCCACCTCCATATAGCTTTTACTAATGATTCAGGTTACACTCGAGGGCCAGGGTACACCGGAACAACAAGAGAAGTGGCTTACCAAAGCCAACGACTACAAGATTATCGGATGCTATGCCCAAACTGAGCTTGGCCATGGTTCAAATGTTCGTGGACTTGAAACAACAGCAACGTGGAACAAGGACGACAAGACCTTCACCATCCACTCGCCACACTTGACCGCCAGTAAATGGTGGATCGGATCCCTGGGCAGGACAGCCAACCATGCTGTCGTCATGGCCCAGCTCGTCATTGATGGCAAGTCCTACGGACCAGCGCCTTTCTGCGTTCAAATTCGTGATCTGAAGACGCATGAGCCTCTTGAAAACATTCACATCGGAGATATTGGTCCTAAATTTGGTTACAACACCATGGACAACGGTTTCCTCCTGTTCAACCACGTCAAGGTTCCGCATATCAGTATGTTGGCCAAGTACACATTTGTTGACCCCAACACAAACAAATTCGGTCGCCGTGGTTCTCCATCTCTTGTCTACGGTACCTTGACTTGGGTCCGATCGACCATTGTTATGCAAGCCGGCAGTGTGCTTGCTCGAGGTGTCACCATCGCAACCCGTTACTGCGCTGTGCGTCGTCAATTCCAGGATCGAGATGCTCCTGCTGGTGTGGATGAGACCCCTGTTCTCAACTACACCATGGTGCAAATCCGGCTGCTCCCTCTTCTCGCTGCCACTTTTGCACTCCATTTCACCGGAAAGTCGATGATGGACATGTACCAGGAGAACCAGAAGAAAATTGCTCAGGGTAATGCCACCAACGCACCAAGCAAGCGCGGCGCTGGGCCAGAGGAAGTCCAGTCCGGCAGTGACATGTTGGCAGATTTGCACGCTTCCTCGTGTGCGTTGAAGTCTCTCAGCAGTTCGATCGCAGCAGAGGGTCTGGAGGTCTGCCGAAGAGCTTGCGGTGGTCACGGCTACTCGAGCTTCAGCGGTATCGGACCCTGGTACTCTGACTATCTCCCTACTACAACATGGGAGGGAGATAATTACATGCTGACCCAGCAAGTTGCACGATACGTAAGTTTGATAGCCCAACAAACTATATTTTATGCTTACTAACACTTGCTGTAGATGCTCAAGTCAGCCCGCTCCGTACTCAAGGGCGACAAGCCAACAAACGACACCACCCAGATTCTATCGGAGTTCTACTCGCGTCGTGAAATTGGGTGCGCATTTGACGTAATTGGCTCTGACAGTGATCTCGTCGCCGCCTTCGCCTGGCGCGTATCGTTCCTCACTTTCGAGGCCAGCAAGCAC
This sequence comes from Alternaria arborescens, assembly GCF_004154835.1. Taxonomy (NCBI): domain Eukaryota; kingdom Fungi; phylum Ascomycota; class Dothideomycetes; order Pleosporales; family Pleosporaceae; genus Alternaria; species Alternaria arborescens. The sequence continues at coordinate 145,731 of NW_021167863.1, read as the reverse complement.
CGCGATGAGCAGAAGAAGCCTTGGAACGACCTACTCGTTGACTTCTACCGCCTCAGCAAGGCCCATGCGCAGTACATGGTTGTGAAGAACAATCTTTCCGCGCTCAAGAACATCGAAAAGGAGGGCAAGGTCGACAAGGCCATCCTTGACGTGCTGATGAAGTTGTTCCGCCTCTTCGCTCTACATACACTTGAGCAGGAAGGTTCCGAGTTCTATGCTTCCGGCGCGTGCAGCAAGCACCAAATTTCGCTTGCAAGGACCAATACCGTCATGAACTTGCTCAAGGAAATCCGACCACACGCTGTCAGGCTCGTGGACGCTTGGGGCTTTGACGACTGGGTCCTTGACAGTAGTCTCGGTCGCGCTGACGGAAAGGTTTATGAGGACATGTTCTACAGAGCGAGCGAACTCAACCCGCTCAACAACTACACGGTGGACCCATACCCAGATAGCGATGTTTTGTTCAAGCGTATCGAGAAGAGCAAGTTATAGGAAAGAGCATCTTTTTATAAACATGTAATTGTATTTGAGCAGAATGATAGAGGGGAGACTTAGACACAGAGTCTGTATAACTACCAAAATTTGTTCTATTGCAATAGAGATGAATTCTTGTGCAGGTCACTACTTGGGTATGTAGCCCACGGGTAATTTGATCCGAGAAAGTGGGGGCGTCGGTACACTGCGTATGGCGCCTGCCCTCGATAGTCGACTTAGCAACCGCATATCAGTACATGCTTTCAAGAGGACAGCCCCTTCTTCCAGACCTAAGCGGATCGTCGAATTTCCTCTGTCCCCTGTTCCGTCTTCAGATAACCCTAGTAACTTTAAACCGCCTTTGTCTATACCAACATGCCTTCCTCATCCCCCACTACAAGCGCTGGCGTCCTTCTGGCCTTTCTCCAACCTATCTCAACCGAAAGTGACGAAGCATCGGCGAACGAAAAAATCGATCTCCTGCCCACGGCCATAACAGCCAACGTACTGGGTATCAAGACCGCCAGACAGTACAGAGCGGCAAATATAGAATACAAAAAGCGACACCTTGTCATATGCGAGACAGAAGATTTGGCACGTGTCAACGTGAAGCAGATGCTGAAATTCCTGGAAGGAGAGAATATAGGTGGGAAGTGGGATATCAGGGCATATAGGGAGGTCGAGATCTTCGATTTGGAGAAGAGCAGTAGTACGTCCTTTCTGTGTCATAGCCGACCGGAAGATGAAGGAACTGTGAAGTATTTCCCTTTGCTGACTGTACGCATAGAAGCTGCAGAGACAATCATGGTAGCGCTTATGCAACCATCACCTGCCGGTGCCGCAGATTTAGACGCTTGGTATCGTGAAGAGCATAACCAACAGATGTCTGAGCAACCAAGCTGGCTAAGAACATGCCGGTATTCACTCGTATCACAACAAACCAGTACTTCCGGTGGAAGCGAAGGGCTCCAAGAGCTATCCTTCCTAGCTATCCATGAGTTCGGAGAGGGAGAACAGTTAGGCGATTCAGTCAAAGCGCTGGAGCCAATCAGCGAATGGACGATGAAGGTCATGAAAGATGCGGTGGGGATTGACGCTGCGATCTATCGGAGAACATGAATGGGTGGAAGGGTCTACCGTGAGATTTGTGGCAGTAGTCAGATTGATCCATAATAAATCTACTGTTTACGAAAGCTTCCATCTTGTATTGCCGGAGTTTACGAGACTGCGAAAAACATGCACGGCCTCTATGCCGACCTTTGTAAGGTGTAGTTAGAGATGCTCATGACAAAAGGTGCGCTTGCAATACAATTTTGGAGACCACGTCTGATCTCAAATTGAAGATAGATGGAATCTGGTCAGGCTATACAGCAGCGCCGATGCTTCAGATGAGATTTGTCGACAGATTAAAAGCAGCGCAAACACGCCTAGGTCATGCCGCCTGTATGTGTGCTTGCATTTGCGGGAAGCTCGCTGGATTTGGCTGGCAAAGACACCCACAGTCTGCCCAAAAACGAACATGCTTGTGAATTTTGTTGCAAAGCTCAATGGAAGGACAGAGAAGTGAAGAGTTTCCCTGATCTAATTGCGCCCTATCAGCAAGTCAGCTCATATCTGCGAAAATCATGGTCTTGTCCTTACTTGCACCGGCATAGTTGCTCCGGATTGCATCTTTCTTAACTTATTTGAGCAAGAACCGTGGTCGTAGAGTGATACGCGCATCTTGTTTCGGTGAAAATGTGGAGGTTTAGATCTTGGCATCAGCTTTGAGTGAACTGAAGCTGGATGAAGGCGATGGGCGACCATTATTGTTCAGGGTCTGGTGATGTGTTCGACCATGCAGAAGAGTCTACATCGTCCTAGTAAAAATGACCTCAAGATCACCATACCCAAAATACAGTCGCAATCCTCTCACAGCCATATCAGGACTCATCATAAGTAGCCCAAATATAGAAGTCTGTTGGATATGCACGCGTTGTAAAGAGGGCAACAGATGCCTATAGTTAGTGTTGGGTGGCGCACCTTGTTGGAGTCCTATAGCTAATCTTTTTGCAAGCCTTGGTTCTACTTCGATTGCTCTGATTTCACGGCAGATCTCTGGTCCGAGTTCGTATGCGGCCGCCATACAGTTATAGTAAAGTGTCAAGTCAAATACAACCAAATCGTTGAAACTGGGCATCGCTTCTCCTCTGATGTGTCTACACGTCATCAGAAGAGAAACAACTTGCTGGTATTTCGGCACTCCGTGGTATTTAGGGAGATACGAGCCTCCAAGCGGATCAGTGGACTTCGGTTGCACATGTATAATCTCGTTGGCGAAGACGTGTTGGTAGATCATAAGACGAAGCTCGGCCGGCAAACGGAAGAACGGTGGCGTATGAGAATCATCTTGTTCACTTTCTGATGGTTAGACTAGTTCTCCTCGGAAATTTACACGGCAAACGTACTCTGTACTGATCTGACGATGGCCTTGTGTGGCGAGTTCCAAGCGACCCAAACTCTCAGCGACTTTATCGTCCATAGTGTCTTAATTATGGTAGGAGTAATTTTTGTCTTTTATTTTTGAGGTAGATTCGTGGTAGTGGAGATTAGGGTATGCACTATGTAATGGAAGTTCGGATGACGGAGGGTGATGAGGGGATTCGGGGATAGATTAGCGCAATGTGGTATCTCCGGCGGCGCGTCCCAGATTTTCGGCGCGTCCCAACCTTCAACATCATTTTCTAACGTGAACCGCAACGCTAACTGCCACGCACTTTGTTTCGACTATCGCATGTGTCCGATCGTTCGTAATGGGAAAGCCAAAGCGCACGAGCGAGGTATTTGCATCATCGGCCGAGAAAGATGCCAATATCACAACGGTGACTGCGACTCCGCCATACTCGAGCGAGGGACCTACACTTCCCATCATCGGGGTACTAGATGACGCGTTGAAAGCCGACGGAGCCAAAGTCGCAGGCAACAAGCGGAAAGCGCAAGAAAGTGTCAATGGTATAGCGCCCAAGAAACAATCGCAGCCACCATCTCCGCCCACAATCCACCCATCACTCTATGAGCCATGGACACGGCTGCCTTCCGAGCTACGTAAAATTCTTGAGGTTCAAAAGCGTATACGAATCGCACAGAACATCGTGCCAGTCGTCTTCTCCAAAAATCAGAACGTCAAGTCTGGGATCAACCGACTGAAGACATACTTAGGTGCCTATAGAGACACTGCGTCTACGATTGAGATGCCGGATGCATTAAGAGAGGACGACCTGGTTATAGCCGTTTCGGCGCAGGGCGAAGGCACAACGAAACTAGTAGGCATTGTGGACATGGTCCGACGGATTGTAGCGCCAAGTGGGACAGAGCATAACAAGAATGCGAAAGAGGTGTGGTGGATGTACACTATGCTTACTTGTGTGGATATCGATCGAGAAGTAAAGGAGTTGATACCAGCGGATAAGGATAATACAGACGCCGAGAGGACCCAGAGTACACAGGAGGAGGCTTTTGAGCCCACGAACCTTGACAGGCAGTACGCACGAAGGCCATCGACTGGAAATAGCACCGTGCAGAGGAGGACAGTCCCTGTGCTAACGGTTTGGATGACTAAGAAGCGGATACCCGTTTTCCAGACCGCCTTTAGGGAGCAGACTTTCACCGTGCAATTACTGCCCAAACACTCGAACTGAAGTACAAGTTTCCCACAAGTTTTCCAGATAGAAACCTGCAAAATTCACCTGGGCTGCGATTCGGCCATCACCGGGTCTCCAGATAACCTTAGCCCTATCTATCTAGAAAACCCCGATCTGCTTGTCTGTCCACTTCACCTTCTTTGGAACCATGGCAAATGGCAGACTCCACAGTCGGCTCGTCAAGCGCCAACTAAGACTCAACACTACAGTGCCTTTCCGAGTTGCTAATGGTTGGTAGCGCCATCCTACCATGCATGTTGCGATGAACAACATGTAAATTAAAGGGAGCTAGGGTCGCATCATCATCAGGGAGGATACAGGGCGCGTTACCAGCTCAGCTTGTTAGAAGGGGCATATTTAGGAGACAAACGAGTGCTGGATAGAAATTCCACTAATATTATAATGCCTATGGTTCGTCCCCTTCCTTCCTCTCTTTTTCCCCACCCTGCCACGTCCCCCTTGTAAGGACATCCTCCCTGCGTCTGAGTATACAATCTCACATCCGCTAATATCTTCTAGTTTTCACTGTTCTAAATCTTAGACTGTATGTGTAGTGGCAAATATTTCATAACTTAATTGGCTTTGTCGGAGCTGGAGACTCGTCAATTAGCAGGTGAGGTGCTGGCGGGTCATGGCAAACTGCCTTCCGGGTTCGACGACGTGGCTGGGAAGGAGACGAAAGATGGAGCACTGTGCGCAAAGTTTTTATGTGACGAGATGGCGCGATTTCACACTTGTCAATGATGTGAGTGCTCAACGGATAGCATGTTGAGATCAAGGGAATGCGGCGTCAAGTGGCCGCAGCACAAGCCAGTAGAATGAAATTGATCCTGGGTGATCGCATGGTTTTTCACAAATCCGATCTAACAGGCTTTTTGATCTTCTGCAGAGTTAGGTGAAGTAATTTTCGACAAAAGGCGTTCTTATGATTAGCGGACTATCACAAATGGAACAAGCCAAGACAGGGTGCGCAAGGTAAAGATTCATAACGAAAGATCCATCAAGGGCACTCTGTGACCTCAGCAACTGCCTGAACATCAACTCATGATTACTTAAATCAATTATAGTCCCAGTAAGAAACAAAGCATAGTAGATTAAACCTACGCATGACGCCCATATCTGCACTCTTTGCCCCAATAACCGTTTGCCCTCTCCCATTGCCTCCACCGCCAACGCCTCCTCGCCCATCAGTGAGTCATTACGTCTTAATATATACCAGATCTTCCGCTTGTCATCTAAAAATGATGCCGCAATACTCCTGTGTCGGTAACACGTTCGAAGTGTCTGACACTTGAACTACGTAAAAGTTGTAATAGACAGAAGAAATACAGAAGCGAGGTCAAGAGGCCGCGCTACACGCCGGATTGCTACGACGTATCGGTGAATACCAGGTATGAAGACTTAACTTCGAGTGTGACGATTGGGCTGATCGGTTCTTGCAATGAGGAGTGAGGCTTGTGGTGGGTGGGCGAGGTTGAGTTAGGAGAGAGGGGAAGGGGGTGTTAATGGTTGATTGATAAAATTGAGGGCCGATTGAGCATACTAGAGGATGAACAGCGTGTATCTAGAGTTCGAGAAAGTAAAGCTATGTTTTGATCTCGTTGTTCAGTACCACTACGCAGAGTTTGTTTGCTCACGACTGGATCGGAAACCATTGAGTAAATACTCTTTTCGGGTCGTATTTCTTTTTGAGCGTTTTCAGTCTCGCGAGACCGGTTCCATAGATGGCGGTGTTTGTCTCGTCCCCGAATGCAAAGTTTGCGTACCTATAGAAAATTTATTAAGAGCACAGTATCATCGCGACGATGACGACTTACGTTGGATCATTTTTCGGATTGCTACTCCTTGTCCACAGTGCCCTAACCTTACTTCCAAATTCCAAAGCTTCAGCATCGAGACTAGCATCATCATACCACGGTATAACGATTGCCTGTGAGAATGCGTCCCTCCTCAATGCCTCGTTCATGGCTGTTGAGTCGAGAGATGCGGACTTGGCTTTGGTCAGATTATAGCGCTCGACAAGCACAGCAGAATTTGGACCTTTCGCCTGAAAACCTTTATAGAGCTCCCAGATCTCAGGCCACTTCTGTGCGCTCATTCCAGTGATAGTTGAGCTGTATGATGGCTTGCGACCACCACGGGTACAAAAGCCGATATTGGCATCGTTCCAGTGATCATATGTGGTAATTGCGCTGGATTGAGATACAGGCCCGATATCGTAAAAAGGGGCGAAGGCTGCGCGACCTGTTTCATTAGTCCCCTTACGAAGAAAGCCGGTAACCAGAATGGAGGGCTCGTTAAGTGGCTCGCCACTGGAGGTTAGTACGAGGTACACTCGCTGTTGTGGCGTGAGGGGAAGGTCCTCCACCGCTTGCGCAACCTGTTCGAGCTTGTCGGGCGAAAATAAAAGGTTGTTGATGAATGCTGTACGATCTTCTTCGGTAGCGGGCATTGCCCTGACGGTCGCTGAAACCACGATTCCAAAGTTGGGACCTGCTCCTCGAAGTGCCCAGAACAATTCAGGGTGAGACGTAGAAGATACTGTGAGTATCTCGCCGGTAGCGATGACCACACGCATGGAGATAATGTTATCGACTCCGAAGCCGACCTCGCCCATGAGGTTACCTTCTGTGAGTTAGCGCTGAGATGCTCACAAGATGCACGTATTACACACCGTATCCGCCACCAAGCATAGCTCCCAGAGCGCCAACGCAGTTACAGTTGCCTGTAATGATCAAAGCACCGACAGCGTTGGCTGCTGCGACGGTTTCTCCAATGCTTGCACCGCCTCCAATAGTGGCGGTCGTCTTGTCTGCAGCGACAGTGACTTTGTTGAGATTAGATAGGTCGATCACAACGCCCCATTCTCCCAAACTGAAGGTCTTTCCCCATCCAATACCGCCATTCTGCGCAAGAAAAGGTATACCAATCTTTGTACAGTACTTGATCTTTTTCTCTGGTTAGCCCTCACTATCCGTTATTCAATCAGTCTGAGTGGGGCTGCACCTACTATTGTTGCTATGTCTTTTTCAGCCTGCACGCTGACGAAAACCGCTGACAAGGGCGCGTTGTAATCACTCCAGCGTGCTCGAATTTCGACATTGACTGAAGATGGCGATGACACTAGGGTTTTCAGATCGCTTACGACATCGGCCTGCCTTACTGCCAGCGCGGACGCCGCCGCAGCAAAAGAAACCAAGAGTGACAAGACCTTCATGTCAATGATACCACATGCATGGCTGATGGTCCAACGGGCCCTTTAATTGACACTAAACTTTCTCGGCTACTCACAGAATGACATGAAATGTCGGGACCACCTGTTACCAGGTAACGTAAGGAATTTGCCGTCTCAGTACGAGAACCTAGTCACCAGATGGCCCTGTACCCCTTAGCACCTGCATGGTATAACTCAGCCGATCTAGGTGTGGTTGCCGAGCGATTATCTTGGACATGGATGATCTGCCGTGCCTGTTCACAGTCGACCCGGTTACCGCGGGCGTATCCACATTCGGTCGTGCGTCCTCTGATGACCCCATGCGAGCCGAGCCCCATCCATCTCCATAGATGGTTGTGCACAGTCACAAACGTCAACGCATAATGTCCAAGAGGCCTCGTGAGCTAGTTCTCCCAAGCGGATGAGTTTGATTGTGGTCTTTCCAAAGTATCGCCATTTGCACGTAGGCTGGACCCAGCTTACGGCCAGCATCGAGAGATGCGGAAGGTGACATCGCCGTAGAAGCAGGGTCCCAGGAACGTGCTGTCGGTGGTATGCAATATATGTCTTCCCGAGTGACTTGGCGCTTGGCGGTGGCATGGATAGTACACCGGGAAACTTATCTTTCAGGAAAGACACCCCTCCAGCCGCTAATAATGTGTTATCATCTTGGGTAGCCTTTGAGGCTAATAGAAGAAAATATCCTGAGAACTAGGCCTAGCGAATCATTGTGAGAATCGGGCTTCGACATATTAACACTGGTATGGAAACCTGGCCCTTACTAGGTCTCCAATTTGTTTCATCGATAGCTTGCCGGATTGCCGGTCTTTTGATGCATTCCCAAAAAGTGCTCTTTCAGCCTAGTCTTTGGAGTAGTTGCTTATACCTGAGGCGCTCTGCAAGGCTCGTAATCCATCTAAGTAGCATCCCGTTGAAGACACGTTCGTGGTTGTTGTACCGGGAAACGTATCGTATTCTGATTCGATCTAGTCTACGACTTCTGCTACTCATAAGGGAAGTAATATGGAGTCTCGGTTTACGAGTCTACCTACACACGTCTCCGAATATCTGAGGTAAGACTTGCCGCCCATCCTAACTCTCTACACCCTGGTAACATCGTCCAACTTTTCTTTGAACGCTGCCTCAATCGGATCGAGTTGAGCACGCGTCGCAGTCATGCTCGCCATGAGGTAGATAACGTTACCTAATATGCGCGAATGAATCTGTACCTGTGATTCGGATACATCATGCAGTAGAGCGTCTCGAAGACCAACCGCTGCCGAAGAATTGTAACCTAGGCTATGTCAATTATAGATCATGGGAGAGATTGGTATGACATACCTGAACCACCTTCGTCGATTAATGATACTGCCAGGACAGAGCCCAGGGCGTTCACATGCTCGACTCTCTCGTGTTCTGAAACGCTTTCTACAAAGGATTTAGACCACATACTCCAGGTACACTCGTCTCTTCTCCTTTCCCTGGTTTTTGTGCTCAACCCTTGAAGTTTAGGTGACCATGGCAGCCTGAAATCATCCCACTGCTTGCCAGTGTGCAAACGTTTCATGGTTTCCAAGCTCCTGTTTGCAACATGGCATCCCACCGCATGAGCAGTATAACTATGTCCATGAAGGAGAGCTTCCGACTTCTCGTCGCCCCAGAAAGCTTGGAAGATGGAGTCGCTCGCGGCCGTGATTGAAAGCGGAAGTAGACCTCCCGTGAGTAACTTGGCATTTACGCTGATGTCAGGATGAACGCCGAGGAATGAGGCAGCCGAAAAACGACCTAGACGATACAACCCTGTGAACACCTCATCGAACATAACGGGGAGGCCAGACCAAGCGAGCGCGTCTTCAGTTTGAGGGTCTGTGGTCTTGGAGCCGTTTGCAAAATCGTAACGACGGATGACGCGCACCAGGCTTTGCTGAAAAAGTGGATCTACGAATAGCATACCCCCGGCTCCAAGAACCACGGGCTCTAAAACCAATGCGCCAAATTTTCTGCCCTGTTTTTTTACCAGCTCATCTAGCGTTCTTTCGATGTAGGCCTCATAGCGGGTTGCTGTGTCTCTAGCAGCAAGATCGAATATGTCATCCTGGCACCCAAAAAATTGGACTGGACCTAGCTCTTTCTCCATGCCCTTGGGGGGTTCAACTACCCATCGACCATTTTTGAGTTTGAATGTCGGATAGTCGAACCAGAAGCCGCGCCCACGATACCAGTCAACTTTCTCGTTGAAGACGCATGGCTCGGAAGCGTCCATGGCACCGATCGTGTCTCCGTGGTAACTGCCCTTGAGACCAATAATACCTATGGACTCTTTTGCGCTGTCCCAATCGTAACACTTGCTAGCAGCACGAAGGGCCATTTTGATACCAACCTCTGTCGCTGTACTGCCGTTATCAGTGTAGAATACTTTCCGCAGACGGCTTCCGTTTCCGTTGTTCCCGTCCCAAAGGATATTCTCCGCTAGAGTGACAGCTGGTTGGTGTGTGGCCCCAGCGAACATGACATGACCATACCGCCCTGCTGCATATGCTGCTTCCAGCGCCAACCGGGGGTTTCCGTGTCCGAGACCTTGTGTCCACCATGATGCTGAGCCGTCAAATGCAGGATATAGGATCTGATTCTCAACATGGGGCTCCTCATCGTTACCCCTGCGTTTGACCTGGAAATAGTCGCCATACGCAGAATCGATGGTCAAGATGTCTTCTGCGCTCTTTACATGTTTGTGCTGTGTGAACGGATGCCAGATCGCTTTCTCTGTTCTATATGGCATAGTCCCCGTATCGATGATTCTCCTTTGGTGGCGTTGATCCAACCATTCGGCAACCGTATACATTGCCTTGCTATCACTTTGTGATGTGTAGTACTTTTGCATGATCTCCGTCTCTTCCTTTGTTCCTGGTCCAATACCTTGAAGATTTGGAATCCAGGGTAAGATTACAGTTGATATTCCCATATCCTTGAAATACTTCTGCAAGTACGGTGCGTTCTTATACTGACTTTGGTCGTCGAAACATATGACAGCGTCGATATCATATCCTCGTATCTTCAAAGACTCTGCGGCTGATATGGTTGAGCCGATACCGCCTAATCGATGGTCGCCTACGAGCACCGAGGGAAGTCGCAGTGGTCGCAAAATATCCGCCTGCGGTGTACCCGAAGGTCCTGGACTGAGAACACCGCCAGCCGTCTCGATGATCGAGAAGCCTCTATACCCCCGCTCTAATGTGTTTGCTGCTTGTTGGACGGTCTTGAACACGGTTTGACTAATGAGCTCATCGCTAGGCTTGGACCATCAACTAATGCTTGTAGAAGTACAGTTATTGCAGCAAAACTCACAATGAGGTCTGATCCTCTTGCCGCAATATGCGGACTTACAGCTTTATCGAATTTGAAAAGTGTTGAAACATGTTGGCCGCTATACTTGTGCACATAGCTAATGCGCAGTCAGCCATATTGCAGACACTTGTCATGATTCATGACAGATATACTGACCTGTCATCGGCCTCATCAGCTGGACCGGTGGATACGGGCTTTATGTATTGTACTTTCAACTTCGCGTGCCTGCTTAAATGGGCACCCAGGAGCGTCGAGAATACCGTCTTACCAACTCCTGTGTTAGCGCCATAGATTTGGACAGCAACAATGTTCTTCCATAGGCCTCCTGGCACCTTCGCCATGTCTCTGTCACGTCCAGTTGGTGGTGAGTTGAGGAGTATGCTGTTGCTATCTGGCTGTAGCTGGCCAATGTGGGGAAAGCGCTAGCAGCGACGCGACTACGCCGAGGCTAAGCATGCAGGTACAAATGCAATGAGTCAATAACTGCATGGCCGCACGTCCGAAGGCACTGAGGGGTTGGCTTATGCAGTGTTTTAGCTAATGAGCATGTTTTTACTTTTGACAGGTCTCAACGACGCGGAAATCCGCGGCAGACCCCACGCTTACTTCCCGCTTTTCATTGATGCTACCACTCCATCCATGTAGTCAGCTCCACACCATCACCGACGGTTACGTTATCACTGTCCAGATTCCCTATTGCTATACTCCATCGGAAAACATGGGAGATGAAACGAGCCCAATGCTGTTGCAAAGCAAGTTACGAGACCTACTCGACCGTCGACGCACAAACTCAACACTCCGAAACTTAACTCTACCTGTTCTCGATCAGACCGACTTCTCCTCCAACGACTTCCTTTCGCTCTCAACTTCGCCAGAGCTCAAGTCATCGTACCTCCAGGAGCTACAAAGGACTAGTCTCCCATTAGGTAGCGGCGGGTCAAGACTCCTGGATGGCAACTCGATATATGCTGAACAACTAGAGCAAGAAATTGCATGCTTCCATGGAGCCGAGTCAGGATTGCTTTTCAACAGTGGGTTCGACGCAAATGCTGGTTTCTTTGCGAGTGTGCCACAGCCGGGAGATGTAATAGTTTACGACGAGCTTGTGCATGCAAGTGTGCATGACGGCATGAGATTATCACGAGCAGCCAAGGTGGTTGCCTTCGAACACAACTCTGTATCAGCCTTAAAGCAAGTCTTGCTAGGTCTTCTCACTGAGCAAGATGGTGTACGCGAAGGAAGATGCAATGTTTTTGTAGCACTGGAATCTATCTACAGCATGGACGGAGATGTGTGCCCCTTGAAGCAGATGGTCGAAGTAGTCGAAGAAGTCCTAGGTCACGAAAGGGGGTACATTGTTATGGACGAGGCGCATTCTACAGGTGTGTTGGGACCAGAGGGTAGGGGGTTGGTGTGTGAATTAGGGCTCGAAAAACGTGTATTTGCAAGATTACACACCTTTGGGAAAGCCTTAGCAGCCAACGGAGGTAAACTTTTCCTTTCCACTAGCGAAGCACAGTACAAATGCTGATCACTCATACAGCGATCCTTCTGGGCTCGGAAACCCTTCGCCATTACTTGATCAACTACGCACGTCCACTTATCTATACAACATTCCTGTCCTATCCTTCGCTAGCCCTTATCCGCTCTTCATATCGGCTACTACGATCCGGGCAGAGTGTTGGTCTACAAGCTCATCTGCAAAGTCTCACGCAGCATCTCTACACTAGTCTGAGTCGTCTCCAAAGACTCTCTGATATGGCTCATAGAGTCCTAACGATTCCAAGCGCATGTCCAAGATCGCCCATCTTTGCAGTGCAGTTAGCAAAACCAAAAGTATTGGCAAGCTTCCTGCAAAGTCACAGTATGATGGTTCGAGCTGTGGTACCACCGACAGTGCCAGTGGGTACTGCTAGGGTCAGAATCTGCTTACATGCCGGTAACACATTTGCGGATCTGGAGAGGCTTGTTGAACTCCTTGGAGAATGGTGTGAGAGTCAAGCAGCTGAGATGCTACAGGACGATACATTAGAGCCAGTTACGAGAGCCAAACTTTAGCTTTGAATAGGTGCATAAACGTTTCTACTTTGTAATGTTTATGTATTAGCCGTCTTGTGTAGACTACCATGGCCTTTAGGCAAGTGCCTGAACCGTTGCCTCCGCTTCAGCAGCAGCAACAACTGCCTCAGCCTCATCCTGTCCAGGAAGCTTGCGCCTTTCTCCAATCGTCTCATCCATCTTCATAGGCCTGAGTCCCCATCTACCAAACATGGCCTTGTCCTCTTCCCAACCATTGCAAGCAGTAGTCAGCATTTTTTCGCCAGTGAAGACAGCGTTGGCACCCGCTTGGAAACACATGATCTGCTTCTCCTCGCGCATCGTGTGGCGACCAGCTGCTAGTCTAATAATGGTTGTTGGCATGACTAGACGCGCAGTGGCGATGGTTCGCAGGATGGCGTCGAAGGAGATCGCCTCGGTCTCTCCAAGTGGAGTGCCTTTGATTGGAACCAGGGCGTTGACTGGAAAGGACTCAGGATGGGCGGGCAATGTCGCAACGGTGTGAATGAGACCGACATGATCACGAGCCTTCTCCCCTAGACCAAGGATACCACCAGTGCATACGTGGATGCCAGCTTCCTGAACGTTCTTGATGGTGTTGAGTCGCTCATCGTACGTGCGAGTTGTGATGACACTTGGGTAGTGCTCTCGACTAGTATCAACATTATGATTGTATGCAGTCAGTCCAGCATCTTTGAGTTCCTTTGCTTGCGCAGCATCGACCATGCCCAAGGTAACACACGCCTCCATGCCCATGCCACGCACGCCCTTGATCATTTCCTTGATGTTCTTAAGATTCGTCTTGCGGCCTCGCATGTCTCTCCAGGCAGCGCCCATGCAGAATCTTGAGCTCCCATTCTCTTTAGCAATTCGCGCAGCTTCCAGGACGGAATCAACCGAAGATAGTTTTGTGGCTTTCAGACCGGTATCGTAACGGGATGACTGTGCACAGTAGGAGCAATCCTCGCTGCAACCTCCTGTTTTGATGTTGAATAGTGTGCACATCTGGATGGCTGCGGGGTCATGGAAGCGCCGGTGCACCGAAGCCTATAGCGAGATTGATAAGACAGTGACCCTCCAGATTGCCACAGAGTTACTTGACATACCGATGCATATGTGAGATCTATCAGCGAAGTGTTGTAGACTTCAGAGATCTCCTCCTTTGTCCAGCTGGTCCTGGGGGCACTTGCATTGAGTGCATTCTCAAAGACGGAGCCTGCCCGGGCTACAGAGCGTAATTGCTGAGTTCCTGGGTCGACTGGGGTATCGAGAACAGTACTGAAGGGGCGGGTGATCTGCAGTGAGCGAGGAGTGAGCGCCAGGCCCCGGCCTGTACGAAGGAACACTCTTTGGGCCATTGCGAAGGTCTGCTGAAGCTCGACACGAGACGCTGGAATCACGTACAGTCAACGGGTGCTTCGAACTAGCTGGCCACGGTCTACGGGAAACGGCTCTAGGGCTTCAGGAACGCGTCGGCGTGCTTTGGTAGATCAGCGTGGGACTTCCGCCAATCAGATTTGAGATGATCAAGCGCGGGGTGCCGTGGCGCCTTTACAACTGTATAACCTTGCGAGACCGAGCGGTCCAGCCAAAAGCGCCGAGGTAACAATGTACAGCACTGGCGAGCATCACTGATGTCGCCTTTCCAAGGAGCCATTGGACTTCCCGATGTCTGCCCCAACAAGACAGACCTGCCAAATTAACATTCATCAATCATCTTCCCAAGACTGTCTGCTTGATATGATTCAGCGCACTTCCCGCTCTCAACCACCTCAATTGCCCCTCGCTGTAACTATGGTTGAGCGGCGCGACCCACTCTCCTGCATGCGCGCATTCTACGCGCATGCTAGCCTGCCTTCCCGGCCGTAGCTCGCCGTCTTCGACACCTTGTAGCGTAATACGATCGCCCAACTGAATACGATCGTAGTCTCGAGGGTTTGCAAATGTCAAAGGAAGCATGCCCTGCTTCTTGAGATTCGTCTCGTGTATCCTGGCAAACGAGCGTGCTATGATAGCCACACCGCCGAGGAAACGCGGCTCAAGGGCTGCGTGCTCGCGCGACGATCCTTCTCCATAGTTCTCATCGCCGACGATGCACCACTTTATTCCTCGATCACGTAGGTCTCGAGCGACTTCATGGATAAGACCGGCTTCTTTGGTCAGTGGGTGGATGGTGTGGCCGAGCAACCGAGAGTCGGACGAGAGAAAGGCGTTCGAAGCTGCGAGAAGCATGTTGTGGCTAATATTCTCAAGATGGCCTCGGTACTTGTACCAAGGCCCTGCTGGAGATATGTGATCGGTCGTACACTTACCCTTGACTTTGGCCAGAATCGACATGCCTTTCGTACAGCCTGGAGACCACGATTCAAAAGGCTCGAGCAGTTTCAGGCGGTCGGATTGTGGGTCGATGTCCACGACCACATCGTCGGCGTCATGAACTGAAGCCTGGTAAAAGTCCTCGCCGACAGCGAATTGAGAAGGTAGCTCAACATCTATTGGCGCCGTAAATCGGAACCCTTCTGTAGACCCTTCAATTGGAAGGTAATCGGTAGTAGGGTTGAAATCCAATCTTCCAGAGTAGGCAAAGGCGGTGACCATTTCTGGAGAAGTCACGAACGAACAGGTCTCTGGATTTCCATCGTGTCGACCGACAAAGTTGCGATTGAAGCTTGAGACCACTGTGTTCCGCTCACGACCCTTGACGTCGATGTCCGTACGCTGCCATTGCCCGACACACGGGCCGCACGTACTGCTCAGCACAACAGCGCCTGCATCGCGTAATGTCTGTAGGATACCCTCCGATTCCGCAGTTGCACGTATATCTTCGCTACCCGGTGAGACCAAGAATGGCGTCTTCACATGCGGCAAACCAGCAGCCTTGGCTTGAATGACAAGCTGTGACGTTTTGTATAGATCTTCGTATGAACTGTTAGTACAGCTGCCTACCATGGCATGACTGACTTCGACAGGCCAGTCATTGTTTGCTACAGCATTCTTCAAATATGAAAGAGGATGCGAAAGGTCTGGTGTGAAGGGACCATTTATATGCGGCTCCAAGGAGTCTAGATCGATTTCAATGACAGCGTCGTAATGATCTTCCGAGCCCTCATCTGCTGTCAGCAGAACGTCCTTGTAGCTGTTTGCGAGACGCGCGATACTCCCACGTTTTGTCGCTGAAAGATATCGGTATGTAGCTTTGGTGTAAGGAAAGATACAGGAAGTTGATCCAATCTCAGCTGACATGTTACAGACTGTTGCCATGGCTGTTGCGCCTAATGTCTCCGTGCCTGGGCCGAAGAACTCGAGGACTTTGCCTTTTCCGCCAGAGACGGAGAGGATACCCGCGAGTTTGCAGATGATATCCTTAGTCGAGGTCCATCCATGTAGACGGCCTGTAAGTCGTACGCCTACAACCTGTGGACACATGAGCTCCCAAGGCATACCAGCCATTGCATCGACTGCATCCGAACCTCCAACTCCGATGCCTAGCATACCCATGCCACCAGCATTAGGCGTGTGGGAGTCTGTCCCGATGATCAGTCCACCAGGAAAAGCATAATTCTCAAAGATGGTAGTGTGGATGATGCCAGCTCCGGGTTTCCACCAACCGATACCATATTTCTTCGATGCGCTACTCAAGAAGGCGTAAACCTCTTGGTGCTCTTTTCGCCCACGAATAAGGTCATCTACAGCACCGTCGCGTGATACAATGAGGTGGTCGCTGTGTACTGTAGTAGGTATTTGTACTTTTGGAAGGCCTGCGCTGATGAATTGCAGCAACGCCATCGTCGCCGTTGCGTCATGACATGCGACTCTATCAGGTCGGAGATGCAATAACGTCTCTCCACGCCGGATTTCGTCCAAAGACCAGTGGTGCTCAGTCGAGACATACAGATGGCTGTAGAGTACCTTTTCCGCCAGAGTTAATGGGCGCTTCGAGCCATGCTTGATAGAGCCGAGCTGCAAAACCTGTCGGTCGTAGTCGAGTGGTGTGTCTATATCCAGAAGACTGATCGGTACCCGGGGTACATGTGTAGCCAGGCTCCTGACATGGCAAGTGGGGTGACGGCGGTGGAGGTATCTCCGCGTTGCGAGCTTAGTGATGAACATGAATTGGCAATAACTCAAAGATAGTACAAGTGATTATGCTTGTGTGAGCCATATTGGCAGCAGAGTATATCAGCGCAGGCCGGGAAGATGATCCTTATCACCGTAGTTCGGTCGGCCTTTGATACTAGCGCTAAGATGCCGGGACATTCGCAACCGAACGGCGCCGCCGGAGCTACAAATGACTCCAGCTCTGACATTTAGTTACACTCAACACCAAACTTTACCAACCATTGCGAATTCCTCTTTCATACCACTGATATGACAGACTCCACATTCACCAACAACTCATATTTCATGCTTCCCAAAGATTAGTTTGACCGCCACCGCCAACGCGACTGGTATCCAACGTGAGCGCGTCGTCGGGAACGACAACGTCAATTCTATGGCTTGCGCCCGCGAACACGTAACCATTCTTGTTTGCTCTGATACCAATGGAACAATATGAGATTGAGCTGTTCGGTAGCCTGTGATTAGTCAAGACGCTGCTTCGGACGGCATCGTAGATGAATAGCGCACGATTACCGAAGGGTTCTCCTGCCTAGTTTCTCGGAGACACCAGTATCGGGAAGATAAACCGTGTGTATGGAGTGCTGTATGTTTGGACACGATACATCGGCTCCGTTGTGCATGTGGTTACAAGTCAGTTCTTTATGCGCAGCATCGCTATTCCGAATTACCGGCTTGGAATTCGAAAGCAATTCATGGCACCCTGCTTCCAATGCTATCATTAGCGTAGATGATGTTCTGTATACATGGCAGTCGTACTTCTCCGACAATGAAAGTACGACGTGGCTGTGGCTTGTAACACGAGCATCTCGCGAAAGTATTCACGTTGTCGCGTTGGCGTCGCGCTCAAGTGCACAAGCTAGTGAAGCAGATGCCCAGGTTCTAGAACGATGAACACGGCCGATGACGTAGTGTCCCTTCCGCCCACCAAACTTCAACATCCCTCATCAATATACACATGACAACACCTTCTGACCTTGGACACCGAGCAGCTGTGCGCGCTTTCATCTCAAATCACCATGTTCTCGCCCTCAATATACACCGTCAGCATATTCCAGCTTGGACTCACCTCCGCCCTCAGCGCCTACGGCCTCTACCTCTCTTACCAAAACATAACCCGCCTACAGCAGTACGAAGAAAAGAGCGAAAAGGCTGCAGAATGGTCAAACACGGCTGCGCAAAGACTGCATAAGACCAGGTCAACACAGACCAGCGGCACCGTGACAGTATGCTTGAATCACCTTCGACCGCCCCCAGATAGTACTAACACGACAACTCAAGCTACTACTTAGTTTCCTTACATCCACCGCCCTCGTCATAATCCCCAGCCTTGCAACCACGAAATTACTCATCTGCGCTGGCGTTGCAAATGCTGCAGCTGCATATCTCTCCCGTGTACATATGGCAAACTTCTGGAACGACAAAAACCAGACCAAAATCCCGTTTGTCGAAAAATTCAATGAAGCGATACGAGGAAGCGAGCTCGTGGTACTGCTACTCGGTACGTTGAGTTTGGCATGGGCGGTTGCAGGAGGAGTATGGACGGGTATGGCTAATGGCGGATCGGGAATACTGGGTCTGGGCGTTTGGGGATTGGTTGTTGGTGGAAGAGGCATGTCTATTGCGCCGCAAATGGGATGGACGAGTAGTGCGTAGTATCAGAAGGTGAAGCAAATCGACGATTCATCGTAATTTCATTTGATCGTTTGGGTATCCAAAACATTACATCAAGATTTACTCATATGTTCCATCTCGCTCATCTCGCGAACTAGTCTTACGCTATCCGCTTCCCTGACCCAGTCTTCAATCCTTGCACCAACATCCCCGACGAGCTTCTCATACGTCTCGTTGATGAAGAAAAGTGAAGTATGAGCTGTTACCTCGTCCATGTTCTCCATGAACACTCGTATCCATGTAGGGTCTTTGTTTCCATCCGCATCTTTGGGTGGCAGCATGCAGAACTTCTTAAGCTTCTTGGGTTTGGCAGGCGCACTTTCCTCCGACCCAGTCTTCTTTCGGTGACTGTTTTGGCTGTCCATGGTAGAAAGGGTATATGAAGAATCAGTGCGGTCGTCTGGCGATTCTTGGCTCATGATTCCGCTACGAGAGAACTCGTAGTGACTATACGGGCCCTGATGACTGTGCTGAGCCGTCTCATCGCCTCCAAGTTCCATGGCGCCAACATCCTCCTCCAGTTCGATAATCGCAGGTGTTGGTGCAGGTGCAGACTCAGCTGTGTCTTCTAAGGGTATCTTTCCATCACGCAAGTCTGCATCTCTTTGTCTCTGTCGGGCCTCCTCCTCCCTTTGCTCTGCCTCTGCTTGTCTCTGTTCTCTTTCTTTTTGCCGCTGTCTGTCCTCTCTTGACATACTGTTTGCCTCCTCTTCCTTTTTCCGCTTGTCTTTCTCCTTCTCTTCCCTTGCCTTGTCCTGCTCTTCTTGCCTCTTTCTCTGCTCTTTTTCCCGTTCCTTCCTCTCTTTCGCTTTGTCCTTTTCCCATTTCTCCTCCATCTTAGTCCGTTCGTTTATGGTCTTGTTACGCATCTTCACAGCCTTCTGGTACACTTTGAGTGCCTGATCGTGCTCTTTCTCTGCCGCTTTGCGCTGAGTCTTGTCGGAGAATTGCATCAAATCCACGAATGGTGGCTCCTGTGGAATAGGCGGGATCTCTGGTAAGTTTGGTGCACCTGCGCTTTCATGGATTGGTCCTCCAAAGGCTTGAGGTCCAATTGGGCTAGTGGCTGTAAGTGGCTCTTCAGGGCTTACAGGTACAATGCCGTCCTCTCGATGCTCGTGGACTTGGATGGATAACTTGGGGCTGTCTTCGATGGGTTCAGGATGTACATGAGTCATCTCTGGTTCTGATGATGTGACTGATACACTTCTAGATGTCTCCTGGTACTCTGATCGAGGTTGTAATGGCTGCGATGGCTCGCTTGAGGCGCTTTTGTTGCTGTCCTGATACTGTAGTTGCTGGCTAGGAGACCGAGATGGAGATGGTGACTTTGGAGATTTCGGCTTCTTGGGTCTCCCAGTACTTGCAGTATAATAGTTGACGAAGCGTACACGAGGTACTGTACGAGCTTGGGGATTACCAGATCTCCTTTTGCTTTCGTCGTCTTCCTCTAGTGCGCGCACCTTCACATATCTGTCCTTCAATTCCTTGTAGTCGGCCATTGCACTGCCAAACTCGAAATGAGACTTGACAAGGCCCTTGGTAGCTTCCTTCAAACCGTCTTTGTAGTGCTTGGTGAGCCAATGTAGGCTGTTTTCCCAGCCTTTTCTATTCGCCAAGTGCACATCATTTGGGAAAGCCGGATTGTAATTAGGATCTGTCGGCTTGGGGTTGAAGATGGTGCTCATCCTGCTGGGCTTCTTTCCGACATCTGCATCCTGCACGATTGCGTCTTGCGGCTTTGGCGGTGCACTAAAAATGCTCCCTAGCCCGGCCTTGATGATTCCAGGGTGCATACCTAGGAACGGAACATCGAAATTCACGATACCAATGATGCGATGTCGAAACACCAATGCAATGTCGGCAGCGAGCAAGCCACCCATGGAATGACCGAGTAAGATAACGTCGGTCCACTGGTCTTCGTGTGGGGCTAGCCTGACAACTGTAAGTCACGAGCATATTTACAAGTAGGGCAACCGAACCATGACGAGAAATTGTCTCTTGCGATTTCGAGTGAGTCTCTAGACTTGTATCTAGGGTAGATCTTGGTATGAACTACATGAGATTCGGCAAGTGTGATGGTGACAAGATTATGGACGTGAGCTGGGAAGCTTCGGAAACTTGTTTCGTTGCCCATGAAGCCATGGATGAAAACCAGCATTAGGCGCCGTCGCCCTGAGTCGCCCTGGGTAAGATCAGGGACAAGCGACTGTGTTGAAGAAGAGCGCGGATCTTGCGAAGTTATGCCCATGACGGTGTATGGCGGAGGCGCGTCACTTGTCGAAGAGTCTCGTGGAGGAAGAGGTGGTGGGCGTTTTGACGCTGCCTGATTTTGGGGCGACGTCATTATTGAGCGTGGCTGTGTCTGTTACTGGATTGGCGACAAGCATGAGAACAGTCACAAATGCAATATAATCGTCGATGGCTTGAGAAATAGGAAAGTATTTGCACAGCTTGGTAGGACGTTCGGTCTGGAGGGGCAATTATGTGGGGTAAACGCGACAACTTACAGGATACGCAAGGCCGTATCGATACGGCAGACGTCGTATCCGCTCGCCACCCAACGTATTCACAATCACGTATGCACAGCAGGTAGACACGGCGATGTAATGTTTAGAAATCGGACCCAGCCTTGCGCAATTGACGTGATGCATTACAGCCAGAGCGGAAGCGTGCGCATCCCGATGCAGTGTTGGGACATGCGGCTGTCGCAGTTGAGCGCGTGGAATCTAATGAAGGCAGGCCCACAGTGTGTTTGAAACATGTGAAGACAAAGAGGTGAGAAGTAGCGACGGAATCGTGGTGGCTCTTCGCCGACGATTGTCTTGGCATGCAAACAATTCCTATGTTCGTGTTTCGAGGTTGCGCCCGTGTTAGGCTGGCCATGGGAACGTCTGTCTTAAGCTGCATGACTCGAGCATATAGCGGTTGATCGCCGAGACTGAGACTGAGACTGAGACTGAGGCAGTAAGGCCTCTTTTTAAGGTTTGTTATGGTCAATGACCCTATATGGCAAACAGTCACACCCGGATCACGACATCGGACAGGCATGGATGTGCTCGTTAGTTGTTGGGTGGCGTTGATGCGCTGTTTATTGGTGAGGCGGATTGGTCAGGGGGACGGGGAGTTTAGATGCTAACAATGGCGCGTTGGAGAGATGAAGCTCGTGATGTTGGTGGTGAAGTGTAAAGGCGACCCTGGCGAGCAATAGCACTACGAGAGCTTGGCAATACGCCAGAGAGAGCGACGGCAGATTGCAGCAAGCGACGGGCCCAAAGCGTGTAGCGCGACTCGAGGGTGCTTGTGCGACAATGGCAGGTGCGACAATAGAAAGGCGGCAACTAAGAATAACAGACTTCGCAGCGTGGGCCATGGACCTGCGTACCGGCGTTCCAGAATCCGGTACCTGAAAGTTGGCCCATGGTTGGCGTGGCGCCACTGCAGGTGCAAGCGGGACGGCTGGCTAGCAAGCCCTTCTTTACCATGGTACGCCAATTCTCCGACGTCGATACTGCCGAAGAACGAAGCAGCACGACGTTGTGGACGGCGCACACAAGTCGATGCGCTGAAGAGATTGCCGTTCGTCACCAGTCGTCATGTCGTGGACGTGTGCGTGTTGGCGAGGGCGTCCCATCGCATCGTGCACCGGTGGGTCCTGCTATTCCTGGACATATCATCTCGGTTGCGGGCCAATCAGTCCCACGGGGTCTGTGCCAACGGCCTACAGACCCCAAACGGTTTCTCGTCTCCTCAGCCTGTCTCGCTGCGCTGTAGCGTTCTGCTCCTTCTCTCCCACGACGATTCCGCTGCGACGTCGCCAATTCACGGACCCAGCGCTACTCCGGCCAAAGGGACCTCCAGGACCACAGCGACGCCCGCTACTCCCGCAGTCTTTGGAGCCGCCGTCGCGCGACATCGACACCACGTCTGGTCCCACTCCTACCCCGTTGCACCGCGCACACCACCCTCTCTCCGACACACGACGCTAGAAATTCCCTCCGCCGACTTCCCCATAACCAGCCCGCCCGCCCGCTCCAAACGCGCGACCATCGCGAAGCAAATGCTGGCCTATTGATCGCCTTCCGGTACGTATCCTCTGCCATTCACCCCTCGTGACATGTGAGTGCTGATCGTTGCCCGTCCAGACCAGCCCGCAGTCAGTCACCTGGCGTCCATTCTTTTCCACTCATTCACTCGCTGCCCACAAACAACTACAACTCCATTGACTGGACCCCTGCATTGGCTGAAGCCCATACGTCCGCTCATTTGCTCCTACCGTCTCTACAACACATGTTCCGTGAACCCGTCCAAGTCGCCACCGATACTCTGGAAGCATCACCACCACCACTACCACCACCCCCCACTTGGCCAGGCTTCCGTCTCTAGACCTTTATGGACCCCGTCGCCACGCCCACCAGGATATCCAGAGTCGATTCGCGCTTCCGTCACCGAGCGCAAATCGTCCCCCCACCCCAGGAACGTGCGCCAGAATCCGCACAGAAAGAGGAGGAATCAACCAAGGAGCATTTTGATCCCGAATCGAGAGCCAGAGACAGCATGAGCAGGGGTCATCGCTTCTTTCACCGCCGCGCAGCGCTAGGAAACACAAAGACAGTCGCCGTCGCCGTCGAAGTAGTTGCCACTGTTGATACCAACGGAAACCTCGTCGCTCAGGAGACTCTGGCGCCTGTCACACCTCCAGCCTCAAATGGACCCACAGCGCCAATCGCCGCAGCCGTTGCTGCAACTTCAGCAGGACCAAACCCCTCAGTAGCTCCTGCAGCCCAGCAGCCGCTTCCCTCCGCCCCTTTACCCGGTGTACCAGCAGTGCCAGCAGTACCTACAGTTGCACTCCCTGTGCTACCATCCGTTCCAGCTGTCCCACCATTCCCCAGTGACCTTGCTGTCCCAACCGTCCCTGCGTATCCATACTCTACAGGCATTCCCGTCGCCCAAGTCGCCGTCAGCTCCGACTTGGCCAGCGCATCCCCCATTCCAACAGGTGGCCCAGAAAGCACTGCGACTCCATCTCCGGCCCCAGATGCCGCACCGCTTTCAGACATTAGTTTCATCTTGAACTCGACTATACCCAGTAAGTTAGACGGCGATGTCAATACCATCTTATCTGACGTTCCATAGACACCGCTTCCTTGTTACCATCTTCCTCCCTCGCTTCTCTCGACAGCATTTCTGCATCAACGTCGACTGAACTCATTGCAAGTATAGCGGCAGTTCCAACTCGCTCGCCATCCGCACCCACATCTTTGTCAGCATCAGCATCAACATCACAATCCCGCATCTCATCTAGCAGAGCATCATCTGCTCAGACATCAGCAGAAACGTCTGTTGTTCGCAGCACGGATATCGTCTCTAATGCAGCTTCAACAACAGCATACTATGGAGGTGCCGGTGGGGATGCGTCTGGAACGGCGTTTGCCCCTGCTGCCACCACAGCAGCCACCTCTAATGCGGATGCTGACACCAGTCCTTCTCCACTCGAGACTCCGCAAGTAGTCGGAAGTGTCGTAGGCAGTCTTGCCGGCGCCGCGCTCATCCTTGCCATAATATTGCTGCTTCTGCGACGTCACAAGCGCAAACAGGGTGGTGCTCTACAACTTACTGGTGACGATCACACCGACAACAACCAGTCAATGAGACAAGCACCTACTACAAGCAGCACTTTGGTTCCTGTCGCCTTTTTGAACCGATTCTCCGCCATGTCGGGCAAGACAGCAGAAACCAACCTTAGTGGTGGCGAGCGGAGCTTCCAGAGGGTGTCGGGTCGCAAGCTCCCGTCCGCGTTCAGTGAAGGCATGACATCAGATCAGTTCTCTCAAGGCGGGACAATGTCTGGTTCTTCCTTCTACCAGGACGAACACGGTATCTATGGCGGCCCGGGCATCTCCAAAGAATTCGGCAAAGAGATTGGCGACAACTCGACAAGTCGAGAGTCGGGACAGATGAACATTCGGCCCAGCCCAGCCAGGACACCAGTCATACGGCATCCTGACGATGGCAACCCCTTCGCAGACCGCCACTATCTCAGCCCGCCACAATCTCCCAATCCAGATGTCCCACCTCGAGGCACTCTTGGTAGAAGTCTGCCCTCGGCAGATGGATCCAGGTCATCTCGGTTTACGGAGAACGTTTGAATGATTCCTTAGTCCTTTATTGCCTTCTTACTCTCGCTCAGCATTTTCTTTACCTCACGACACGCATGAACGTGCGTACTACTCATCTCGCATTGCATCTGCCATCTCGCATCTCTCGTCGGTCTTGTCTTGTATACCCCAGGACCCGCTCGACACGTTCCACAACTCACCACATACTGTCCTTAATTCGGCCGCACTCTGGCGGCCCAGAACTAATGTCTTGTCGGTTTCCTCTACTGTTGCTGTTGTTGTTGTTTTGTCTTTGTCATACCAGTTCCATTCCTCACGATACTGCCGGATCAGAGCGGTGCCTAGTTTCATACCCCCGGTTTGATTTGATGGAGAAGTCCTCAGGTCTCGACCGTTTGTTTATATCGGCTTTATGGTCCGTGTATATATTCTAAGCTGCGCTTCCTAGAGGCCAGCCTTGTGCATATGGTCGCCATGTTCGTCATGTATTTTGGGGGCGCGTAAAGGAATTGGGACTAGAAGTCTCGGTGGAGTTCATAATGGTCTCTGCCAATGCTCAAAAGTTCAGTCTTACAAAACTACAGACTACATTTGCACGCGCCACGATGAAATAGTGATGCGAGGTACTTTGCTTCTATTTTCAGCATACACGTAGTATTTGATTCGCACCAATCAAGTAGAGTCTGCCTGATGCATTTCCAGTCAGCATGGTTGATTGTTCGTCCCAGACCATTCAAGTGTTCTGCATCATCTTGGAGGACTGATGATAGGGTAGCTCGATTCTCTGATGTCAACGTTCTCGAGTGATTGGCCGCGCTCAGCCTCACCCGTGCTTGCCTGACCATAAGCACTGCCCCACGATCATCGGATGCACTTGCTAGTGTCACGTAAGGCTACCTCTACCGAAATGATTAAAGGCTCACGCTCTCCCATGTCATACCCAATCCTACTACTATCTCATCCTTTCGTACCTAGCTTCGTATCTGACTGTCCTCTTCTCATTAGGCAAACATCAACATCAATACCATCATCAGACAAACACCATCACTACCATGTCCTCCCTCGCCCCAGCACCCCAACCCATCGGCGTGTTCCCCCAGTTCCTTGCCGCAGGCCCAGAAACACTCGTACTCAAAGAAAAAGTCATCTCGCTCAGCGGCGACAGTTTCAGCATCAAGCTCGCGAATGGCACGCCAGTCCTCCAAGTCGAAGGAAAGGTCATGAGTCTGACTGGTCGTAAAAAGATGTTCGATATGCAAGGAAACCACCTGTGTAGTATCGTGAAGGAGCACTTCCATCTCCATTCCACATATGTAGTGGAGAGTGCGAAAGGGGATAAGATTATGGAGGTCAAGAGTAGTTTTAAACGTAAGTCTTGCCATCTAATCTGGACAGAGCGAGGAAAGAGAGGGAGAAGGATGATAGGAAGGGTATTGGTCATGGAGGTGGACGTAACTGACTGGTGCTAGTACTCGGATCCAAAGCGACAGCGACATTCACTTCCTCGAATGGGAAACAAGAAGTTCTCACCATGCGCGGCAACTTCTTCGATACTCGGGCTGATATTCTAGATGAAGCACAAGGCGGTACGTATCTCCCTTCTCACCCTCTCCTCGCCATTTGAACGACAAAAGTTGTCGTAGTAGGACAGGATGCTGAGTATGATTAGGTCTGATAGTCGCCCGTATCGACCGCAAGATTCTTAGCGGCAAAGACATATTCTTCGGCCAACAAACTTACGGTGTGCAAATAGCACCAGGAGTAGACATGGCTCTCATTGCTGCACTGTGCATCTGTCTTGATGAGAAGAACAACGAGGGCTAGAAGAACTCGCGAAGAAGGAAGAAAGTGCCGCTTGTCATGTCTTTGACGAACAAGGCGACTAAAGGGAGGAGTAAGACATGGATGGATGCAGCGACCAAAGGAAGGAGTGGGAGCTGGTTTGAGAGGGTAGAGGGCGTGGGTATGAGGAGAGGCACTTGGTGAGGAGATTGTTGTGTTGCTTAATTTATATACCCTTGGCGCTGAACGTATCATGACACTCTTCTGTCTGCTTTTTTTTCTCTACCTCCGGCTGGCGTTGATGCGCAGGAACCAGTGCTTAGTTGTTCAAGGACTAGATACAAATCACCAAATAAGGAGGAAAAGTGAAGTATATGATCTTTGTATTAAAGAGCGTCGTTCAATACTCGCTCGTCTCCATCCGGACGTCTATGCACAACACCTATGACCCAACCCAAGAAGAACATGACAAAAGGGAAATCTAGTTGCTGAAAGTACAATAGAAACGTGGCAAGAGGCACGGCCCGCAAGATATATGCTAGTAATGCAGTTTACCATGAAACAAAACGACGGAAGAAGGTAGCGAAATATGGGGAATGAATAAAAAGCTACGCATGGGAGATGACAAGAACGCCTGCTGATGAATGCTATGCTTTACGCCAGAAAACAGCAAACCTGTTCTTCGACAACAAAACTTTTTGACCTCGAAAGTATTATCGCAAGTTCACGTCTGCTTCCATTACTTCTCCCAAGCCTTCCGCGGAGGGGTATATATGCCACCTTGCTGGGTATATGGCTGAGGTGGGAGGAGCTGCTTCAAGGATATGGCGACAAAGTCATCGAAGACCATGTAGCTCAGGAACGGGCTGGATCGTATTATGGTCGGTCCAGCTACTATGTGCAATTACTTCGACCCGGCGAGCAATTCAGATCCTGGTACGTTGTGGCCAAAGTCCAAGATCAAGGTCCTACCATCCTGACTCGTAGCGACAACGCGTCTGTAATCGCTCTTGGCCGAGAGAATCCAGCTCGTGGTCCAATTCTTGTATACAGCGTATGTTTGTCCAGTCTCGTAATCGGAAACTTGTATACTCTGATCGTACGAACCAGAAACGATGCGACCGTTGAAAGCGTCGAGGAAAAGAGATCGTACAAGGCCGTCATGCTTGACCCGGCTGTGGACTAACTCGCCAGTGGAGGCATCGAACTTGTAAACGACGTGGTCGTTACCTCCAGCGAGAACGTACTTGGCATCATCAGAGAATTCAACAGCTGCGAGACCACGATCTTCGGACGGAAAATCTTTGATGGAAACACCCGTTTCAAGATTCCACAACTTGGCTACACCGTCGCCACTAGCAGAAACAAGAAAGTTGCCACGTAGCTGGACGGCATTGACAGGTCCTCGATGACCCTTGAGTGTGCGAACGCAGTTGCCTGTCTTACGGTCCCAGACCTTGATCATGGCGTCCTTGGAGCAGGAAATAATGTACTTGTCATCAAGGCAGACGTCTAGCACACCAGCCTCATGGCCACGGAGCCGGTACATGGGAACGTATTCTTCGCCAGTAATGTCCCAAACGATGCAGGTGTAGTCTGAAGATCCCGTCACCATGATTTCGCTGTCGTACTGTAAACACAAAATAGAGGCATCGTGGTAATCGGCGGGAACAGTGTATATTTCATTGCCAGTCTTGGTGCCATTGAGCGAGGCATGGCTGATGACGCGCTCAGGTCGCTCCTCCATAGGTGGCGGTGTATTGGCGGTTGGACGGTGGTTGGGACCGCCGTATACTCTGATGCACTTGTAGGTTTTTAGATCCCACACACGAATGGTTCGGTCACGCGAGCCGGTAATGGCCTTGTTCTCATCGAATTGGCAGCAGTAGACGCTGTCTGTGTGGCCGTTGAGGTAGATGGCAGCAGGTGTTCCGGCCTTCCATCGGCTGTCGATTGTGCTTCTCGCTCTGAACATCTGTTTCCAGTCTTGGGCAGGCGCTGGGTTGCCACCCGCCATTTTGCCAGTACCCAAGCCGCCCATCTGTATCGGCGCAGGGGAGACGTGCACTTCGGGTTCGTGTTTGCGCAGGAAAACGTTTCGCCATACGTGCGGCGACGATGCGTGTTCGTTCCAGCTGCGAGAGACGCGCTCGGCACGTACAAGGGACGCGGCATCGAGGTTTGAAAGCACAGTGGTAGCAAGCTCGGCAGGCAGACGCTGGAAAGGATCGACTGTAACACGATTAGTGTGGCTCCACTGAGGACTAACAAGCCAACTCACTCATCTTCTTTTCGGTAACACTATCGGCGCGGACAATGGGGGAAGCACATGTCATGTCCACACCGCTCTCGTTATCCTTGATGTCGTCATCACGCATCGAGGTGGTAATGAGGCCATTGAGGAAGCGGTGGGTGTGTTCTTGCTCGCGCCGTATTTGGTTCTGGCGGTCCTGGTTGGCGGCGGCAGCTGCTTGTCGGGCGGCGGCGCCGGGCCCGGATTGGCTGGGGTAGGAGATGGGCGGAGATGAGAAAAGAGCCTTGGTAACGTCTGTGGATGGCCCCGAAGCTGTGGGGCGACGGCGCATGCTACTCAGTCGCTTGAAGGGAGCGAAGGCCTTTGAGCTCGTGCTTTGTGGTTGCAGCTGGAAAGTGGGAATGCCAGAGTCTTGGTGTTGCAGGGGCATCCGTTGTTGTGGTTGCTGTGGTTCCATGGTAGACTTGTGGCTAGCGCTGGCAGAGGGTAGAGACTCGAATAAAGAATGTATGGAACCCCGACGACGCTGTGCGGGTGTTGCTGAAGACACGGACGACATGCGCCGGCGCGTCTTCTGGCGAGTAAAACTACCGGCTACTGCACCAAACGCGCGGGAGAAGGAGCTGGCCTGTGAATGCTGCGAGAGGCCGTCGGCGGCCATGGTGGCTTCATTGACGGCGTCCAACATGTTGGTGTCCTTGATGTCCTGCTGGTAGTGGGTAGGGAATGTCTGCGAGATGGTCC
Source organism: Alternaria arborescens (assembly GCF_004154835.1). Classification (NCBI taxonomy): domain Eukaryota; kingdom Fungi; phylum Ascomycota; class Dothideomycetes; order Pleosporales; family Pleosporaceae; genus Alternaria; species Alternaria arborescens. Next base: position 116,268 of record NW_021167863.1, on the reverse strand, counting down.
GCTTCATCGTGTGCGGCGGCGGAACGGCGGTGGTGTATGTGGTGTCGTCGTCAACGTCGGAAGAGGTCTTGGGTCGGTGCGACAGGACAGACTGCCTGCGATACATGCTCCCAGGGATGCTGACGGCTAAGCCCTGCGTGTTACAGTGAAGGGCACGGGGGGTCGACTAAGAGAGCGTGTGCGAAGCAAAGGGAAAGTGAAGGGTGGACGGCAGCGGAAAGCAGGTACGGAAAGGTCGAAAAGGCGAGGTTTATAGCATGAGGATTAGTACGTAGGAGAAAGGGAAAACAGAGCTTGTTAACAACGCCAGACGACGTGCCACACACTAGGCCAGGAGACTCAGCCGATCTCAAGCCGGTTCGAGTGCCTCCCGAACGTGGTCTGTTCACCAAAGCAACTCCAGACGGGACCCACCCCTTGCAAATTACGACTTATCTTATCATGCCAGCACTACACACACCGTCGACTTTTTGCTACGTACGAGAGTACCGCTCAACCACTTGCTGCTGCATCCGGCTTCTCCGCTGCCCTGCCACTATACTGTCTCCTGCGTCTCTTGTGCTACACCGCTCCCACGGTACGCCGTAGTCGCTGAGCGGTACACCATCTTGAATCGCGCTGAGCACACAACCCAGACCACGCGAAACGAGCCAAACCAACGCCCAAACACCATGCCATCAACCGCTCCACCCGCGCCAGCAATACCCAGCGTCTATCGCTTCGTCTTTTGCTGGCTCGAGCCCGTCTCCATCCTCACAGGCGCCATCTATGCACACTTCTTCCAGTCCACCTACCTGCACTTGACGCATGCAGCCAGCTCACCGGGCGTCTCGCTTCCCATCTCAACATCCATAGTCATGTCACAGTTAGCGAATTTGTACCTAGGACTTGCTTTTCTGGAAGCCTCGGTCTTGCGCGCCACTCCAGACATCAAAGTCTGGAAGACCTTCTTGGTCGGCTTACTTGTCGCCGACCTAGGACATTTGCTCACTGTCCTGCCCCTCGGAACCCCCATCTACTGGGCCTTTTGGCGGTGGAACGCCATTGATCTGGGGAACGTCCCGTTCGTTTATTTCCTAGCCGTGACGCGCATCTGCATGCTCCTTGGCGTTGGCTTCCAGAAGGAAGGTGTGAGATCAAGATCGAAGATGACATGAAGGTGCATTGACAAATCCCGTCTACCATGATACAAATGAAATCTTACTACATGCATCTGTTTTTTCTGGTAATCGAGTGAATTCGTTGTCATGCTTCGTGGCAAGCCTTCCAGTCATCGTCTCGAACATCGCAATCTCTAATCTCCACAAGTACGCCCATCACAAACAACCCAATTCCTGCCCGACATGGTTCGCCAATCCCAATTCATCCCTAGCTAGGCAGTCCAACCGAGCAAATCGCAGTCCTCTTTACCCCAGACCCACAACATAGACCCTGTCCATCACGTTGCGCATACCCATTCACCCGTCATCTCACCGACCGATGGGGCTCTCACCGCCCCCAAATCTCTTCAAAACCTTCACCACTCGGAACCATTCCGAGCCCCAAGCTGATCGCAACCTTGCAACCAGCAGCCATTGTCCACTGCAAATAGCAGCTTATCCGCGGTACCACCAACATGCATTACTTACGCCCTCTTTAACCACCATGAAAAAAGAAATCCCAAATTCCGCCTCGCAGTCTTTGTCCAACTTGCCCAGTCCAACAAAGCGCCGACACATCTCCATGCCATCCAGAGAATACCCATCGCGTGGCATGCCCGCAAAATGCACGCCATGCAGCATGCCGAGAATAGCAACTGCTCCTGCCTTCGCCACGCCTGCTCAGCCTCTTGCCCTGCATAACCGCCATCGCAAGCCAACACCAGGCAGGGCAATGGAAGCGGGAGTCCCGGAGGCGAGGTGCGCAAACGTCATAACGCCCTAGAATTTTTTTTCCTTTCTTCTTTCCCTTTCGCATCATACTCGGCCTTGTCCGCACATCTTTACCTGCATCATGTTGGGAGAGGCAAAAGAGGAAATAATTGTCGTTGGGAATCCGAATCTCACTCCATCTTTTCGCCGAAACACTAATGTTTAGTACCATGGATACAGGCGCTGCCAGCTGCAAATCCATGACACGCGCCTTGCATCATGTCATGTCAGAATTAAACGTTATTCTTTACGTTGCCGTATCCATGTTGGTACCATGGTTCGCACTGTGGAAAGGGGGTCTTCGCCGACTTGCCCATCTTGGCCTCGTCCGCTGGCCGTCATACATACCGGTGCCAGGTGTTCGGTGGCATCATGTCTAAAGCGAGATGTGCGGAGAAAGGGTGCAATAAGCCCCGCGTCCACGATGCAGACTCGCTCATCGTACCGTGGTACATGTGTATCCAGACGAGTCTCTGACAGCATATTTGTACAAGATCCATGGGAACGGCGCTTCTCTTAGCGTGGTGCATCACGTCACAACTCCCCGCATCGTCGGGAGATGAATAAGGACATCACTTTTGCAGAAAGCCTGGCTTTATATCACGATCAAACAGATAATGTGTATCGCGAAATTGACGACTAAATAGAATTCCAGATACTATTTTCCCTGCACCGCAAAAACCGGAAGTGACAGGAAGACGGGGTATAATATCCACAAACCATGCCAAATACAAGACCAAGTTACAAAATTCTCCTCAAATGCTGTATACACTCCCATTTTTCCCATTGCAGCATAGAAAGCGCCATGGGCCCACATCACCAACTAAGCTTTGCTCATACATATGTGATAGGCCGTAATCAATCCCGAACACCATGCAAGTACAGATAATATAAACCAAAAAAGCGAGTGAAATCGTAGTACATGGCAGGCACATGAACAAAGCCCGAAGGCAAAAGAATAATCGAAAGTAAATGCAAAATGAATGGAACAGGATTGAGAGAGGGCAGCGAGAACAAGGCTCAAAGCAGGGATGGATCGAGTGTCCCGCCCATGCTGTCCATGGTCTTCTCGAGCATATCGAGGTCCATCATAGTTCCAGGGCCATAGTCTGGAAAGAGCATCATGTCTTCGCTATCCATGGGAGGAAGAACAACTCCGAGATTCTGCAAGTCTTCTGAAAGTTGCAGGTCAATCGGAAGAGCGTCGCCCGTCATTGTCATTGCCCATGCGTCAGGCATATCGGCGTCTTTGAGATCGATGTTGATGAATAGGTTATCATTCTCCGAGATGTCGGACTGTCGTGTAGAAGGTGTATCCTTGTTGGATGATTCGGGTGTAGCCGATGGCGAAGCAGGTCGGGAACGGAGTGTCCAGGCGTGGTCTTCATCCTTGAGATCCATCACAGTGAAAGGTCCGTTCGCATCAAGAGCCGCGAAAGTGTCTTCGTACGAGTAGTCAAGAAGCGACATTGGCAACATTGGTTGTTGCGGCTTCTGCTCTTCTTCCTTAGGCACAGGCTCTGGAGCTGTCGCTTGTTGCTCCTTCGGTGCTGATTTGGGAATACTGGCTGGCGTGGGCTTACCGCGAGCACCTGAGCCAGGGGTAGCCACCTTCGTCATTGCCTGAGGTGTCTTGAGCAGGTTTGAAGATGGTGAGTCCTTGACGCCTGTTTGCGTTGGCACACGCGCCATCGCCGTAGCCGTCGCTTGTTGCCCGACTGGAGTGGCAGCACCGTGCGAAGCGCCAGGGGTCTGCCCCGGTTTGACGGGTTGTTGAGGTACTTGTGGAGCAGCTGGTACAGGCTTCGAGGCACGTTTTGCGGCATTCTGATCCACCTTGGCTTCGCCAGTTTTCTGGTCAATATCAAGATAATCGGCCATGGAGTCTAGAGCAAACTGCATCGGATTCTCAACCTTTGCATGTATCTGACTATGCGCTTCTAGTTCAGCTTGGGTGTCAAACCCTCGAACGGAGTACTCGCAACTCGCGTCGTTGCATCGGAAAGTCGGCCGCTGGGGTACGTTGGGCGGTGGTTGTCTCTTGAGCTCAGGTGAGTTACCTGTGCCTGAACCAATCCGAGGAGAAGCTCTGGCACCCGGGGTAGATGTCTCACTACCCGCGAGTTTTGCACGCTTCTTCTCAGGCAACACAAGATTCGTGACTGGCCTCGCGCCCTCGAAGTAGTGTGCTGCTCCGTGACCCGAATCAGCTCCGATGGCAAACGGTGGACGGTCGGTGGTAGGGGCGGAAGGAGCCTTCTGGCTGCGGTTTTGTTGTTCTACGATTTTCAGATTTGCGGCATTAAGTTGAGCGGGCGGGGCATTCGAACCACCCTGAGGTTGCGGCTGCGACGCAGCTGATTGCTGCTTAACCTTTTCCATGATCTTAGCGACAAACTTGAGAGTCGCGCCCATATGGTTCTTAAACTCTTCAATAGTCAGAGTGACTTGAGGGTGGAGCGTTCCGTCAGCTTGGTCGAACTGCTGATATAAAAGTACGCGAGATGCCATGATCTGACGAAGAACTTGCTCAGGCTCAGAGGAGTCGTATGAGGCATGGAAGATACGTAGAGCCTGGTCCACCTGCTTTAACCGATGGAGCTGTTCTTTCAATGATCGCTGCAGAGGTACTCGCATCTGTGGCGGAAGCTGCACAGGCTGTCTGGCGGGAATGTTCTTCTCGACTTCGTCCATCAGCTGCTTGAACTGTCGTGTCCTTGTTGGATCTGCCATTCGTTGCCGTAGTTCTTCGTGGTTGACCAAACCACCTCTTTGTTGCTGCATCTTGTTGTTCGATGGGTCCTGGGCCTTCAGCAACTGGGCCTTATACTGCGTCTGCTGAGCAGGGGTAAGCTTGGACACTTGCTCATGGGTAAGGTTGAATCCGGGCTGAGACTTTGAAGAAGCCATAGCAGCAGCTTGTGGCGTGGCATCATTGCCAGACTCTGTAGAGTCCTCGTTCGGTCGCTTCGTGCCTTTGTTTCCGGCGTTATTGGAAGGTTGCGACTGCATGGGCTGCGATTGTGGTTGCGGTCTGGCTGCTGCTTTTGGCTGAGGTGTTGCCTGTGTTGGGGGTTGCGCCGTCGGTGGGCGGTTGGGCTGATGCTGTTGAATAGGCATGTTGACTGGCGGCTGCGTTTGGTTACGTTGGGCTTGTTGGTTGAGCATTGCAGATTGCGCCTGCTGCTGCCTTTGTTGCTGTAGATTCTTCATCCTCAGTGAGATCATGAAACCTCGTAGTTGTTCGTCTGGTAGATTGGCTTGTGGCGAGCCTGCCATCCTTGCCCGAAACTGTTGCAAGTCCTGTGGGGTGACCTGAAGGGCGGCTATGTTCGGCATGTTCTGTTGCTGCTGGGGTGTCCTAATAGGGCCTTGGTTCGCATTGACTTGCACAGGTGGAGCGAGCCCATGGCCAGGCTGTGGTGTAGGATGGACACCCCCCACACCACCGGATTGTCTTACCATGTCCTGGAAGTGAAGAACTTGTAGCATGAGCAGCTTTTGACTGTCAACACCTGGTACCAGAGCGGGATTCTGGCTGGCCCATAGTTTCAGCTGCTGCCATGTTCTAACATCCTGGGGAAGGCTGTTTCGAATTGAATTGTTCAAAACATTCGGAGGGAACGGTTTTGGGTCAGTAGCATGTATGATACCAGGGTTGGCTCGTAACAAGTTGGAGGCAGCTTGCAAACGCTGTTGCTGAGATGGCATTGGGGGACGCTGTGCCCCCATAGGAGGCTGTGGCCCAGCTCCAGGTTGTGGCTGCCCAAGGTTCATGCCGGGGCGAACCATATTGGGCATGTTAGGACCGCCAAGCATTTGACCCGTCATGCCAGGCGGCAGCTGCTGCTGTTGGTTGAACGGCATATTCGGCTGGCCTGCGTTAGGTTGGCCTGGTGGAAAAGCGCCGTTTTGCATGCCATTACTGCGACGAAGGTTCATCATGTAACTTTGTAGTATCACACGGAACTGGGGCTCCGGAACCTTGAGCAGTTGCTGCTTTACGTTTGGGTCGAGGTCGGCTGGCATCATATTCATGCGAACCTGATCAGTCAGCGGTTGCTGGTTGGCCGCTTGGACGGCAGCAGCTCTTTGTTGGGCTTGACGCATAAGTTCGGACAAGTTGGGATCGGCTTGGCCAGGTTGAGGTGTCATGATAGGAACATGAGCTTGAGGGGGGCGCTGCTGTTGCGGTGTCCCGGGAGGTCCTGATTGTCCTGGTGGAGGCATCGGTCGGTTGAGCATAGGCATAGCAGGGCTAGCTTGTTGCGAACCTCCGGGGAGGTTCAGTCCTCCAATTTGACCTTGGAGCAGCTGGTTTTGTTGGTTGCGTGCTTGAGCTGCCTGTTGCTGCCGTTGTTGTTCCAACCGCGCCTGGGCCTGAGCCTGGGCCTGTGCATGCGCTTGCGCTTGTTGCGCTTGTTGCGCCTGCTGTTGGCGGTGAAAGGCTTCAGCAGCCTGACGCTGCTGAGCCATAGCATTCTGAGGTTGGTTTTGTTGCGAGTTTTGACCTGGGAAGCCACTCATCTGACCACTATTATTCGGGTTGTTACTTGCAGGTACCACCGTGGTGCCCTGGTCTTGGCTGCGCATAGCTTCCATCTGCCGATTTGCTATCTCCGTGAAATCGAACTCTTGGTTAGGCTGACGTTGACCCATATTCATCTGCTGGCTCTGCATCCGGTTCGGCTGAGCAGCTCCTTGCATGGCGCCGGCATTCTGAGCAGCTCCCTGCTGGTTGAGGGCGCCTCTTCGGTAGAGCATGTCAGCATGTTGTCGGAAGCGGAGGAAAAGAGGGTTAACGCCTTGGGCAAGCAACTGCTGTTTCTTGTCCTCAGGCCAGGCTCGAATATCAGCTTCAAACTTGAGCCGAACCTCCTCTTTACAGGTGTCCATCAACTTCTTTGCGAATTGGTTGATGATCATTTGGTCCTGACGATTCTGCTGCTGGTTCTGATTGGCCTGCATGTTCGGTTGCTGGTTATTCTGACCCGGTTGGGACATGTTGGCGGGGTTTGCACCATTTACACCCATCGAAGACTGTCCTTGCGTCATGGGAACGGGCGAAACCTGCATCGGTCGCTGGAGTTGGGCGTTCGGGAAGGCCGGGTTGAACTGTTGTGGGGTTCCCTGCCTGGCGCCTTGCTGACCCATCTGATTCATCATGTTCATCTGGGCGGGGTTCATGCCGTTCATACCGTTCATCGGGTTGTTCATATTGTTGGGTGCGCCGCCTTGCATGCGTTGCTGCAGCTGTTGCTGCCGCGCTGTCGTCATGACGATGAGCTTTTGTTTGATGTTGGAGACATATTGGTCCTTTGTTGACGAAGACATAAAGGTTTGCGTCTCGAACTGGAGGGCGGCGCGCATGGACTCGACTTCGGCGATCTCAGGCTTCAGCAGGCGGTACTGAGTGAAGAACTGAAGGGCCAGCTGACCGCGCTCCTCAGGCGGTGTGCCCTGCTGCCAGCCATTTGGAATCTTACCCTGCTGCTGCTGGACACGATAGTGCTGAATAAAGTGATGGAGTCCCGCAGCGGCCCGGTTTTGTTGCATGCCATTCTGTTGCATGTTGGGGTTGTTCATGATGGCGCGCGAACGATCGAAGGCGCGTTATGTCGCAAGCTGGCAGACGTGCGACGGGTATACGCAGCGGTGCAGTGCCGCGGAAGTGCAGTGAACAGCAGCACTCATGCAGGCCGAGGGTTTCAGTGATGTGGCGGGCGGCGGGTCGACTACGGCGTCGAGGCGTGGTGTTTGGTGTCGAGTAGATGACTTGGTGAGACCCAAGATGGGGCGGTGACGGTGATGGGGAGTGACGTTGGCGAAGATGCGAGCGACCAGAGAGAGAAGCGTGTCGAGTGTCGTGGAAGAGAGCCTGGGCCTGCGGCTCGGGAGGGAGGATGTGAGAAAAGGCAGGGCCACAGCTGCTCACCTGGAGTGAGGCTTAGGTGAGTGAAAGGCGGAGGCTCGAGAGGACGACGCCAGCTGCGGCTCGAGACTGATCGACAGTTGCGGACAGGGCGCAATGTTAGCGCAGCACCCGTGGACCTAAACGACGGCGCCTAAATTACGCAGCTGCAGCTTTCAAGACGACGTGTCCATGGGGACAAGATGCAGCTATCGAAGTGGTGATGTCGCTGGAACGGCAAAGAAGAAGAAGAAGAAGATGCAAATCCAGACGTGTTTGGGTGGGTGAGCGAGGAAGATTGCGAGAGCCGTCAGAAAGAGGGCGTGCGTCGCAGCCCAGGTGCAGCAATCGCGCCCGTCGCACCTACCTCGTCCAACTGCAGGGATCTATCCGCTAGCTGCAAGTGGTAGGCCCTCTAACGCTCCTGCCCCGGTCCGTCTGTGGTCATGCTCCAGAAGGCAGGAACAGCTGTCGAGGCAGACGCAGGACGATGTTTTGCTACGAGAGCTTGCTCGATATCGCATTCATCTATTCACACCACTGTCCCGGTCGGCGACGGCCCAAAAGGGCGCCTGTTGCGCCCCCCATCTCTCGACCAGGTATCACAGGTTCGTCGAATGAATGGCGCTAGCGCTTGGCTGGGACCCGCCAAATCTTCCGCAGTTCTGGTGGCAGGACGAACCATGTGCTCTTGTCGTCTTCCCTCCTCCCCGCCCTGCCGGCCTATGCGTCGCTCTCATCTTGCTATAGTTCACCGTCTTAACCTTTGCCAGGTGTTTGATCACTGTGGCAGCTCTACTATGCAGCGCCTGGTGTGCGTCTTGACGACTGCGGAGTTTCATCCCTACCGTCTGGTCGAGCCCTGTGGCTTTAAATGGCGCCATGCCGTCTATTCGATGAGCGAGGGTACGGCTGCTTTTTCCACTACCATCGCTCGCTAGCCACTTTAGTTGTCCTCTGCGCCAGGCGGTGATCAGGGCACCAACGCCTTCACTCAAATCATCTCGTCCAATATCCCTATCGAGGACAGATGGCACCCGACAGATACAAGACGCCTGTCGCCTTCATGGCAGCTCTGCCTGTACTCCGTTGCGCAGTCCCGTCATCTGCCATACACACAGATTTAGAAGAGTAGCCAAGTGCCCGTATGCCGTTATTACTACAAATCATCAAAGGGGACGCCCATCTGACGCCCCCAGTCCTCTACTTAACTTCAAGCCAGGTCGCTTGTGATCGGCCACCCGTTGCCCTAATGGATGGTGAGGGACTAGTCATCCACATCTCGCGCTAAGGCGCCGGACGCTATGCTATGGGTCCTCCACCCCGTTCCGAACCAACACGCCGCTGTCAAAGCAGTCACCTTGCCTCTCGAATCCGCCTCTCATCCCTGACGCTGCTTTTTCTTCACCTCTCCCCCATCGAGAGCAGCTCCTTCAGCCCCGTACCACAAAACATGCCATCTTCCCTAATACGACTCCCGCTTGCCACGCCGCTGCGCCTTGAGTCTCTGGGTTCGCGTCGATCCTTGGCGGCGACGCTTCCCTGCAGCCAGCGCCATGGATTGGGCATGATCGCCAGGGAACCTGTGAGTGAAGCCTGGTTCTCGGCCAATAGCACCCAGCGTTTGACACGTTTCTGCTTCCCCCCACCGCTGCTTCGTCTTGCATGGCCTTTGCAATTGAACATCGGACTTTTTTGCTTTAATGACCAAGAAACAAGTAGCATACAACGTGTCGCGTCGCGCCTCGTGACCCATATCACTCTGTCATTGGCCTGACGCGTCATGACAGTCTACCAATAGTTTCGTGATAGCTTGGTGAGACGACTTGTAACCACCACCATCGAAGCATCAGAATCTTCTGGATCGCCTTGAAACTTGAGCGCTGTCATATTTCGTCGTGTGTCTCTTCTGAGTGTTCTGTACATTTTCGACTACTGTGGGAATAAATTGTACAACAATCAAGGTAGATTCATCGCGGTCTGAGTTGAGGTTCATGACGCGAGATTTCGAGGCAGGAGCAGTTTCTACGACTAGTCCGTGCGCTGGCCCTGATCATCGATTATCGATCGCGACTGAACATCTAACTTTATTTTTTTCCCTTGTCCTATCAATCATGCGCGGCCATTACCGTGAGCTGATAGTGGTAGATGCAGCTATAGAATACTGCTGCTCAACTATGAGAACTGTAAGTGGAAAAGATGTACTGTACCCCTTCCTAGGTAAAACAATCCTGTATTAATTGCGTTTGTCTCTTCTATACTGAAGAGGGTTCTTGAATTGTTGATGCTCCGTTGCGACCGAACAGCTGTTTTCAAAACTCAATATGAACATTGAAGAAGACCGCCTGACCTTCCACAACACGAGAGCTTCACGTGGGATAAGCCGGCTGACGAAGCAGACGAGATGCATTAACCTAGTTATTAGCATATCAAACTTTATGTGATCATGCAACGGCAGTAAAGCCCTGGTGTTAGCTTTCTGCAGGTTCGTCAGATATCCCTTGCAGCCTCTAACACCCTAACTGATGGATTGTGTACATTCCTTTTTTTCATTCGCCTCAAGTGATACCAAATGAGCAAGCTGGATGCTAGGCATATATTTCGTGATGACCAGGACAACTGGTGTTCCAGGGTTTAACTGCTTGATACATTGGAGCTAGAACACAGATCATGGCATGGTGTCCTGCAGACCGTCGGACGTTATGGCTTATAAAGGCACGTGGACTAGGGCGTCTCAAGCCTACGGTTTCCATGTGTCGAGTGCGCAGCGTGGCAGTGCCCCGTGGGAAAATGTGAGCACGTGCAGCCGGATTTTCAACGTGAATAAGCAGCTCTCTTTGCGGCAGCACTAAACAATGGTGCGGGACACGCTACAATCACAGAGCACATGACATGCGAAGACGCATACGCGGGGTCGTTTGACGTAGTCTGATTTGGCTTGCTGTCGAGAGATCCACTCCATTTATGATACACTTGATCCCCAGCTAACGTCCACTCTATGCTTTCAAGACCTGTCGATACAAAGGAGATGTCGGGTCGCGAGGAGTGTTGGCTTATTTCTGGCCGAGAGCCGACGCGCGCTCATCTTCTAGCTTCTGGTAGAAAGCGTCACGGTGACGGACGGCGGGGACGTGGTAGCCTTGGAAAGTAAGAACGGGAACGAAAGCAATTTTGGCAGTGGGAAGCGCAGTCGCATCGCCAGTGGATGATTTACGTACCGTACCACCAGCCATAGCCGGTAGTGACGCCGAGACCTGCGATTGCTGTTAGCCAAGCTCCAAAGATGATGCGCGCACGTCTACAGAGCTCTCCAAGCCCCAAAAATACGGCACATGCACTGCCAGGTTTCTACGCACCCATGGCGACGGAGAGGTCGAGCACGATCTGTCGTCGGAGCATCTGCAATCCAGTCATTAGCATCCAGCCCACTACCGGCCAAAGCACTCAATGGCAGCACATACGCCGGTGATGGGTTTGACGGCCATTGTAAAAGTCGGTTTCGGGAGAGCGGAGAGTTTTGGGGCGCGGATGCGGGTTGCGGGAGCTGGTAGTCGTCGTCTGCGGCTATCTGAAGTTGTGGTGGTTCGACGGGGAGAAGTAACGGCGGCTGCTGCTGACGTAAGGCAGCCTTAGCGTCCCGCGCCTTGGAAGCTCCCGACTGAAAGACAACGGCAGGCAGTCAGGTGAAAGGAGACAACACCATCGAATACGAGACCACACGCGCCTTCACGTCTGCTCCCATTGTCAGGGCAGTACTCTGCAACCGATGCGCCCTCGCACTCCCGCCCGCGCTCTTACCTATCGATAAACTCGTCCTTGGAACCACCATCGCGTGCACATTGTCCAGCCACGCCTTCACCCATAGCCGGAATCGCGACAACGAGCAGCATATGCCAGGCATCATACTTTCTCCCAGCGCCAGCAGCGAGGGCGCCATCGCAGGCATGAAGAGAGCACATGATGCGGGAAACGCGCCGACATACGGAGAGCCACATCCCAAGAAGCGGCAAGTCGTTCGGGCGCTGCACCACACGCAGCCCATCCAGCACATCGCCGAACCCATCAGCGCAGAGCTCGATCCCTTTGGCGAGAGCAAAGACTTTTTCGATCAGCAATTGCGCCGCGCAATAGCGATACAATGCAAAGGCGTCGGCTTCGAGAGCGCGCGCCCGGACGCGTTGGAGGAGTTCCGGGCACTGGTCGATTCCTGTATGGCTTCACCTTGCGACAGAAACTGGCCATGAGAGCCTGCTACACTTTTCAGGACTGACTAGTCACAGACATGACCAACTTTCTAGCACAAGTACGGACGTCAATGATCAGCTCGCGGCGCACTGAAACCGTAGCCCACGACTGGATCTACGCCCTCACATCTGCCGGCCTACGCGGCTCGGCTTCCCTCGAACAACATATTGACACAGGTGAAGTTCCACCATCGGTACTGCAACCATACTTTGAACCTCCTGCGCCTCCAGAGGCTCCGCCGCCCGACACTGAGTCCTTGCTGGGTCCTGGTCTTTCCGGCAAGGCGGACAAAGAAACGCGCCGTTATATACCAAAGCATTTCCCCGGTTTCCCATCAAAACACACGTACACAGCAACGCCCGTCTTTACAAAACGCGAAAATGATCCGCGCAAGATCCGGGAGAAGGCGACTGAGGAGGGCATTCTTGCCGAACAGAGTCTTCGAAAACTCATGGCGGCACAGAAGGCGGGCGTCCAGAAACAGAACGTTGGCAAGCGCAAGCGCAGCAGGCGCATGAAGGAGAGCGACCAGTTGTGGCAAGCCGCCATGAAAGACCTGCTCGACGAAGAGAACCAGCGAGAGAAGGAGGAAGAGCGGCGGCAAGCCCAGACGGACGAGTACGACGATGACTGGGATATGCCCCAAGACGCTCCAATACGGCAGCTGACGACCGATCGGAACGTCAACCTTGAGGAAGGCGTACATGTCAACTACGACCGGAAATACTGGAGAAAGTCCGCAACCGGCGCTTCATAGTTCGTAACACCTGAAACACGGCGGCAACATGATTTTGAAAAAGTTGTTCTACTACTGCATTCTGATAGCGAGGCGTTTGGGTATCTGCATTTCGGCCCTAGGGGGCTTAGGCACGCTTCAGGCATTTAAGCGGCGTTGATATCTTATTTCTTTGTTAGAAGTTGTACTATAGTCTACTCACTCTACTATGCCAGAGCAGTCAGCGGTGACACATAGTGTGGCCGAGGCGAGCATAACATCTTTTCGTCATCAATCGATTGCATATCTTGACTGCATCTCTTCCTGATCAAATTGTTAGTAAGACTCTAGAGCTGAAATTGCGACCATGAAGACATGCACTTGTTGTGTAAACAGGCACTGCATGCGTGACGTTGCACGATGCCATTTCCACCCTGGCGACCTCATTTCACCCCTCAACCCCTTCACCTTCCTGCTTCGCCTTCCACCCTTCCCACGCGGTGGTCTCAATATTTAATCCTCCTGGACAGCTGGAATGTCATTAGCCATACATCCAACTCCATCAGACTGGCTTTTCGAGCTTGATCACGACGCCAAGACCTTGGGCATTCCACCTCACTCAGCACTTACCGTCTCAGCAAGTGAACTAACGGCTCACATAGTACGCCAGATGCAACCGCCTTCCCCTTCGGCTGCTCTACAAGACATTTGTACTGTACCAATTCCTTCAGCACACAATCGCCCAATTTGACTTTTGGATTCCGTGGCTTGCCGGACGGCAAAGTGTTGATTGACGCTTCCAACTCGGAGACGGGGATCGTTGAAATCGGCGGTGCCATTGCGCGAAGAAAGTTATATCAAGCGGTCTGACTGCGGTCTGACTAGAAGACAAAAGAGCGGGGTGGTTGTCTGAACGGAAAGAGGAAGATGAGTAGTGATGGAGCGAAGAGGCTTGGGGAGAAACTGCTGATGGAGGTGGATGTTGAGGATTTGAGCTCGGTATTTCGCATTAACACGACGACCCTAGAATTCAATGTATACTAACGTCGGCACAGGTCTTCAGATCTCTTCGAGAGTTTGTTATAAGCGAGGATAACGTGTATGTGTTGTTGTTTACAAAACTAGGCCAGATTTTTATCTTTCATTCTCATTGGTGGGATGAAGTACGAATCGATGCTGACTTTGAACAGTACCATTGGCACGAACACCACCCAAACATCACATTTCAATGTCCCGGAGATTGACCGTCTCATTTCTGGCTCAGATTCCCCGATCCTTGAAATCATTTCCTCACCACCAACGCAACACCCCTCTGGAGCCGGGAAAACATCACTTCTCTATTTCATGATTGCCCACGCCATACTCCCCCCAACTTTCCGCGCCGTCTCAGTAGGCGGCCAAGGGGTAGCCGTCGTTCTTTTCGACCCACTACATCACTTCAGCATCCTTCGATTAGCAGAAACAATGCTGTCACTCGTAAATTCGCAACTCCTTTCCACAGACCTGGAGATCAATGAACCCCTAAAAGTCGATGTCAAAATCATGGTCAAGACCGCACTCCAACATCTCCATGTCTTTTACCCTAAGTCCTGGCCTTCTCTGCTAGCCACTCTTGATTCCCTACCAGACTACCTGTTGAACCAGACGACTCCACACAAGAGTATGCACCGCCGTATCCAGTCCATTGTCTTGGAAGACATCGACGCTTTTATCTGGTCGATACGAAACACAAACACTTCTTCTGTCTCCATGTCGTCAAATACTTTGGCAGTGGCATCCACACAACTCATAATCCGCCTCACCAAGCTAATCAAACTACTCTCCTGTGGCGCGGTACTTACATCGCATTCTACTTCACAATCATCATACAGGCCTGCTTTACCTACGTCATGGCCTCAAGGTACGTCGGTCACGCGATTAGCAATCCGCCGTGTAGACGTACCCAAGTTTGCTCCAGCAATCAGTGTCGAAGAGGCTGAAAAAGAGAGACTGCAGCGTTGGGAGGTAGTTAGTCGGGGGCGGTTTGAGTGCTGGAAGGTAGGCGCAGGCGCAAGAGATGGCGAGGGTTTTGCTTTCAGGGTTGGGAAGGCAATCGAGGTGGAGAGAGGAGGTCGAGGGTGAATACGGGGGTATTTTTTAGTATGGAGGAGTCTGGCGTTTACGGAGTCTTGACATGATACCCATTGGCATACGTCTAGGAATGGCGATCATCAACATATGGTTGCTGATCAGAAGGCTGGCGAAAGTCGTGATGCATCAAAATATAATTGTTCCTTTATACTGTTTACACATATCGTATGCAATATCCATAGTGTGTTCGTGCCCTATGACCTAGATTTGAGGTCACCCTGCCCCAGAAGGCATGAAAGTCCGCGGTTGTGATCCATGTCTGGTGTAGATGCCTATACAGAATCAACAACGAATAACTGCATGCATAATTGCCTAAGCGTCTCTCCCCCAAAGTACCTTCCTCCTGCCCCGGTCCTCCCTAGCCTCTCGTCTCCTGGTTCCCCACTTCCTCCTTGCCGCCTCATGCTCCCTGTTTACCCTCTCCGCCTTGCCCTCGTTTTTAGCAACCATACCCACAAAGAACTGACTGCAACCGAATTTCTCCGCCAGCTTCACCCGCGTCCATGTATCTGGGTCCTGACTCCTCAGCCTCCTAATCTCAGCAATATCATTCTCGTTGAGATGGTAGGTCTTCTCGTATGGCTGTCGAACAGGCGCAGGCAGGGAGGCAGAAGGGCGCGGTGGAAGGAAACTGTCTGTATTGAGTGGTGTGCCAGGCGCTGCGATGTGGGAGGATTGCCGTGTGTGCGCCAGTTTTGTTGCGTATTGTTGAGCGGCAGCGTATAACTGTCTTCTCTTATCTTCCTTGGGCAGAAACTTGAGCGGCGTGTGATAGACGTTTGGCGCCGAAGACGGGGGATTGAAGACCAATGTGGGAGCCGAGCGGTCGGGTGTGTAGGATGGTGCTTCGGGGAGTGCGAGCAGTTTTCTGTGCCGCCGGGTTGTGGATTCGAAACGACATTGCGTGAGGGGAAGGAGCGATGGAGTAGTCCGTTGCGATGGACATGCCCGAAGGAGGGATTTACATGTTGACATTGTGGAATTGGGGTTGGGTTTGGCGGGCTGCTTGAGCTGCACGCGATGGCACGGTGCTGGCCGTCCTGGGTGGAGCGATGCCGAACTTTTTTAGTTGTTCCGCGCCGGGTGGTCAAAGCTGGGGCGGGATCCCATCACCCAACCCCAGAGCACATCCATAACATAGTCAAGATGCGGACACTACGAGCATAGGCGAGGCATGCAGTCTGCCGTTTTAAGAGAAGGTGTATGTCAGAATAAAGTATGCATCGGTCACTTGATCGGACCAGAGTCACAAGAAGAGAGCACGCTGCTGGATGGGTATACTCTTCTTTCGGAAACTAACGATTTACGAACCTACAAGAACTAGACCGGCAGTGTTATTCAAGTGAGCGACATCTACTCGCGCTTCATCTCTCCTGCAACGTAGTGCAGGTAGGCTCCTAGTAGCTTCGTGCCCTCAATGTAGTTCCTCTTGTCCAGCTTCTCGTTTATCGAGTGAGCGGCGTCAGTCGAGCTACCCATTGGCAGCAATAGGACATTCTTGCCTAGCTCCTCCTGGAAGGTCAAGGTAACAGGGATGCTACCACCCTCTCGGGTCATGTCTGGCTTTACACCAAATACACGCTCGACGGCCTTGGCAGCAGCAGTGTAGTTGGGGTGGTTGGGGTCCTCCACCCACCACTTTCCGCAGTGCACCACGCTGAACTTCATTTTGTTCTTGGACTTGAGCTTGGCAAACTCGTCGTTGACATGCTTCTCAACTAACTTGGTGACTGGGTCGATCTCCATGTTTGGTACTGTGCGAATGGAGAACTTTCCAATGACCTTGGCAGGGATGACAGTCTTCGCGCCCTCGGAGTAGAAAGCACCCTCAATGCCGTGGAGCGACAGCGATGGGTATCGCATCTTGGACTTGAGCGCATCCTCCTTGTTGTCGTGGATCGTGACTTCACCGCCCAATGATTCCCGCAGACCGTCCATGGTGAAGGCGATGGGTGGGTAAAGTGCAGCTTCTTGCTCGGTAAGCGGGGCAACGAGGTCATCGACGCCCTTGATGAGAATCTTGCCGTCGGGGTCGACGAACGAGTTCATGATGCGAACCAAGTCGGTCATGGGCTCGTGTGTCATTCCACCGTAGACACCAGAGTGCAGATCCTGACCAGGTCCAGAGACCTCTACTTGGTAGTAGTTGCAACCGCGAACACCGTATGTCAAGCATGGCTTCTCGGTTCCTAGCCAGTAGTTGTCTGAGATGCAAACAACATCTACGTCCTTGAAGAACTTCTTGGCCTCGGCGCGGATGGTGTCGTCCAGACCCTCTGATCCGTTCTCTTCCATGCCCTCGAAGCACATGATCAGGTTGACTGGGAGTTCTACGCCTGCCTTCTGATGTGCCTCAATCGCATTCAACCAGCCAAGAACTGGGCCCTTGTCATCGGTGCTACCGCGTCCGTACATGCGGTCCTTGTCGTCGATGGTGAGGGTGAAGGGGTCGGTCGCCCATCCGTCGGATTTGTTCGCGGGCTGTACATCGTAGTGACCATAAACGAGAACGTTGAGCTTCTTCGGGTCGTCTCCGTAGCGTCCGAGAAGGCACGGTGGGAGGTCAAGGTGCTCGCGACCAGGCTGCTTTCCGAGCTCGCGGAGCTCAACGGTACCACCAAGCGCCTTGATCTGGTCCGCTAACCAGTGGCCCATCTGTGTGTTGGGTCAGCTGGGACACTGGACAATGCATACGTGCTTTGTAGTTTATTCGTACCTTGACGACATCAGGTCTCCTCTGGTCCTCGGAGCTGATACTGGGGATAGCAACCGCCTCCCTCAGCCTCTCGATGAAGTTGCTCTGCAAGGCGTCTACCTGCTTGAAGTACGGGTCGAGGTGCGCCATCTTGTTGGGTGGGTGATACAGATATGGCCAGGCGGCGTTGGGTAGTCGTTCTGGCGTGTAACGGTCGCAGCGGATAGGTGTTGCGATGAGTCTAGGTGACGGAGACGAGGAGAAGCTTCGCAGATGACAGAAGAGGCTTCTATGGGTGGCTGTGGCGCTTATTCGCGGTCTACAGGCTGAGATAAATCGGGCAGGTGCTCGTTGCTCAAGGGCAAATTGGGTGGGGAGGGGCAAGCGGGGCATCTTTGGAAGGGCACAGCGCCATCAGTCGACTCAAGCTTGTCAAGCTTTCGAGTGGAGCAGCTGGCCCAAGCGTGCCTAGGAAGAACATGCACGAAATGTTCCTTGCATATTCTGGCGCGTGTGGTTGTCTCCAGTCTTTATTGTCATTCCAACACCCTGCATGCCATACAATTTGAAGCCGACCTCGCAGATAACAACACACAATGAGCTACAACAGACCGCTATGCAATGCCCGTGCAAATGCTGGAAGATCTCGCTAACGGGAGATACGAAACGTGAAATGGCCCAGACCAGAGTCAAAAAACATGAAACTGCAATATGTATCCTCCATCGTTAACGACATGAAATTACACGAGGTGCGACGTCCGACACGATAGTACCGGAGACATCGGCATCCATCATTCGTTCATCGTCTCGTTCTAGGTCCTACTCTGTGTCGGACTGAGTTCGTCTCCCGCAGCTTGGACGTCGGCTGAAGTACCATCATCGAAGGTGGGTACAGTAAAGGTCATGCCTCCAGACTGAACTTGCTGACCAGATGACAACGAATCATGACTAGCACTTTGTTCATGGGCCGTTGCCTGCGACGTCGAACTCGAGAAGTTCTGTCCGAAGGTGCTTGAAGATCCAGAAGAAAAGTCTTGCTTGGAGTAGTGGTCCGGTGCCGAGTTTCCATCACCATGAGCAAATGAACGGTCGCCGAAACCTGGTCGTACATCCGGTGCAGGATCACTGCTAGCAAAGTCCTTTTCTGCGACGTGCGGGAAAGATCCTGGAACAGCCTGGTCGTTTGCTCCATCAAGCCCAAATGAAGTGCCTGCTTCTTTCTTCTCAACGACTGAATGCTCGGGTAGCGCACGCATCGGGGGGTTAGGGTGCTCGTCTTTCTTCAGATGCTCAAACTCGATCAGAGATGAACGCCGTAGCTGGTCAAGCTTCTCCTCGGGGTTCTTCAAAGTTTAAAGTCAGCTCGAGTCTTATCAGGGGATCGCTCAAGCGATGGGCTAATGATAGGGAGAGAAATCATATCAGAGAGGAATTCTGTTCAAGAGGCGAGGAAGTCCAGACTGGTCAGAAACACTAGCAGCACACTACTAGGTCCGGCTCCAGTTCGTGGAGGTGGAAGGATTGAAGACGGAAATACAGCGCCCACGACTCTCGAGGTCTCTTCGGTCAGAACATCGGTTTTCGGTGTCAATGGTGCCTCAGCCGTCGGGCTACATCTGGAAAATTGGAGAGGAAAAAGGGTTCGACACAATTGTGGTCGCCATATCGATTGACACACGACGATGCTAGAAGCTTGAGGGGTTGACAGAGGAAAATGCGCATCGCAAACGTACCCATTCGGTCTGATCCGGCACTCCTGTAGCAGAAGGTAGTTCACCTGCTTGGTTTCTCTCTTCGCCCCAGAACATCGGACGACGGACCGGTGCAGGTGTCACAGGAAGGCTTGGTCGCTCTACTGCAGACGGGAAATCAGTGAGAATAAGGCTCTCGCGACGGTTCCTACGTTCCAATATGGGCGAACTGATATCATCCGTGCCTGTGGTCTGGCGTAGTGACTGGTTCTTGCCCCGTATTCCACTCATGTCCGATATGGCACGAACGTAGCTATCGATACCTGGAACATTATCCCAGGCATTTACGCCACTATGCTGGTAGGACTGCCAACCTTGGTCAGCAAAATTCGAGGCAGAAGCGTTTACAGGGCTTCTAACTCTATCCACTCCGGTTGGAGCTGTTTTATCACTCTCATCGTAATGTACGGTTGAAAACGCGTGTGTCGGGGACATTACTGTAGGTGTCGGTTCTGGTGACAAGTCTTCAGCAAACACACGCGTCGGCTTTGGCCTGTCCACCTCTTGCTCCCATGGAAAGATAGGCTTAGGCCTCTCGGCAGGTTTGGGCCTGGTTTCTGGGACCTGGTACCACATGTCCCGCGGCGCTTCTGGGTAGGCGCTTGGAGCCTTGAAGAGCGACCGGCTGTCACTGAAAGTGTACGTTTGGGTAGGGAAGTTGGCAGCTTCGGGTCTCGACTGCGCTGGTGGCTCGAACCTGGATCTGTTAGTATGATGCGTAGAGATTTGGTTGCTAAGAAAACGTACTTGGTTGCATCCCACTGCATCTCAGGCGCAGAGAACTTGCGTTGTTCGACCGTAGGCGTTGGCTCTATCATACCTTGGTCAATATTCTGAATCTCATCTCCAGGTTCGGTCATAGGTGGCTCGGTTGTAACGGCAGAGGCCTCGATAGGAACAGGAATAGACGAGGAAGAAAGCCCGGAGTCACCATGGGTGCTCTTTGCCTCACCAGCTCGTTGGCCCCCCTTTGCCTTGTGCAAATGTCTCTGATGCACCGCCCACCATCGCGCTACCAGTTCTCCATAGACGCCGTTTCCACCCGCATGGTGGCCTGACCAAGGCTTGTTCTTGCCGATAAAGTGGACAGCGGCGATGTCGCGCTTGTAGTAGCGGTATGCTGGCTCCCATTGGTATTCGGCGTTTGGCGTGCAGTTGTAAGTAAACTTCAATCGTTGCCAGGGACGGTGTTCGAAGTACTGGTTCAGTAAGCCTTGATCTGCGCCATCGAAACTGTCACCAGTCGCTGCCATGGTCTGGAGAGCCCAGTATTCGCCCATGTCTGGTTTGATAACCATGACACCGCTGTTGAAAGCATCTGGCCAGCCGATATCTGGCGCTGCAGCAAACGAAGCCTCAATGTCGAACAGCTCGTCCAAGGCCCTCAGAGCTACCACATCTGCGTCGAGGTACACGAGCTTGCGGAACTGCGTCTGTCTCCAGAGAGCAATCTTGGTGAAGGCAAAAGCCAGATCGGGCCGCCCCATGACATAGAGGTTCGCGGGATTGGAGTTTCGTATGCGCTCGACAGGAATCAGGTAATCGTAAAGCGCCTTGAGCTCCGAGATGGTATCAGCCGATAGCGTCTCCATAGTGACGAGCACAGCAAGCTTCTTGGTGGTTCCGGCATCGCGCAGAGAGTTTGCAAGAACGACTGCGCCCGGTAGGTAGGAATCGCTCATAAGAAGCTGCAAGACATGTTAGCTCGCGTGCGTTGGACCACATTCATGTAGCGAACCGTAATGTACGCATCCTCGAGTGGCTGTGCCATCTTGATAGATGCTGAAGAACAGAGAAAGGTGGAGGGCAAGACTCAAGCGGGCGAAGGGTCAGGCCTGGGGAGCTGCGTCTAGAGGAGAGTAGAGCGCGGAGCTTCAAGACAGTTGTGGTAGTTTCCCCGCAGCCAGCAGATATATCGAGGAGGCGCTGCTGATCTGCAGTGCAACTTGTGCCGAACACGAACAGCGGTAAAATGCAGCACGGCAAATCTAAGTACTCCTCAGAGGCACCTGGTGCAAACACTCCCACGCGCACTCGACACTCTGAGTTGTCAAGGTCCCTTATTCGGGAAAGGCGCCTACAATATCTGTTGGGAGATTGTCTGGCACAAACAACCATGGGTCCACGAGCTTAAGGGAGCTTGGACCAAGCCTCGAAGCTCCCGAGACCATGACGCATGCGCCCGCTAGTGAGCCGTTCTTTCATCATTGTGCACGAACAACCCGCCGCCCTGCTTTACGTCTGCTTGCTTTTCATCGTAGCCGGTGCTGTCCTCTGCATGCAGTGTGCAGCCCCAGCCTCCCAACGAACGTGGGAAGCCACAACTTTCGTTTGCCAATATCGCGCCACCAATTGTCCCCGCATCCATCCCGCGCCTTCATCTCGGCTAGGGATACCTTGATGCTGCCCAACAAGACAACAACTCATGTGCTTGGGAAGGGCTCTGCGTGACCGTTGATGCGTGTTCTATCATCTTAGGTGTCAGTGTATCTTCCGCCCTGGAATTTTTGGGGCTCTCACGCTGCACATGTCCCCTTCAAGGTTCGACATCCAACGAGGAGCGCTGGCTCTTTGAGTTTCACTCCTCGCTCGCGTACATTAGCATAGGACTCTTGGAAGCCGCGTGCCTCGTAAATTGAGAAGAATGGGATCCCGAGTGCACCACGGATGCATCCACGAGAAGTCGTAGATCTGAACGTACTATACTAGAGTACAGAAGCCGCAGGCTGGGGGTGAACGTAACCCTGCGCTGACTGAAACGAAAAGGGTTGAAGCCATGAAAGTTAATCACGAGTTGAAGTGCAAACCCTCACTGTGTCGGAGAGAACAGCAAGACCGATTGGTTTTCTGGGATCTGGGATGAACCATTGGAGATTAGCGAGTACCTTAGCTCCGATCGATGACAGCATTCATTCCAGCCATGCGGTTTCCCGCCCATTAGTCGAGAGCATTATGATCTTTACTGCAGTTTGGTGGACCCATTGCATGTAAACGCCCGAACAATTCCCCGTTGGCAGTTTTTGAAGCTTCATCTTGTCAGCTACAGCCGCTTCACAACGACGTGTCAAGATGACCAGACCACGAGTCATCTACTGGTTTCGGACCGATCTACGCCTTCATGACTCTCCAGCTCTCAAAGCAGCATTGGATCTCAAGCCAGAATGTCTCTATCCCATCTGGACTTGGGATCCGCACTATGTCTATCGCGCCCGAGTTGGCTCTAATCGTTGGCAATATCTGCTCGACTGCCAAAACGATCTCTCAAAGTCGATAACAAAACTCAATCCAAAGTCGAAGCTCTTCCTCATTCGAGAGGCACCGCAAACACTGTTACCTAAGTTGTTCAAGGCGTGGAAGATTACGCACCTGGTGTTTGAAAAGGACACCGATGCGTATGCAAGAGAGCGAGACGAGAAGGTGACAGAGCTTGCGAGAAAGGCTGGTGTCCAGGTTATCATGAAGACTGGGAGAACGTTATACGATCCTGATGAGTTGGTCAAGCATAACCACGGAAAACCGACAATGAGTATAGCCCAGGTACAAGCTGCAGGAAAGAGAATTGGACCAATTCCAAGACCCATACCTGCGCCAAAATCACTGCCCGACCCAGGAAATACTGATCTGAAATTTGACCAAGAGAAGCCAGAAAGCGAGCCGGATATCAACGCAATTCAGAGAAACGGGGACGAGGCTTCGTACTGTGCTCTAGCAGGACCGAATGGAGACTTTGCAGTACCGACAATGGAAGAGCTGGGCCTAAAGCCTGCAACCACACCACACCGCGGCGGTGAAACAGAAGCACTACAGGCCCTGGATAAGATCATAGCAAACACCGACTACACAGCGACTTTTGAGAAGCCCAAAACCGCGCCCACTGCTTTTGAACCCCAGTCAACCACCCTCCTTTCGCCACATATGTAAGCATTGTCTTTGTATGAGTGACATGCGATACAAGCACTGACGTTGTACACCGATTTTGCAGGCATTTCGGGTCTCTAAGCTGCCGACTCTTCTACTGGCGTTCTCAAGACGTCGTTGACAAGTACAAAGGAAAAGCCTCACAACCACCCACCAGCCTAACAGGCCAGCTACTGTTCCGTGATATGTACTTCGGCGCGCAAGCAGCCCTAGGCTATTCCTTCGGCCAAACCTACAACAACCCGCAATGTCGTTTTATCCCCTGGCATCTACCATCTAAGATCGATACCAAGTCCAATCTCATCACCGGCAAGTATTTAGTAGACAACGCCGAGGCAGAAACTCATTTACATCGCTGGAAACACGGTCAAACAGGATTCCCTTGGATCGACGCTCTGATGCGTCAACTTGCTCAGGAAGGTTGGATCCACCACCTTGGCCGCCACGCCGTTGCCTGCTTTCTGACGAGAGGTGGATGTTATATTGATTGGGAACGTGGAGCAGAGGTATTCGAAGAGTGGCTCATTGATCACGAAGCAGCATGTAATATCGGAAATTGGCAATGGCTGTCGTGCACGGCGTTTTTCGCACAGTTCTACCGATGTTACTCACCCATTGCCTTCCCGCAGAAATGGGTAAGAGATGTTCCTGCACGAGCTGCATGTGAGGCATGCACTGACTTCATACACGTACATTTTAGGACAAAGATGGAGATTTTGTGAGAAAGTACGTTCCAGAACTGGCAAACTTCGATAAGAAGTATATATACGAGCCATGGAAAGCGCCAATTGCAGACCAGAAGAAGTGGGGGTGTTTGGTAAAAGGGAGTGGGTCTGAAGAGGCCGGTGATGGCGCGATGAGAGTCTACCCAAAGCCTATGTTTGACTTTGGGAAGAGAAGGGATATTTGTATCCAGGGCATGAAGAACGCGTATCATATCAACCTCTATGGGAATTCGCCCCGAGTTCTCGATGGCACATGGCGCAAGCTCTTTGACAATGAAGCGGAGGGACCTACTGAAGGAAGCAAAGGACCACCAGGTGCGATGATAAAGGAAGAAGATCATGAAGATGCAGATGGACATGAAGAGAACATGCATGTGGACGAGCCGCCCAGCCCTAAACAAGCGAAGAAGATGGCGATGCGGAGCGATCAGAAAGCAGGACATAAGAGAGAGGCAAGTCAAGGAACACTGGATGGAATGTTCACAAGAAAGAAGAAGAAAGACGGAGAGATCTTTCCTAACGAGACACACTTTGGGTAGCCGTCTTTTTGAGCAACAAGTCCATTCATAGAGGCTACCACGACACGACAAGCGAGCAGCAATGTATCTGAGCCCGACTCAAGTAAAAAAAAAACAGGGGTATCACACACGCACATCATCATTGCCACAACTTAGGCACTTGCTATCCGTCCTGCACCAACGACTGTCCAGAATGCCTCCTCTCTCTTTTCCCTCTCTCCTTTGCTCCCCCTTGAATCGCCCAAACCCCTCTCTTCGGCGTTTACATCTGCTTCAAATTCCAGACGCACGAATATTGGTATCTCAAGCAGATCCTCGTCTTCGTCCAACTCGTCCTCGCCCCCAAGCTCACTAAGGAAGCCCGGAATGACTTCGATAGCCACACTTGTCCAGTTCCTCCCCTTGTCCCAAATTTTTCCTGCTTCGATCTGCCCTGTTTCTGCGTTGATGGTTGAGCGGCGGGGCATGGGTGCGGGAGATGAGGCGAGTGCGTCGTCCCAGACGTCGGTATTGGCGCCAACTTCGAACTGAGGGCATAATATTGTCACGCGGGACTGCACTTTGCCAGGAGTGGTGCTTGAAGTGGCTAATGTGACCTGAATAGGGTCGAAGAGCGGGTTGCTGACGTGTAAAAGGAAGTGTGTCGCGATCCCTGATCGGAGATTGTTGTAATTGAAAGGAGGTTGCGGGGTGGGCATAGAGCCTG
The DNA here is from genome assembly GCF_004154835.1 of Alternaria arborescens. Taxonomy (NCBI): domain Eukaryota; kingdom Fungi; phylum Ascomycota; class Dothideomycetes; order Pleosporales; family Pleosporaceae; genus Alternaria; species Alternaria arborescens. The sequence goes on along the minus strand of NW_021167863.1, from coordinate 91,044 downwards.
GAGGAAGTGGTACGACTGGGTTGGTCGGTGGTAGTGCACGAATGCTGAGTCGGGGAATGTGGTTCAGTGCCAGCAGCTTGATTTTGTACCGAGTTGATGTTATCTTGGACTCGGGCTTGGATAGGATGTGCCGACATGACCGGCATCGTTTCGATCTCTTTGTACAAAGAAGGGTTGGGACTGGTCGGAGCTCGTTACTGAATTGCACGTAAGGGTCGAGTTGTGCGAGCTTCTGGGCAGGCGACAAAGTACTACCCCACCCGTCCCGCTTGATGCGCTCAATCGCTGCGCTATCTGCTGCAGGGTCATGGGCGACGAGGCCCTCTAGTTCTGACGCAGCCTCTCGCATAGGCGTTGGCTTGTTACGTTTCTGCTTTTTCGCTGTATTCGTCGAGTATAGATTCATGATTCGGGAGTAAGCTGAGGGCGAGGAGAAATTCATTTCCAGAGGGTTCGCTGGCGTCTGGGATTCGAGCTGTGCTTTGTAAAAAGCACCGAGGTTCGAGAAGAGATCGTCGCGGGTCGGTGGTTGGTGATTTTCTACATCCATGACTGTCGAGTCGCTGGAAGGGGATAACGGGTTTCTGGAATCTCGCTGCCGAGCCTCCAGCTCCTTGCGCCTCTCGCGCTCCTTGTCTCGCTCTTTGGACGTTGGTATTGGTTTTCCTCCATTTGCTATCCGCGCAATCTGCGAGTATACGCCTGTGTGCTTCTCAAACTCTATACCCGTCTCTATAGTACTCCAATGGCAGTACGGACAGGCCAGTATGTGTCGATCGGGCACTCCTTGGTCGGCATCGGGATTGTCGAGGAGGTTGACTATGAGAGGCGAAACGCACACAGGGCAATTGAAGCAGTTACGGGTGCATCGGTTGCCATCGCTCTTAACCACGGAACTTGGTACTTCGAACAGGCAGTTGGGGCAGTACCAATTCAGTGTCTCCTCTATCACGCACCGTGGACACCGTATTTGCAGGCAATCTTCACAGTAAAGAAGGTGCTCGAGTGGATACAGAGCGTAGTTGGAGCGAGGGTTCTTGGGATCCAAAGTTTCTTCGTCGTCGTCAAAGGCGGCGAGGACATGCGAGGTGCGTTTGGTAGAAGTCGTCGCGTTGCTGTCGAAGCAGTCGCAGGCGTAGTACGTGTAGGGAAAGGCTTGTGCCATGGCGAAGCAACCAGTTCGGATCGGCAGCCAGAACACGGTCACTGCTTCTCCTCTTGTCTAGCCGGTAACCTGTGGGTGTCACGATGTGGGAGTCGTGGTGGTGAACTTCTGGACATGGCGGGTCGATCGCGGTGGAGCCAAACGCCGATTGGTGCAGCAGCTCCAGGGTCTTGACGTATTGCTTTCTCCGTCTTCTCGCTCTTGCGCGTCCCTCTTCCACTCCTGCAATATTCAACCCCGTTGCGCCGTCAATTCCTGACCCTGCTGGAACCATGGCGACCTTTTCTGTACGCGCTTTCATTCCACCACTAAGGCGGCGGTGTCTACCCCTCCAGACGACGCGGCGATATGCCGTACAAGCTCCCGGCGCCCCCATGATGGAGATATTCAGCGGGCAGCAGAAATGGCTGCAGAAAGAGCGGGCAGCAGCAGACAGAGAAACAAGCAGAAGCGTGGACTATCTAAGAGACGAAGTCGCCTCGAGGTTGTGTGAGCGAGTCCTGGTACGACAATTGGTTATCAACTAAGAACAACAGCTAACACAGGCACAGGACATAAACCGCCACTTCCCAAAAGTCCTCGATCTCGGCGCCAATGCATGCAACCTATCCCGCGCACTCACCTTGCCCTCCGAAGACGCCCCGGATAAAGGCCCACGGTCAAAGCGAATTGGAACAATCACAGCGGCAGACTCCTCGGAAGCCCTCTTGTATCGCGACGCCGATTTGCCCTTCAACAAAGAGATTGATATTGTACGACAAGTCCTATCGACATCCGAACTGCTGCCATACGAAGCCAACTCTTTCGACGCTGTCTTGAGCAGTCTGAGTCTGCACTGGATCAATGATTTGCCTTCGGTGTTGGCGCAAGTGAACAATATTTTAAAGCCGGATTGCCCTTTCATAGGGGTCATGATGGGAGGAGATAGCCTTTATGAGCTCCGTACATCGTTGCAATTAGCAGAGCTAGACCGAAGAGGCGGCGTCTCTACGCACACCTCGCCACTAGCCGATGTCAAGGATGTGGGCGGTCTACTACAGAAGGCTGGCTTCAACCTCCTCACTGTAGACGTCGACGACATTGTAGTCGACTACCCCGATACATTTTCCTTGATGAAGGATCTACAAGCCATGGGCGAGTCGAATGCTGTACTCGCACGGGAGAAGGGCCCTATACAGAGGGATGTCTTACTGGCCGCTGAAGGTATTTACAAGGAACTACATGGTAACGAAGATGGTACGCTTCCTGCGACCTTTAGGTTGATCTACATGATCGGTTGGAAACCTAGCCCTAACCAGGCTAAGCCACTTGAGAGGGGAACTGGCATGTTCAGTATCAAGGACCACCTAGAGAAGAACACCAAATCTGGTGAAGGGAAGGAGTAAGCAACATATGCGAATGAAAAGCAGAACCTTGAAAGCAACCTACTGTGTTTGTTCACTTTGTGGTCCATGAAACACCATCATTCAAGTCAAACTCAACGTCGACGAGCAACGCGACGATGAAGTCTAAGAAGACTCATGTATGAAGAAGCTCATTCTTTTCAAGTTCCACCTCTAGGCACTACAACCTACCCGTAAGGCATACACTATGTCTTTTTTTTTATCAAAGTTGTGACCCGGATATTTACGTATACCTATCTCTAGGGAGGGTTTTGTAGTTTGGGGTAGAACTTAAGAAACTGAAGTCCTTTGTAAAGTACATATCGGGATTTCGCGTGCGAATCTAGTTGAGCGATATCATGAATCCCAGTTTACGTTGTGGTACATCTGGTCTCACATAGTATCATCGATAGCTTGGAACTGGTGATTATATATCCCTACTACGGAGCTCCTTGTGCAGATACATGGCATAGCGCTCAACGTGCCCTCTCCTGGAGATATCTTATTTGGTCTTGGTGCTAGAAATGATAGAAGCCGTCCTCTCAGCTCCGCGGCTTGCTTCACATTTTCCAAGCGATTCCCATCGTATTCTCGCTAGACGACGAGGCCGGTGCGCGTCATATCGCCCTTGCGCACCTCGCGATCGCAGGTAGCAAGGCCCTCACCGTTCTTGACGACTTCGATCTTGTGATTGCGCTGAGTATTACAGAAACTCCTATTACGACCAGCCGTGGTGTGAACCGAACGAGTAGCGCCAACGAACTCTACGCCTGTGTTGGACTTTTCGTCAATACATTCACGTGCCATGTGTCCTTCCCCACCACAGTTGAAGCAGATACATGGCTCTTTGGACTTCGGCTTATGACGCGGATGAACTGATGTCGAGTAGTTGTTGCTCTCCCCAGTGACTAGCTTCTCTTGCATGCAATTGCGGGCAATATGACCTGTCTCGTTGCAGCTAAAACAGACTGGGGGCGGACGCTCGGTGGCATCTTTGACTGTGACCGTACAGTTACGAGCTATATGACCCTCACTTCCACATGTGTAGCAAGCGAACGCCTTACGAGCCTTGTGAACCTGGACAGGCTTTTCCAGTTTAGAAACAGTGTTTGGGACAAAGGAGCCTTGCAACTTGGCATTGCAATTGCGCGAGATATGGCCCTTGTTGCCGCAACTGTAGCACTTGAATGGCGTTCTCGACTTGAGATTTCGCTGAGGAACCTGCCGTACTGAAGTAGCCGAGACGTCCTTACGAGAGAGGATGACATCGGCCATGGGAGTCGCGTCAGGTCTGTTTTTGCTGAAAAGACCCGGAGCTACGCTGCCCATCTGCCTAGCTTTGTTCACGGGCTTTGGGACAGGCCTCTTTGGGCGGACTGTTCCAGCAACAACGGCTTCGATGTATTTGATAGCCCAGACGGTATACTGGTCGGTAGTATTCTGGTAGTACGCTTCACTAGTCTTGACACGAGAGATGAAGAACTTGTCCATGGCATCGCCAAGAGCCTTACCAAAGGCAGCGTTCGTCTCAGCAAGTCGTGAGTACGGCTCATAGTTACGGGTCCATGGGTTCACCATCTCCTCGAAGAGACAGTGTAGCAGATGCTCGTAAAGCTCTGGGATCGAAGTTTGGTAAAACTCGATCTCTTGAACAGTAGGGAGAACGTTGTAAAACTTTCCCTTGAGCCGACTATAGACACGCCTCTTGAGTGACTCGTACTCGAGAAAGTCACAGTGCTGGTAAATGACAGTCAGGATGCTGGAGCTGAGCGTCTCGAAGGAGTCTAGTCCTACAATATCACGCTCGCCAGCTTGCATGTACTTGTAGATCCAAAGAATGGCTTTCTTAGAGCCGTTGGGAATCATCAAGACCTTGTCTTGCCCATCGATCAGCTTCTTCTGTGCAGTCGGAGAGAAATGAGCCAGCCGCCTTACCGAAGCGCTCTCCAGACCAATGTATCGGTTGCTATCCGAGCCAACGAAAATGTTGATCTTAGGGCCTCTCTTTAACCTGCATTAAGAGTTACTACATGTAAAGTCAATGCAAGCAATGACCCATCGAGGAGACTTACTCAGCGAGCTGGTTCAGCGTAAGGGATGCGTTATGTGTGGACCTTCTTACTATTGCCATATCTACAGCTTCGCAAAGTAGATTGACTGTTGTCTCTTACTCAACGAATCTGCTATTGACTGTCAATAGAGGAACGAGTAAACTGATAGTATATATTCGATCCAAAGAGCTGCATAGTAAATCAAGTTGTTGAGGGAGTTCGTGTATGGCAAGACAGTAACGTTGTGGTTACTTACTGTAGAGCTAGGTAAAAGTTGTGGTTGAACCGGTAAGAAGTGGAGGGACTAGATAGAAGAAAGATTACGAGTGTATGGTTATATAATCAGAAGCGCTTTGGAGCCAATGTTGAAGCACTAATGGATCCGTCTAGCAGGTGAGAACGGACGGAGTGGCGGTAAACAGTAGTAAAGTGAAAGATTTGGTAAGGTTTCTCACCTGCTTGGTGACATTTCTGCTCAAAAAAGTCACAGAATGTACAGCAGTCCCAGCGGCAAAAGGTTCAGTATGGATGTGAGCGCGTGAAGTCGGTACATTCTCCGCATGTAATTCATATACAGACACTTGTTGACGCTAGCAAGGTCAATATGATGCTCTTCAAGAGGCTCTTTAGTGTTACCATTCGCAAAATGTAAACCAATACTGAAATCTTACCTCCTACTGGAACGTAAGAAGAGGGGCAATAACAGAAGCATTCAAACGCTCGTTTGCTCAGTGATGACTTGGGACGGAGCGATTGCGCTAGTCATTCAACCAGTGTAGGCGTGTACTTGAGTTCACCTTGGGAAGGCAGCAGCACCTGTTTACTCACATCCAACCCACTGCCACCACGATGCACTACCGAAGTATAACTGTGGGACTGCACTCGCAATTCGATATCGAAACGCTGCCTGAATACCGCCCCGACCACCATAGCATTTTTGACTCTACCCTGCAATACATCGAGGACAGGACGTCAACATGCAGCGTCTACTTTCCAGCCTTACCCGGCAGCACGTTTTGGATCGGATACTCCGTGTCACCGCCAGTGCCCGAAGGACACTACTTCCTCTTTAAGCTGTACATCAATGGCGCACACATGGTAAGCTGGTCGACAGGCAAAGAAGAGGAGTGGCAGGGCAAGACTATGTTTGGTCTATTTGAAAGCCCTGAGGACGAACATGGCAAGAGAAGGGTCGAGAAACGAGTGCTGTGCTTTGCAGCAAAAGACGCTGTGGACGTGTTCGACGACACCGCGCGCATCGAGATACGAGTACATCGTGCAGACAAAAGGAAGCGAGTCGAACGACAGGCAGAGGAATACAATAACACAGAGCATGCGAAGAATGGCAAGGGAATAAGGTACGCGCCAATCTAGTGCCACCACCATGTACTGCGCTAACTTTGGCAGCCTCGTTAACGCTGGGCGCGCAGGACCGGAGCAACCAAAGCGCTTTTACAAATTTGCCCTAATCGATCCGATCGACCAGCCCTTCGCGACGTTCAGGTACTATTACCGTAGCTGGGACCAGTTGCGAGGATTGGGATTACTTGACCAACACGTCAGTGGCGCCGGCGAGGATAACGACCTTCCTGTGATAGAGCCTCGAGAAGATGATATTAACGAAGCCAAGGAGGGTACCAGAGCCTGTAGCGTTGTCAGCAAAGATTTGGGGAGCGTATGCCAGGACTGCAGTGACAACTTGAAGGGACGAGCCGCTAGTGCTGCAGATACACGAGCGCAGAGCCAAAACCCCCATAGTCCTATGCGATCTACATCAGCGAGGGCGCGAAACCCCTTGACTCGAAAGGCGTCGATACGTCAAGTGAGCGATACAGAACAATCGCGCGCCTATGTTCCATGCGGCGCACCCGGATTGAATAAGGAAGCATCTGTTGAGCATGTAAGCAGGCAAATGCAACAGCGCGATAGCTTCATTCGTACACCAAGGTACTTTTACCGGCTCTCGATACCACCATCCATCAAAGTCAGACGTTCAGAACCAGCTTCGCGACCTCTACCTACACTTCCCACCAAGCACGATTTCGAGGCTTCCACATCATACTGCCCTCACCCAGCGTACCCTGTAGATGACTGGACTGTACGTACTCTCAGTCCGGTCAAGTCAGTTCGAGACGGCATATCCACTCCTCCACCGGGTAGACGCAAGGAACAGGGCCGCTCGACTTCTGCATTGATGAGTGCAATCACATCTGCATGGAAACGTCGAGGTACACAGACACCGGATGGAACGATAGCGACAGAAGGTACAGAAAATGCGCGAAGCTTGCCGTGATGCTGTTAGCTTGATAGAGCTGCAGTAGGCGTCGTGATTGTGATTGCTTCAAACTGTCCGCACCGAGAACGTTACATTGGAAGTTGGATGACAGTTTCGAAAAGACGATGCTGCTGTACATTACTAAACAAACACTCGAGGTGTCATGAGGTCAGGCCGCGTAAGATGAAACGTGAGACGATTGCCGATCTGCATTATGATGCAAGGCACCACACGCTGATTCGGTCCAAGGTTCCTCCACAACCCCGCAGAATGCAGCTACCCCAAGCTCTCATCCCAGCTGATAGCTTCAATGCTGCTGCGTTCCTGCTTCCTCTGTATATACCACAACCTGTAGCTCATAGTCCCATCATCGTAGTATCGAGCGCATCCTCTTATTCTTCATTTTGTTCCGTCTGTTGTACTTAATCGGCACCATGCGGCCTTTTGTTGCCGCGGCTGCGGCGCTCTTGGCAAGCGTTGTAGATGCTTCGAATCTCCAACCACCCGTCCTTCCGTTGATTGTCAGGAATCCATATCTGAGCACATGGTTGCAAAGTGCACGAGAGGAGCCATGGAATAAATGGCCCATGTTTTGGACTGGATCTGAGGTTTGCTGGACAGAGCCACCTTAGGCGTGCAATGCTAACAGTAACGCGGACAGGTCGGATTCAGTGTCCTGGCGTCTGTTCCAGACTCCAAGGAGGTATACCCACTGCTTGGTAGACCTCATGACTCTCTGGAGCACAAGGACAAAGAGTACGGGTGATCCGATGGCTTGAGGCGGATTTGTTGCTGACCTTAGTCTGTCCTAGTTACACGGTCGCGTACCCTACATACAACGGTGCTACATATGACGCGTCAACGACCAATCTTACATACTCAATACGAGCGTCTGATGCAATCCGTTCAACAAAAGACCTCGAAATCACCTTATCCTTCCTCTCACCCATTACACCGACCTCTACTCTGCGACAAACCATACCAGCGGCTTATCTATCTATACATGTCCAAGGGTCTTTCGATGTCAACATATACGTCGACGTGAATGGACAATGGGTCAGCGGCAAGAGGGAGAGTCTAATAGAATGGGGCTTGTTCCAGCACGTGGCGCCTGGCTTGAACGACAGATTAAAGACATGGCAAGTCAAGCGACAGGTTGAGCAGCTCTTCACAGAGACGAATGATCAGCCTGAGTGGGGTCAGCTGCATTTCACCGGACCTGTCGATGCGCGCCACGAATCAGGCACGTCCGCGCTGTTGCGCCAGCGCTTCGCTCGAACTGGGACCCTGCAGAACGAGGTTGATGGAAATTTCCGTGGCGTCATGGATGAAGAACCTGTGTTTGCATTTTCGAAAGCTTTCAAGCTTGCAAACTCGTCTACGGCTGCGTCAAGTTCCGGCAGCAACAGCGATAGCATCTTGTTTACTATCGCTCACATCCAGGACCCAGTAACGCAGTATGCGTCTGCTCGAGGTCTCACGTTCATGCGACCATTATGGAAATCTTGGTTCCCCCAGGATGACAAGCTCATCCAGTTCCATTACGGAGACTTCGCCATGGCAAGCAGTCTTGCGAGCAATTACTCTGAGCAGTTGCGCATCGATGCTTATCAATCTGGTTCGACAAACTATGTCGACATTGTTGCCTTGTCCGCACGACAAGTCATGGGCGCCACTAGCTTCTCCGGAACCAAAGAGAATCCTTTACTCTTCCTCAAGGAGATTTCTTCCAACGGTAATAGTCAGACCGTCGATGTGATCTTCCCTGCTTTCCCATTCTTCCTCTACACACAGCCTAGGTGGTTGGCGTACCTCCTAGAGCCACTTCTTGAGCACCAGCTGAGCGGTCAGTACCCTAACAAGTATTCTATGCATGACCTTGGCGCGCACTTCCCCAATCTGACAGGGCATGCTGATGGACGTGATGAGTATATGCCCGTCGAAGAATGCGGAGATATGCTCATCATGGGTCTGGCACTTGTGAACTCCCTTAGTTATAACTCCGATGCGGAAGCTCAGTCTATCTGGTCGGCTATCGGTAATGGTGCAGACCATGACGTTGATACCGGCAACGTGTTCTCTTTGAGCAGTATCGGCTTACATAATGGAGTTGAGTACATTGACGAGACGTGGGGTGGAAGTGCCAAGGGTATCGATCAAGCAAAGAGGTGGTTAGAAGGCAGCTACGATCTGTGGAAGCAGTGGACTGGATATCTTGTTGAAGACGCTCTTGAGCCTCACAACCAGCGTGAGTGTCAATGAGAAAGGACATGAAACCTGAGCTAACAAAACCTACAGTCTGCACTGATGATTTTGCTGGTTGGCTACCACTTCAAACTAATCTTGCCTTGAAAGGCATTGTTGGTATCAAGGCCTTCAGTGAAATTGCTGACCTCATGGACCGACCCGGTGATGCAAAGCATTATCGAAACATCTCAGAGACATATATTAAGAAGTGGCAGGAGTATGGAATGTCGCGCGATGGCACTCATGCTAAGCTTGCTTACGACTGGTACGGCAGCTGGACGACTTTATACTCGCTCTACGCCGATGCCGTACTCTGTTTCCACCCTACAATCACGAACACATCCAAATCAGAACAGTCGGAGTACGCATCTGGCAATGATAAAACTCAGCGGCCCTTGTCACCTTCAAAACATTCTTCTGGGCGTACACCCATAATTGATGACTTCATCCCGGATGAAATCTACAACCTCCAAAGCGATTGGTACTCTACAGTCATGCAAAAGTACGGGCTTCCTCTCGATTCCCGCCACCTATACACAAAGTCCGACTGGGAGTTTGAAGCCGCTGCCGTCGCAAATAAGACGGTTCGCTCGGAGATCCTTGATCGCGTAGCGCTTTGGTTGAATGAGACAGTCACTGACCGTCCTTTCACGGATCTGTATGTCACTGAAGGTGATGGCGGCTTTCCTGGACCGTGGTTCTTCGCGAGACCTGTCGTTGGCGGTCACTTTGCGTTCTTGACCTTGGAGAGGGCTTGCGGCGGTAGTGGTGGAAAGTAAGGCAGGATGTATCCGAACGACACCCTGCAGAAGCGTGATACGTATGGGCTCTTACTACGGCGCTTGCCAATCTACGGTAGCTTGCTTGACATTGCGTAGCTACGTTCTTTTACCAATATCAATACGACTTAGATTAGTGCAGATCTCCATACTATAGTGCCAGACCACAGTTTCAACGCCGATCTTGTGTACAATGTGTGTGAGATTTTCTTTGAGCCCGAGAGCGATGCCGTGCAGGGGCTGGCCTGGCTGTTTCCATATCCGGCGTAACGAAGAAACACAATCTTAGGGATTGCACCTATTTTGGTCAACAAATCTCCACGGCTGCGTATATTTGCATCGATATTCTCGAAACCTCAGTACAATATGAGGTTGTTTCATACCGAACTTGGGACTGTATGGCGATTGAGCATTCCACTTTCAACCCAACATGCATAGCTGTATTAGCAGATCAATGAGCAGAGACCCACTTTGTGCCAAATCCGGAGTACTCACAGAGAGACTTGACGTTGACGTTTTCAACAACTTTCTATTATTGTCAAAGGGTGTCGGACGGACAAAGAGCGCGCGGTCTCGAGAAGACACCTTCTAGCAACCGGCTCTTAAGTCCCTGAGGAATCGCGATACCGATCCCCCAACCAACAGCCTGATCATCATTTGCTTCAAGCCATATTAAAACAATAAGATGGTACTCTATCACGCAAACGGGAGAGTTGTTCAGGCACACGAAGACTATCTGGAACAACAAGCACATTCAATCGCGAGAAAATGTGATTATGTCGATCAGATCGACGTCTACAAGCAGAGAAATGCTGTCAAGTCTGCTGATGAAGTTCAAATTATCATCGATGGTCAAAAGTATATGACGCTCTATTGTGAGAGAGCAGGCGATTCGGAGATACTAGAAAAGTTCAGACAGACCAATGAGTACAAAATTCCCACGACTGTTGATCGCCGAACTCTAGTGGTCTGCTCAACCTTTGCTGAGGAATACTTCACATACAATCCATGGGAAAACGGCCTGCATTTACCAGTCTGCTACCCCAAAGGGCGAAAGGAGGACGATAAACTGGACCGTCAAATGGCTTTCATAAGGCGAGAAGAAATCGAGAACTATGTTATTCCATGGCTGAAGAGGATGCAGGAAAAATTTGGCAGGGCTGAGGCATCACACAGCGAACCGCCCAGGGGATCGACAACGCCGCTCAAAAGGACGAGGCTCGCACAGTCTTTAGTATCGTGGTCAGATCAGTCTGTTGTTATGGGTATACCCGAACTACTTTTGGACAAGATCCATCTCTACAATGCTATGCTCCAGTTAGGTCTGCCCAAGTTCGTACAATTGCCGCTCATCGATGCACTGGTTCTTCAAATGTACCGCACAAATCTTGAAGCGTGTGAACTCGACGCACTGGAGCACACAATCGGTCGCTTTTACTCAAGAGGTGTCGCAGTACTCGATCCAGTACTCAATCATTTCATTGGTACATACTCTTTCAGAAGCCTGGGAGATCGCACGAAGCCAGAGCCCTCAGGCCACAGTGCCAGACTGGCAGACGATACGGATGCTGCTGGCAAGGAATTGGCGAAAGGAATAACAGAAGAAAACTCAACAGAATCAGGGGCGATAGATGCAATAAATGAAGAGCAAGCAAACAGCACTACCACGAAGGCTGATAACAACAAATCAGATCTTGGACCTGAGAAATGGAAGAAGAAAAGACGATACCTTCAATATTGCGATTTGGACGCGAACCGCAAAGACTATACTCGCGATACATATATCCTACCACCCGAACTACCAGTCATTGGTCATAGTATAAGGCATTGGTCTGGCGTCCGTCGGAACCAGAGCACAGCTGCAGCGCATACCGGCTTTCCACTCAACATAGGAAAGTACAAAAAGCTCATCCGTCGTAATTCAACAGATGCGATCGATGAGAGAGATTGGTCTGAAGAGAAGACCAACCGCTTGATCGGTCAGACAGAGTATCAAGAAAACGGCCCGGGGAAAGAAAAAAAATAGACTCTGATCAACAAAGAAGACTGACGGCTACTTCAAACATATGCTGCACCTCGATCTGGAAATTCAGGATACTCTACAGGTAAAGATGCAGCGCTGGGTATTCTTATCCTATGTATTCACTTTGGGCAGGATACACAATCGGTACTGCTGCGGGCCGGGCCGTGGGCGGATTGCCTTACCATCTCAATGCTTACCTTTTGGTAAATTCCCAATCACTACATTACATTTGTGTATGTTGACTTCCTAGGTTTCGTGCTCACAAGAAGAAGGAACAGCGATTATCCGTTGGCATCGGGTCTGCATCATCAAACAAGTCGGTAGAGGAGGAGAAGTCCAAATACGATGAGAATAGTGACGTCATTTCGAAGGAGATGCCACAGGAAGGCAAGCTTGAAGGTTCTGCAGTGGGTACCGGAACTCACATGAAAAAGCTGGATGCTGTGAGAGTGCTGAAATCTACCAACACAATGTGAAACTCATAATGATTGCTTGACAATATCTTTCCACATGGTTTACGGGTGTTCTGATCAATCGAGATTTGTTTCATATCGTTGAAGTATTAATTTTGAAGTTGTGATGATAGGTGAACAATGGCTGCAGCTTATAATTTAGCAGATGTGAAGCCTGAACTTTACCGAAATGAAGTTCGTGCACATGCATCCTCTTGCCTTTGTTAAAGAAACCCACCAAGAACTAGGTCGAAAGGCTGCAAATGAATGCTGTGAGTGCTTTGATCGAATGAGACACTGCCATGTCGATCGGAGGGGACATTGTGTGCCGTTAAGGGCATAGAGTGAAACGTAAAATACGGAACACGTCGCATACCTGTCTGTCTCTCGTAGTAAGCTAGTATTGTTGTACGTGTATCGAAATATCTTTTCGTTGACTGAGAAAGGTGGTTGCCATGCTGGAGAACCAAGTATGCACGGATATAGCCCTTCATTCCGTTCTTTTTAGTTGATTTGCAGCATCCTTACGTAGTTTTTTACGTTTGGGAGACCAGTGCTTAGCGATATCGTGCTCCGGTCGCGTACGATGACATCTGTGCGCTCATGGTTTTGATGCCTATGTGGCAGTGGTTTGCAAGGCGTCGCCTGGCGGAGGTTCAGCTTTGGACTTGTCATTCATGGGTAATTCTGCATTTCTGAACAAATTTTCCATCGCATACAGAAAAGGAAGGTGAGGCCGGTTCAGCGTGAAGTCAGAGTAAATTGGGCGTTATAACACTAAAGGTCCCATGCTCTTGGTCAAATAAACTGGCGTTCTAGGCTTCGAAATTCTTTCAGAGGTCGAAATCATCCCAGTCTAGTACATCTTCTTCTTGCTTAGACAATTTTGACTGAGGTTCGTTCGGTCGAAATGCTGGAGTACCCAGAACTATAGGTGTATTTTGCGCAATGGCAGGTCTATTGTCGGTAGCTTGTCTAGGCAGCGTGATAGTAGTCGAATATTGACAATCAAGAGTCTTTTCAATTACGTCGTTGTCTCTTTCGGATGCACTCTCGTCCGACTGAGAATTAGGACTATCATGCCCTAGAGAGAGTCCGCTCGCGACGCTAAGCGGCGAAAATGCCTCCCTCTCTCGCAATATACTGGACTGCGTAGACTCGCCATTCAATTCAAGTTCTTGCTTGTTGGCCGCTGTTATTGCTGGATCCGCGGGTGATGCTACAACCGGTTCATCACGTGTGGAAAGGACTGATGCTTTTGATATCGGTAGATGGAATGCGCTGTATTCATTGTTGTTTGACGTGTCCTGGGCGACAGCAGCCGGCGTTGGTAGCGCCGCTGGTTGCGCTGCAGCTCTAGCTGCGAGAGGACTGAAGTCGAATTTCGCCCAGTCAACTATGGCGGGAGCAGGAGTAGCCCGGGAAACCTCCTTTGGATCTTCAAGCCAGTCCATACGACATGTGTTTGCATACACGAACCAACCGGCGACACCGTCGTCCATTCGCGCACCATAGGCCATCTGAGACTCTTCACCAGTCGTGATGTCAGTGTCAAAGATGCCATGCTCATACACCACGACTATGGAACCGCTCGTGATTGAGATACAGCCTCCATCTCTCAAACTGGAAGTGGGTTTCCAGGTTTCCAGGACTCGTCGACGCTCAGGCCTTGTTGTGATGAGGCCCATCCAAGTCGGTTTGTGCCCTTCGAAGCGAACTGGCTGCGTGTCTGGTACTCCTATGAGCTTCAGATACACTGCTACTGGAAGCAATCCTTGCTCAGTAGCCACGTGAACCTTATCATTGTATAGGTAGAGATCGCAGTCGTCAATGATCCTAGCAGACTCCCTCTTCGAAGCCTTCTTGCGACCCAGATCTTCAGCCGTCCAAAATCTCTTCCTAGACAAACGGAGCGCCTCTTGCCGCAGAACAAGCATCTTGCGACCAAAGACTTCGGCTTCGCTCTCGTTGTCGGAAGATCTTTTTAACTTATCAGATGGCTTGTTCACGATCTCGAATGGGTACCAATGATTGATAGAGCGCGAACAAAGGAGAGGTATGCTGTAGGCGTCATAAGCGACGAAGGTAAGACCCTCCTCAGGTAAGCGGTTCTGCTCTACATGCAATCGTTGGTCGTTCAGATACTGCTTGATTTTCTGGTTCCGTCTTTTCATAGCGACGCAGTTCACCTTTACCGTCTCTGGCTCCTTCGTTCTCTTCGCCGGAACCATGTCATTATCTTCTACCTCATCTCCTCTTCGCTTATTGCGCTTGGTCGGAAGCATATCTGCCTTGCTTGGAACTGCTGCAAAATTTGCCGTCGCCACAGGCTCTCTAGTATCGACCACACCAGCTTGTATCTCAGATGTAATCTTGCTAGTGCTTTGCTGCCGAAGTTTGGGGTCTGCGACATTGGTATTGTCAAAAGCTTCGTCCCGCGATTGCAAACCCGCGAGCTCATTACTAGCACCAGGTTGTCGTACAGGACTGGCTTCGCTCTTCTGATTAGGGGCATGTGGAGTCAACACATTTGATCTTGCCTTTGTTGGCGGTGTCCGCACGGTCTTGTGATCGTCCTTGCCACTATGCACCGGCTCAGCATGTCTTGATGTCTCCGAAGCTGTGTCTGGTATCGTAGCTTTGTTCGGACCAATGAGTGTTGACCTGAACCTTGTACTGCGAAACCTTCTCTTCTCCTCCTCACTCATATCCTGGATTGCGGCCAGATCTGGAATCCTTTCGAGCCCATTCTTGTCTATCTCTTCCATCAGAGTACCTTCGCCGCGCGGTGGTTTCATACCTGCAACCGGCTGCATTTCTCCAGCTTCAATGAGTGCTTTCTTGTAGTCATGCTGCTTGTTGTCGTAATTCTCCTCTCGTCTGCGCTTTGCAGGAACTTGATCCACCCTACCTTGAACCAAACTTCTGCGGATTGCTTGGGTCATCATTGGGTCGTCGTGAATGGTATGGGCTGCCAGTGGGGTACGTGACCGTTTGTCATCTCGACGGTGAGCTTGTCGTTCACCTTGAGCGTCTCCCCGACGTGGTGACATGCTCCGCCTACCGCCACGTCCGCGCCTACTACGCCCTTCTTTAACTACTTGATCTTGGTCTTGAATTGCTTTACTTGCTTCTCTTCGATGATGGGGATCTGTCGCGGTCCTACGGAAAGTATCGTGGGCGCCACTAGCCGATTGTTGCGGCTTGCCCGATTTCGTATTGCGTTTTCTAGTCATGGTGCTGATCATCCACATATGAGAACAATGTGTGATTGGGATGCGAATTGGTCGTGTGTAGATGTGAGTAAGTTGGGGTGAGTATTGAACAAGGGCGTTGTGTGGGTCCACTGTCGCACGCTAGTCCCACACTCTCGACTGTCTTTATCAGCCACTTTCACTGCGGCCATGCTTTCACAGTCACATCTTGGAGGAATAATGCTACTTCGGACCCTATCGAGGCCAAACCGTAACGTTATGAACGCATAATTGTGTCATCATGAATTAGTGGGTGCCATCGCCGAGACAGGCAGGCACTGTTTGGGGTGAAAGATACTGCAATCATAATCTCGCTCACACAACGACCTACCCATCGAAACGGGCCCACAAAGTTCAGTAGACTCGTTGTTCTCCGCAATAACTCTTGAGACTATAAGATGCTTCTACTGCTCCATCGAAACGTTCCAGCCACGGTTGCAAGCGTACAGCTCTAAGATAGCGTTAGCAGTATGAAAATAGACACTACGCATTCTTGTAGTCATAACGCGAAGGATACATTCGGCAGCCTGTTGTCCGAGACACATACTCGTCTCTTAGAAGTACCTTCGCTCCCGCTTGTCGTGTCACATTCGGGCACGCCCTTTGATTACGCCGAGCAGTGTTCTGCTTCAAAAGGCATTGTTTCAGTGGACCAAAATCGTTAGATGACCGAACAAGTCAATAGCGAAAACCGTTCATAAGCCATTGAGCTCCCCTTCCTAGCACTTGCAAAGTTTCGCAGGCGTTTCGGACCTGCTACAAGCAATGCCCACACATCGCATACGTCCCTCTTGCTATTGTTGACATCTTACCCAGTTACGCTATGTGTGTCCTCCACTGGCTTATCCGCTGAGAAAGGAGCAAGGCATCCGTCCTTCTAATATGGGACACACGAGAAGTTGACAATGAGGACAAGTAGTATTGGCTCTACAGATATGCGGTTATGCGCGCTCTTGGCATCGAAGCTGCTAAAGATCTTCAGCAGTTCGCCGAACATCTCATCGACCATGGAAATCTTGTCGCAGATTGTAGCAGCTACTCATGCATCCTGCGGGCCTTGCAACCATCGGGGTCGATTATAAAATATCTTGCTGGAAGAATGGCTAGGCAGATGTCGACGAATATGCCTCGGTTGTCATCAGCGTAGTGCGACAACGTACGCGCTGCGCATAAACTTTTCGCAATCCTTGTCGATGGAAGGATGCAAAGGTGAATTGGTTGATTCAACTCAATCCGTTAGCCGTGTGGATTGAGCATATCTAGAATTATGGTAAGCGGTGAGAGTACGGACGTCTCGATTACAACAAGCAAGGAAGCTCTGGAGTTTGGTGTTCAGGCAATGCGGGGTCCCGAAGCTCAACACACTAAGGCCTTTTCAGAAAGCCTCATCATGGAATCCCAAGCAACTCATCTCACAGTCACGTATGATTCCCAGTTGAGCACCTCAACACAAATGTAGAAGTCGGTCAGTCACATACGTCGTGTACACCGCATCAGGTGTGAATCACATGTATATGCAAGAGTTACGCTGCGTCTTCCCGGCCCTGGCTAGCTCCTTAGCAATTTTCTTTTCCCCTCCAAACCCCTTTTACTACCAGATCAATGCATCATCTCGTTCCACGGTCCTCTCAACCACTTCTCTCAAGGTACATACACCGCTTATCGGTGATTCGCCCGCTTGACCATAGCTTTGCTAGTCTCATTTCCCTCTTTCCGGCTTCACAATGAGGACAGGACGTTTCTGGGGATAGAAATGCTGATGTATGATGCATGACGAATTCCTCCATGTCTTGATCGAGCAATGTTTGAGAGTGTTTTTACTGATGTTCTCATCGCCTAGCTGACATGGATTCTCATCTGTTGATCGGTCATTCCACACTGAATAAACTGTTGTCACCGCCAAATGTAAGGCAAGTACCGCCTTGGTCGTGATATAGTCCGGGCGAAGAAGGATGAACACCGCCTTCTAGAAAGAAGTTGTCAGGGCTCAGATACTTCATAGACACAGTCATCTGGGGGATGCGCTAACACGCTCTAGCTCAATGCGAGAGTATGTTCCTGCATAGGTCAATATTACACGTGCAGTGTTGAGACAGAACGGTACAGTGCTGCAGGTGTCTTCTGCCTGCATACTACGCTTTGACTTCAACTGAAAAAGGCGATGGTGTTGTCAACATCTGCGTATAAGAAGGGAGGCATTCTCTTTTCTTTGGGAGTACAACCTCAAGCATCACCTTCATATCATCGACTTTCCACTCAACAATACAATCATCACATCTTGATAGCCATCATGCGTTTCACACAAATCGCCACTCTTCTTTCCGTTGCCGCTGCGGCCAGCGCCCAATATACGTACAACATCACTCAGGCAGAAAAGCCGGGTAACATGGAGAAGTACAAGTGCTTGTAAGTTTAGATCTCCTAGAAGTTCTAGACCAACGTGCTAATCAGGAGGCGATAGGGACAACAAGAAACTCAGCAGCTGGATGCCAAAGTGCCTTCACGAATGCCAGGATGCGGCCAACAAGGATGTGACCAACAAAGCCCCCAAAGATAAAAAGTGTGCGGAACATGACTTTGCTTGCCACTGCATCGATTATAGTCACTACTCTGCCGTAAGTCTTCAGACTCGATCGTTTTGTTGTGTTGATAGGACATTATCTAATGTTATCAAAGCTCATTGAGCCCTGCGCTTTTCCCGCCTCCCTTGGTGGTGAGGGAACCTGCTCTTTTGAGGAACTTAGCAAGGCACGCCCTATTGTTCAGGACATGTGCAACTTCTTCAACGCTACCCTCTACGATGCCTACGAAGAGTGCCATATGGAGCTTAGCGAGGACTACACTTACGAGATCCTTTCTGAGGAGGAGTTTGGAGAGGTCACTTACTAGAGAGATATCGGAGGGAAAATAGACGGAACATGTAGTGTCAGTTGGCGGTTTTGTTGAAAATAAGAGGAATAGGATCTTTCTAAATTCATCTGCTATTACTTCTCTACCTATCTACACTGTCTTCTCTTGATTGATACAGTTCTCGCTCATAAAGAAACATGCCTCATACAGAACCCAATTGTTCGTCTTATTCAACTCTCACTGACCTTCGTTTGTACAGACTTTTACTCCTCATGTTCTTATACATAGGTCATTAAGCCACAATCATTTAATCAGCGAGTTCATAACATCTAATCGCTACCTCATCGTAGTCTTACAGCGACCTATCAAGAACTTTCCTCTCTCGTGCCCTCCTCACCACCAGCCTATCTTGTCTCTAAACCACAACACACTTTTCGTGCAACTTCCTCTCAGCCAGCCTGAAAGAACTCTAGAGGCACACGACGGATCTGTACAAGGGGGTGATCGCCATGGTGGCGTGTCCAGTGACGGTAATGGTAGTGGTACCGGCAGCAAGTACCAATCTTTGGAGGTTTGCATCTCAATCCATGACAGTGCTTGATTAAGTTCCGCTTCGTTGTAGCAAAAGGCACATCGCGTGTATGGCCGCTTCTCTTCGCCATGTCGGGCTTTCGTATGGAACTTCATATCGTTGGTAGATTTCTCATCAGGTGTATTAATCCATTCACATACTCTTGTGTGGTTACCATTACGGCCTGATTTCCAAGGCCAAATTGGATTAGGAATCCGTTAGTCCTGCTGTCTGCGAAACTTTCGGTATGGTTGAAGGCGACGCATGAGTGCGCGGCAGTAGGACGCGCCAGGAATGCATCCCGTTCGTGGCGTAGGTCAAGAGCTGCTATGTGATTGATGAACATCGCGGAGCTGTCGGGTGCTCACATCCCAGGAAGATATTTCGCCGTCTGTTGTGCCGATGCCTAGAAGATGCAGCAATCCAAGACGAGTAGCAGCGTTGCGCGACTCAACGTAGCACTCTTGGCAGATCGTGACGCGCTCGCGTGTGCTACGCACCCGTTCGACCGCGGGAAGTTTCCACCGTTCGCCACAGCCTCTCATTTTGGACTTCGATTTTCGAACTTCTCACCATTGTGCTTGGACTAAAGATTGTCGCGTCGTCGTGCGATACAGTAGCTGGGCACCAGCCACCCCTGGCGTTTTGACCATTCTGGCTAGGGTCTGCACTGGTAACATAAACAGACCTCTACCTGAACTTGCCATATACGAATATAGGCTCAAGATCAATAGCGGCCCCGTCTACTCAGCAGTACTTAAGCTTGTGACTGACTGATCAGTAGTTGGTGGTTGGCCGCTGGCGAACCCCCGCTGCTGTATGGTCTTGGTTTCTTTTTTGCTCGAATCGCTGACCATCTTGAGCCTATTTGTGGTCACTTTTAGTAGGTCCGAGGGCATTACCCCTTTCTTCTCTGGCTCACAGCATCGCCTCCACACGTATCGCGTCCATATACCATCGACTCGGTCGTTCTTACCCCGAGATTAAATTGCGGAGATGTCTTCGCCTGCCTAGAAACCCTGTCGATCTACCCCACCTCCGCAGAGCCTACGCTATCACCTATAGCCTACAAGGCTCGCCAAGCATGGACCAAACTCGTTTAGGACCATGTACATCACGTATGGTGGACACACTCTTGCGTGCGGGCTAGCCGACGGATATCATACCGTAAGTGTGATGGTAGACCGGACATTGGATGGGTCAAGGCCCGTTGCAGTCAGGCCGTAACCGGGTATCTGGGTCGAAAATGTAAGTACAAATGCTTGCGTCTCGAGCCATCAGGCAGGAGAATAAGCCTTCCATCTGGTTGCGACTTCTTTCACTCTTTGCTTCATCTCAAGATGCTGGGAGCCTTCATTGGCCTTGTTGGTCTTGTCGGCTATGCGACCGCTCAAAGCGACTCCGTCAAAGTCAAATGGATCGATGATACGCCAGAATACCTCGCTGGCGTAACGTTCGGTTTACCGTGGCCTCGTGGACAGCACCTTGCGAACACTACAACTTTCACAGTATCCGGCGGCGCGGACCTTCAGTCGTGGGTCACAGCCTACTGGCCAGATGGAACGTTGAAGTGGACCGGGCATGCTCTGGGAGCCAGCGACTCTCCTGCCAGCGAGTACACGGTCACAGCTTCAGGTGCAGGCAATTCTTCAACCCTGAAGTTCAAGCGTCAAAGCAACGGCATCCAAGTTAGCGACTCTGGCGAGGAGATCGTTGTCAACGCCGGCAAGGTCGCAGCAACATTTCCTAAGTCAGGCAATGTCCTGGTATCTGCCATCGAGGTTGGTGGGAAGACAGTCGGAAGCAACGGTCATCTAGTGTTACGCTCACAAAATGGTACACCCGATGATGACGAGGACGGTAAGCCGATCGGCATTGAATACTTCAGCTTTACCAGCAAGGTATCCAATGTCACAGTGTCGGAGGATAACACCGTTCGTACGTTGGTCACAGTCAATGGTGTTCACACTATTGACGGAGATGGTGCCCACAATGACTGGATTCCTTTCACTGTTCGCTTCTACCTCTACGCCAATTCTGAAGCGATTCGCGTTATTCACACGATCATCTATGATGGAGATATGCATAAAGACTTTCTTTCGGGTATCGGTATTCGCTTCGATGTTCCCCTCGCCGAAGAGGAGTTTTACGATCGCCATATCCGGATTGCGGGTGTTGATGGCGGAATTCTTCACGAAGCCGTTAAGGGCGTTACCGGTCTACGTCGAGACCCAGGTGTCGACATTCGATCTGGACAATTCAATGGTACTGTCCTACCGCCCAACTCCACGTGGGACCAAAGAGTGACTACTCGTCTACAGTGGATCCCGACATGGAGCGACTACCGCCTAACACAGCTCTCGCCTGATGGCTTCAATCTTAAGAAGCGCACAAAGGCTGGCCAAAGCTGGGTCAAAATTCCAGGTGGTACACGATCAGGCGGCCTGGCTTATTTAGGAGGAGCTACGGTTGGCGGTCTTGCTGTGGGCCTTCGTGATTTCTGGAAGAAGTATCCTACTAGTCTGGACATATCCAACGCCGCGACCGACACAGGGTCGATCACCATGTGGCTTTACAGCCCTCAGGCCGGACCTATGGATATCCGTCCATACCATGATGGACTTGGACAAGATACCTACAAGAAACAACTGGACGCTCTGGACATCACCTACGAAGACTGGGAAGGGGGCTATGATACTCCTTACGGCCTTGGTCGGACTAACGAGCTTTATATCTACGCGTTTGACACCACGCCATCCGCTGAACATCTTGCAACACTCACCAACTTCACTAACAACCCACCTGTTCTTATCGCCGAGCCAGAGTACATGCGGGATACCAAAGCAATCGGGTCGTATTGGGACGTGCCTGGTACCATTGAGTCCACCCAAGCGCAGACTATTGAGTCAAACATGGATTTCCTCATCAAGTTCTACGAAGACCAAATCGAGCAGCGCCGCTGGTACGGTTTCTGGGACCATGGGGATATCATGCATACATATGATGACGACCGCCATCAATGGAGGTACGATATCGGTGGCTATGCCTGGGATAATTCAGAGCTGTCACCTGATCTTTTCTTTTGGGACTTTTTCCTGCGCACTGGCCGCGCAGATGCTTACAAGATTGCCCACGACCAAGTGCGTCATGGAGGTGAGGTTGACTCGTATCATCTGGGAAACTTCACTGGGCTTGGTACGAGGCATGGTGTTCAGCACTGGTCGGACAGCGCCAAACAGGCTAGGATCTCAACTCCAGTCTACCGTAAGACCTTTTACTACATCTCTGGTGGTGATGAGCGGACTGGTGACCTGGTACGCGAGGTCATTGATGCCGACAAAGCCTTCCTTCGTGTAGACGCGAGGCGCAAGGTGCGAGAGCCTGGTATTATCTACAACCCTGACCCCGAAGCATTGTTCCTCAACTTCGGAACTGATTGGGCTGGTATTGCACAAGCATACCTTATTGAATGGGAGCGTCGTGGGCCACGCTGGGAAGAATCGCGCAGCAAGCTTGTCGAATCTATTGTGACATACCCCAAGCTCAAAAACGGATTTGTTACCGGCGAGGCATTCTACAACAGTCTTACTGGAGCTTGGGCACCGCCACCTACGGACCCGAACAACACCGGCAACGTTACCGTTTCGCATCTGTCTGGTGTATTTGGCGTTCTTGAAACCATTGATCAGCTAATGGATCACTTTGGTGCGGAGCAGAAGAATGTCACCCAACCCTTCTTCGACGCATTCCTGGACTACTGCTACTACTACGGCGCTGGGAAAGCCGAGCAGAGGGCCCGGTATGGCAAGGACTTTGGCAATCTCAGCCTGATGCAGGGTCACTCCCGCTTCACTGCCTATGTAGCTAACCACCGTAACAACGCGACACTCGTTCCAAGAGTTTGGTCAGAATTCTTGGGCGATGGTAGCAAGGACGGCCTTGCGCCGGGTGCTCCGTGGGCGAGAGTAAGGGTCGATGGAAGTGATGCACTTATCCCTGTTGATGAAGCTACATGGGTCAGCACAAACGCGGCAGCATTATATGGTGTTGCTGGTATTGAAAATTTGGCTCTTGTTGGTGCGCCGGATGTCAGCACTATTGGTAGTGGTAATGCTACTACAAAGAGGTCTGTATAGGCGCGCGCGTCGGAGACAAGCATCCTTCTTGGATTTCCCTACTACGTCTTTCTCTCCTCTTTTGATAGTGTTCTTTCTTTACATGTTGTAAATAGTCGTCAGGAATGTAGAATAACAAGGCGTGTGAGTATTCTTCTCTCGGGGTGAGACAGAGTAGCTGTCTTACTTCCTTCAATTCATGATACTAGTTAATTAAATTAATATGTTGGTCATGTGAACATGCTCATGTCGGAACCGCATCTTTGTCGTCAGATCTGCTCACATCGCCAGCTTGCCTCGACTGGACGCACAGCCCACACCCTCTCCTAGCTAGCTTTACGTCTCGGAACGCCTTCATAGGTCTTTGCTACATGAACTCACTTAGTTTTCATAGCACCCTTACCGGCCTTTGCGTCCTTGACTTTCTGCTTCTCCTTTTCAGTTTGCGGCAGCTCCATGCTCTTGGTGCCGAACTTGGGAAGAAACTTGCCGACACGTTCTTGGTAGACCTTGTATTCAGGGTACTTGCCCGCGCTGAGCAGCTCGGTGAGCCAAGTGCTGGCCTGAAACAGGATCAGGTATCCGAATGCACCTGCGAATGCCCAGTTGGCGTAGGTCTCAGTCTCCAAGCAGCACCATTGGTACAAGCATACCCAGAAGGCTTGTTCAGCGGCGAAGTTGGGGTGGCGCGACCAGGCAAAAAGACCAGTTGTGTTGAATCCGCGGTCTAATTGCTCACGTGTGTATTTAAGGTCAGATGGTACCTTGGCGGTCTTCTGGTATGCACCCTTGGCTTTGTAGTAGTTCCATTGCGCTTGATCGGAGAAGAACTCAAGAACAACGATAGCGACCATGGAACGACCGAACAAGGAATCGTAGGATGTGATGTCGTTGCCCTTGAGACGATTGGCGAGAAGGAGGATGTACGTAGGCGTGGTGATGAGCCAGAGCAGAATCTATCACAGTTAGTATATTTGCACTCAATGCACGTGGTACGAGAGTACTGACATTCTGCCCAAGCGAGATGAAGGTGACATTGAAGATGAACATGCCAGGTCCACCAACGTAGTCCTTGACGATGTTCCATCTGTAGTCTTCGCTGCCAACTTGGTATCCGCCCTTGCGCCAGTAGTTGAAGGTCAAGCGAGCACCCCAGATGATGGAGACAGCCATGACATGATCCAGCTTCATTGTCGGCAGTCCATTGAGATGGGCCCAAACTGCGTAGTGGACATTGTAGATGGCGGGCAGCAGACTCCACAGCCGGTCGACTTGCGAGTAGTTGCGGTTGATCTCCGAGACGGCAAGCACGATAGGGGTGACGAACATGGTGGCAAAAGCCAGCGCTGTCATGAGCGGGTTGGTGTTGACATAGAGGGCCTTGAGTGCCTGTGGGTCGGTTATGTGTGCTGCGACCTTGTGCGGGAGGTCGTAGTATTGGGGAAGGAACGGCTCCACCGTCTTGAAGTAGTCGGCGCACTCGGGCAGCGTCTTGACAAGGGGCAGCGCCATGTCCATGTATGTCCGTGGGTCGGGCATCGTCTCGATGAGGTTGGTTGATGGTGAAGATGTTGCGATGCTCCCTCACTCACAAGCTGGAGTTAGCGTTTGTTGTTTGCGGCGAACAATGACCTCATGAATTTCTCTGGCTTCCACGTTAGCGGGCTGCAGGGACGCCCGTGCGGCTCTCCACACCACGCGCTAATCTGGTTCGACGCGTTTTCACATGACCATGACCATCGCCATCCTTCCAAGATCAGTCTCAGCCCCTTTTATGGTTCCAACGACATTTCGGAGGCATGACTCGGGTGTTGTGCGTAGCGGAAAAGCCATCGATTGCAAAGGCAGTCGCAAACCATCTGGGTGGCCAAGCTCGAGCAGTAGGTGCCAACATTGTCTCATACAATACCATCCTGTACCCATACAGTTTACACTTGTGCTTCATTAGCACGCTGATGGCTAAATGCACTGCAAAGGTCTTCGTGCTATCCGGTAGTGCTAGACATCAAAGACGCGACCACCTTCTGGTTTTGGACTGCCGATCGAACGCAAGACTGACTCCAGATAGGAAAGTGTCCGAGGTATTCAGTGGGTCAAGAACTACAAGTTCGACTTTCGCTTTCAATTCTGGGGGCAATGTTCTGTAACCTTCACATGCGTTGCAGGGCATATCGTCGCACAAGACTTCAATGATCGGTTCAAGAAATGGCATTCATGTCAGCCCTCAGCACTGTTCGAGGCTCCCATAGTGTCGAGCATTGCAGAGGTGAGTAATATAGATCTGATTACGTGAAGCTGGCTGATGCGTTCACAGGACAAAAAGGCTGTAGCGAGCAACATTGAAGCGCAAGCCAAGTATGCATCCATTCTGTTCATCTGGACGGATTGTGATCGCGAAGGCGAGCATATCGGAACCGAGATTCGGGATATCGCATTGAGAGCGAATCCCAATATGCAGGTTTGGAGAGCGCGCTTCAGCAACATCGAGAGAGCGTCTGTATCACTGCACCATGGAAAATTCATGTAAACTAACCTTCTCCAGACATGTCATACATGCCTCTCAGAATCCTATTCGCCTAGATGAAGCGCAGGCGCAAGCTGTCTCAGCGCGAATCGAGCTAGACCTGCGTCTCGGTGCAGCTTTTACACGCATGCAGACACTGGCGCTACAAAACATGATCCCTCAACAGGGCGACGAGCGAGGCAAGTTGATCAGCTACGGATCTTGTCAGTTCCCTACGTTAGGTTTCGTCGTCGACCGATATCTGCGTGTGCGCAACTTCGTTCCAGAGCCATTTTGGTACATCAAACTTGCGCACACAAAGGACGGAATCGATGCCAAGTTCAACTGGCGGCGAGGCCATCTTTTCGATCGCATGGCAGTAACCCTTATCTTCGAGCGATGTCTGCTTTCAAAGACGGCGAAAGTCATCAAGATGGCAAAAAAGCCCACCAGAAAATGGAAACCGTTACCTCTGACGACAGTGGAGCTACAGAAGATGGGAAGTAGGTTCCTTCGTATGACCTCTCAAGACGTCATGAAAGTGGCCGAAGACTTGTATACGAAAGGCTGGATCAGCTATCCACGCACCGAAACTGACCAGTTTGACGCTGGTATGGACCTGCGAGCGCTTGTCGGAAGGCAGACGCAAGATGGACGCTGGGGTCCATTCGCACAGAGTCTCATGAACGGTGCTTTTCACCAACCTCGCCAGGGCCGCAACAATGACAAAGCACATCCGCCCATCCATCCAGTCAACTATGTCGCCTCATCCCAGCTCAACGACAGAGAGCGCACCGTCTACGAGTTTGTTGTTCGCCGCTTCCTCGCATGCTGCTCCGAAGATGCTATTGGTGAATCCACAGATATCGAGATTGAATATGGAAGCGAGGTCTTTCACGCACATGGTCTTACCGTCATTGCAAGGAACTACCTTGACGTCTATCCATACGACAAGTGGGAGAGCAGTCAAGTGCTGCCGCAGTACACAATAGGCGAGACTTTGGAGCTCACGGAAGCAAACATGCTGGACGGACAGACGACGGCACCCAGCTATCTCACTGAGCCCGAGCTCATCGCTCTCATGGACGCAAATGGCATCGGCACAGATGCAACTATGGCCGAGCATATTGCCAAGATCAAGGAACGCGAATACGTCATGGCAAGACTTAAAGCGGGTGGCGGTGCGGCGGGCGCCAATGGGGCAGGTGCAGGCAGAGGGCGCGGAAGAGGAAGAGGAGGTGCAAGAGGGGGACGTGGTGGGCGAGGCGGCGCAGCAGTAAGTCAGAACAGCGGAGGAGGCACGGGTGGAGTACAAGAGTTTATCCCGACGACTTTGGGTATCGCGCTTATTGAAGGATACGACAACGTGGGGTTTGAGACGAGCCTCAGCAAGCCGTTCCTCCGGAAAGAAGTAAGTGGTGCTCGTGGGGTTTGTTGGGCATTGATGACCCGACATGATCACTAACACTGTGGGCAGATGGAAGTTCAGATGAAGGCCATTTGCGAAGGCCGCACTACGCGCAACGAAGTGGTGCAGCAGAACCTAGAGCAGTACCGGGCCGTTTTCACTCGCACGGTGCAGCAGATCAACGTGCTTAAGTCGGTATGTTGTATTTTGGGTCGAACTTTTGTGTGTGTGTAGTCGTATCGCTAATACTATGTCGACCCACCAGGCGATCACGAAGTATGTGGTTAACGCAAATCACGGTTGAGGCATTTCCCACGCCGGCGCACTGGGTGGTGCAGCCCACGTCATCCGTCTGACGGTCAAGACGTCCGGCATATCGGCACCAGGCATTCTATAAGGTTTGGTGATGTGTTGCGACGGGATGTCTTGCAGTGTGCGGCCTGTCGAAGAAACACGTGTGGCAGAGGGTGGTTGCGCTGCTAGCGAAATCGGACCTTGTGGTGGTGGGATGGACCCCGCAGCGCGATAATGATGGCGCCAATGGCTGTTGGGGGTGCGAGGCATGGAGAGACGGATGGCCAACATGAGGAGCCGATAGACAAGATGCTGTTATGGGGCATCGGCTGCAAACGGAAGGCACCATGGCGATGGCGGCGTGCGGGCTCGAGCAAGCAGCATGGCACTGTCGAGGTCGCAGCAGGCACCTCTGGCAGTGCAGGCAGCCTCACGATAGGGAATCGCGGCGGTGCGCGTGGTGCAACTCTAATGTTGCCCTGCTTCTAAGCTTCGAGTCCCTGCTGCAGCGAGAGGCGAAATTCCATGACGCTTGTGGGAGGTGTGGCTGTCCGTGCGCCAATGGCAGGGGCACGAGTCGGAGCTGGGGGTTGTCAGATGCGCGTGCATGTGCCTTGCCTTGGTTCCAGCTGCCATCGGAACCAAGGAGGCCTTATCATAGAGGGCCTGCCTCGTTGATTCATAGACTCACAACATAGCCCACAATCCAATATTGAGCCTCTTCTGACCTCCGCACTGCACCTTGCCTGCTCCTGTTCGCCTCAACTACATCTCGCCTCTGCTGCCCCGACACGCTACCTGCATCCTCCCGTTACCGACTCGCTGATCACATCGCCGATCGCCAGACGTCTCGGAACGGTGAAGGCACAAGCTACGTTGCTGCAGCTTGCTATAACAACCCAACGCCAGCGCATATTTGCCCCATAACTGCACTTCGCTTGTCGCACAAGGCAGTTCGGTCGCTGTCTTTAATTTTGCACCCAAATTCCTGCTGCACACCACACGCCCTACCGTCGATACCCGACAGTTCAAGCCCAAGACACTCAGGTACGTTTGCCGCCAGACCAAGTCGCCTCACGCTGCAACTTTGTCTTGGATAAACCACAGCATCAAAAGTCCGCCGTCACTGACGAAACCACCCTCCAGGCCTCCTATCCACCCACTGCGACTGCCCTGCCAACCCGCGCTTTGACTCATTCGTCAGCCCCTGCCTCATACCAGTAAACATGGCTGCTTCCGCCCAGAAGCCCATGTCCAACATCGCCATGGCCTTTGGGCGCCAGGACAGTGGCCACGCTGCTTCGACTGGCACTCTCCCTACTCCGCCCAGTTCCATCTCTCCGACCCTTCCTGCGCACAAGCGACGCCCCGTGCCCGTAGCCGGCCGTCTTCACACACCAGAAGAGGAGTCTATGGATATAGACCTCCAGGATGCGGTAGAACACGCGGCAGCGCAGGACCAGCCCTCTGCTCTCTCCAAGGAGGCGCTGGCTGGGTTGGATGCGACGCGCCAGATTACGGCCCTCATGCTGGCCAAGCACCATCTGCCAGACATTATCGAGGGCCACGGCGCAATGCCCATCCGCGAGATGATGGCGCATCTGACGCATGCGGTACCTGGCTTCTCTGGACTACCCCCTGCGAAGGCCCGTAGGCTGGTCGTTGCAGCGCTGGAACATCGCGCTGGTGGCGGCCTGCACGGCGAGGTCAAGTTCGAGAAAGTCGGCTGGGGGCGTTGGAGTGTAGCTGGCTCCGGCTCCCAGGCTGCGGGTATGCCCATTGGCGGTAAGCGCCCTGGAAATGGGCGTACACCACCAGATAGTGTTGATAGCATCGGAGGCAGCCTCCAGATTCCAAAGTTGCGACAAGAACGCGACGTCTACTCTGGCAGCTGGAACGCTGGCTCGTGGTCGCCGCACCGCCAGGGCGAAGACGAAGAGATGGCTGATCAGATGTCGCTAGACGACTCCGAAGGCAGTACCGAGTCCGACTCGGCTTCGGACATGGATTTGGAAGAAGAATTAAATGACGACACTGATCAAGAAGACTGGGCGACCATGGGGCCTGAAGCTCTTCGCGAGACCCGCCGCGGTCCGCGCCGAGAACACCGCGATTACAACTATCTAAGCCGAACACAGACGAGCAACCCGCGCTATCGGAGCATATCCGCCCAGGCCCACTCTCTGCCTCAGCCTCATCACGGACGCACTGCGACGCCCACGTACAAACCTTTCCTTACTGTTCCTCATGCATCCCACGGTAATCACGTCGTGAACGCGGGCTCTCCTTTGACTTCTTCCGTTTTCAATGCATCGGCTGGTGTAGCCGGATCTGGCGCTGAGCGCGACGCTATCGAGGCACTCATTGCCATGGGCTCCATGTAGACCCTCTTACCCCACAGCATCGCGCTGCTGAACAGGGCTGCTGACTGGCACAAAGCCCTACGAAACACGACTAATACATACAACATTCAACATTAGATTATGGCAGCGCCTTTGGTTATGCGCAACTGGGCTGGGAATTGTTTTGGGTCTGATTGGATTACGTTGGCATACCCTCAGGTTCTCGATCTGCATGGTTCTGGTATGCAATTGGGACGATCCGTCAAGTGCTGATGTGGATCACATGGACTTTTTGATATTTTCGCGCCTTTACTTCACCGCTCTATTTATCTTTCCCAAGAGATGATTGGACTATACCGACATCTACCTTTTATCGATATACTTCACACTATTCGCCACATGGGGACATGGCATGCGCACTATCATTTGCTTATAGGTCTGGCGCTTGTCTGGCGTTGAGGCGTTTGGGCAGTGATTAGGCGATGAGCGTAGATATTACGCAGCTTGTACATATTCTTCCGTAAAGACAGACACCCTACTCCGCTCGTCGACTGGCTGAGATGCTAGTGAGCTTCCTGCTGTCGGTTACATGCTCCGGTCGCAAAGGCTGAGCGCAATACAATCCATGCTCAACACTTTGTGTCCTGTAAGGTCAACGTGTTGAGCATATTCGTCAGTAACCGTATCATGGCATGAACCGGTTCACCCTATGATGCTTTATTAAGAGTTGCTTGGAAGTGTGTTCAACCGGCGGATCAGCAGACAAATTCCTTTAACTCCAGGTAAGAGTCTGGTGACGACTGGACCACATGAGAACAAAGACAGTTCCAGCATCGGCCACATACAGTCCCCACTTGAAACAGTCGAATTTGGGCGGCATCGTCCACAATGGATTATCGTTGTTGTCGACTAGATGTCGCCCTTGAGTATAACAACACTCGGAAAACAAGTGCAAAGGAATGTGTATGAGGGTCACCGCTATATTTCTCAATACAACTTGCTAGACATAGACCGTCTTACGCGATCCAAATTAGCGCTCACTGTCAAACACTACTTTACTTCTCCCTTGTGTACCTTGATCAACTGCACTCTCAACCTTCTTGACCACTTCCTTGTCGAAGAAGGCAACACCCAACTCTTGACTCGTGAACCAACTCGCCCGATCAAAGTTCCCAGAGCCCAGAACAAGCACCTCGTCGTCCACTATGGTCATCTTGAGATGCGACTGTTGAGGCTCCCCCGCCTCATTACCCCTCTTTTTAGGCCCGCCGATCGGCTCGAAGTACGCTACATGTAAGTGGCCAGGCCTGGGAGTCGCTATAGCCATCTCTTCGTCGTTTGGGTTACCACCGTTGTGACTCAGCTGCTGATAGCGTTTGATGAGCTTCTTGATGCAACGTGAGGTTGTAGTACCTGCTGTAACTAATTGCTCGAGTATCATGAGACGTTCAGAGGTCAAGATCCGGACGTCAATACCACGGGCAAGCGCTCGAAGTATTGCGGATAGGACGGGTGGTGCAGTCACGTTTGGTGTCTGTATACGAATGCTTCTTTCGGCCTTTGCGAAAATCGTGAGTATGAAAACATTCAAGGGAGTTGGCGGGGCTTGAAGGGCATCCTGAGCTCCGGTGAAGCTAAAGCGTGGATTACGATGGTGCGGGCTTGGAAGGAAAATGGTGTGTATATCCCGAGCCGACAATAATTGCGAAGATGTCAATGCATCGTGAAGCTTGACTGCGACACCTTCAGGAGCATCGAGAGTGGTTGGAGCATCCTCTCGCCGCTCCCAAAAAGTGCGATAAAACTTGAGAAACTGTTCGACAACAGGTCCTGTAAGGGTGACAGCACCCTCGAACCATTCTTCCCAACTGATATTGCAACTCGGTAACACTGCGGTTTTCCGGTCGATGAGGATGAATTTTGGATGCATGACTGAGAATGGTAAAATGAAGATAGACTTGATGGTAAGGTCCAGTCCGTTCAATTCAGATGGGTCAGGTAAGCCCAGCTTCTTAGTCCATGCTGACGGTGAATACGTCTGGCCTGTAGTAGCTTGCTTGTGGAATAATTTCTGGAAGACGGAGCTGGAAGAAAAGCATAGTCGAACCCTGATCTTGTCTGTCCCTCTCCGGATGGCCTTTTCAGACAGGTTTCTCAGAACCTGATTGAGTGTGTCGAGGGTCTTGGACCTGGCCCAGAAGCAGGTGACGAGAATGAGCTCATGGGAGGCAGACTCAAGCAGGGGTACTAAAGATTCGTAGATGGTGGAACCGGTGCCTGTCATGAAGGCGTCTAGATGAGAGGTCGTGATCAGTGAGCGCGGATAACAAGCATAGTAGTTCGGATCATCATTGGCGTTGTTAGGCGCAGCGACATCGAGGGCCGAGATAAAGGGCTCGTTGAAGCTGGACACAGCAGTGGACGATGATACAGGCGCCATGGAGCTTCACTCTGTTACTCTCTGCAAAGATGTCGGTGCTATTGATGGGATGACGTCGGACGCGACCGCCATGAGTAGACGCGTCGAGACTAGCCCGCATCCAGAAAGCTCTGCAGGGATGGCCGGGCAGCTCCCATCCCCACCAAAATTTCCGAAGCTCTGAGCGGTAGCCAACGACACGACCAGTACGCCCACGATATCACACCGGTAGAAGCGCGAACAGGCCAAACCCACCAGACTCTTGCGATTCGACCAACTGTACACGGCGCATCCTCGGCCATGCCAATCTCTATCCTCCCACCTAGCGCACCGCTCCCACCACGGCGCGATGCAAGAGACGACTCGGACGACTCGGACGTGGACATGGAGGACGACGACCTCGTGACTTCCGACTCAAAGGCGATAGTGACACCCGGTGAAGCCATAACCTCGGACCCGCAATGGATGCGCGGCCACGGCACCTACGTTCCATCCATGCCCCCATCTTCCACGACGATAATATCCACCGTCGCCGGTACCCTGCACAAAACAAACAAGCTGCTCTCGGTACAACCGCTGCGCGCCCGATACCAACCAGAAATTGGCGACTTGGTCGTAGGACGCATAGTGACAGTGGGAACAAAGAAGTGGAATGTGGACATCGCAGCACCAATGCACGCAAACCTGCCTTTGTCTAGTATAAATCTGCCCGGTGGAGTGCTACGACGAAGAACAACCGTAGATGAACTGAATATCCGGACCTTCTTCCAAGAAGGCGATCTGCTCGTCGCCGAGGTACAGAGTCTGCACCAGGACGGCACCGCCTCCCTCCACACGCGATCGCTCAAATACGGGAAACTGCGCAACGGTCTGTTCACCAGTTTGAGTGGCGCTGGAGGTGGCATATTGAGTCGCAAGGGTGGCGTTGTGAGGAGCAGACGGCAGGTCTTTACGCTGAACACGGCGGCCGGCGAGATCGACATTGTACTTGGCGTAAACGGTTACATTTTCATCAGCAAGCACATCACAACAAATGCTGATCCAAAGGAGATGGGCATCAACCGACTGGACGAGAGTGTGACTGAGACACTGTATTCGAGCCAAAACGACGACATCGAACCGCCAGTCATGCGGGAGATAACTAGGGTCAGTACCTTGATCAGGGGGTTGGTAGCATGTGGCGCCAAAGTGGATGAGGATACAATTGTCAAGGTTTACGAGGGCGCAGTCGAGCTTGAAGCTGAGGAGCAGAGCCTTGGTGGTGTGGAGAGGGGAATTGGTGCCAAGGGCGTTGTAGAAGCTGTGCTCGGACGATTGGAGGTTGAAGCCGCCGGCTGAAGATGAGGGCGAGGGCGAGGCATCCATATATCGAGCAGGAAAGGTTGAAACAGCATGTCATGCTGCTTTCTCAAGCAGCGAGACCATACGACTCCGCATCTCGCATCCGACGGGTCGCCAGCGGGTGGCAGCTCAGACCATCGCGCTGCAACAAGTAGCTAGCAGCTACTCACATAGCGAAGTGCACACCAGTCACGCACGGCAACCAGCAATTCAAAGGTAGTCATTCATGCATTTATCATCGCGCCACAAGTGCGTGACGTGTCATAATCGTATATGTAAAACAATGGCCCCATATACTGGAAGCGAGAGAAGAAATCCGTAAACAAACAAATACCGAGAGTCTGTAAAATCGCCTCGTTAACCTTCCATAACCAGCACGCCCTCCCTTTCCAATCTTCTCAAGCTATCGATATCACCACCAGCTTCTATTACAGCCTTCACCGCCGCGCGGCTAAGCTTCCGTCGCTTGTCGGCGGCTTCTTTCTCCCGCCGTGCTTTAGTTTTGCTGGATCCGCTG
Organism: Alternaria arborescens; assembly: GCF_004154835.1. Classification (NCBI taxonomy): domain Eukaryota; kingdom Fungi; phylum Ascomycota; class Dothideomycetes; order Pleosporales; family Pleosporaceae; genus Alternaria; species Alternaria arborescens. Next base: position 57,056 of record NW_021167863.1, on the reverse strand, counting down.
GGTGCCACGCCTGTGAGAATCTTACGGCTGTCATCTGGCGTGAAGTTCACGAAACCAACTCCACCATTACTTGTGCTCATCTGCCTCGAGGATTGCTGGGAAGTGTTGCTGGATTTGCGTCTCATTGACGACTGGCTGGTGCGGTGGCTAGATGCGTGTGACGACCGGTGAAAGCGTGTTTCGGCGCGTGGCGAAGGAGAGCGCGAGACTGACTGACTGATAGGGGCGACGTGGTGTTGCGCATGATGATGTTGCTGTTGGTGAGACGGCGTATTGTACATGACACCATAGTTAACCATGTCAAATGCAGCCGAGTTTATGGAGGCAGAAAAACCATCGTGCATAGTGCCAAAGCCGTACGGAGCCGATCCGCAAGATATTCCCAATCCTTCCGATCTCATGTTCTGGCTTGTGGATAGTGAGTTGCTTTGGCTGAAGCTGGTCGAATGGAGAGGGTGACTGGCGGAAACGTTCCCATCCCACCAGCCTGTAGTTTGTTTGCCGTCGGTAGAATCACACGAGGCTGAGAAGTCAACATCCAGAGCTGATGATGTGTTTGGGCCCCACGTTGTCATAGATAACTGGAGAGAAGAGGGCGGGGTCTGCAAGGCTGAGAGAGCCGCACTTGGCGCACTGGAAGAGCTAGAAGTGAGCCCCGTATCATTATCGAAGCCGCTACCACTGATGCTAGGGGTTCCAATTGCTGGCGATGCGCAAGGTGTCAATTGGTAATTAAGGAAGCCAGACCCGTTGTTTGGTAGGTCAGAATAGTTATCGGCATAGGTCTGATAATGCCCTTGGACGAAAAACTCATTGCTTTCGGCCTTGGTTGATAGCGGGGGCGAAGCAATGCCATGTGATGAGGCTCTTGTGAATGAACTCGTTGGACTGTCCGTCTTGCGGGTCCACGTATTGCCAGCTGAAGGCTGGTGTTGAGAGGATTGCATCATCTTTGTGAAAGTCGAAGCATGCAACCTTTTAGAGGTCTTTGAGATACCACGGTGCCTCAGTTGATTGTATATCGATACAGCCTTTTTAACAGATCGTCCGGAAGTGTGGGGTCGAGTTGTAGGAGGCTGAGAGACGGACCTTGATTGCTTCCTTTCTAGTTCAAAGAAGTCGTCAAGGTTTAGCAACTCAGAATCGCTGAAAGGTTCGTTACCAGTAGACGAAGTAACGTAAGAAGATGAGATAGAGTCCTCAGCTCGCAACGGGGTTGGGTTTTGTTCGTACTTTTCGAGAGCCTTGTGCCAAGCAGCCTGCGTTTCCCGATCAAGTATAGGCTCAGAGCCAAAAAGCTGGCTCTCATTCGACAGAACTGGGTCAAAAAGATGCTTTGGTTCACCTAAGCTTGATTGTTTGGGGTTGCAATCGCCGAAGTGATTGAGCAAGTCTGTTTGAACATACTCTTCGAAGAGACGGTCTAGATCGACCACGTCAACCTCTTTATCGCTGGTGGGCCGCATTGGCATAATTCCGGTAGGGTGTTGGTGGATAACGATACTGTGCAGTAAACCTCTCACGTGCCTGCGTGTTGTGTTCAGGAAGTGGCTAGGTAGGTAAGCGAGGATTGTCGCAGTTGGTAGTAGAACAGGCGATGAGAGTAACACGGTACTTGTACCTTACTGGTAAATGTGCTTTAGTGGTTGCAAGCCCACGGGAGCAATTTCTGTAACGTGCCAATGATGCCTCATAACAAACGTGGTGAACAAACCAGACTAGAGACATTCAACTCTGCACCCAAATATGGCAGAGCACCTTGCCCGCCATCTCCTACTCGGTGTACATTCCAGCTATACTTAGTGTACTAAGTCGAACCGGGCTGACCCAGGGTTGGAATGGGGCATGACCAAGCCCCAACCCTTTCGTTTCAAGTACTTTTGAGGCGTCGGCACCATTTAGGTCCCGAACATTATGAACTTGCGACCGGGGCATTTGGATATTTAGTGACGACAGGAGGTGCGTGCTCATGCAGGCATATACTGGACGTTGGGTTATTTTCTTTGGAGGCGTCGTCCATACCGCAGGTACCCGTTACACGACAATCGATTTGTAGATGAGATTCTTTGTTAGTTCATCTCTTTGTGTATGCCGAAGTTTGACCTGACCGGCGAGGTAAAGAGGCCGCACGAACGGTGGTTTCAGAACCAACGTTTGAAGTGCCTGTGCAGCTGCATGAGTTGTAAAGGTAAGGCTGTTGATCGAGTCCCGTGAGTTACGACATCTTCATACCAATGAGACAGTCCCAACACCTCAACTACCGAGGGTCTGGAACTCGGAATTCACGCATGTTGCAAATAGTTCTTAGTTAGCAGTACCCATCCACGCTGAGAGTCTGTAAGACGCAGACTGACACTTAGGTGATGTGAATGAGAATCGGAAGTGACAGTGAACGGTAGTGGAGTCACAGGACGTGACTAGTTCAGAGTACAGGAGCGTAGACGAAGGATACCTGGGTAACTGGGTTAGGTATTTTCGTGCAAGGCGTGAGTCAAGGACAGTTTGATGCGCGTTGCACATACTAGGAGCGAAAGAGAACCAAACATGCGCATCGACCTTGACGGCGAGGTTTCAAATTTGCTAGGGCCCGGGGGTGAGTTGATCGTCCATCATGAAGGGTGCACAACAGCAGAAACCAAAGCGCCGTGACGCTGTTGGGCCTCGCTTTTGTCCTCACTAGGTCGTGACGGCATTGTCTTCTGTCTCATGTAGTTCGATTAGCCCTATGGCATGTGACCGATGGATATCTCATGTCACTTTCAGGAAGTTACCGAGGAGCTATGAGAGGCAGCAAAAACATCTGGTGGCGATGATGATGGTGGTGGTGGTGATGGTACGAGGACGCGTTCACGATACCCAGCAGTTGCCCAGGTGTGGTGTTGAGGCTTGTGCACGGCTAGTTTAGCGTGTTGTGGATCTGCCGTTCGCAGGTCTCAGGGCATGACGACTGCACCAACGCGACGACGATAGCACCTGTGGCTTGAGCGTCACCATCTTAACACGATATTTCTGTCAATAGTTCACTTGCCATCGAACAATGGATCCCGACGCGCCCGTGGCCAATGAGCCTCAACCTTCCGTCTTCCGCTGGATCATAGGCTTCCTTATGGTTGGCGCGTGCTGGGGACTCACGACGCCGTTCATGCGAAAAGCTGCTATGTAAGCTTGGGTGTTTATTACTTTCTGCTAGTCCTTCCTTCTCTCGCAAGCCTAGTACATTGCCTGACCAGCAAGCTGATACGCATATACCAGGAACTACACTCCGCCGCAGCGTCCTGCCCTTACTGACCCGAACAACTCATGGCTTAAGAAAAAGGTACTTGGGGTACTATATGCAGTTATAGGTGTCCTGAGCCGACCAGCGTATGCGGTGCCGCTATTATTGAACGTCACTGGCAGTGTATGGTTCTTTATATTGATTGGTAAGGCGGAGTTGAGCCTCACGGTGCCAATCACGAACTCGCTCGCCTTTTTGTTCACCGTACTAGGGGAGTGGTGGGCAGAGAAGAAGGTCATTAGTAGAGGTACGTTGTCTCTCTGCTCTGCCACGGGACGAAAACTAACAATACAAAGACACATGGATTGGCATGGCCTTTGTACTTGGTGGTATCGCGTTGTGCGTCCAGAGCAAATCGTGAATTGTCTATCAATATTGCTACAGACCAGCTACCAGTCCTTCGCAAGTCTGTTTTCTGCGTCCGTCGCGGCCTTTTCCTGAAATAGCCTTGAGAATCCTTGCTCAGGCGGTTGCAGCCAATTCCTCTCGTCATACCTCTCCTCGCCCTCAATCACATGGAACGTGTAAATATTCCGGCTTTTGTTGCTGGTGTTCTTCTCGCTCTTGTGCAGGATGTTGCCATGGATAAGGACAAGAGTGCCAGCCTTGACCTCACCCATGTCGTACCTCTCCTCCTTCTCGACCATCTCGTACTCCTTCTCGGCGTTTGTCTGGTGATTTATACTCTTTGGAAACTTGGCACCCTCATTGTCAATGAAGCCAGTACCATTGCCCATCCTGACGAATCTCTTGTCAATAGCAGCACGTTTATGACTCCCAGCAGCGAAGCTTAGGCACCCGTTCTCCTGTGTCGCATCCTCGAGTGCATACCACCAGCCAACTGCGCTCGGCGGGTCCGTATACAAAAAGGTACTATCTTGGTGTGGCGGCACTGCACCGCCTATCTCAGGCTGCTTGCAGATAACCATAGATTGCAAAACACGGGGATCGCGGAACCCGAGCGAGGACGCAATGGCGGCATTGCGGGCGGAAAGGGACATGCTGCGGAACGAAGGCGAGAGCTCGTGGAGGGAGTGGCCGATCTTGTTAATGGCGCGGTGTTTAGGTTTGGTCAGTGAGCCAGACTTGTCGAAGGCATCTGTTCGCGTGTCAGCACACTTGCCATGGCTGCGGATTGCCTTACATACCCTCTTCGAAGAAGAACCGTACCTTGTCACCGGACTCCAGGAAGTAGCTGTCTCCAACGTGGTCCGCGCCGTCGTCGCCGCCAGTCGAGAACTTGGTCATGGGATGGTCATCGAGTGAAAAGTCGTTTAGCATATTGTTTGTGTCTTCCAGCAACTGCTTGACCGTGTCTTGCGACAGCGCATCAGGTATCAGTAGATAACCATTCTCGTTGAAAAAGGTTAGTTGTTCGGGCGTGAGCCCTTCTGCGGTGCGCACAGTCATGTTCGGGTGAAGTTGGGAGGGTCAGTACGCGATGGCTTGTAAAGCTCCCAAATGTCGATTGCGCAAGAATGACTGTTATTCTGCCGTCGTGTTCAGGCCGTCAGGAAGCTTCGGAGGTGGCCGTGAACTAGCAAGCCGCCGCCGCCGTGTGCTGCTGCTGCGCTGCGCTGCCCCGCGGCTGTCCCGCATTGTCGGATCTAATTCCGTTCCGAGCAACCTCGGAATCCCAGGACGCGTCGTCCTCATCCACGCCCCTACACCATCGACACCAACCACCATACATGGTAATCCGAGAACCCGGCCATAGGTCCTCCGACCTGTAGTGGCATGAAACGATAGCTCGGCATACTGACTCACTTGGCGCAGTGAAGAGGCACGGCTGTTGCATGACATCAACGTTATGCGACTTCTACCCTACGCTGCAGGCTCTAAACGTGGCCATACACTATCGATCTTTCGAGGGATAAGAGACGATTTTGCCAGAGTGCAAGAGAATGAGGTGTCCGGTTGTGCAACTTCTGAAAGGCTCCCCCAGGCCGCGAATTGGTACGCAATGACCTTCATCGTCTCCGCGCAACTATGACCCTTGCATATGCGGCTCTTGCAACCCTGCGCATCTGTTCTTTCCGCGAGAGGGGAGACGAAGAGTCTGACATGCTGATGGCTGAAACGACACGTGGTGGCTCAGCGGGTTCCTGGCTGCGCGCAACCTGCCCTTTCACCTAGCCATGCACAACATAAGACTGACGGGCGCTTGGACACGCCTTCAAGCTGAAGAAGAAAAAAGACTCTACGCTCATCTTTGACTGCCAAATACCTGATGGTTCGAAACAATAGTGCTCTGGCCATATCGGTAGTTGTATCTCTGAGAACCCACTGTCTTTGGCAGTCTGAGCGGACAGAACAATGAAGATGCGATGAGCACGCGTTGGTCAAAACTTATGGCATAGGCTGTCTGTTCCGCATATTCGCTAGTACTGCGCCACTCCCTCACATGCACGCTTACATATTACCATGGTTCTCTACATCTAGCCAAATTGGCCTGGGGTCAAACGACTCGCGGTATGCAGCAACCGATACGTCGCCCTCGTGATAGATGCAAGAATAAAGAGTATGTCTGATGACGCTGTTTAGCTGGCGTGTTTGATCCGCCCTTGCCATCGCTATAAACACAACAAAGAACCTTGACTCACGAGTTGCACACCCGACTCCAATATTTTACGACGAAACTATTACGAAACTATTAAAGGATTCTTCACTTTGGCGACCGAATTCTCCAACCAGTCGTCGGATTGATGAAGGTGTACGAACCGGGATTCTACCAACCAGTTCCAATCACGTTTACATCCTTGACTCAAAGCTAGAGGACGACGACCTCCTATCAAGTCACCTATTCTCGAGGCCACTTCGTTAAAAGCCGCGGTAGCTCCCATAACCCAACCATCGATATATGGGAATGCAAGCAAGTGCAAGTATTCAAAGTATTTTAACAACCGAGGAATAAGGGTAGCTCGTATTTGATCGATCTATGCAATCGCAAGACTCGAAGTTTCGACTGTAAGATCCTTCTCGATTTTGACCACGATCAGTCGCTATCCAATAACAATTGTGTGCTTACAAGCGGCTAAAAACCTCTACCCTTCGAGGGTGGGGTTAAAAACACATTGCGAGCACCGTCCAACGCAGGAACCCAATCCGATGTATGCTTGAGCCGAAGCGTCTTATACACGCCAAGATACCAACTCGACATATACAATGATGATGTGGATAGTCGTGGTTTGGGATATGCTAAAGGCTCAGGCTATGCACATGCTCAGACTTGCGTTTCCAGATCCCAGCACGGTACTATGTAACGCCTCTTTGTTATGAGCATTCTGTGAGCTTTGAATTCGCAATGAGAACTTGATAAGCTACAATGCATACCAGGTCACGTTCGAAACATCACTCAGGAGTGCTTACAGCGACTGGACAAATCACGTGGACGGGCCGGGGCACTCTCAAGTCATATGTAAGCTGACAAAATGCGGCAGTCCGGAGCTTCACCGGCCGAGCCAGGCGTACCGCAGCCAAGATGTCTGATACGAGACGCCCGGCATCGAACATTCGAAGGATTTAGGGCGAGGTCGTGCTGGCGTATGCGAGCCGGCTGAGTGGGCGGGCGATATGCAAACTAAGAAGCTCGAGTAACTAGACACCGTGTCACTCTGCATAGTTCGGTGTGCACTCTATGCGCGCGGTGATATGATTGTGGAACACGGGCGATGTTTTCTACTAGATAACGCAGGATTTCGATGACCGAGCGACCTATCATCGCAATTGGTGGCGCTAGCGAGTGCGCTAAGTCGTAAAGTCCTACCTCGAATATCCCACGCCGACCACGGCGGGCGTCAGACTGCATGACTTCAGGAACAGGGCCCTGTGACTATTGGCTTGTCGTTCCCTTTCAGCTGTCGATTACCCTCAGATGGTTTGCGATTTCTCCTTTCATGTTACGAATATGATTTGACACCGACAGATGGATGGGCAATTTTCATGGCTGACAATGTCTTGTCGTTATTCCTGAACATCTAGACCCAAGTTTTTGAGACATTCCTATCCGCACAAGCTTGGGGTCAAGCAAAGGAGTAAGCCTGGATGCGGGTAAGACGCCGTCTACACCAGGCTAGCCATATACGGTAGATTACCGCGTGGGTCTTCTTCTCTAGACTCCCAAGTGTTTAGTCTCCAGAGTGCTAACTATCGAATCACTACTGTTTGCAACAGTGGCTCTTCTCACGGTGCCGGTGGTTTGGGATATTTGGAGTGGAGAAGGGCCGCCCTCATGCGTGACCTAGTATGCCCCTTACGAAGTTGGACAAACTTGCCACTGATCAAGAAATGACCTTCCGAATATACCCCCTGCTCCGGCTCATGGGGCGTTTGCGCTTGCGTTGAGTCTGCATGGCGTGGAGCTGGGAGTCTCTGATCATCAGATCAGTACGTAACATCGTACAATTGCCTAAATCACGACCGATTCCACATGTTGTGTGTAAAAATGCTCATTAATCGCTCGCCCGCCCGCCCTTATAACAACCATCCCGAGTTCCCCAACACGCTGTTGCATATCAATTCCACAACCGGTCCTGTTATTCCTGAGTAACAATGCACTTACGAAACCTCGTAACTTGAGTTTGATTGACATACTTATCACTATCCACTATCCAGACCAATAACACCTTCTCAGTATGAACGACTTCGTTGATCCGGAAGGAACTTCCATGCCGGCCTCAAGTCCCAACGGCTTAGTGCCTATTGCAATAGTGGGCTTTGGCTTCAAGTTTCCCCAAGATATCACAAATGCTGAGAGCTTGTGGAAGCTATTGATGGAGCGTCGATCTACCATGACTGAGATTCCTCAGAATCGATGGAACATTGATGGTTTCTACAAAGAGCATGGCCATCGACCTGGTACCGTAAAGAACCGAGGTGGTCACTTTCTCGCGGATGATCCCGCCCGCTTCGACGCTCCTTTCTTCTCCGTCCAGCCCGCAGAAGCGGAATGTATGGACCCTCAACAACGCCTCTTGTTGGAGACGAGCTATCATGCTCTCGAGAACGGTGCGTTACTCCCTGCTTGCTGTTATAACTAGGGCTGATCTTTGCTTTTAGCTGGTATTCCTATGAAAGCAGCCATGGGCACCAGGACTTCAGTTCACGTTGGCTGTTTACTCCAAGAGTATAGCCAGATCTCTCAGCGTGATTCTCAGATGCCTGGTGACTACCGTATCGTCGGATCAAGTGGCTTGGCTATGTTGGCTAACCGACTAAGTTGGTTCTATGACTTCAGCGGCCCAAGCATGACGGTTGATACGGCTTGCTCAGGTGGGCTAGTCGCTTTTCACCTAGCATGTCAGGAGCTTTCAGCTGGGAGTGTAGATATGGTATGTCGTTTTTTCTATCTCCTGCACGATACCTCGAATGACTAACGACTATAGTCACTTGTCTGCGGTAACAACTTGTGCCTACTCCCAGACTCGACAGCACTCTTGAGTAGCCTCAGTATGATGTCTAAAGACAGTGTCTGTTATTCATTCGATGAGCGCGCATCGGGCTATGCTCGAGGTGAGGGCTTTGGTGTACTCATCCTCAAACGACTCGATACAGCCATTGCAGATGGAGACACCATTAGGGGTGTTGTGCGATCAACTGGCTGTGGACAAGATGGCAACACTCCCAGCATCACATCGCCCAGCCAATCTGCTCAAGAGCGACTCATTCGTGAGACATATGCGCGGGCAGGCCTTGATCTTGGTGATACTCGCTATTTCGAGGCGCATGGCACCGGTACTCCAGTGGGAGATCCTTGCGAAGCTGCAGCTATTAGCAACGTTTTCTCTTGTCGGACGCCTGAAGACCCGATCTTCGTGGGTGCCCTCAAAAGCAACATGGGTCATCCTGAAGGCGCTAGTGGAATCGCGGGTGTGATTAAGACGCTTCTTGTTCTAGAGAAGGGCATCATTCCACCGAATGTATATCCTGAGCGCATCAGCCCGGCTGTGGCGGCGGCTGGCCCCAACTTGAAGTTTCCGCTCGTACCGGCAACCTGGCCGACGGATGGTATTCGACGCGCGAGTGTGAACTCATTCGGATATGGAGGCACGAACGCCCACGTTGTTCTGGACGATGCGCTGAGCTTTCTTCGTGATCATGGTTTGTCCGGCCAACATTGCACTGAAGTGCTTGACGGTAGCAAAGGAGCAGCTGAACCAGTTACCTACGATGGCCTGGCGATCAATAGTGAGGACGGCAGCTATAGCACGGGTACTAACGCACATTCGCAATCCTTTGCAGACGATACGCCACCTGATATCATGGACGACTACGAAACCGCCCCAAAGCTGTTCGTACTATCTGCATTTGACGAGCGTGCCGTCCAGCGATCTATCTCCACTTTCGAAAAGTGGTTGTGCAATCATGCGAACGATGAGAATGATCACCGGATTCTCAATGATGTAGCGTACACCTTGGCTGAGAAGCGAACGTCATTTCCATGGAAGACTGCTTGCGTTGCTTCGCCAAATCTGCTCTCGCAACTCTCCTGGTCTACCCCTACGCGAGTCAAACAGCGAGTGAATCTGTGTTTCGTCTTCACCGGTCAAGGTGCACAGTGGTATGGAATGGGGCGCGAACTCATGGGGTACACACCGTTTCGGGACGCAATGCTTGGAGCAGATCGGTACTTCAAGTCACTTGGCAGTAAATGGTCCCTTATCGACGAATTATACCTCAAGTCGAAAGACGATTCAATCATCCATCAACCGGAGCTTAGTCAGCCTATCTGCACCGCTCTACAGGTGGCCATCCATGACTTGTTGATCTCCTGGAAAGTTCGCGCTTCGATATCTGTGGGTCACTCTTCGGGTGAGATCGCTGCCGCTTATGCTAGTCGTGCAATCTCACAAGAGTCTGCCTGGATGATTGCTTACTTTCGAGGTCTAGCAGTCGCCATCACTCAGACTATCAATCCTTCTCAGGGCGCCATGATAGCTGTCCAGGCCCCCTTTGAAACTTGGAAACATATCATGAACAAGCAGAATGCAGAATATCCAACCAATCCCGTCGTTATCGCCTGCTACAACAGCCAGAGTAGCTTCACACTTTCAGGTACACATAGCATGATTCACCAAATGGCTATCGCTCTCAAACAAGCAAATGTCGAAGTTCATACTCTCAAGATCGACGTTGCTTATCATTCACATCACATGAAGCCAGTTGCTGATGTTTATGAGAAGCTGCTTCGGACGATCGAGCCTGGTGAACAAGTAGAGGCTCAACCGTCCTTTGTCTCTACCGTCACTGGGAAGAATATTCAGCAACTCAACGAGCTGCATACTTCTGAATATTGGCAACGAAATCTTACTGGATCAGTACAGTTCTCAGCTGCGTTGCAGGATATATGCGCACGACAAGATGCCTCGACTTATTTCTTTCTCGAGATAGGCCCTCATTCCGTTCTACGTTCACCGCTACGTGATATACTCAAACAAAGCGGAAGAGATGTTGCGATCGACTACAGCTCTGTGTTACGGCGTGACCACGCCGCCAACATTACAGCTCTGGAATGTGCTGGGAAGCTCCACACCATCGGCGCAACTATCGATATAGCTAAAGTTAATAAGGACAGCGAAACCAGTCCCAAATTCCTACCCTCACTCCCGTGTTATCAATTTGAGGACAAGAAAAGATATTGGCTCGAAGGCCGAACGAGCATTCAGTACCGTCAAACACAATTTGTGCATCATGAGCTTCTTGGCTCGCGCACACCCGACTGGAACGAGCACGAAGCACGTTGGACAAATCGTATTCTTCTAGACCAATCCCCATACCTTCAAGATCATCAGATCAACGGTCTTTGCCTCATGCCTGCTGCGGGAATGCTTTCGATGGCTATCGAAGCCACGCGCCAGTACTATGGTCATCAAACCGCAGCTGTATCAGGGTATAAGCTCAAAGACGTCACATTCACCAAAGCCATGACACTTTCAGCAGACGCTCGTGGCACAGAAATTCAGCTCACATTACGGCCCGCAGTGGTCGAATCACGTGATGTGCAGCCGGGTAGCTTATGGAATCAATTTTCCCTCTTCTTACATGAGGATGGCGGATGGCACCTGTGCTGTACAGGATTTGTTGCAATTGAATACGGCAACCACCATGACAGTTCTGGAGGTCTTGCCGAATGCGCGACGGCAACGAAAGAGAAGAAACAGGCATACCTCGCAGCTTCAGAGAAATGTCGCATTGTTATCGACAGTGCTGACATCTACGATGCTTTTAGTCGAGCTGGTCTTACGTACGGTCCAACGTTCAAGGGCATGCGCAACGTCAAATGGGATCAGCACAACCAGGCTACAGGTACGATTGGCCTTCGAGATTGGCAGACGCATGCGAAGTTTAGCTACAGCGATCCGCACCTTATTCATCCAGCTGCGTTGGACGCTATTCTTCAGATGACGTTTCCAGCTTACTCCATCTACGCAAAGGACTCGTCAGCTACCACCGTGCCGACGGGCTTTAGTAACGCCTGGTTCTCTGTCAAGCTGATGCGCGATCCATCAGATGCGCAAGATGTGGCCGTGCATGCGAAGGTTTCTGGACGTGGATTCCGCAACAAGCTCTTCTCCGTCACCGCAGCGTTTGCCAATACGCAGGAAATCTGCTTCTATGGTGATCTAGAGACTTCCACCATCGGTCGCAATAGCCCATCGGCGGGCAACAAAGAAGGGCGTCGAAGCTTGTACCGAATAAACTGGCAACCGGCCGAATTCCATCATCTGACGACTCTGTCACCTCGTTTAGCGACGTCCAAGTCTTGCATTCACATTATCTATGATGAGTTAGAGCCATTGCAGTTAGACTTGATGCATACTCTTCGGCGAACAATGTCAGCGCAAGGCGACGTCGGCGTAGCTCTAGTCACATGGAGCTCGATCGACCAGCATGAGCTTGACAAGGCTTCTTGCATATTTCTTCCTGGTTTAGACGGAAATCTACTTCAGCGCATGCAAAAGGACGAGCTCGCGAAGATCAAAAGTCTGCTCTCGAAAGCTAGTACCCTCCTGTGGGTCACTTTCCAACACCAAGCGATTGACCAAAGCCCTACGGAAGGCCTCGTTTCGGGACTGGTACGTACGCTGGCGACCGAGTCTGAAGACTACCGGCTCTCGAGCATTAGCCTTGATCCTGAGACTGGGCTTGACACAGTTGCTGCCAACATTGTTAAGGTTGCCACTACGCTACTAGAACCGCAAACTGACCCAGAAGACGAGTACTGCGAGATCGATGGTCGTCTGTGCACCCCGCGTGTGGTTGACGACGCGGAGCTCACTGTCCAAGCACTGCCTACTGAAGACACTGTCGTTTATGTCACCAAACCTTGGAGTGAACTTGACAGCCCAAAGCTGACCATTGGTGCCGCAGGTGTCTTGAACACACTGCACTATGAGCAAACTTCTATCGGAATCAACGAGCTTGCGTCAGATGACGTAGTCGTTCAAGTAAAGGCAGTGGGTCTTAACATGCGGGACATCTTGGTAGCCCTTGGCCAAGTTCACGATGAAACCTTTGGAAGTGAGGTTGCTGGAGTTGTGGTAAGCACCGGATCGTCGCATGATGCAGGTTTTCAAATTGGCGATCGCGTCTTCGGCGTGACACGAGATGGCGTCGCTCAACTTGCTCGCTGTAAAGTCTCACAGCTTCAGAAAGTTCCAAACAAGATGAGCTTCTGCGAGGCCGCAGCCTACCCTGTGGCTTTTTGCACTGCCTATTATAGCTTGAAACAGTGCTATAGCATGAAGAGCGGCGACTCGATCTTGGTTCACGATGCCGCTAGTGTGTTGGGTCAAGCGATTATCAAGATTGCCGCTTTTCATGGGTACACAAAGATCTTTGCGACAGTAAGCACGGCTGATGGAGCTTTCTTCCTGGAAAACACTCTACATGTTCCGAAGTCGAACATATTCTCGACCGACAGCCTCGATTTTCAACATGGTATCCTCCGCTTGACCAATGGTCAAGGCGTCGCGGTCGTAGTGGGCTCTGAAGATCGTTTAAGTGATTCTTGGCCGTGCATCGCCTCCTTCGGACGCTTTGTTGGAGTTGGAGAGAAGGACATTTTCCACTCGACCGCCAATAGCTCAAAGGACATTGTGCTTCCATCTACCACGAAAAACATTGCTTTTGTCAGCGTCAGCTTTCAAGAGTTGGCCAAGAGCCATGTATTTGCTGACATCTTCAAGCATGTGTTGATGCTCATAGAAGACGACAAGGTCACCATTGCTTCACCTCCAAATGTTTTCAAGCAGAGCGAGATCGAGCCCGCTTTCCGGCGGATTAAGGACGTAGACATGGTGGAAAAGGTAGTAATCGAGATGGACAGTGACGAGATTGTAGTGATGGAACTCGCTCAGGATTCCGCAAAGCCCCTTTTCCGCCCAGACGCCAGCTACATCATCGCTGGTGCGTTTGGAGGTATAGGCCAGAGCATTGCTAGGTGGATGATACAACATGGAGCCAGACATCTCATCTTACCATCAAGGTCACCAGTCGATGGCACTGGATCAGAGCGTGATCACTTGGTGCAGGAACTGAAAGCTCAAGGCGCAGCGGTATATGCTCCGGTGTGCGACATCGCCAATCGTGATCAGCTTAGGGATATGCTCATGTCCTTTGCTCATCTTCCGGCAGTCAGGGGATGTATTCAAGCAGCAATGGTAATGCGAGATTCGTCCTTTGCGAACATGACAATGGAAAAGTGGCACGAGTCGCTCGCGCCCAAGGTAGACGGCTCCTGGAACCTACACCAGCTCTTACCGCCGGGCCTCGATTTCTTCATCATGCTGTCATCCTCAACTGGCATAATGGGTTCGTTTGGTCAATCAAACTACACCGTCGGAAACACATATCAAGACGCACTAGCAGCACATCGAATGCGCCACGGCCAGCGCGCCCACACTCTCGCACTCAGTATGGTCACAGGCGTCGGCTACGTTGCCCAGAACGACCAAGTACAAGCTCTACTCCGCGTACGTGGCATGCTGGAGGAAGTACCCATGGATGATATCTACAACCTTCTCCGGTTCTGCTGCGACCCGGAGCGTGTTGACACTAGCACAGTCGGTTCCCAGATCATCACACCCTTGACTCTGCCGGCTGATCTTCGAGCAATGGGCATCGTTGCACCTCTAGGTAGTACGCGGCCAATCTACCACTACTTGGACACACTTCCCTCACGCTTCTCCTCGGACACGGCATCCGCCGAAGCCAAGGACCGCCCTTCGTACAAGCTTTCCGAAGCTACTTCGCTGGCTCAAGCTACAGATATCGTTGTTGAAGCTATACAAACTCAGCTATCCAGTCTTCTCGTCGTTAGCAGAGATGACATTGACTCCCAAAAGGCGATTTATCGGTACGGTGTAGACTCTTTGGTGGCGGTGGAGATGCGCAATTGGTTTTCGAAGGCTATCGGAGCGGATGTCGGGACGACGGACATCATGAGTGATATCAGTATCTGGTTATTGGCAGTCAAGGTTGCGGGGAAGAGCAAGTTTGTTAGGGACGAGCTGAAGGAATAAGGGTATGCAGTCGTTGGGCCAGTCGTGTACATGGATCCTTTTCAAAGTAATGGCCTTGTTACTCGCTATCTACGACCCGTGCGATATCTAGTCAGATTGCTAGGTTGCATATTGTGGCGTCGTGGCCGTTTCGAGTGGGTGTATGCTTGTTACCTCTTGTAGTCTTGATTAGCTACGCTATTGCAATAGTGCTTCTTGCTCCTCCTTGGAGATACCAAAGAGGTACAGGATGTCCAACATGCTCTTGGAGTTTAGGCGAGCAGGAGCCTGCATCTGCACCTTTGGCTTTGCGTGGAAGGCAACACCCAAACCAGCCACACCCATCATGGGAAGGTCGTTGGCGCCGTCGCCGACGCATACAACTTGGTCCAGAAGTATGTTTTCTTTCTCAGCAATTTCCAGGACGTGTTGGCGTTTCTTCTGGGCGTGTACAATTTCGCCAGTCAGTTCGCCGGTAAGCGTGGCTCCGTCGTCGGAAACAACGAGATGATTGGCGAAGGCGTAGTCGAGGCCGAGTTGCTGGCCCATCCAGCCCGTCAGCGGAGTGAAGCCTCCACTGAGAACGGCAGTCTTGAAGCCTAGTCGCTTCAAAGCGGTGATGAGGTCCTTGACGCCCTCATTCAGAGTGATGCGCGGCTTGAGCGTCTCGAAGACACTGCTTGGCACGCCCTTCAACAGCTTGCATCGTGCGCGCAGGCTAGCCTCAAAGTCCAACTCGCCGTTCATGGCGGCAGCGGTGATGGCGGATACCTCCTTCTCGACGCCGATCAGCGAGGCGATTTCGTCGATGACCTCCTGCTGTATCAGGGTGCTGTCCATGTCAAAGACAGCCAGCCTCTTGTATCGGCGGTGGACTGTGTCTGGCTGGAAGACGCACTCGGTGTTCCATTTGCGCTCGAAGCGCGATACAGCCTCATGCCTCCGCAGTGTCTCGAGCGCGATGGGCGAAGCGCTGGGCAGTGGGAAGGTGACTTCGACTACCCTGCAGAGCTTGCTCGCCTCGAGCCTCCTGCTCGTTATCGTGTTCTGTTCCAGGCCGGCGATGACGCTGGTGAGGGTGGCGAAGAAGTCTGTGAGGCAGCTTTGGCTGATGTAGCTTCCGTAGAGGTTGTCGAGGGCGTTGGGCCCAGGAGTCGGCGGCTCGAGCGGGTAGTCTGCAAGGTCCTGGGTAGGCACGACGCCGTCTTTTAGCGACTCGAGCGAGGCGGATGGGATGGGGTCGCCGGGACTGCGTGGGGACAAGTCTGCATGCTGGAAGAAGTTTGGGGTGTCGGCCTTGTAGAACAGCGTCGCGACGAGGTGCGTGGCCGAGACATCGAGGGCGGGGGGCTTGGCCGTCATGATGCCATGAATCGAGTAGTCGGATGAGAGCAGCTCGAGGACAGGCAAGCAGCTGTGATTTGTTCGCAAGCAGCCGTGACTTGTTCGCAGGCAAGGCGGGGTGCATGCGACTGGAAATTTACGCAGGGATCCAGGAACAGCCCCACTGGCTCATGTAACCCCTCTGGGCATCTCAGGCACCCTATGGATGCGCGACCCAGCACCAGCGTGCCGAGGCTGCTCGTTTTTAGTGCACCTTGCGAGCTGAAGCACCAACATGGCCGTACACGTCCCCCACGATATAAGAGGCACCCCTCAGCTCCCGCTTCCATGCCCCTCGTTCTAGATAGCTTTGCACAGCACAAGACACAGCCATGGACGACTACAAGCCACAGAAACCAAACATTGTCCAATCGCTGCCCATCGACGTAACCGTCCCCTACGACGCAGCCTGGGTCAAGGCCAAGGTCATACTGATAACCGGAGGAGCGAGTGGCTTCGGCGCAGGCTTCGTGCGACAATGGGTGGCTGCCGGCGCAACCGTCATTGTCGGAGACATCAATGTGCACAAGGGAGACGCCCTGTGTCGTGACATCAACAAGGACAGTAAGAATGGCGGCTCTGCCCACTTCGTACACTGCGACGTGACAGACTGGCAATCGCAGGTCAACCTCTTCAAGGAAGCAGTCAAGAAGAGCCCACATGGAGGTCTTGACTGCGTCGTCGCAAATGCTGGCATAGCAGGCCGCGACGTCCTACAGGAAGGTGTCAACCTTGATGCAGCCGAGCCACCCCCGCCCGCCTTCAAAATCATGGATGTAAACCTCACCGGTGTGCTCTACACTACTCACCTTGCCTGTTTCTGGCTACCTAAGAACCCGGGTTCCTCGCCCTGCAGTCTGAACTCGACGCCTTCCACCACATCCCCTCGCGACCGCCATATACTACTGTTAGGCTCCATCGCCTCTCTTGCGCCCATTGCGATACAGCCGCAGTACTGTGCTGCAAAGCATGCAGTCCTCGGTCTCTTCAGAAGCCTGAGGGTTACCAGCGGCCTTCAAGGCATACGTGTGAACCTTCTCTGTCCGTATTTCATCGACACGCCCATTGTGACAGCTGGTGCGCGATTCATACTCGCAGGAGGCGGATTGGGCAAGGTCGAAGATGTAGTCGATGCAGGAACACGCTTCGTTGCCGATTCGCGCATCCTCGGCAGGGCCCTTGTTGTAGGACCCAAGATGCACGTCCGTCAAAAAGATAATGGCGAGTGGGAGCTCGTCACTCCTGGCGCTCCTGACAGTATTGAGACGGCAGTTTTCGAGCCTTATGCCGATGATTGGGAAGATCAGGATCAATGGAACCGTACCTTTGTCAAGATTTTGAACATGGTCCAGGCTGGGAGAGGCTGGGTTGGATGGGCGCAGGACATTGTCAAAGCATCGCTGTACAGTCTGGGCCTCGGGCGGTGATAACTCGTCGTGAAGCTACGACTATGTCCAGGAGCATAATCAAACACTATCGTCATCAGACACCATGATGCGTTGGCTTTGCCGGCGACAAACACCTTCTGGCGCTAGAACTATTGTGCAGTAGTGGCCAACCAATGGATGATGGAGGTCAAAAGCGTTCTCAGCTAGCTGCATCGGACCAAAAACCCCTCCAAAAGTGCTTGCAGATCGAAAACCGGCTGTTTCTAGAAGCCGACTATAACGCATTTGGGGGCATTTGTATGAGTTTGGATGGCGAGGCGGATGAATCGGAACGCTACACACTTAGGCTTGCATCGTAGGGTCACGATGCCTATGCAGCATCGGACGTATGCATCGCAGCTGGAATGCACCGACACATCCCACAGTGAGTAGATGGTGAGGCTTGTACTATACACCACCTTCTCACAACTCTGGTGTACCCAGTGGCTTGCGACAAGCACCCGCGTTGGACAATGCCATGTTTCAGAATATGGGATTCTAATCCCTGTCGCTCAACCTCGGCAAAAGAGTCGCCCAAGGAACGCCCAGGCACAAATTCAAGGTCATTGGATTAACCCGACCAAGTTAAATCCCGAATTGGGGCCTTCCGCAAGACCCGTAGTCTACATGTGATGTCATGCCGTCTGTTCCTGCTGTCCACCGGTTGGCCCTGATCGCCCGCTACGACAATTCGACGCGATTCGCACGTGTGTCCTTTCACATTTACGCGCGACCGTTGTCCACATCCAGACAAATCTACCAAGAGCTTTGTTGGCGCATGCAGGCGAAGCAGGGGCGCGCGAGTTCCTTCAGGCTTAGGTTTCGCTCTCTCTCTGTGTTGTCACCATCATCGCTCCGTCACTCCCGCCAACGCGGACCCATCACTAAGATCCAGATCGGCTGACCCACAGGACGCCAAACTTCTTCGCATAGCAGCTATGGCGAACCCTACTCTTAGTCTCAAAGACGAGGGCGTCGTCTCGCCCGTTGGTATGGTCATCGAAGAGCCGACCTTTCCGAATATTCCTGGCCAAGAGCCCACCGCGCCCGCGCCCACCCAAGACACATCGACCGCAGACATGGCTCAGAAAGACGGCGCATCGTCGCCAGACCGACCGACCCGAGCATCACAGCATGCCGCCGAGTCGACATCCAGTGTATTCACGTCGACATCGCGTCCCGCCCAGCAGAGATGGGCGACTGAGCGACCGAAACCTTCTGTGAGACACTCGTTACTGGGAAGAATGCAACAACCACGCGAGGCAAGACCAGCAGCGCCCGAGAGAGCAGCGACGATTACTTTCGACCCCGACTCCGACTCCTCCGACTCTTCAGACGATGAGAAAGAATATCCTCGCAAGAGCCTCGGTCACGCTGACGACCTCACCAAGCAAGCGACACGCAAGCCACGCGGAAGCCGGTCCGGGCCCTTTTCCCGCTTGAAGATCTCCAACGAACACTTCAACACAAAAGGCAGGGTTTCAAAAGCAGATGGACGTCTCAAGCTTAGCATATTGGAGGAGAATCTCGGTAGTGGCTACATTGCAAAAGCTCTAGGCACAGCTTTCAAGAAGCATGGCAACGATGAGGACCAGGGACCTGCGAGTTACGACGAGGTCGGAGCCACCAAGATCAAACCAGAAGATGACGAAATGGAACATGACCCTGCAAGAAGGATCAAGCTAAATATCGTTATCATTATCATCGGGTCGCGTGGTGACATTCAGCCTTTCATTCGCATAGGCAAGATCCTAAAGGAAGATTATGGGCACCGCGTTCGTCTGGCTACACACCCAGCGTTCAAAGACTTCGTGGAGAAGGATTCGGGCTTGGAATTCTTCTCCGTCGGTGGTAACCCAGCCGAGCTGATGGCCTTCATGGTCAAAAACCCTGGTCTGATTCCGAATATTGAAACAATCAAGGAGGGTGAGATTGGCCGACGGAGAAGCCAAATGTACGAGATGTTCCAAGGCATGTGGCGTGCTTGCATCAATGCGACCGACGATGAGACGGATAAAACGAACGCCAAGATGAGTAAGTCGTTCAGATCAGCTTGCGCCGTATTCTAGCTAACATGCAACAGTGGGCGACAAGGCACCCTTCGTCGCGGATGCTATCATTTCAAATCCGCCAAGTTTCGCTCCAACTCACATTGCCGAGAAGTTGGGTATACCGCTACACATGATGTTCACGTAAGTTGTTGTCACTTGAAGTCTCAATCCAGTACTAAATTACCAAAGCTTCCCTTACACACCCACGAGCCAGTTCCCTCATCCACTTGCAAACATCAAGGCCAGTAATGTCGAAGCGACCTACAGCAATTTCATGTCATATCCACTCGTCGAGATGATGATGTGGCAAGGGCTTGGTGATCTCATCAACCGGTTTCGTACCCAAGTCTTGCATCTCGAGGAAGTCAGCAGGATATGGGCGCCAGGTCAACTCTATCGGCTCAAAGTACCCTACACATATATGTGGTCACCGGGTCTCATCCCAAAGCCCAAGGACTGGGGTCCAGAAATTGACATCTCCGGTTTTGTTTTCCTTGATCTAGCTTCGTCATTCACGCCACCAGATGAGCTAAAGAAGTTTTTGGACGACGGACCTCCTCCAGTCTATATCGGATTCGGCTCCATCGTCGTAGACGATCCAGATCAATTCACAAAGCTCATCTTTGACGCTGTGAAATCTGTCGGCTGCCGTGCTCTTGTTTCAAAGGGCTGGGGTGGGTTTGGCTCCAATGCCGATTGTCCGGAGAATGTCTTCATGCTGGAGAACACACCCCACGATTGGCTTTTCCCGAAGTGCGCTGCTGTGGTGCATCACGGAGGTGCTGGAACAACCGCTATCGGTCTCAAGTGCGCTATACCGACAATGATTGTGCCCTTCTTTGGTGACCAACCGTTCTGGGGTGCGATGGTCAGCAAGGCAAAGGCCGGAGCTCACGATTGTATACCATACAAAAAGCTTAGCGCTGAACGGCTAGCAGAGGGCATCAAGCAATGTCTCACTGATGAAGCTAAAGAGAATGTGAAGAAGATCGCCGAAAGCATCGAGAAGGAAGGTGATGGTGCGCTTAATGCTGTACGCTCCTTTCACAGATCACTGCCTCTACATGGAGAGGGCAGCATGCGTTGCGACTTCCTCGATAACCGTGCTGCAGTGTGGAAGATCAAGAACACGGACATCAAGCTTTCCGCGCTCGCAGCTGAAATACTTGTCGAAAAGAGGAAGCTCAAATGGAGCGACCTGCGACTTGTTCGACACTACGAATGGAATGACTTTGGCGGACCGGGAGAGCCTATCACGGGCGTCTGGGGCAGCTTGATGACATCGTTTTCTGATGCTGCAGCAGGTGTAGGCGGTATGCCTGTAGAGATGGGGAAGAGTATTAGGAAACGGGAGAAGCTAAGGGAGAAGAAGCGCAGACATCAACAGCGTCACGAGCAGAAAAAGGCCGCATTAGTAAAGGCAAATGCAAACACGCCAGATGGAGCTCAAAGCACGGAACAGAAGCAGGACAGCCAAGATGCAGGTCGGCCACAAGCAAATCGCAACGAATCAACGCTTTCCAAAATCACGGAACCAGACGAAGAATTGGCTGAAGAGCTTAGCCGCGAAGCTGCATTTGGCTTCAGGAAGACCGGACACGCTATTGCCAGATTTCCTATGGACTTGACACTTGCTATCACACAGGGCTTCCACAACGCTCCGCGTCTGTACGGAGATGAAACGGTGCGCCGTCCACCTCGAGTGACGGGTTTCCACTCTGGCACTCGTGCTGGTCGCGACGAGCTTGTTTATGGCGTCATGGATGGCGTTTCGGGTCTTGTCACCCAGCCCTACAATGGCGCGAAGAAGAACGGTGTCATGGGCGCGGTGCGAGGCGTGGGCTTTGGTATTGGCGGCTTCGTACTCAAGGATATCGCAGCCCTTCTTGGCCCATTGGCATACACGATGAAGGGGCTTGACGCAGAATACATGAAACGATACCAACCTACTAATTATCTACGCCGTGCCCGCATTGCTGAAGGACAAAAAGAGCTGTCGATGCTGGAATCGAAATCTCAGGTTTCGGCCATTCAAGAAGCTCAACAAGGAGCCAAGCGAACCTCTGAGAAGAAGGAATCTATAGAGGAGAATGTCACCATCCGTTGGAAGGCTCTACAGAAGACGATTGCTGAAGAGAAGAAGCAGCACAAGAACGGCATCATTGGGTCACTCACAGGCCGAGGTGACCATAAAGAAGGTCAAAGAGTCGGGCGCAAGAGCACAGAAGTTGCAAAGAAAGACGGGAGGCGGTCGTACTCCAAAGGAAGACCAAACACTCATACACCCAACGACAAGCCAGGCAGAGTCTGTCCAGAGGACCAGGCCAAGGTCGTGGATCCTGGAAATGCACGGAGAAGCGTAGACGGAAACGCGAGAGGTGGAGGTATGCATAGGATGAGTACTGCTCCTACTACTTCGCTGGAGCATGGTGAGCATGTCGAAAGAAAGGAACTCCAGCTTCCACCTAAACGCCAAGTGGCTGGTGATGCTGCGCTACAGGAGGATGATTCGAATCCGCTTAGCGCGACCCGTCTGAATGACGGTGTAAAGAACAAGTCAGACCCTGAGCTTGTTAGCCCAGTTAATGAGGCTAAAGATCTGGTATCTGCAGATTCGAAGGACGCATTGGATGCTCCAGAACGTCCTTCCGCAGATGGGTCCGAGGAAACCAGGGTTGGTATTGATCCCACCGACTGGGCCGCTGTGAGGCAGAAGACTGAGGTATTGAACCTGGGCGATGAGCCACCCAGAGTGGCTGGTATATGAGATACGAAGGTTTTGCATCGCACCGTACATAGCGTGGCGTTGTTGGTCTCTGTCATGGAGTGCTATTGACTTATCCTCTGTCTCTTTTCCCATTCGATTGACTAGTTTTACGGTATAGGTTGTAATAATCAAGATACCCATGTTTGTTTACCTGAAGTACAACTACGTTATCCCATCTCCTCCTTTCCATCCGCATTGTGTTACTTGTTGTCTTTGCTTTCAAACGCCACATACTCTGGTAACTTGAACCCATCATCCCTACTCTCTGCGTCCCCCAACCATCGGCCGACCCATTCCCACCTTACTACCCTGGACACCATTGTCAAGAATCCATGCAATATCGTTCTCTTCCACGCCGAATCTGGATGCATGAACCCCGGTACAAAAGGTGGAATTTCTTGACTCTGCTCAACATACGGTCGAAACTTCGCTTCGTAACTCGCAAGCGCAGTCGCAAGAGCATCCATTGAAAGTGAAGTCGAAACAGAAGAAGAGAAAGTAGTCATGCAGCTCAATTCTCCCGCCAGAATATACGCTCCTAGAACTGCGAGCGACGTCCCCATGCCTGTCAACGGACTGGGACAAAATGCCGCATCTCCCAAACAGATCACACGATTGCGACTCCACCGTTGCATCTTGACTTGGTTGATGGCATGGAAGTAGAAGTCTGGTGCTGCGGCCACGTCGCCAAGAAGTCTGTCGCAAATCCAACCCGCGTCTGCAAACTCTTTGCGAAGAAGTTCTTGTTGTAGCTTTCTTCCCATCCTACTTGCTTCGGCCCACTGGGCTTCTTGGGCGGAGGTAGTTGGCATGAATGTGAACAACGCACGAAGTGTACCATGAGGGTCAGGACGTGTGGAAATAGTACGTGAGCCCTGTGCGACGAAAATGTTCCACCATGCCGTATCGGTTGCGCGTCGTGGTACGGTAAAATACACAGAGTACATGCCCTGATGGCTAATTGTAACTTGTTGGGACGGGAAGATCAGACTGCGTGTCTTAGACCATTGGCCATCTGCTGCCACTAGAAGATCGTACGTGCGCACTGTGTTGTCGCTGAGGAGTACTTTTACGCTCAAAGAATCATTCTGGAGGACTTCCGTGATTGTGGTATTGAAGAGATAGGTCACATTGGAATGGGACTGTGTTGCGTTGTACAAGATCTTTGCTAGATCGCCTCGCAGGATTTCGTACTCCGATGTTAGACTCGCTGAGCTTCCTTCTTTGATTGGGAAAGGTGCAAATGGCTTTCCGTATGAGTCGATAAACCGAGTGCCAAGCTCTTTGGTGTTGCAATGCTTGACTTGCGGCATCAGACCCATCTTTTTTATGCATGTTACCGCGCTGCCTGAAATGTCGACATTTTGCCCATACAGCAAAAGCGAGGGAGACTTCTCAAGGACAGTGATGGAGTTTTCGAGATTATGGGAGATCCAGTAAGCCAGTGTCGGTCCGGCAATGCCTGAGCCTACAATCAGGATGTGCATGGTTGGGGTGGTTGTCTGGCCGAGGAGAGGTGTGGTAGATGTGAACGATGGTTTGGTGAGTAATGTTCTGCCATGATGACCAGACCGAATGATGTTTTATATACGACATTTTGTTTTCTCTTGTGACCGGATGCGTGGTCTCGGGCACACAAGAAGAAAGCTGATGAGGATTCGGGGTTGGCGTGCTTCGGGTTTCGTGCATTCGGGCGACGGTTCGGGCGTTGAGCGTGGGATTTTGCGGGGCCAGGGCACTATTCCCGGTGAGGTGCCGCGTATCTACCATCTTCTAACATAGCCCCTACGCAAACTCCAGCAATCTTGTTCCTGTTGCCCGTACTTTGATTCAGTTGGTTGCGACAGACTCAAGTGCCAACTCCTGCCGCCCATGCTACTTTAAGAAGCCAAATCCAACAATGGCAACCACAATTCCTTCCTCAGGCACACACAAAAGACCAACCTTCTCATGCATACGATGTGCTGAACGAAAAGGCAAGTCATGTTGTCGTGCATGCCGTGTATGGCATACGCGCTGACTTGTGTACACTTCTGTAGTCAAATGCGACCGACAGAAACCATGTAGTGCTTGTATCAAGCATAGCGTTGACTGCATCTTCAATCCAGTGCAACCGCCGAAGAAGAAGAAGAAGAAGCGCGTCAAGGTTAATGTACTGACTGATCGACTGCGACAGTATGAAGCCCTTCTTCAAGAGCAAGGGATCGACGTCAGAAGGCTTCCAGATTGGGCAAACAATGGATCACAGCCTATGACACACACTGTGCCTGATCAACAACAGCAGCATGTCAGTCAACTGAGAACGCCTTCATCTCTCGAGTCCGGACCGTCTCCATACGCTATCCAAACGCCGAATGTTCAAGGACAGACATCTTTCAAGTTTGTCGAAAACACTCTATGGAATAGAGTGGTCGAAGAGGTGTGTGACAAGACCCTACAAAAACTCTTCCAGTTCCTATTTTGCCCTCTAGATAGTAACCGGTGCTTAGTCTCTTGATCCGGAGAACGATTTGGAAGACTCGAGTGATATTAGTGATGAAGAAGCGATATCCGATAACTCAGGATTTGCTCTCCTCAGACATACTCATACTGGCGGTAGGCCTCGCCATCCCTCGATAGACCGCATACATCAACTTTGGGAGACATTTGTCAGCAACGTCGATCCACTGACGAAAGTGGTGCATGTCCCTAGTCTGAGGCCAATGATTGAGAAAGCTGCGGATAGCTCTGGGGTCATACCACGGGCACTCGAAGCACTCATGTTTGCTATATATGGCTCCGCTGTCATGTCGTTAAGCCGAAACGAATGCGAGCAACGGTTCACTGAGCCCCGTGAGCGTCTGCTTTCTCAATATATCTCCGCGACAGAAACGGCGTTATCGCGAGCAAAGGTGATGGAGACTACCAGTATAGTTGTTCTCCAGGCTTTAGTCATACATCTCATTACAACCCGCGACATCTACACACCACGCGCCAACTGGACCCTTACTGGTGCAGCTGTTCGCATCGCTCAAGGCATGGGTCTAGAGCGCGACGGAAAGTATCTAGGACTATCTCCCTTCGAAACCGAGATTCGCCGGCGTATATGGTATCAGTTGAAGACTCATGATTCTCGGGCTACGGAGTTGTGTGGCCTTTCGAAATACCGAGATCCTGATGTCGGTCCCCACCGAGCTGAGTGGCCTCTCAATGTCAACGATGATCAGTTGTATCCCAGTATGACTGAACTACCCCTACAATCGGATCGACTGACGGACGCTGTTTTCATCGTGACAAGGTGTGAGATGGGAAAGTTCGCTGCCGCGCGTATCGCAGCCCTTCGACAAGAAGGAAAAGACCTTAGCCAGATGAACCTTGACCATTCGGGAAAAGACAAAAAGGACCGCGAGAGTAAGATTCAAGAGCTCCAAGAGGCTATCGAAACGAAACATCTTCGTTACTGTGATCCCTCTCAGCCTTTAGATCTTGTCACAATGCTAGTTGCTCGATATGGCCTGAACGTAGCCCGGTTCTTGATGTATCATCCACGGAGCTGGGGTAGTATCGAGCAAACACCGCTTGAGGAACGCCAGAAGATATGGGAAGTTTGTCTTAAACTTCTCGAACAACAAGTGATGTTACAGACTAACCCCTTTATCCAACGGTTTGCATGGAACACGCCCTGGTATCGGCAATGGCACGCTTTCATTCACGTATTGGACGTTCTCCGGGCCAATCCTGAGGTTTTTGATGTTGAACGGGCTTGGAGACTCATCGGTGAAACCTACGACAACAATCCAGATATGATTGAGGACATGAGAAAACCCGTTCATGCTGCTGTGGGCCATCTATGCTTGAAGGCATATGGTGATCTGGAGGCGCTACTTCGTTCAAGAGATGTAGTCATATCGTCGGTACCCAGTTTTATAGCACGTCTACGTCACCAACGCGATTGTGCAAGACTGAGACGGCAGAAACGCGATGCGAATAGCAGTCATGTTGCTACCTTTACTGATACAGTCAAAAGTAATACGCGTCAGCTTGGCGGCAGTATCCCAGTTGATGACTCTGATCTCTTACTGGATTCGACACCCAATCCAATCCAAACGCCATCTGGTCATCCTCATACTGTCTTTGATGGTACCAATCCT
Source organism: Alternaria arborescens (assembly GCF_004154835.1). NCBI lineage: Eukaryota > Fungi > Ascomycota > Dothideomycetes > Pleosporales > Pleosporaceae > Alternaria > Alternaria arborescens. The sequence continues at coordinate 30,520 of NW_021167863.1, read as the reverse complement.
TCCACGTTCTCCAACGACTTTGACGGTTCAGGTTTTGATATCATGGAGATGGATGGGTTGGACACCTTCTTAGCTGCGGACTATATCGTCGACGATATGGCATTGGACCCCATCGACTGGAGTAAATTAGATGACTGGCTTGCTCATGTCACTTGATGCAGGTAGCCAGCTATGTCCATACAGTAAGTTCGATCCAGGACTTCGGGTGAGATGAAACCAATTTTCGGATTCGATCTACACTTGAAGGATTCTGGCATAGTCTATGTCGTCGATACACTCCACTAACACCAACAATTACCGACAGATGCTAGGATCGGAAGCCCTCAGTCGCGACACCGTCCTCCCTGAAAAGCTTTGAGCACGTTGTAAATAGCTGCGTCTTTTTTCTTCCACTCTTTGTCCTCATCCATATCCTCCAAAGCGCCGAATTTGTATAAAACTCCTTCGTTTCTCGTGCTCGCTTCTTGGTTCTTGATCCTGTCCCCGCAGGGTGCTTCGTATCGTGTTGGCGTGAGGACATGGACTTCAAGGGTAGCGCTCTCTACATCGCGGATAAACTTTGCTATCATCTGTCAGCTCTATCTGCATGTCGGAATCGGTGTGAAGTGTAGGAATACATGTAAGAGGAAAAGTGGTCTTACTCCATGGTATATCCAGCGTTTTGGCCTCGATTCGAGCCTTGTCTCGTGCAATGGAGCGCTCTTGTGTCTCCCATGTCTTCAACGGATGCGCAAGTTTGTTAGCCACATCTGTCTTCGTAAGGTCGTCAAGAGATGGCGAATGCAAACGCTGTGTTACAGCGCGAGAGACAAGCTGTCGATACTGCACTCCCCTATCATCATTTGTCGCGTTTCGTTGCGTCCTCGAGTAACCTCTAGTGTGAGCATTCGACGACTTGGATGATTGACGTTCTTGTAGTGTAATTGCCATGATACAGTATGTCGGGTCAGGTCAGAACATGGAGTTGCGCAAGTACAAAGAAGAGAAACCGACTAGCTACTGTCAAGGCATAGGCGTTTGTAGCAGGATACAGTGAACATGCTGTGTGTTCAATATTGAATGTACAACAAGACGGCCAGACGTGCTTGTCGGCCATGGCGCTTTCGCACTCGACGAAGTTCTTTCGCCCAATACATACATGCTCTTCACACCTTGTTCATACCTTACAAACTCAGTCCCTCAGCTAGTACCGCACCATACCAGATCATAGCCCCCAAGCCCACCATGTTGACCAAACTGCTGACGCCGTGCAAGATGCCAAACTGCTTGTTCAAGGCCTGCATCTCCTTGCTGTGTGGCCCGGCATCGTAGCTCTTCTTCCCATCCCTGGTCTCCTGATGTTTCCTCAGACCCATGACCTCGGTCGTCTTGGGCCCAATGTACACCCAATTCACCAGCGCCGTGAGGAACATGGTAGTATGTAGCCAGGAACTCAGATTGTCGGTTGCAGTCGGTGGCATGGGAGACGAAGAGAGGAATGGAAGCAGGGAGGGTGCACCACCACGCGGATAGGTGAGCAGCATTACAACGGGAGTAAGAGTTTGGAGCGTAAAGTATACAGGGAAAGTGTGCTTCTGAAGTGTGGAGAATTGGGGACGCGGGAGGACGCGGAAGGCTACGATGCCTGAGACGAAGGACTGGAAGAGGGTTGAGCCGAGGAGGGTGCCATAGCTATAGCTCTGTTATCAGACGTGCCTGGTTTTGAGCTTGCAAGGTGCAGTTGTTATACCTGAGCAAATGGTACGTCGCCGGATTCTTGAACGACGAGAATGACATGGTAGCGGTTACGTGTTGTAGTCAGTCTTGTTGTCGGGAGCTGGCAATATGGTATCGACCAGAAGCAAGCTGACAATAGAAGGGAGGAGCAAAGTCACAGTTTCAAACGAGCGCCACGAGCAGTAGCAGCCTCGGCAAATGATGATCTCACGACCTGTCTGACGACGCGTTGGGTCCCTGCATGCTACCCGCGAGCCATGCCACGTACAGCCTAGCACGCATGCCCCGCTAAAGATTTCGCGAGCCCCTCCATAGCGCATCATTGCGTCGTGCGGCCATCCATCACTTTCGGCTTGTCTCAACGAATCCCCAGCCGACGCCCACCGTATTCTTTCCAAATACACTCACGTCCGCCCTCGGAATGTTACTGCCGTCGCTGATAAACCTCCGCCGCCCAAGCAACACGCCTCTCGAGCCAGAAGACATCTTTGGCTCCTCCCTCGGCGGCATCTTCACCGACGACACGCAAAACCAGCATGGCGACGATCCAAACACGGTCATCTTGTATCGCAACGCCAAGTTCGGGGAGCTGGAGTTGAGAGTGGCCGATTTCAATGGCGAGGAGCAGAGACGAAAGTTTGCGCATTACCTGTGGAATGCTGGCGTTATGATGGCAGAGCTGGTCAGTGGGCGGGTTGAGGGTGGAGACTTGGGCGCAAGCGGCAAGGGTCTGCTCCAAGATGAAGAGGGCTGGAGAGACGGCGAGTGGTGGACAGACAAAGAAGAGGAGAAGAAGTGGAGTGTGGAGGGCGAGACGGTCTTGGAGTTGGGCGCAGGTGGGTTGGGCCGGAAAGATAGGTGAAGAAAAGAGTACTGATGGAACACTTGCTCGCAGGCGTGGGGCTAGGCGGCATTCTTAGTACACTGGCAGGCGCGAAAGAGGTATGCCCCTACCCGGACCACCCGCATCATTGGACTAACAGCTTGATAGATTGCCATCACCGACTACCCGGCCGCTCCCATCCTCGATACCCTCCAAGCCAACGTCGCCAAGAATGTCCCAGAGCTGTTGAAGCCCAATGTGACCGTCCAAGGCCATCAATGGGGCTCTACAAGCACCCCCTTTGAAACTTCACACGCACACCACTACACGCGCATCCTCGCAGCCGATTGTCTCTGGATGCCATGGGAGCACCAAAGCCTCGCCCAATCGATGCTGCATTTCCTCTCCAACGAACCATCTGCACGTATATACTGTATCGCAGGCTTTCACACGGGCCGCGCCAAAGTCGCGCCCTTCTTCGAAGAAGTGGTGCCGGAGCAAGGGCTCGAGGTAGAGGAAATATACGAGATGGATGTGAACGGACAGCGGCGGTCGTGGGCCAAGGAGCGCGATGGTGGTTTGGAGAACATGGGCGAGCGGAAGAAGTGGCTCGTTTTCGCGCGGATACGGCGGGCTGTTCCACCATAGCAATAGTAGCGGTAGGAACCTTTCCTCCCAGCAAAGAAGCGCGGAATCACGTCCTCTTGAAGCAGAGCGTAACAACACTGCTGCCTGTCTTGCCTCCGAAAGTAAAGCTGGGGTACTTGACTTTTCCCTCAAACTCAAACTCTCCTCCTCCAAACCAGCCCTTGAGCTCCTCTTCTGTCCAATTACAGCTCGTTATGAGAAATCGGCCGCCCTTCTTCGTGAGGGGCTCGACCTTTTCCCTGTATCCCTCGCAGATCCTGCGACCTTGAGCGTCTTCCTCTTGTGACAAGCATATAGCGTCAAACGTTCCTTTATCCAGTACAACGTCGAAGCCTGAGCCCAACCATGCGCCCGGTGGCTGCGACAGGATATCCCACTCATGAAACGCAATGTCCTTATAAGAAGCGTCTTTCGCATCGCGGATTGACGTCGCAAGCGTAACGCTCTGCGCAGAGTAATCAACCCCCACCATCTCGCCGTTCCACTCGTCTTCCCGCAGCGCAAACAGTAGATGCCCATTCCCTGTTCCCAGGTCTAAGAATCGTGCAGCTTTCTTGTCGCCCTCATCGCCTTCTTTGTGTACGTGGCCTTCATCGCCGAGATCCTCAAGAAAAGACAACATGCGCTCCTCGGCACCCGCGTCGCTGAACCATATCGTTCCCTCGTCCTCTGCGTTCGCGGCGAAGTTTTGGCGCTCGGTGCTATAGGCCGCGTCCCAGTAGGATTTGGTTCCCAGCTCGCTGGGATCGAGGTGTGTAGGTGCAGTCATCGAGTGGGTATGCGGAGGAAAAAGAGCAAGTGTAGTCGCACAGGAGACCTGGTGCTGTTTTCTGGAGGGGCAGCTGTTTGGTTTCTGGCTAGATGCCCGCGCACCATGCAAGCGAGGCTGCGCTAAGAATGACAGGGTATAACAATTGAGTCGACCAGACATTTACAATCAACCTTCGCTACTACGAATTATCTCGCCAATATATACCATCAATCCAATAAGGCAGTCAAGCCACAACGTAGTCATCTCCTTTTTCTGGTAGACTCTTCCGGCCTAGTTCTGAACCTCACCACCTTTCAGTGTACGAAGACGCTTGTTACCCATTTTAAGTTGTACAATTACTTACTTAGGTATTCAAAGAGTGGTATAGGCTTTCGGATGGAATTCTTGCATTCTTTTTTGCCAAGCTAGCATGGTTCATGCAATATCTAGCCGATTGTTGTACTCCTGAAGACCGTCGTCATCAACAGTCTACGATAACTGCCGCTAAGCGGTACTGTTCTTCAATCGCATGAACAATCTCAATCACAGAATATTCGGGTATGATGATATACCCCCATTTAGCATGGCTCAAAAGCCTTTTTTTTTTACAAGGGCGAAAGGTGAGCTCCGATCGAGAGTGAAGTCTCGATGACGATGGAACGCAAAATCCATGTTCTCTGTAACAGAAGGATGTAGACAGCACTTGAATGCTTCTATCGAGAACTCGTCAGAGAGAGAATACATTGCTGAAGTCGTTTAGCGTAAGGGAACGTAAGGGCAACCAGACGTGTGATGCGAACATCTCAGTACCATCGCTTGTCCTTGAAAGCGGACACACCCTTTTCAAAAAATACATGATGACCGTAATGCTGATAGCCATCCTGGTACCTCTAAAGCCTCAGAAAGGGAAGCAACTCATGAGGTGGTGTTACCAGGAGCCAAGTATAATCGTCTGCGCAGTGAGGTATCAAGCCCGGGCGCTGGCCTTCATCTTTCTGATAATCTAACGAATATCTTGTGCGCATCAATGTAGCGTTGCCGCAAGCCTCTTCGATCACTCTCACCAAGAAGCAATTCTCTCGCAACCTTCATATGACTGTGAACGACGTGTAGCCAACGAAGGAGTTCATTATACGGCTAGGTTGATTCGTCGGTAACACATAGATTGTATGCTGGACGGAAGATTGCAGCTTGAGGTTGGCTAGGCAAGTCTCTGCCTGAAGGATATCGTAGTATTAGCTCTTCGATGGCTCCCGGGCCTTAGCTTAAACAAAACGAACCGTATACCTACGCTACCGAGTTGGCATCTGACAACCTTCACTGCGGTAGATCAGGCAGGGCAACAGATGGAAGAAGACAAGCTCGAATGTGAGATTTGCTCCAGAGGTTCAGATTTTTGTGACGCACATAGCCTGTGTAGATGGGCGAAACGATGTTGCCTTGGTGGTAGAAGCTTGATGAAGCTCTGCAAGCCCAACGTTCCCCGGAGTGAAAGTGGAAAGCTTGCGCTGCGTCGCGATGGTGATAACGGTTGGGTTTCGAGCGAGTAGATCTCCATCCTGGAACAATTTTTCTTTCAGCCGCTATCACTACGTTAAGGAAAGAAACTAAACACCTCTTAGGGCAGAGTACTTCTTCCTAGTACAATAAAGCGTATTAGGTCTATGTAGATATAAATAAGAAACCTAGAAGACTACAATGCTGTAAATCCTTATAAGTTTTCTTATTAAGAGATAATGTAGACTGTAAAATGTACCTTGTTATTTCTGTATCTGTCTAGTTTTTTCCTTTTATGAGGTGTATGCTTAGTGAAGTCAGCGTCAATGTAGGTTGCCACTCCAGGTTCCACGTCGGTAAAGGGCGGCATATGAGCGGTTACAAGGATTGTCCCACGATAGTTGGGCGGAAAGATGGTGGGCGTCTGTGGCAGCGCTTAATGAGTCAACGAGGGCCCATTTATGGCTCCATAAGCAGCAATGCCCAAGGTGACGGTAAGGTCGATGGAATCAGTGGCTAGCAGCGGAACGTAAGAAATGGACACGGTGTTGTGCATGATCTGGATAGTACCATCGACGAGGCCACTATAGACTCCGCTTGCAGTGGGGCTGGGTACAGATTATGATGGCAATCTCAGTACCCCGCCAAAAGTTTGCAGTGCGGCAAAGGTGACGCCGGGACTGTTTCAGCGCGATGACTGCATGCCAGGTCAGTCTCCAGGATAAGACAAATCGGCCGTGAAGGTAACAATCGAGCATTGTGCAAAAGCAAAAGCTGTAGCGCGTAGGTGACGCGGGTACGAAAAAAGGGCTGATGGGCAAACAATGACGATGGTCCCAAAGACTCGCGTGAGGCAACTGCGGCTGTGGCAAGGCTATAGCAGGCGGTCAAGGCGGGTGGAAGGGCTCCATGGCATGTGGGCCAATTAAAGGGACCCGTTTTGCCTCTTTCGCAGTTGAATTCGTTGCAAGTGAAGGAGTTTTCGTAGCCCAACGGGGACCTAGCGCCTAAAACTAGCACAGACCCACAGCCCTCCAGGTATATTAGCACCCGACCCCTCCATCACTCAACTTTTCTTCTCCGTCCAACTCATACCTTACACCGCGCGCTGTAAATCTGAGTATCAAACAACTTCCCCTCACCACCACATAACCTCAAACAACACAACACCGCCAACATGGGGTAAGTGACTCTGCCTGCCTTCCGCCTCGAACCAGTGGAGCCTCGACATTTGCCCACTGGAAGAGCTCGAGGCTGCCACGACCACCCTTGGCACACCTCGCTAACAATGGCTGCAGTAAGGAGAAGATGCACATCAACGTGGTCGTTATCGGCCACGTCGATTCCGGAAAGTCCACCACCACCGGCCGTAAGCCCTCCCTCTCCGAACGACTGCGGGGTCAAACAACTTACACTGGGATACAGACTTGATCTACAAGTGCGGTGGTATTGACAAGCGTACCATCGAGAAGTTCGAGAAGGTATGGCATCACTTTTCTTTCACGCGGCCTGTTGCGCCCACCTGATGCTTTCTCTGAGCGCGTAGCCAAAGCCTGGCTTATCGCGATGAGGGGCATTTTTGGGTGGTGGGGGTGTGCGAACTTTTACGCGCTAGCGCTAGTCCGCATGCGGCCTTCGCGAACTCCAACGCAATGACGCACATGTAATTTCCCCATTCTGGCCACAGCGAGCTAACAAGCCTCACAGGAAGCCGCCGAACTCGGTAAGGGTTCCTTCAAGTACGCATGGGTCCTCGACAAGTTGAAGGCCGAGCGTGAGCGTGGTATCACCATCGACATTGCTCTCTGGAAGTTCGAGACTCCCAAGGTTAGTACCCCTCTGCCTACTACATCAAGCTCTTTACAATGCTAACATGTTGTACTCAGTACTATGTCACCGTCATTGACGCCCCCGGTCACCGTGATTTCATCAAGAACATGATCACTGGTACCTCCCAGGCCGACTGCGCTATTCTCATCATTGCCGCCGGTACTGGTGAGTTCGAGGCTGGTATCTCCAAGGATGGCCAGACTCGTGAGCACGCTCTCCTCGCTTACACCCTCGGTGTCAAGCAGCTCATCGTTGCCATCAACAAGATGGACACCACCAAGTGGTCCGAGGAGCGTTACCAGGAGATCATCAAGGAGACCTCCAACTTCATCAAGAAGGTCGGCTACAACCCCAAGCACGTTCCCTTCGTCCCCATCTCCGGTTTCAACGGTGACAACATGATTGAGGCCTCATCCAACTGCCCCTGGTACAAGGGTTGGGAGAAGGAGACCAAGGCCAAGGCCACTGGTAAGACCCTCCTCGAGGCCATCGACGCCATCGACCCTCCCAGCCGTCCTACCGACAAGCCCCTCCGCCTTCCCCTCCAGGATGTTTACAAGATTGGTGGTATTGGCACGGTGCCCGTCGGTCGTGTCGAGACCGGTATCATCAAGGCCGGTATGGTCGTCACCTTCGCCCCCGCTGGTGTCACCACTGAAGTCAAGTCCGTCGAGATGCACCACGAGCAGCTCACCGAGGGTGTCCCCGGTGACAACGTCGGCTTCAACGTCAAGAACGTCTCCGTCAAGGAGATCCGTCGTGGTAACGTTGCCGGTGACTCCAAGAACGACCCCCCCAAGGGTGCCGAGTCCTTCAACGCCCAGGTCATCGTCCTCAACCACCCTGGTCAGGTCGGTGCTGGTTACGCCCCAGTCCTCGACTGCCACACTGCCCACATTGCTTGCAAGTTCTCTGAGCTCCTCGAGAAGATTGACCGCCGTACCGGAAAGTCTGTTGAGAACTCTCCCAAGTTCATCAAGTCCGGTGACGCCGCCATCGTCAAGATGGTTCCCTCCAAGCCCATGTGCGTTGAGGCTTTCACTGACTACCCTCCTCTCGGTCGTTTCGCTGTCCGTGACATGCGTCAGACCGTTGCCGTCGGTGTCATCAAGTCCGTCGCCAAGGCCGACAAGGCCGGCAAGGTCACTAAGGCCGCCCAGAAGGCTTCCAAGAAATAAGCGCTCTCTTCTTGGGTTGCTTGTTTCTCTTCTTTCGTCTCTAGATACCTGGTTCTGGGGATGTGGTTGCTTCGGAAAAGCTGTGATGACTTTTGAAACGTGTCATGCATAACGGTCTGGGGTCCTGGCGTCGTCCTTCCATAGTTTCCATAATGATATGAATGAAAACATGGGTGGGATATGAACAAAAACCTCTCCTCTGACATGCGTGACTGGTTACTGTTGATGGTGTCTCTACTTCCTCGTGGTGTCTATCACATCGCCCTGTATGGTGTGCCTATCACCAGCAATACTTTGGTCGTCGAGGTCTTATCAAAGATGGTGACAAATGTCTCACCATGCGTCGTGCTCTTATGTGGTGTCGGTCGCGCTTGTACTTACACTACATCAAAGAGAGAAACTAACATCCCTTTGGAGTAGAGTATCTCTTCTTACTACAACAAAGCGCTTTAAGAGCTAATGTAAGCTGCAATGTAAAGCTTGTGATCTCTATACCTGTTTAGTTTTCCTTTAATTAGAGTGTTGGATCCAGGGAGGCAACTAACTGTGCACATCAGACTACTTCAAGTGCTCAGCTCTAAGATGTTCACGATTGTAATGCTGGTAAAATGCTTGTGCTACAAACTGAGGGTTTCCGGTTCGTCATTAAAGAGGATCGGTTTTGGATTCTTTTGTTTGCGTGAAAGTTGCCGAGGAGCACTGCGAGCGTCCATTGCTGGGATATTCTTTACACCTAACAAGAGTTCATCATGCTTCATTAAGCTCATTCGGTATTGTATCAGATGTGAAGAAGCTGGCAATTGTTGTGGCTTTGGCTTCGAGACCGGCCCACTCTTTCGACTTTAGCGCTGGCGTGGACTCACCAACTACATGCACGTGCAGGCCAGCGCCGCTCTACAACGTTACATTTTCATCCCTTTGTACGAGCAATGTCAGCGGATCTTTTCGCGGAATTTGGAGCCGACTCCCCCTCGGATCAACAGCAGTCGCGGCCCGTCAACACGCAGGCGACTACCGCTCCACCTGCTCCGTCAGAATTCAGCTTCTTCAACAGCCTGACCAACACCCCAATCCCAGCATCATCGTCGCAGCAACCTCCGCCCGTGGGCAATAATGAGAACTTTGTTTCCAGCTTCATTCAAGAATCTACAGCTGAAGACAACGACGACTGGGGTGATTTCGAGGGCGGCACATCTACGGAACCCGCTCCTGCCGCCAAGCAAGATCTGTTCGCATTCACATCGCCTCCGGTCCCCCAACCACCATTGAATGCCTGGAACGTGGGCTCAGTTACAAATGACGCCTTTGTATCCAAATCGCAATCGTCCTGCGAGCCGACACAGCAAACTTGGCAGCGAGCACCTATCGTGAAGGCCAAGAAGTCTGCGGACCCAAGCGTACTGTTCGATGCAGAGGATGATTTCGATGATGATGACGACGACTTTGGCGATTTTGAGGGCGAACAGGAAAATAAAGCGCCTTCTACAGCACCTGTTGCATCATCCCCAGCACTCGTGGACCTATTAGGGGATATGAGCATATCACAGTCTCAACCACCTGTCTCGAGGGGTGTAAATACTGTCAACGCAAGTCAGATTTTCGAGGGCCAAATGGCCACGAGTAAGAAATCTAAGATCGGATTCGGTGCTTCTACTAGACCAGAACGACCGGTCCCAACACCCGCACCGCCAGCACAGAAAGAAGATGACGGATGGGATGAATTCGATGATTGGGAGGCTTCTATTCCTACGAAAGCACCGAGCAAATCCGGAACCATGCAGTCGACCACGAGTGCTGCATTACCCACTACACCAGCTCCAATACTTTCCCCTACAATACCAGGTCCACAGCCCAGTGAACTACCACCTACTAACGTGCCGCCGCCCGGTATGTTGTTATCACTTTTCCCTTCTCTATTTGCGGAAGCAAATGAGAAGTTGTTCAAGCCCATGGCAGCGCAACCCCTACCCATGAGAAATAAGTTACTGGCCGAGCCCACAACAATCGCATACCTTGAAGGCTACATAATCCTTGGGAACGTTGCGGCACACATCATAGCTGGCCGTAAATTGCGCTGGAAGCGAGACCAACACCTGTCCCAAGGCATGCGAATAGGCCCTGCGTCGTCACGAGCAACTTCCGGGATGAAGTTGACAGGTATCGACAAGGGCGAGAACATGAAGGAAGAGCGAGAGGTCTCAGATGTGGTGAGAAGTTGGAAAGAGCAGGTTGGGCGACTGCGACACGTCGTATCCGGAGCAAATCAGATCAAAGCTGGTTCTTTGGATCGTGGGCCAGACTTGCAAGAGACAATGCCGGTAAAGACATTGAAGCAGTCTGAAGGCGGCATACCAGCGCGCCAAGCTTGTATGCTATGCGGGCTCAAACGGGAGGAAAGAGTGACGGCAGCCGATATGGCGACAGACGACAGCTTTGGCGAGTGGTGGATAGACCAGGTCAACATGCATCGAGGTATGCTTATCAGGACGCCATGATGAAGGCAATTGCTGACTGTAGAATTAGGCTGCAGGAATTTCTGGAACCAGCACAAAGATACTCTTCGACAACACTGATGGCTCGAAGCCTCCCCAGATGTCCAGATTTGGTGCATGAGTCGGCACACGGCATGCGCAGGAGCCATGTTCAACCAATGGCATTTTCCGGGGTATGCGGAGCTAATCACGGTGGTCGCAACATGCACGATTTTCTGCATGACGAGCAGAGAATTCAAATGCCTCCATTGAGCGTCTGACATCTGTTACTTCCATACTCACAGTACATGGTGGTGCTGGAGAAACAGCGGTATACCAGATGCCTATGGACATAGTATGACGACATGGACATCGGTTAGATTGGCGGGACGTTCACCCTGCTCGCCAGTTGATGGATGGCGCGGCAGAGCAGCACATGTCAGAGCAAAGGCTAGCGGAGGCTTGCCGGACGGACGAAGCCAAGGCCGGGTGCGGACGCTGGTGCGACACAAGTGGATGCTCAGCCAGAACCAGCGTATGTCCCAGGCATGGTACGCATCTTTACTTTATTGTGCAACCTCGCCGTCTAGCGTGTTATGATGTAGGACTCTGGTGGTGTCCCGGCCCAGGCGGTCTGGTAGATCTGATCTGATAGCGTCGACGGCGGGTGGATCGTCTGTGCTTGTCGCGGGGCCAGCGTGGGCGCAATGCAAATAACGCCGTTGGCGTCTCAAGTCGCATAGTGCCCGCGACGTAACTACATGCCATTCACTGTGCACGCCTACTGCTCATCTCTTGCGTCTGGTCTGCCCCACGCATCGCATCGCATCTCTTACTGAACAGCCGTACCCGTTGCAGGTGATATCCGACTCCAGCCCTCAGCAACCCTGCAGCCCCCACCAAAGCCTTTGCACCACCCACCCACGCATCATCCAGCCGTACCCCAGAAGCGATACAGCCACCCCAAACGCGACACACGGGTCAGTACACATCAAGCTGTGTACCTGTAGACCAAGGGCTAGTCATCTCGTCGTTGTTCGCTGCTTCTGATCTTACCGAGCCGAGACAATTGCCCAAGCCTGGGAACAGGCGCTCGTACGCCTCAGGGAATGAGCAGGCCAAATGATCATGGTACGTCAAATGACCCTCCGCCTCACGTCGTGACGCCCACGACTGCCTCGACGGCTTGTGTCACCAAGAGCCCATGGTGAGCTTTGTAAGCTTGACCGCCCACAACACTGCGAGACATGTATGCTCTGAGAGAGGAGCTGGACGGAGCCACTGCACCCACCTGGACTACGGTACACAATAGACACCCGACCCCAATACTTACAACTTGCTCTGTACCGCTGCCACTACGTCGCTCGCCACTAGTCATTGCATACTCGTGCTCCATATGAACTTGTTAGCTGACGTCCTCACCCCGCCAGGCTCTCTACCAGAAGAAGCACCCTTCAACTCCTTCGCACAGTCACAGCACCTCTCCGAATATGCCCCGCTGGTCAAGACGAAAAGCACCTCGAGCCTGCTGAACTGGCGAACGGGGCCGCCGCCACCCATCGACACGGCCAAGCGCCTGAGCATCGATGCAGGGCAGCTGGACCGCATGGCAAGGTGAGTGGAACGTCGAGATAGGCGGCCGTGCAAGGACGCTGGTCAGGAAGGAGCACTCTTCGCGTTGTGGGTCATGGCTGACACACATTGCACCAGGTCGCCCATCGTGTCCGAGCATGAACACGGTCTGGGATCCTCAGGCCTCCGTCGCATCCGCCAACAGCCAGGCCCGAGACAGCTGCAGTCGACCCAACGAGCTGCTTCGCTGAACATTTCCACGCCACCAGTATCGAGACATCCTTCCGAGTCTGCGCCCACTGCCCCCGCATCACCGACCTTTGCTTTTGGTGAGGATCTCACTCGCTTTCCCTCCGAGTCTCTACACTCGTTTTCTTTTGCGACGCAATCAGAAGAGTTTATACACAACCGCCAGAATGTGCTGAAGCGGTCCATCGAGTTTATGCGCGACAGGCTGGGCTGGGCCGCGACAAATCCTGGAATAGCAAACGCCCAGGCAAAACTCAGCGGCGATCAGGAGGTGCAGAGTATGATGGAGCTGCTTACAAGAGCAAACCTCATAGGCCAAGACGGCACGGGAGCCCATGGACTGGGTGCGCTGGGTCCCGTAACAGGGCCGGCGGACATGTCTGGCGAGAACCCATTCGAGAAGGGTTTCACAGTTGATCGATCAGCGAGCCCCGAGAGCATGCTTGAGGCTGCGAGACCACCAGTACACAGAGTGACTACGACCGATGTCATCGACACCAGCAGTACACCAGAAGCTCGCCAAGAAGGAGCCTCACCGGGTACCGAAATCGCCCCCAACGCGTTGAGCACACGAGCAGCGGCAGCTTCTCCGCCTCCACCACCTTCGCAACCTGCACGTCCCCAAAGAGCTGCGCTCAAACGAACTCTGACCGACGTTGCGCCTCTTACGATCCAGAGCCAACTGCACGATGCACTAGCGCAGCCATACCGGGTGGGAGACCAAGAGAAGATCAGCGACCTTGTATCCCCTACCATTATCCCAACTCTGCCGCCGAGTTTTAGCAATGCACCAGGGCCTCATTCCGCGGGATCAGCACCACATGGACATGGAAGCCGACACGCTCCAGCAGCACAAGCCATCTTCACCACCGAAACAGATACGCCATGGACCATTACATCTGCAAACGACTTGGCATGCCTTGTATTCGGTGTGACGAGGGCTGAGGTCCGCAAGCTGGGGATACTGGAAGTCGTGCGAGAAGACCGTAGAAAGTGGCTCGAAAGCAAGCTCAGAGATCCCGAGGTTGGCTCTAAGAATGCACTGTCCGGAGCATCTCCTGCAACTAACAACCTGAAAGTCGGCAGCGGTGTTACTGCACGGTTACTGAGCAAGGCTCCATCGCGCGTGATAGCCGCGAGGAAAGCACAGACAGACGATGGCAGTGGATCCTCGTACTACAATGCGAAGAAGACAGGCAAGCTGAATCATGAACATAAGGGCTCAAGAGGTGTTTTACTTTGTGGAGATGTCATTCCGATCCAGAAGCGTAATGGCTCAACTGGTTCTGCCAGCTTGTGGGTCAAAGAGAAGCGGGGTAGTCTCATCTGGGTGCTTGAAGAGATTGCGGAAGATGTCGTATATATCACGGTCGACGATGTAGGCTGCGTATCCAAGGGCTGGGGCGCAACAGAAGCTATCTTTGGGAGCGATCGGTTACGGAGGGGAATGGATCTCAAGCGACTCATACCAGGCATACCACGACTCCGAGGAACAAACACTGGGGCGCTAGACTACGAGTCGATCGACGAGTTTCGCAGCTACACCGCGCGGACTTCAAACAGCATCAATATACCAGTAACCGTGGAGGCGATGCCAGGCGAACCCACTTTCCGCATCTCTAGTTTCCCACACATCGCGGGCATCATCGTTTTATCTTCCGACGATCTCAAAATCACAAGCTCCAATTCCGTCTTTTCATCAGCTCTGTTCGGACAACCACGACCCGAAGGTATCCACGTGAGCAAGCTCATACCCGCATTCGACAAGATACTGCATGTCATGACCGATGAAGATAAGATCGAGCTGGTCGACGGAATAGTCATCCCCGAACACAGCTTCCGCCGTGCCCGTGCCCTGCTTGCAATGCGGGAGGGTAGTGCAGATGCGGCAGCCATCTTCCTGCGACCAAGCGGATTGCCAGCTCTACATCGTGACGGTTCGGAAATCATGGTCGATGTGCAGATGCGAGTAGTGAAGAGCGAAAAGTCTCCTCGATTCGATGAAAATGTCATTGAAGAGGAAGATGGATCGTCCAAACCTACCAAGAGTCCAGAGCTAGTCTACGCTCTGTGGATAACATACTCCAGGCAGCTGCATGCTGCAAACCATGGTATTGGTCCTGTGACTCCTCTTATGTCGCGACCACCTTCACCGCGCCAACCTGAACCAGGGCAGTCAAACTTCTCGGTACCGCAAGAACCTGAATCGCACCAGTCGCAAGGAACCCCACCTGCAGTATCACTCCTCACTCAGCAAATACAGGAAGCCATGCGACCTAACACTCCGCAGCAAACCCAAACAAAAGCTATGGCACCGCCACCGGTCCCTGTGCAGGAAGAGCCACCCAAGAAGAAGACTATCAACGACTTTGTAGTGTTAGAAGACATGGGCCAAGGCGCGTATGGGCAAGTTAAGCTCTGTCGGTACAAAAAGGTCAGTAGCAAGAAAGTCGTGATCAAGTATGTCACGAAGCGGCGGATTTTAGTCGACACATGGACTCGAGACCGAAGGCTAGGCACTGTGCCGCTCGAGATTCATGTGCTAGACTATCTCCGTCGTGACGGCTTCAAGCATCCCAATATCGTAGAGATGGCCGATTTCTTTGAAGACGACATCAACTATTACATTGAGATGGTACCACACGGTCTGCCGGGTATGGATCTATTCGACTATATTGAGCTGCGGGTCAACATGGAAGAGAAGGAGTGCCGTAAGATCTTTGTCCAAGTGGCAGAAGCGGTACACCATCTGCATACTAAAGCGAAGGTCGTACACCGGGACATCAAAGACGAGAACGTCGTCCTCGATGGTGAAGGCAACATCAAGCTCATTGACTTCGGAAGCGCAGCATATATCAAGAGTGGGCCGTTTGACGTCTTTGTCGGCACTATTGGTACGTTTCTCTTTCGCTTCTCCGTTTGCGATAATTGTACTAACAACCTCCAGACTACGCCGCCCCCGAAGTCCTAGCTGGAAAAGCTTATCGCGGTAAAGAACAGGACGTCTGGGCGCTCGGCATACTCCTCTACACCATCATCTACAAAGAAAACCCGTTCTACTCTATCGACGAAATCATGGATCACGATCTACGCGTACCATGGGTCATGTCGGAAGAGAGCATCGATCTTGTGCGGCTGATGCTAGATCGAGACGTGGAAAAGAGGATTACGATCAGTATGGTACTTGAACATCCTTGGTGTAAGGGTGCTGGTGCGGGTGCTGGTAGTGGGGTTGCTGGGGAAACTGCCTAAGGCTGGAGGCGATGAGGGACGAACATCTAGAACGACTTTACGATCACTTGCATACGAATGGAATGGGACGGGGTGGTGCTGGTCGGAATAGGGATTGGCGTGCTTTTTTAAAAACGCTTCTCCTTTTTTTCCGATTTACACACATTGTTCGCAAAACTGCGTTATATGCATTACGGCATTGTTTGGTAGGGCGAGATGGAAAAAATGAATACCCAATATTTTTGTTTCTTACTGATAACCTGTATATCATTGTTCATGGGCGCAAGCTCGAACCTAAGCAATTTATGCCATAGCGATGAGCATAACAGGCTTGCTAGCGCATACTTCGGGGAGGTTGGTCAGTCCCTTGGAATGACGTACAGTATTAGTAATAGACAACACGAACGAGTCTTGCTCGTGCTTGCGTCTTGCTGGTTAAACAGCGGTCCCAAAGTTCTTCGCATCAATTACAAGCGACTCACACCGCCTGTCAGTATACTTTCCAACGCGCACCGCCATTCAGTGCCAGCGCCACATACTGAATTTGACGTGGTAATACCACGCTCTGGCCCCCAATCTCGCCAAATGCGATAGTCCATGCACCTCAGCCTCAGGTGTGGCTGAGGTCCCTAGCATGGCCCCCATGCAGCGCAGAAGACGGCCGTCAAACCAATGGCGGAGCAGCGCCACCGTTGTGCCGCATGTTAGGCGCCCAGGATAGCCACAAACACCCTGTATCTCAGAATAGATTGAACGGGTGTCTTCGCGCGTCGTCGTGAGACGTGCCTCGTTATTTGTACTCGCGGTCCTTTGTCTATGTACTGTCAAGAGTATCGCATTACAAACAAAGCGTCTGAAGACCGATTTATACATTTAGACAATACCGTTGACGCCTTGTCATGATGTTCTCTCCGACACCAAAAAGTAAAGCTGCCAGTATATGGTCTTTTGACTCGGGCTACGGCTCTGCCACTTTGGAAGATGCCGAAGGAGTCCCTGTACTACCTCATTCATAGTCCCATGTAACACGCGGCCGCTAATTTTGCCCAGGTCAACCAAACAGGAAGCTCTTCAATCCATGGAACGGTCTCTCTGATCGAGAAAGAACCTGTAAATCTAGATTTACGCGACTCTTTCAGCCTTGTAGAAGACAGGACTCGCGCAAGAGCAATTACCGATTCGACTGAGCCCCAAGACACCAGACTCGATGTGTTTACATCCAAGGTTTGCTCGAGCAATGCATCGTTGTTCACGATACCAAACAGCGACCATGATTGCCTCCGATGTCAGCTCTGGAACATAACAAATCCTGGGGAGGAACTTAGATGCGAAGACTGCCTCAGTGAAGCTTCCGCATCATCTACGACTATTGTTCGGGTTCCTGGACAGTCGGAAACTACTCCTGTAGCAACTCGACTAGACACAGTCGAGGAACCTCCTTCGCAATCTCTACCACGGTCTAAGGGCACCGCGCGATGCTCTGCGTGTGAGATATCTGCACTTATTCACCCGGGCCAATCTACCAATTGTACTTCATGCACACCGGATACAGAAGTAACATTTCAACCTCGAGTGAACAAGCCATCAGAAGTCAGGCGTTCGTGCGCCCGACGACCACCTACCAAACTCGAGTCGCATGCTACGCGATGTCTGCATCGGTGGCTGAAGGAGAACCGAAACAACCCGTACCCGGACAACGATACCAAGCGTTTGTTAGCCACAAAATGCGGAATCACTGAGAAACAGGTCAACACTTGGTTTACTAACGCGAGGGCGCGAAGAAGGGTAATCGATACGAGTTTGTCAAATCCGGCCTCGGAAGACGAGGGTTCGCGGGAAACCAGACTTTCGAGCGTAACATCGACGACGATGTCAAATGAAGCATCTTTTGATCATCACGGTTCTATTGTGGCCTATTCTCCAGCCGAAGATTCCAACCAGACCGGTATATTCACGTCTAGACGAGGCAAGAAAAAGGACTATGGCCAGTCTGGCAGCATTCGGCTTGCAGCGCATCAGGGATCAGTGGCCCAATCTGCATCACTGTTGGCATCCAAAAACAATGATGATGGCGAAAAGCAGACCTGGCAATGCACTTTTTGCTACCAGCATATCGCACGTAAGTCCTGGCGGCGCCATGAGGAAACACAACATCGTCCCAAACGGAAGTGGACATGCTTACTTTCTGGGCCAAGGATTACACTTCCCTCGCGGTCTGATAATGTCACACTCTGTGCCTTCTGTATGATATCAAGCCCTAGCGATCTGCACTTTGCACAATGCCACCGCATAGCCGAATGTATAACCAAGGGCGAAGACGAAAGAACATTCTTGCGACCGGATCACCTACGTCAGCACGTCAGGAACTTCCACAAAGCGAAACTGAATGAGACCATCCGCGATCTTTGGAGACGAGAAGGACCAGGCAACAACGCTGTGGAGAATTGGGTTTGCGGTTTCTGCGAAAAGGTGCTGAAGACGTGGGAAGATCGAGAGACACATATCGCAGGCCATTTCAAGGACGGTCTGACAATGACGAATTGGAAGGGATACATACGACAGGATTCTGAAGTTGAAGCAAGAAAGAAGAGACCGACCTCGAGTGAAGGGAGACCTAATATGCTCTCAAAGATAGCTCGGACACTTACTGGTCGGCCAGTACACCAACAGCATCACTGTGAGTCACATGGCCAGAACACCGACAATCTCGCTGCCACACCGATATCCATGGACACGACCGGTCGAAATCTGTGTTTGTTACCAGAGCTGATCTTTGACAACTTCATGCTGGGAGCAGGTGATGATTACTTCGACTTCAACATTTCGGACTTTACTAGTGCGTACGGGCAAGACGCTGTTTCTGCTAGACGTCGCGACTCAGCATTTCCCGGTGAGGGTGATCCCGGATTTGGGTTTGATAATCTGGCGGAGGATACCACTAGCGAAGACTTCTCGAATTTGGACACGTTTGGGCTTTGGTATCAGTAACTAGAGATATATGTGTCATTAACAGCCATCCACATTACAATTCCAAGGACAAAAACAGCTTCAAGAGTCTCAGATGTGAAGGACGACGGATTCGCCATAGGGGTACCATGAGAGGAAATACCAGGTTCTCGTAGAAGGCACTGATATGTGAACCTGAAAGCGTAGCAATGCTCGGTGCCAAAAAGACCCGCGAGTCGACACCAAAATCAAGAGAAAAGGTCATCCTTTCAATTCAAACACTTCTTTTCGTTGATGTAGTAGCATAGCACGTGTTTTTAGTCAAACTAGAATACAACGTTTTCAGTACAGCTTTGCATTGTACTTCGTATGACCAAAACTGCTGTGTGGGATCGCGATCGCAAAGACATTACGAAGTCCTGCTAAGGCTGGTTATTGCCCTCCTGTCAATATCATATTGGTGTATCCCCAAAGATGTTTTCTGATCATTACGGCTAGTCCTCCCATACATCGTTCAATAGCCACTTCTGACCTTCCCATTGCTCCTTCACAACTGGCCAGATCTGATCAGGTGGTAGCACAAACCCACCACCAGCCTGATCTTGAGGGCTTAGCTCCATCGTCCACGAGTGGTTCGCGCCGTGGACAGCATAGTGGTGATCTCTCGAGTTACCCGTCGAGAAGTAAAGGATCTGGCAACCAGGACCGAACTCATAAGTACTGTTCTTTGTGCTAGCAGCCATGATCGCATTTGCTGTGCCGCCAGCAACTTCGAGCATGCGAGGAAGGGTTTCTGGTAATGGATCGCACGAGAAGCCATAGGGAGTCAGAATGAGCTGACCGTACGAGTGGAAGTCGATGAAAGAACGAATTCCAGCACCTGTTCCCGATAGTTTAGCTGAAAGACCATCCATTGCTTCGTTCTCCGGTGTGTCGCCCGGTGATTCTCCGCGGTACGTCTGGCCACAAGGATCAGGTGTAGATCCACCTTCTGGCGGCTCCGCATCCCACTCATACTTCCAATTGCGGTTGCCGTCAGTCCCAAGGCAGGTGGTGTTGAGATTCGGACGTGGCTGACGGTTCTTTCGCCAGAGTCGATCATTCGTTTGTGTGTAGAGAAAGCCATCGGGATTGTGGAAAGGCACGACGTAGAAATCGTAATAGTCTAAGAAAGTGGTCACATTGGCATCGCCTTTCTTGTAGCCGTCAATCAATTGATATGCCAAGTACTCAATTACTGTAATAGTTAGCTGTTATTCCGTGGTAATCGCCATGTACATTCTTACCCATAGTTGATATCCATTCCCTTGCATGTACTGTAGCATGCCAGAGAATGACTGGCTTCTCTGCTTTGTGCTTTCTATGACTGTCCTTTTCGTCTCCATAGAAATTGAAAGCATGTATTGTTCGGTTCTCGTAGCTCTTTCCGATCGGGAACTTCTTAGAGTTTTTGGGAAATGCCTCAACAAGATCATCCCAGTATTGAAGATGGTCGGAATATGGATGATACGTGTCGAACCAGGAGAGATCTGGCAGTTCGCCACGCCTGTGCAAGTCCCGCTTGTACACTGCTTTCTTTTCCGTAGCGCGTATATAACTGCCTAGATCCGAGTTGACGAGACGCGCTTTCAGGCCCAGGGCGTTGAAGGAGTCTACCTCTTCAGGCGGGACGGCGATGGAGAGGGTATCGCGAATGGGATGAGTGTGATACCTGGAAAACAGCATGCCAATATCACGAGCCTCTTCGGCCGAAGATGGAGTAACTGAATAAACGTGGTAACCATCATACGTGACTTCGGCGCTACGAGTTGCAGAGCTGTCCCGAGACTGGAAGGGAGATGCTGCTGCCAACTGAGCGCCTAACAATAGTCTGGTCCACTTCATAATGAATAACGATTGACTATTCGGTGTCTGGCGTACCGGATGCTCTGTATGATTTCTCTAGAGACATTATATACCTGCGGACTCACACCCAAACCATGCCATAACCTTATCATGCATCCGAAGCCAAGTGAATGATGATGCAACGATTTGACTTCATCTCGTTGCCTCCCATGAAGATATTGCGACGGTTTTGCCGCTTGGTACATAACAAGTATGTGGAGTGTCGTTCAACGGCCAGCCAAGAAGATGCCCAGACTTTGAGCTACCTTTGGACATCACCAGCTTCCTGATCAGGTCTCGCCGCCAAGAAGCACGACATGATAGATATGCATGTTCCCCTCAACCCGGGGTATAGTGATAGAATTGCGGATGATGCATGAGATTATTAGCGGCACTGCTATCATCGTATACGCTGAATCGTAGCCAGGGTCCAGGGCCCTGTGCCTTCGGCTTTCCACCGCCTATGAGCTGCACTTGGAACGATGATGAGGCACGACGAGTCGTCTTGAGCAAACCTCGCGGGGTGTGACGCGCTATCTTCTCGCCTAGCTTGTCTTCTTCGTTAAAACGTTTATCGCATTGAGGCCAGCAAGACGCAAAAAAAATGAAAAAGAAAGACTCAGAGCTAGTAGCGTCCTTACGCAGCCAATACAGGAGCCAACGAGGCCAAGAAGGAAAGCAGCGCCCATGCTCAAAGAAGGACAAAAAATACTGTTGTGACCTAACCAGGGGTCGCTATTTGGTTGTTAGTGTCTGTGTTCGAACGAGCTGCAATTTAGATGTCTACTTACAACCTGGAATCTCTTGATATCGAACGAATCGTAGTCAAGCGCCTTGCCATTGGGCCATTAGGCCAGTTATGCTTTTGATGACAATAGGTTCATCAGTAACGGATATATAGCACTTTGTCGAAAGGCGGAAGAGTGGGCGGCACGCTAGCACTGCGGGGTTCCTGCGTTCCATCTGGACGTCACTAGCCCCACCATACCTCCTCCTCAATTCGACCCACCCATCCTAGGCATCAGTGTTCGCTGCCTTAGTGATGGCCGTCACTGAGCGAAGGGACCGCCCATTAATGCAAAACATCAGTGCTGTAACCTGAGGGCCGCCCATTGAGTAGGAGCTTCACAAGCCTCATGCGCGGCCTCTTACCATAGAAAACAGACATTTCTGCATCTTCACCAACACCACCAATAAATCCAACGATGCCGACACGCAGTAATGAAATCTACACCGCACACTTCGATAGCAACCAATTCGTAGTTGGCGGTGGTGTCGCAATATTCCATCTTGCCACGAATCGAGTCGTGATATGCAGCTGCGTGTATCGCGGACAAAAGTTCTACTTCCTCCCTAAGGGACGGCGCGACGCTGGCGAAGAGAGCGGCACAGGTGCCGAGAGAGAAGGGTACGAAGAGGTACGTCATATCCGTTTTCTAGTCTGGAGACCAAACATACTAACGCTTTGAACAGTCTGGCTATCGCAACCGCCTTCTCCCTCTACCTACTGCTCATCGCCAACCGCAAGCCCACCCGCGTATCCATGCTTCTCCACAGACTGCCGAGCCAGTATGCATGCAGCTCCTTCCTCTCGGTTCTCGGCAGTATATAATTTACTGGTACATTGCTGAGACACTTCCTCCAATTCTCGAAACCCTGCTTGAGACGGAAGCAGGCGCGGCGAACAACCCCCCACCGCCATATCCTCAGAACCTTTCTTTACGAGAGAGAATCAAGGAAGAACCTGAAGGGTACGAGCCAAGACACCACGAGAATACAGGAGTAGATGAGCTGGAAGTAACGTATAAAAGTGAGTTGGTGAGTGTGGAGAAAGCGGTGGAAAAGCTAGGACGGGAAGGCAGTATGGGAAAAATCATGGCGGATGTGGTTAAGAAAGGGTGGGAGGGAATTCAACGGAGACTCGAGATGGAAGACGCTGCCACACACGAGAGTCCTGAAGCAGTTTGATGGCACATGGCTAGGGAGATGCCAGGCACTAAGCGTGGATCGCCTTTAAGAGACTTAGCTATATTCACTACCCTCTTATATTAATAGGACCATAAGTACAATCACGTAGGTTCTTCGCGCTTGAGAAGAGTACAACAAAAGGGAGGTTCCCTCATTCATAGCCTGCTGACTTGGTGGCCCATGTCATGTAAGATGTTCACCATCATGAACCAAGCAAAAAGGAATGACCCTTGACCATGAGGTCACTTATCAGTTGCACTAGTACCACGTGTCTTCGCTACCAACCTATATATTCTCCTACCCGGCCTAATGTTGTTCGTATAAGCACAGTAATATAATTAACCCCACATACTTCTGCACTCTTATCAGAAATAAATGAAGCAGCCCCACCAAGGATACGCGACAGGCTGCTTACGAAAACGTGGTAGCAAGGCAGCAACTGCGCGTGTCTGAGGCAGGTATCCAAACCTGCTTGTGCCGGCTACTATATATTGCATTCCCCAATCGTGCACTCGTAAAGAAAAACTGACTTGCCGCAGTGCATGCATGATGAAGAAAACGGCTTTTTTTAATTTATCGTACATCGCACATGGGTGGAGGCTTTCCACACGCGATGTCGGAAGGCGGTAGTGAATGTTCGTGTGATGCAAGTGTGCAAAGCTATAGGCATTCGCTAAGCCGGTCTTGCGGGTAATTGGGTTCAAGCGAAAGAACAGCTACCTTCGAGCTCGATTCTTCAATTTCATAATTCATGCGTCAATATTAGCCCGATGTCGTAAGAATGTTACCCGGGTATTGGTATGACATGGGCGTTTGGTAAAGACATGATTGATTATCCAAGGCGTGGCAGCCGGGTTGCTGTCGAATAACACTCTTATTCACTAATGTGTGAGCGCGGGATGTGCACGGATGGGGTACGTGGATATCGCAGATGATCGTATTCAAGAACGGTTCTAGATTTCTGACCTGGAGAGTCGATTGAGATCTAGACACGGGTGTTCATGGACCGCGTTATGCTTTGGTCTTGTGATAGCGGGTCCGTTATAATACGACCTGCGTGACGGATGAGTTTGGCTATCCGATCGAGTTACACCACCTCTTGAATATACGAGTCGATGCAACGTCCACCTTCAGGTAGGAGGTTAAGCTGTTCAGATGTAGAATCTCTCAAGAAACGTTGCACAATGTCTATCCGGCGAATACGAGATGACGGCGTTGTACGTGCGTGGTTGCGGTAAGATGCGATAAAGCAAAACACTACTCCGAATCTATAATCAGGATTCGTGGTATATGCTTGTCTGGAGACGTAGTCGGTTCTCGCGGAAGAAGTCGAACTGAGGGTTAAGCTTGGGTTCATCAGGCGGAGGCTGGTGCAGCTACGCCGGCTCGAACTTGAGAGCTTTTGCCCTCGCGATCTGCACAATGAGTTGACTATCGCTTTGAAGAATCAAAGGCAATATCTCCCCGGTGAAGCGTTTGAATAGGATCGGGTTGGTGGAGTTGCCTTTGCCAATAGGTTTACCGGTTGGGAACCATACATACCGCATTATCACGTTGTGAACATACAAGCAATGTGCTACCAGAGCCCTATACAGACTTCAAGGACAATCGTCATACCCTTACGTTCAGCCGTAAGCCTTGCGTTCAAGTCATGCACCAAGTTCAGCCGCCACCTAGTGTTCACGCGCCTTCGGATCTCCTCATATCGTCCGAACCTCAAATAGCAGCGAGTATTGGATGTCTGTCATACATCATAGGAGTACGCTATGACTCAGGAATGTTGGCAAACTACAACCAGTTGTTGAGCAACAATGGGACGCTTTGAAACAACCGCACCATTGTGGGTCTCAACGTGGTAGCACCTAGAAGCGCGCACTAGCAATGTAGAAAAGACGGTACATAACCGCCAGATGCCTGAAACCGATTGTCGCATCGAATGGCAACGTCGAATAGGAACGTGTAGTGATGGCGTTATCAGAAACTTTGAAAAAAGTGTCTGTAATGTCTAAATTCGCCGGTTCGGCGGCCGCGCGTCCTAAACTCTTACAGTAGTGTCAGTCAGCTCTGGGGTTATCAGGTTTCCACGGGCAAATATCGCCCAATCTGTTGAGGGCATCATTATTCTTGCCGTCTGGTTGCCGTTCATATACGTGTGCTTTCTGGAGCAGCTTCCTCAATCGCGGCAGCGTGCATAAGACGACATCGCGCTAGCCATACCGCTAGTTTGGTTCGAAGAAGTAGCATACCGGTCGCAGCTTAATAGGACGCATGCTAGGAATATTGATAGAGGATTAAGTACTATTTGAATCAATCGTGAATTCTGTAGTAGCAGACGCCGATATGTACACACTCAAACGAAGTAGGACTCTTGAACGCCAGAGAAGCATCGCCATGCTCGTGGAAGGACCGTTGTGGTAACGTAATAACATTGATAGTTAGCCATAAGCCATTCTTGGCTAGGCACGCTCGACCACATGAATGTTTTGTCTTCGTGCCTGTTCCACAGGATAAGATACAAGGAGTGTAAAAAGAGACCAGATCAAGAGATGACGCGGTAGAGAAACGAAATGTAATGTGTACAGCGAAGTAGATGCAAGCATGTCCTCATTAGATCCAACGGTGGTCCCTTCCAAACATGATAGATTGCAAGGCTAGAGATCAATGGACGAGAGGGTATACCGATATGACGAGACCAAAGATGAAACAGAGCAGGGATACGTTTACCACGAGAAAGACTCCTCGCGGAAGTCGACGTTCCACTGAGACTCGCGGTTGCGGACAGAGCGGCGAAGCTCATCCGCCAACCCACCGGTACCGCAAGTGCTGACACAAGCAGCACCAATACCTTCTTGCATCTCCTGGTCGACCAGGGCTTGGACATTGGGGCGACCAGGGAACATTTGAACGCTGGAGGATGGCGAGTGAATCTCCTTGGTGCTGCGAGGACGAGTAACGAACAGCAGGATTTTGAGAATCTCACGACGGCGTGGCATGGACAAGATCTGTGTCATCCATGTACGGATCCATTCAAGATGTTCAGGCGATTGGATGATCCAAACAAGGGTGAGACGACGAGTGGCGACAGTTCCGTTTGCGTAGCCAGCAACAATATCACGGACGTGGGGAACCTGGTGAGTGATACCGATACCAGCAGCCCATAGCATGACAGTACCATAAGAGCTGAGATCCTCACCGCCTGTAGTGTGACGTTAGCATGGGTTTAAATTGAATTAATATCCGCGATATTGCAGAATCTGGGGAAAACAAGCTTCGGTACTTACCGTATGGGCCCTCGACATATGCCGAAGTGGAAAATCTGCCGGAAGCGGATAGGTCTGCCTTCTTGAACAGCTTGTCGGTGAAACCGGTTCGTCGTCGGATGATGAAAGACATGCTGGTCTTGTGATGCTCAAGGATGTCTTGGCGGTTCATGGGAAGACCCTTCTCATCGGCGACGGAGGAAGCAATGGTAAGGTCTTCCTCCTCCTCGCTCCAAGCGACAGAGAACGGATGGTTGGTCCAGAGTCCAACGGAAGGAATGTACAGATATGCGTGCTGGCCAGGGCGGAACCTCCACGGGCGAGCCATGCGGACTGTCACGCGGAGGGCGTCTCCGGGAAGAACTTCAACATCGCAACCGGTACCGCCATTTCCGACGTTGCGCATGACTAGGCGGACAAAACGCCATGTGCGCTCCATGACCCAGAGAGCAAGTACGCCGTAGAGCATGAATTGTTGTGGTCGCTCCTTTAGGTGCACCCATACAGCTCCAAGTGCGATGGCAGCACCAACGATATGACCGTGCAAGAAAACCTCATAGAAGGAGTGACGCACTGGCGATGGAGACTGAATCAGTAGGAATACGAATGCGACGGTTCCAATGAAACCCGTCATGATGAACTCGCTTCCAGTGATGGATGCTTGCACAGCACCCCAGCCCTCTGTGGGTTTGTTAGCACTTCGTTCCTGTGACACCGGACACGACCAAACTTACTTGTGTGAACCTTGTTGGCGATCCAGCATACAGTGTGGGCGATGGCCTCGAGGATAACAATTCGTCCAAACCAGCGGTGGATGAGGTTCATGGTGTCGAAGGAGATACCGGTGAGCTTGATGATAGGGTTGTTGCGACCAGCAAGTAGGAACAATGGAATCATGTTGATGACAGCCATGATACCCGAGCGGCTGAGAAGTTCGCCGGCACCCGAGGAGAAGGTGCTGTAGTCGATCTTCCAGACACAGAAGCCAATGTTGACCGCAAAGTAGCCAACGAGGAAGAAACTCTGCAGACGGCTAGGCAGGGTTCCAACACCAATGGCGGAGGAGAGCTTGAACTCGCGGTGGTGACGGGTGCGGAACAGGGGCGCATCGAGGCAGTGCTTCTTGAAAGCTGCGTAGGTCCGGTTGGGAATAGCAAAGTATCTTTGCGTCTCGTTGTTCAGGCATGTTACGGTGCGGATGTAACGGACGAAGTAGAGGATGACCTGGTACACGAAGAAGACGACAACAATGATCCACCAGATGTATCCGAGGTAGTGCTGAACGTCGACATTCTCCAGGCCAGCAGTTGGGTCTTCCTCACCATGACCTGCACGCTTCGAGAGGCCACTTATGACTTGGGTGAGAGACATTGTCGTGGTGGAGAGGAAGGTGGCGAGGGAGAGTCTGAGGGGAGAGGGTATACCAGGTGGGGATGGGGATATGTAGAGAGTGGACTCTGTCTTGGCCAGCAAACGACAGACGGGGGTAGGTAGGTGGGAAGAAGCACAACGGAACTTGTTCCGAATCGGTGATGAGAGGGCAGCCTAGACGTTCTCTTGGATCGCGGCGATGATGTGGTCGTGCGTCGTGTCGGGCTTCACTATAGTAGATTGGGATGACTGGGTTCAGCGCAGGAGCCCAGGGTTGTCGGCAGGCGCAATGCAGGCTCAGTTGACGTCGCAGGTGGTGTTGACGAAATCCAGATTGGGCGAGTTAATCAAGCAGGGATAAAGCAAACACCCAGCTGATCGTAAGTAGCCGTTATGCAGGAGGAATTGGCTGCGGTGATAGGGCCTCGAGGGAAAATCGCCAACCAGGGGATATATTGCAAAGAGCCGGCGGGGAAGCGAGAACTAGCACGCGGGAGCGACGAAGAGAAAGTGAATACCAAGGCGAACCGAGGCGGAAAGGAGTGACTGTGGGCTGAACGAGTGTGAGAGTGAAGAGAAGAAGAAGGCTACGCAACAGCGGGCATGTGGGTAGAAGGGGAGCAATGCTTGGGTTTGATTATCGCGGCCTCTGATGCAGGATTGGAGGGAGTGCCTGACGCTGGTGGCCGGGGTGGAGCCTGTAATAGCCCCGCTCGGCCGCTGTAGCGCAGCCTGCTATTCGGGGACCGGGCGATGAAACGGGGGAAGGCACGCCACACGCGAGCCACTAGAAGACAGCTCGTTTCATCGCTCCGAACAAATCCACTGACTCTCGTCACGCCTTGCGTCATCGAGGCCTGGATGCTTCAAAACAACACATGCTGCGCCAGACTGAGCTCGTGGTTTGCTGAACGGTACGCGGCATGTAAAACAAGGATACTACACCCACTCTTCCTGCAACGCGGGATTGCCTATCGACGACGGTGCCTTGGCAACCACTCCATTCACCCCAGCCACGCCTGCAACGGCCCTTGGTCATCTCTCCGCAACTACTTCACCACCATCTCCGTAGCGCCTCGTCTTAGCCTAGGATCGTCGTACAGCAGGCCTCCCCGCCTACAGTAGTTCTGTTGATAGCTACCACTTAGTCGGCTTTCGGTAGGCTCTTACCTCACAGCAACCTCCATCTAACCAGAATGTACGACAACCAGCCAGCCTTGTAGACGCAGTTGCTGGCCATCGTTGGAAATGAGCTATGCCGGCGCCTGTGCGAACATTATCTCAAACACATCCATGTCTGCTGGCATCATGCCGTGGCTCCCCACGTATTGCATGACTGGCTGTTTCAATTGTCCCGTCTTGTGGAGACTTCAACCGCGTATTTTCACCGCAGCCCGGTAGCCCAGTCCCTGGTAGCTGTCAATCCACTTTGGGCCCGCTGTCTCAGCAGCCCTACACTCGATGAAGTCTATGGCTAGAACCCGAGGCAACTCGTCACGAGCCCTGAGTTCGAGGACATAGTTGGTTATCCACATCCTTAGGAAAGCTCCGCAGGATCCGTATCTCTTCCAGCATTGTTCGTATGTACTACACTGGCGGCTCCAGGGCATCGCCACAATTTCCGTCTTGTGTGTCACGGCTATTGAGACTGATTACGCATGTCCTCATGCAGTACTTGCGGTGACACCTACCAGATCACTTGTTATCGCAGTGTACTGTTGGCGAATTCTACAAATTACGCATGGTCAACGCCACGCATCTTAGAGCGGGCAATATGATCCACGGCAAATTCAACGGCGACACCACAATGCATTCAACACGCACGGTTGTGGCCTACAGTCGTTCGTCTTGACAGTTTAGCCTGGATCCATCCTGCAGTGCATCCTACTGCCGCACCCAAGATTGAAAAAGCACATTACGTTCGAGTTTAATGGCTTCGAGAGTGACTTGGTCCGAAACGTTCCCCAATTCAGCCGCTGCAAAATACGAGTCGAAGGTAAATGCTTATCTCCTCTTCGCAGGATTTCCCGAGGAAGAGAGCTCCATGTCCGTTCTCGCCGCATTCACTGGCAGGCAGACCCAGGTGTGTCACTGCGACCGCTGAGGAAGTATCTGATTACCGTTGTTTCAAACAGATGACGAATTCCTTCTAGGCCCCACGATGTCGAAACATAGTCAACGATCCCCAGTACTGGAATCCAAAGACAGATGCCTTCTCTCTTCCTTCACTAAAAGGCAAACGCTTCCCATCGTAACGATTTCTCCGCGACTCCTGACATGCGACACGCCTACGCAAGCGCTGTGGTGGACCTAGCTCAATCGTTCGCAGCTATCGATAATCACGCGATTCGGAGCAGGCGCTTCATGTTTGGACTTCCGCACCTCTCATCGTGATCTTTCCGTCTTGGTCAACAAGCACAGTCCGGCAACCTACGTTATTCATTATTTGCTATCACTGCTAAATCAGTGTTGAGCGGTGCTTTGACCGCCTGTGAGATTCGATGCGCAGTTCTCAATTTCCTGGCTTCGTTTTGCTCGCCGCTCATTATTTCGCTTACTGGCCAGTAGGATGAGGTGCCCCGAAATGCACGAAATCCTTCCGACGCGGATCGGTTCCTGGATCGACAAACACGCGAATCTGACAGGAACCGCCGCATCTTTGCATATAAAAGCAAACCTCGTTCCCGGGCGGTTGTGATGACGCCTATTGACAGTTGTGGCTTCAGGAAGCATTTGCCGTGGTGTTCGATGAGAGGAAAGCACATGCCATGCTGCCGGGGTAAGCTTGTTGCGCCGGGCGTCAGCTGTCGCAAAACACGAGTCTTACTGCTTACTCGTCCCCGGCGCGTAACAAAATCTCGCTCCCCATCTCTGTCTCCGGTGACATGACAGGATGACACGAGGATAAAAGTAACATCTCACGATCTTCGATTAGCATAAATTTGTTGAACAGAGTTTGGTTATCTCATGTAAAAATGGACGCCAATCTACGTGGAGTATAACATGTTTTACAAGCGAGTGACGCGTACAAGCGAGTGACGCACCCCACCAACTTTGCGCACCTCACCTATCTCAATCTACAATGGCTCTACGCAACGTTACTCAATTACTCTCAAATGAAGCTG